>NC_091125.1:138734120-139433286 GCF_040183065.1 Periplaneta americana
TGGGTTTGGAATTGAGCGGGTTACATCAGCTTCTTGTCTATGCAGATAATGTGAATATGTTAGGAGAAAAACCACAAACTATTAGGGAAAACACGGAAATATTTTACGTGAAACAAGTAAAGTGTTAGGTTTGGAAGTAAATCCCGAAGAGACAAAGTATATGATTAGGCCTATGTCTCGTGACCAGAATATTGAACGAAATCGAAATATAAAAATTGGAGATTTATCCTTCGAAGAGGTGGAGAAATTCAGATATCTCGGAGCAACAAATATACTGTAAATGACACTCGAGAGGAAATTAAACGCAGAATAAAATAATATGGGATGTGCTTGTTATTATTCAGCTGAGGAGCTTTTGTCATCCAGCCTGCTGTCAAAAAATCTTAAAGTTAGAATTTATAAAACAGTTATACTACCAGTTGTTCTGTATGATTGTGAAACTTGGACTCTCAACTGGAGAGAAGAACAGAGATTAAGGGTATTTGAGAATAAGGTTCTTAGGAAAATATTTGTGCTAAAAGGGATGAAGTTACAGGAGAATGGAGAAAGTTACACAACACAGAACTGCACGCATTGTATTCTTCACCTGACATAATTAGGAACTTAAAATCCAGACGTTTGAGATGGGCTGGGCATGTAGCACGTATGGATGAATGCATATAGAGTGTTAGTTGGGAGGACGGAGGGAAAAAGGCCTTTGGGGAGGCCGAGACGCAGATGGCAGGATAATATTAAAATGGATTTGATGGAGGTGGGATATGATGATAGAGACTGGATTAAATTTGCACAGGATAGGGACAGATGGCAGGCTTATGTGAGGGCGGCAATAAATCTGCGGGTTCCTTAAAAGCCATTTGTAAGTTAGTAAGTAAGTAACACTGCGAAACTAGTTCTGTGCAAAATATTAATGCTGCATATGATAGAAAATATAATTAAATCGATAATACTACTGAACTAGTACACAATACATATTATAGAAGATAATAGTAAACATGATACACATTAACTCTAAATACTCTATATATAATATATACAATTAATTCATTTAACGAAATCAACTCCGTTAAGGTGAACAAAAACATATATTCTGACATTATGAAATTCAAATTTTTACTATAACTGCCAGTAAAAATTTGTTTAAACTAAGAAAATGTTATTCCTACGTCACATGACATTACAGGGGCAAAATAATAACAAAAATAAATACACAAATTATCAATATTTATATTTTACACAGTATACACAAATAATTCGTTTATCAAAACCTATCCCGTTGCAGTGAACGAAAACATATATTCTGAGGTTATGAAATGTAAATCTTTTACGAACATCACATATAATTCGTTTAAACTAAGAGAATATTCTTTCTACGTCATATGACTTTACAGGGGCATATTTATAATACATTATATTATTATTATTATTATTATTATTATTATTATTATTATTATTATTATTATTATTATTTAATGACCCCATGCGTACCTGCTTGCAATTCTACGTTTCTTATGAATCCACGTGACGTAATAGATGTAGCTACCAGAAGAAACTATTCGATGCACTGTACGTTTGGGAACGAAAATGCTCTTCCTGATTATCAGGTTAGGTTTTCCCCAACTGTAAAGTGAATGTCATATGATTATGTCTCGTGACGAGAATATTGTACGAAATGGAAATATAAAAATAGGAAAAATTAACTTTTGAAGAGGTGGAGAAGTTCAAATATCTAGGAGCAACAGTAACAAATATAAATGATACTCGGGAGGAAATTAAAGACAGAATAAATATGGGAAATGCCTGTTATTATTCGGTTGAGAAGCTTTTATCATCCAGTCTAATTTATAGAACAGTTATATTACCGGCTGTTCTTTTTGGTTGTTAAACTTTGAGAGAGGAACATATGTTAAGGGTGTTCGAGAATAAGGTGCTTAGGAAAATATTTGGGGCTAAGAGGGATTAAGTTACAGGAGAATGGAGAAAGTTACATAGCACAGAACTGTACGCATTGTATTCTTCACCTGACATAATTAGGAACATTAAATCCAGACGTTTGAGATGGGCAGGGCATGTAGCACGTATGGGCGAATCCAGAAATGCATATAGAGTGTTAGTTGGGCGACCGGAGGGAAAAAGACCTTTAGGGAGACCGAGACGTAGATGGGAGGATAATATTAAAATGGATTTGAGGGAGGTGAGGTATGATGATAGAGACTGGATTAATCTTGCACAGGATAGGGACCGCTGGCCGGCTTATGTGAGGGCAGCAATGAACCTTCGGGTTCTTTAAAAGCCAGTAAGTAAGTAATAAGTAGAGTGAATGTCAGGTAATGAGATGGCGAATCCTCGGCTTCATCTTGCCAAATACCATATCGCTATTAGTAATTCCATCGAAACAAAATGACCTAATAGTTGATACAGTATCGTTAAATAGCCTACTAATTATTCTCTCATAGCGAGGGATCATTATAGGGCCGAGCTTGCTTGTAAAAAACACAAAACACAATAACAAGGAGCTAAAAGATACTATCTAGGCTAGTTTCGAACTCCCTATTACGACTTACATGTAATGTAGTTGCTTTCAACAAACACATTTACAATACGATGGCCGAGATGCACGAAGCGGTACGAGTACAGCGTGGAAAATACCGGCATCGCAAGCCCGTCACCTAGATTCAAAATCGAGTCTCCGCTTTTGTTTCCAACGCTAGATGACGTATGTGCTGACGTCACAGCGCCGTGCCCTGCGGGACCATGTGCTTCCATTCCATCGGTTTCTGTTCAGCACTTGGATCACGTAGTGGCGCCCCATCTTGCTTGATTGTTTCATGTCCAAAGGATCAACTCGGCCTGTAATTGTTTCGGACCCTTCTCCCACTAATTCCAGTCCCATCATTCATCTGCAAGTGCGTGAGCCATTCTGCCATGCTTTTCGACGCTGCGCGAAGGCCTCTTACACGAAGGATCAGACTGCTATAACGCTTCACGTCCTGAAAGATGCAGAATAGCGTTCCTCAAACTGTAAGAGGAAAATTGAAGGAAATGATGAAGTGGGAGAGGAGAGGCATAAATGAGAGAGAAACGAGAGAGACAAAGGGACGAAAGCATATGGCAAAAATAGGAAAGCGAGGAGATACAATGTGAGAAAGTTAGGAGAAGAAGGACTTCGAAAAGAGATAGCAGGGAAAGATGTACGAAGAAAGAGGGAGAAATAAATTGTTACGAAATGGCAACAGATATGTGAGAACAAGGCAAGGAATGAGAGATAAAGAAGAGGAAGAAGTGCAGAAGAAAGAGGAAGGGGAGAACCAGAATGAAAAAAAAAATAGAAAAGACTAGGAGGGGAGAAAGGAGAGAGAGAGAGGAGTTACAGATATGCGAGGATCGAAATAGAACAGGAGAAAAAGAAGAGGAAGAAAATAGAGGAGAAAAGGAATTAGATATAGAAGAGAAGAAGAAGTAAAGATATAAGAGAAAAGACAGACAGGAGAGGAAGATGATATAGGCCTAGGAGAAGAAAAGGTACGAGTGCATGAAAAGAAAAAGGTGCCAGCTGATGGAGAGGAAAATGTGCGAGTGGATGGAGAGGAAAACGTGCGAGTGGATGGAGAGGAAAACATGGGAGTGGATGGAGAGGAAAACGTGCGAGTGGATGGACAGGAAAACGTGCGAGTGGATGGACAGGAAAACGTGCGAGTTGATGGAGAGGTTAACTTGCGAGTGGATGGAGAGGAAAACGTGCGAGTGGATGGAGAGGAAAACGTGTGAGTGGATGGAGAGGTTAACTTGCGAATGGATGGAGAGGTTAACTTGCGAGTGGATGGACAGGAAAACGTGATAGTGGATGGAGAGGAAAACGTGCGAGTGGATGGAGAGGAAAACGTGCGAGTGGATGGAGAGGAAAACGTACGAGTGGATGGAGAAGTTAACTTGCGAGTGGATGGAGAGGAAAACGTGCGAGTGGATGGAGTGGAAAACGTGCGAGTGGATGGAGAGGAAAACGTGCAAGTGGATGGAGAGGAAACCATACGAATGGATGGAGAGTTTAACTTGCGATTGGATGGACAGGAAAACGTGATAGTGGATGGAGAGGAAAACGTGCGAGTGGATGGAGAGGAAAACGTACGAGTGGATGGAGAGGAAAACGTACGAGTGGATGGAGAGGAAAACGTGCGAGTGGATGGAGAGGTTAACTTGCGAGTGGATGGAGAGGAAAACGTGCGGGTGGATGGAGAGGTTAACTTGCGAGTGGATGCAGAGGAAAACGTGCGAGTGGATGGAGAGGTTAACTTGCGAGTGGATGGACAGGAAAACGTGATAGTGGATGGAGAGGAAAACGTGCAAGTGGATGGAGAGGAAAACGTGCGAGTGGATGGAGAGGAAAACGTACGAGTGGATGGAGAAGTTAACTTGCGAGTGGATGGAGAGGAAAACGTGCGAGTGGATGGAGTGGAAAACGTGCGAGTGGATGGAGAGGAAAACGTGCAAGTGGATGGAGAGGAAACCGTACGAATGGATGGAGAGTTTAACTTGCGATTGGATGGAGAGGAAAACGTGCGAGTGGATGGAGAGGAAAACGTACGAGTGGATGGAGAGGAAAACGTGCGAGTGGATGGAGAGGTTAACTTGCGAGTGGATGGAGAGGAAAACGTGCGGGTGGATGGAGAGGTTAACTTGCGAGTGAATGCAGAGGAAAACGTGCGAGTGGATGGAGAGGTTAACTTGCGAGTGGATGGAGAGGTTAACTTGCGAGTGGATGGAGAGGTTAACTTGCGAGTGGATGGAGAGGAAAACGTGCGAGTGGATTGAGAGGTTAACTTACGAGTGGATGGAGATGAAAACGTGCGAGTGGATGGAGAGGTTAACTTGCGAGTGGATGGAGAGCTTAACTTCCGAGTGAATGGAGAGGAAAACGTGCGAGTGGATGAAGAAGTTAACTTGCGAGTGGATGGAGAGGTTAACTTGCGAGTGGATGGAGAGGTTAAGTTGCGAGTGGATGGAGAGGTTAAGTTGCGAGTGGATGGAGAGGAAAACGTGCGAGTTGATGGAGAGGTTAACTTGCGAGTGGATGGGGAGCTTAACTTACGAGTGAATGGAGAGAAAAACCTGCGAGTGGATGGAGAAGAAGACGTGCGAGTGGATGGAGAAGGAATTAGATATAGAAGAGAAGAAGAAATAAAGATATAAGAGAGAAGATAGACAGGAGAGGAAGATGAGATAGGTCTAGGAGAAGAAAAGGTACGAGTGCATGAAAAGAAAAAGGTGCCAGCTGATTAAGAGGAAAAAGTACGATTGGATAGAGGGGTTAACTTGCGAGTGGATGGAGAGGTTAACTTGTGAGTGGATGGAGAGGAAGACGTGAGAGTGGATGGAGAGGAAAACGTGCGAGTGGATGGAGAGGTTAACTTGCGAGTGGATGGAGAGGAAAACTTGCGAGTGGATGGAGAGATTAACTTGCGAGTGGATGGAGAAGAAGACGTGCGAGTGGATGGAGAAGAAGACGTGCGAGTGGATGGAGAGGAAGACGTGCGAGTGGATGGAGAAGAAGACATGCGAGTGGATGGAGAGGAAGACGTGCGAGTGGATGGAGAAGAAGACGTGCGAGTGGATGGAGAAGAAGACGTGCGAGTGGATGGAGAGGAAGACGTGCGAGTGGATGGAGAGGAAGACGTGCGAGTGGATGGAGAGGAAAACGTGCGAGTGGATGGAGAGGTTAACTTGCGAGTGGATGGAGAGGTTAACTTGCGAGTGGATGGAGAGGAAAACGTGCTAGTGGATGGAAAGAAAAACGTGCGAGTGGATGGTGAGGAAAAAATGGTTTATTTAACGACGCTCGCAACTGCAGAGGTTATATCAGCGCCGCTAGGTGCCAGAATTTTGTCTCGCAGAAGTTCTTTTACATGTCAGTAAATCTACTGACATGAGCTTGTCTCATTTAAACACACTTAAATGCCATCGACCTGGCCCGGGATCGAACCCGCAGGCTATACCAACTACGCTACCGAGGTCGACGGATGGTGAGAAAAACGTGCGAGTGGATGGAGAGTGACAATTCGAGTGGATAGAGTGAAAATACGAGTGAATGGAGAGTGAAAATGCGAGTGGATGGAGAGGGAAAAAGTGCGAGTGTATAGACAGGAAAAATTACGGGTAGATAGAGAGGAAAACATACGAGTGTATATGGAGATAAAATGCGAGTGCATGGAGAGGAAAAAATGCGGATAGATACAGCGGAAAACATGCGATTGGATAGATAGGAATAATGTGAGTGGATGGAGAGGGGAAATGCGAGTAGATGGAGAGGAAAAATGCGAGTGAATGGAAACGGAAGATGTGAGTGAATGGAGAGGGGAAAATGCGAGTAGATGGAAAGGGAAAATACGAGCAGATAGAGAGGAAAAATGTGAGTGAATGGAGAGGGAAAATGTGAGTGAAATGTCAAAATCTTTTCGGTGTGAAATTAATTTCGGGACTGAACTTTTAAAGGCACTACCATGGCCTTCTTCTCTAGATATCCCTTTGTTTTGCGAACATCATAATGAGAATTCTAAAACACAGTTAACTCTCCGCTTTCAAAAAGGTGAACACATCTTGTCTTGGGGGCATTTTAAATAACGAAAACCTTTGTGTGAACACGAGGAAGAGAGAAAGAAAGGTGGTTATTCCACCAAGGGATGCAACTAAAGTAGGTCGTCTCCATTGTAACGAATAAATAAAACCATACAGTACATCTTTACAATTTTATTAAATAATTCATTGATCAATCAGAGCATTTAGCGCTATACAGACCACTACTGAATTAAGCTAACAAATACAAATGCAATATGCCTAGATTTCCAAAGATATATATATATATATTATTGTATGCTGTATACGTGTATTATAAAATTGATTTCTTTTTTTTACGACTTTTATTTTTTTTAACATTGCCAGTTTATGAAGAATTCTGAAGAACAATAAAGACTAGTTATAATCCTGGTCTAATAAAATGTGTATTTATAAATGTCTTAAAAGATAACTGGGTAACAAATTTTCATGTAAAATAATATTATTTCTGGGAAATCTTAGCACAAAGGAACAAAATGGTAGAGGGCTTTTCCATTCGGGCTATTCCATCTCAAATCGACCGAAATATAGAGAAAATTGACCTTCCAATTTTTAAATACAATGAAACTTCTTTTGTCCGTAGAAAACTATGATACAATGCTTTGTGCAAAGTTTGAGGCATCAGAACTTCATAGTGTTTAAATTAAAAATATTTTAATTTATCGTATTTTCATAAAATTAGCAACTTTAAACTGTTGTGGCTACGAAACTTTTTCACCCAATGATTAAAATCATGGTTTATTTTGATGCTGGAAAGTTAAAGTTTATATTGATGTGTAAACAGTTTTTCTTAATTTTTTATGGAAATGGAGATATTTAGATTTTTATTAATTAAGACACCTTTGCCCACGAAAAAATATTTTTAAATATATATGGCTAGATTCCGCATTGAAAGTACAAATAAACACGTATTTTTTACTAGTGCAACGTTAATAAGAAAGTATTGAAAAATCAAATAAACAAAATAAACCAGCTGACTGTGAGACGGGAGCTAGCCGAGACAAGCAAGTCCAGGAGACATAAACACGTGATGTTTCGTCTAGTAGCGCGTAGCTGGACTAGCTTTATCACAGGTTTTCATAAACACAGGAGTAAAATTACGCCCAGCGCAGCGCTCGCTTATCTTCATCTCTCTGCCAGTGCGTGCTGTGTTGCGCCTTTCAAGTCTAGGCGTGTGAAAATAATTTATTTAATACCCCCGAAACTTATTGCCGTAACACTAAGCAAACAATTCCGAATCCCTCTTAATAATGCAAGGTTTTTTTCTCAATATTTTTTTACATTTTTACAAATGGGCAAAAAGCCTAAATTAAGTAAAATCAGATTATCTGTCTCTCTGTATATAATAAAAATAAGGATTACTTCTTATCATAACCTACCATACGTCAGATTCAAAATGAGCTCTCGTTCAATGTTCTGCAGTAAATGGTTCCAGAGTTCTGAGCGCTGAAAGAGGCTTGTTTTTATAAAATACGCTAAATTTGTCGCTCACTAATACGAAAACCGTTTGACTTTCGATAGTATATTTTTGCAAATGCACTCTCCTCAGTACCTTGTATAAATAGGGAAAAAATTAGAGTATAAAAAATGCGAGGTTTTTTACTGATCGATTTCATATGGAATAGCCCATTCCTACTTTGCTAAAGGTTCGTCCCTTAGAAGGACTATCATTGAACACCTTGCCTACATATTTCAATGCCCAATGGAGAATTCATGATTGTAGAGTTCTCAGAGAAGCAGATACAAGTGTGATAAATATCATGATGCCAAGAACGAATTAAAACTCCATTCATTTCTTCAAATTAACAGAATCATTAAACATACAACCATACAGCAATGTACAATGTATTTGATTACGATACCACAACAAGGAAAGATGTTGCTCGTAAGTTAAACATTTCTCTCTCTACTTATATTTTCTTACGAGGTAGCAACCCTCATTCCACCCTTCAACCCCAGGGGAAGCGGGATTAGCATCCATAAAAACGGCTGCCCGAGTGCAGGGAATTCACCACCTCTCTCATAATTGATCGAGCTCGTTGCCATGGATACGGAAGAAACACAAGCGAACCTGACGGCGACCATTTATTACTTGGTAATGCAAATTCTCTAAGGACTTTCCGCTTATTCGGACGGACCCTTCAAACCCTTTTACTTGTGTTTGTTTTACAGCTCTAAGCAAACAAGCGTCGTGTCTCAGCGTGTAACACAGCGACGAAATACGGTCCAGTGAATTCCCACACCACTCCAACAAGTGTTCATTTGTACGTGCGCACGAATTTACGTACTCGTATCATGAACAGGGAACGGATTTATATGGACTAAAAATATATGAAATATGTAAATATATATGTAGTTATTTTTACCAAAATATGGAATTAAATATGGATTTTTACCAAAATATGGAATTAAATATGGACTTAAAATTATAAAAAAATGACTATGTACGTTAAATATTGGTACATTTTAATCAAACTAAACAAAAAATATAATGGACGTACCTTATCTTCCAATGTAGTTTCAACAAAACACAATTTTTATTGTCTGTTACCATAACAATAGGTTACAAACATTTCTTTCAAGTGCTGAAAAGTGAATCTTCTTCTATTGTCTCTGAGGATAGATTTATACTGACTAAAAGAGCGTTCGACGTCACAAGAAGTAACTGGTACATAATTCAATTTCACAATGTCTGCTGGGGATAAGTCCAAGTTAATCTTCACTGTTGATTCACCACTCATCACAGCAACAACCTTTTGTAGTTCTTCATATCCAGGGTTTTTTGAAAGTACAGTGTCCACCTTAGCTCTTACTGCATCTGCAACTTTACCTCTACCACGATTCAGTTGTTCCACAGTACTATTTATAATTTCAAAACTTTCAGATAGTGAAAGGTGCCTATTTTGGAGACTTTTGAGCGTTTTTATGATGCATGAAAATGTATGCTGAATGTGAGCTAAGTCATTCTTCACACTTATGTCACAGGTAACTGTTTTCGCAGTATCAATTGAGACTGCATCTTCAGAGTCCAATGCAAGGAGAACATTGTTAATAGAGTCTATATGTTCGGCATAATATTCAACTGCTTCTAGCCATGTACCCCATATAGTTAAAATTGGCTTTGGTGGCAATGGAATTTCAGGGTACATTTCTTTCAACACGTTAACTCTACTGGGAGCTTTGAGAAATACTTTTTTCACTGATGAAATCAACAAATCTACTTTAGGGAAATTGTCTCTGACCACTTCTGCCACACGATGAAATGCATGCGCCACACAAGTAAAATGAGTCAATTTAGGATATACAACAGATAATGCTTGTCCAGCTTTGACCATATAAGGGGCAGCATCGCTAATAAAGAATAACACATTATCGTACATAATACCCTTTGGCCACAGGATACCCATAGCTTCGTTGAACAGTTTAACTATAGTTTTGTTATTGCACTTTTCTAGAACATCACAATGTAAAAGAATTCGTTCAGAATATTGTTCACTTAACAAACCGATAACTACATTACCAACAAGTCTACCTTCTTTGTCGGGAGTCTCATCAATGGAAACCCAAATTGAACTATCTTTAATTTCATCTCTTATCTTCTGTATTGTCTCATCGTAGATGGATGGAGCATACGTCTTCCTAAGTGTTGACTCATCCGGGATTGTATGTTGAGTATATTTTTCAAGGAATTCCCTGAAGACCTTATTCTTTAGTTTGTAGAGAGGAATATCAGCAGAGATGAGAGAACGGCACAGGTCGATGTTAAACTCAGATCTTACATTCGATGTTGTTGGTTGTGTTAAAAACAATTGTCTCTGCTTGGAATTTAGTTGTTTGTTGGCCTGATGTTTACTAGTTGTAATGTGTTGTTGCACCAGGAACTTTTGTGTAGATGATACTGCACACTGACACAAATTACAAAATAATATTTTATTGTCAGTTGATAAACCATCTTCTTTAAATTCTGAAATGTAACTTGTTAGTTTTGATTTTAAATTGACTGAATGACGTACTTCTGGCATATTTACCGTCTTTATAGTATGATTTACAAAACTGAACCTATGTGTACTCTGACTGGCATTTAACTGTTGAGCTGCACAACTGAAGTGTGTTAAAAATTTTAAATTAAATTAATACAGTTTTGTAACTTACTTTCCCATTGTTGATAGGACTGCTAATTTTCAAATAACTCTGATGTTAAAGGGATTACTGAACATGTGTTTAAATCTCTATTGTTGAAATGTATTTTTAAAAGTTAATGGAATTTTGTTTTGTTTTATTGTTAAACCTAATATAATATGGACTGTTTTATATGAAATATGGAAAATATATGGAAATTAACGAAAATATGTACTAAACTCTAAAATATGGAAAAATATGGAAAATAAAAGTAGGATTTTTCAACCCTACACATTGTGAAACATAAAGATAATGCAAAATATAAATTATATTAGCTTTATAAGTAAATATGTATTTACATATAAATCCTTTCCCTGATCATGAATATAGGTACGAGGCTTGGTGGAAATGAAACCAATTCGATCCGATTTCTCAATTGATTCATTAAGTTATAAAAGCATTTGATAAAAGTAAAAAAAAAAATATATTTTTTAATAAAGATACTAAAAGAAATAAATAAATAAATTCTAAATTAAATATCACAAAATATAATTCAGACATACTGCGGAAATGCACAATTTTCAACATTTATACCGAACTTTCATTTCAAAATTTCTCAGTCTAATTACACTGAACAACAAATTTTTACTTTTTGTCTTGCTCCGAAATAAAAATAGGTGAATATTACTAATGTGTGTGCCTTAAATCTGAATTTAAAATCCAAATTGCCCTATCACGTACCATTTTCCGGAGAAAATGAACTGAAATTTTTTATGACTATTACGCTTTTACTTTCGACCAATAAAACGGTACGAAAGGACGTCTTTCAACCAATCATGGCTGCTTATCGCACAATTTTATCGCGTCCCTAGCATTTGTTTAATTTTATCGCGTTTCTAGCATTTGTTTATTTTTACCACTACCCTAGCATTTGTTTCTTTGTTTGCCAACATTTCAGACTGCACTGGTCTGGACGTCAAAAAAAAACAGAAAATTACAAACCACTCCAGTCGATGCAAAGCACTTCCAAATATGACTCGCATTGGCATTCAGGAACAAGAATTAGTAAAGATCACTGGTCATAGCTATGCATCTTCCCTGAAACCCTATTTACAAATAAATGAAGAGCGCCATTCGGAAATCCTGAATAAGTTGAGGGATACACCATGTACATCAACGAGTTCATTTCTTTTTTCGCACACGTCCAATATAACATCAACTCAACGACCAACCACAAAACATTGAAATTTGAAAATTGTACTTTCAATAATTGTTTCTTTTAAAATTATTCATGTTTATTTTTTATTTCATCATCGTTAATTAAAACGTTTCTTGTTTATTTCATCATCCCTAATTAAAACTTTTCTAACACTTTTTTATATTATTTAGGTTATGTTTGTTACAGCTTCTGCTATATGATATTATGGATAGCCACGTATCAGAGATTGTATAATACTAAGATTTATTGAAAATCATCTGTCAAGTGACGATGATTACTGGGATCTGGATGATTGAAGTGGAATGCAAATGTTTTAATAAAAATTAAACTGAATCAACAAAGCCTTCTTGACTAGTAACCGTCCACAGAGTTCAATGAAGATTCCATAGCTGGCACAACTGATAACAAGAAAACAGCTAATCATAACACACTACTGCCATCTAGCGTAATGTTGAGATGGTACAATAATACATTTGAAGACAGTTGTATTTTCGTAAGTCAATTAATATTTTATTGTATTGGAGTACTTGGTTACTTCTAATCTTTATATACTTTCTTCTAATCGTGTAATAGTCAATTAAATCCTATTAGAGTTTTGATTTTCTCTAGATAAATCAAAACCTCTAGTGAGATTACTGTTGACAAAACTTTTTTTTTTAATTTTTCACTGCTACTGATAAAATTACAACACACTACGGATTCAAAATGCTTCGTAATACTTGAAAAAGGTGTACTGGATACAAAAATGATGTTACATAGTTTAAAACACAGCAACAATAAAAGTATTTCATGCATATAATGAAAAAAATCTCGGAATTTGAACTTACATTTAAAATAATTTTCTGGATGACTTCTGTTTATAACTAGACCCGAGACTGTATTTTACAAGCAACCAACAATAGTCTGCAAGCATGCTGGATGATTTTTCTTTATCTCGCCTTTCCATTTCAGATATTTCTTTATGAAATCTTTCCCATGCTCGTCGCTTACCGCTCCAAATTAGGAGGAAAGAAATCCAAATAAGAATGTAAAAAGTGTATTTTGAGAGACATATTACACTCCATTTTGTCATATGCACTTAACATGGTTTCCACAACAAGTTCTATGTAGTTGTCTGCCCTAGAATTTCCAAGAAAATTTGAGCAAACGTCTTTGAAAACGCGCTATGCCATTCTTTCTGTAACGGAAAGTTTTTCTTCAAACAAAGGGTCAGCCATAACTTTGTGAATTTGTGAACAGATGAAAATGCCCTCCTTTAATTTGCCTTCACTCAAACTGGTAAACTTTTCCTTTAACTACTGAAAACTACACCCTTGTTTGTTCATTGCATAGACCTCACTTTGAACTGTTATGAAATTTACTTAATAGAAGGGACAAATGTGTGTTTATTTATTAGAAGTGCTAAATAACTTGCCAACAACTATAAGAAACCGGAAATAAGTCATAAACTCATAAAATGCATTAGCTTTTGTTTTGGTTTATACCTCCAACCCGCGTCAGTTGTTTCCTGAGGGAGCGCTTATAGAAAAGTGAAACCATAGTATATCTTAAAAACCTTACGTGATACGAAGAAAAGAGATGCATTTTCGGATTCAGCGAATATCAAACCATAAGGGACACATTCTGTTAAGTCGGAGCAAAATTCTTGTTGTTCAGTATTATGTTTCAATTTATATATTGTGGGGGAAGTTTAAAACCAGTGTTAACTGCAATTTACGTTCCACCCACTCACCTCCACTGCCTCTGAAATTTCAAATGCCCCCCCTATATTATATTTTGATACCTGCATTTAAAAGTATATTTAATTGTTTATACAACTCATTCCTTTGTTTTCACATCTTTTCTTTGTTTCATCGCCTGGCAACCAAAATTATTGTTACTGTTATTGTTGTAGGTTGAAAACAGAGTTTATTTTGGGCATTTTCCTAAAATTCATGCACAATTAATATAAGTAAATCTTTTTAGTTAAAGTAGTTAAGAGATTTTTCGAGGTTATTTTATTATTTTTGGGTGAAATCTTAATATTTATTATGACTTTATTTTATTTGAGGCTATGAAATCTTTTGTTTTAAACTAGTATTAGATACCATTAAATTTACTAAATTAAATGTTCAAAATGTCTATTAAATAAAAGATACCTTAACGTGAGATAACTAAAACACATCAATTTTTGCAGATGGATTTGTCTGATTAAATTATTACACATTTCAGATGCCTTAACGAAAAGAGAACCACAACAAATTAATATTTGCAGACAGAGTTATCTTGATTAAATTATATACTTCTCAGATATCTTAACGAAAAGAGAACTACAACAAAATAATATTTGCAGAGAGAGTTATCTTGATTAAATTATGTACTTTTCAGATGCCTTAACAAAAATAGAACCTGAACAAATTAATATTAGCAGACAGAGTTATCTAGATTAAATTATGTACTTTTCAGATGCCTCAACGAAAAGAGAACCACAAGAAATTAATATTTGTAGACAGAATTATATTGATTAATTTATGTACTTTTCAGACGCTTTAACGAAAAGAGAACCAAAACAATTAATATTTGCCGACAGAGTTACCTTGATTAAATTGTGTACTTTTCAGATGCCTCAACGAAAAGAGAACCAAAACAAATTAATATTTTGAGACAGAGTTATCTTGATTAAATTATGTACTTTTCAGATGCCTCAACGAAACGAGAACCACAAGAAATTAATATTTGCAGACAGAGTTACATATATTGATTAATTTATGCACTTTTTAGATGCCTTAAATAAAAGAGAATCACAACAAATCAATATTTGCAGACGAAGTTATCTTGATTATATTAAGTAATTTTCAGATCCCTTAAGGAAATTGAAACTAAAACACATTAATATTGAAATACAGATCTATCTGAATTAAATTTAAGAAAGAAAAATGCAGTATATATCCTCCATTGTCAAACGAAATTTTCAAACGAAATTTTTTAAGGAAACGAGCCTAATAACTGTCTTCTCCACTACCAATCTAATAAAACCTTGGAGGAAATTAACAAAGCTTTTTCGGTGGCACACTCTCATGTAACTTTAGTAGCTGGTAAAACTGGAATACTCTCCCTTCACATCGGGAGAGAATTTAAGGCCGCTTTCGCCAGTCATTACCCTACGAGTTTCGAGCTCTCGGGCACCAACCAGATATCGCCCTATAAACGAACCTATTACATGCAGGCGTGATGGATCTCCGGAGATCTGCAATTACCAGTGTTGCTTCCAATTCTGCTCACATGTGAAAAACGAATATAATTTGGACCGGTGGTTTCATTATTGCCTCTCCTCTCTTCACCATGGTTACCGCATTCGTAATTTAGCGGAATGCGCTGAAACAGATCCTACACATCGAGAGTAGCAATGGAAACGGAAAAAGACACATTTTGAGCGAAAAACTGCCAGGTAGTTAAGAGGTTTTCAGCTTGATGGAGCTAAACCGTACAAATGATGACAAAATTGGATGTCTATATCACAGTTTTCCACTTTAAACCCAACGTTCCAGTTATGTATAATGCAGCAGAGTTTTTACTTGCATTTTCAGTGCACGTGAGTTCGATTTTCAGGACGAAGTGAAAATTCTTCTACAATAATGCACTGAGAAAAAAATGTAGACCTCCTTAATTATGTTTGTCTTATGTTATCTTATTATAAGCGATGTCCTTCCGCCAAGTTTAATTAGTCTGACAGTGGAATCAAGATGTTTCACAAGCCCAATTGTTCATCGGAGATCATCATCATCATCATCATCATCATCATCATCATCATCATCATCATTATTATTACAATCATTATCATCATCATTATTATTATTATTATTATCATCATTATAATTAACAGAAAAGATTGTATTAGAGACCTCGGTGTATTAATTGACAAATTATATTTTCACAACCACATTGATTATATTTATAACCATACAATAAGAATGTTAGGAATAATTCGGTCAATTACTTATTCTTTTTCAACACCCGACTTTTTTTTAATACTATAGTATACATTAGTGAGATCGAAACTCGAATATACATCTGTAGTTTGGAACTCTATTACTAGTTCTGATTCGAATAAACTGGAAAATATTCAAAGGAAATTGATTTCATTATGTTCGTACAGATTTCTGCCTAATAACTCTGGGTATAACTATGATCAAAAATGCGAGCACTTTAAATGTCGAAGCCTGTATGCCAGACGTCATGATCTCGATTACTTATTCTTATGTAAGATCCTTAAAGGTAACATTAATTGTCAATCTTTCTTAAACAGTGTCAGCCTTCGTATTCCTATGAAGGACATGGGACATCACAAACTCTTCTATAGGTTATTAGAAATTCTAAATCTTCCTCGCCGGTCTCCAGATGTATTAAACATGCTAACTTACATGTAGGCGATTTCGATCCATTCAATGTATAGAGGTATTAGAATATGGCAATGTCTTTGCTAATATTATTTGCATAATCGTTATACACAAATTGGTAGTAAGAATCAACTCCTTTCCCTAATATTTTTAGAATTAATTCCTGTAAATTAATTATTGTAACCTATGTTCTTTATTTTGTTGTTAACTCAAGTATTTAATTTGTACCATAGTCGTTCATTTTAATGTATTAATTACATCACTGTGCTGGACTTTTATTGGCCTATGGCTGTTATCCAGCATATAAATAAATAAATAAATAAATAAATAAATAAATAAATAAATAAATTATTATCATTATCATTATCATTATTATTATTACTATACTATTACTATTATTAATATTATTATTACTATTATTATTATTATTATTATTATTATTATTATTATTATTATTATTATTATTATTATTATTATTATTATTATATTCAGATATACTAACATACAAGTGTCCCGCAACGGGATGTCCATAGCTCATCTACGTGTTCCTGGGATTATTTTGAGCGAAAAGTTCTAATGAACATGGGTCCGAATTGCAACGGTTTTTACAGAAAACACAATTCTAAATTAATAATTTTATTACTTGTGATTGACTTACAATTTTGTTTTGAGGAATACACATTCTGAATTGTCACATTTGAGGTTCGAAATGACCACCATGGTTGTCGAGGCATCTTTGAGCTCTGACTATAAGAGAGTTTATAATAATAGTAATAATAATAATAATAATAATAATAATAATAATAATAATAATAATAATAAATAATTAATAAATAATTATTATAATAATTAATAAAATAAATAATAAATAAATAAATAATAAATAATCATAATTAATCAATAATAATAAATAATTAATAAATAATTAATAATAAATAATTAATAAATATTATTATTATTATTATTATTATTATTATTATTATTATTATTATTATTATTATTATTATTATAATGATTGCCAATTAACTTCGCTGGGCTGATAACTATGAGGTGTACGAGGAAATTGGGTGCCTTTCTGCTGATGGTTCAACTCGAAGACCAGATATCATTATTATAGACCGAAAAAAAATTGTGGACTCATTCTCGATCTCACAGTCCGTTTTGAGAACAGCGAGGAACAACCTAGAGAAGTCTGCAAAGAAAAACGGGCAATTTATCTGCCATGCTCCAGCGATTTGGGGACCAAATATAACATCAAGACATGGGACGTTATAGGAATTATGACTGGGGCTAGAGGCACAATCCCACGGGAAGTCTTCCGAAAATTAAAAGTTCCTGACAGCGCCCTGGACATGATATCCTCCACTGCACTGAAATCATCGATTAGCATAATTAATCGTCACTTATATTCTTTATAAAATGTAATTTGTCTTGTAGCCTAAATTGTTTGTCGCATTTCCAATAAATTTCTCAATGATAGCCTACCTAACTAGGGTTTCTATTAAAGAAAAAATTGAATTAAATATAAATATTCATTTAGAATTGATTAGGAGGCCGATTATTAAACCCTGGTTGGGACGGCTATCAAATATCTATCTAATATTTGACAATAATTGAAGCTACGGAATGAAACATTGTCCTACAAATTCATAACATGGGACATTTCAAATTTTTATAGGAGTAAAACAAATGAAATATGCAAAAAAATATATACATATTTAAATTAAATACAAGACAAGTTTTGCTTGATACTTTCCAAACACGGGGTAGGAATGGATTTTTTCAGAACTTTATGAAAGGTTCATGCACGTTTTGAATCAAATTTTATAATAGATTAGGCGAGTTATACATTTAATAACAATTTTAGAGACCTCATAAAACTGTAAATTGGCAAGTTTTGATGTAGAAACAAATTGCATGCGGTAGTGAACAGAATCTAGAACAGTGGACTATCCTAAGTTCGACAGAACAGAATTGAAAGTTCAGTCCAATAAGGGTAGTTGGTGTGGCAGGTGAAATGAATACAAATTCTTATTGGTTATTCTTCAACGAATACAGTACTGCTGTACTTGCATTTCCTCCCCCTCCCCGAGACTTGTGTATTTGCTTCTAGTACCACAGTGGGTTTCGACAGTTCCGTCTCACAAGTGGCACAATTGTCAAATAGAAAAAGAAGAGTTAATTAATTTAAAATCAGTTACCAATATGGATGTCCTAATCAATACAATATTCTGTTTTTCTTTAACAAAAGTATCACTATAGGACACAGGACCAATTCCCATTCAAATGGCAAACCCATTTCTTAGTGCCCGTATAGGGGCGTGTCTAATTCTCCTACGTAAGCAGTCGAACTATAAGATGTCGAATTTGATTTCTGTCGAGATATCCACTGTAGGAGATATCCTGGTTAACTCGTTTTTTTATAAGAGGAGTTCTGCATCTAATAGCCTCATATGAGAGATATAATTTTAAAATTTTGTAAAATTATGGCAGTGGCAATACTGGTATATAGTGCACAGATATGGACAGTAACAAGAGTGTAAAAAAGTGGAATAGAAATGAAGTTTTTGGCTTATAATTGATTAAATTTTCGTTAACAGATGAGGGGTCACCTCAGAACTTGGTACATTGACTTTCAAAGATATTTGACCTACGATTTTATAATCGTGTATGCGAACTTTCCAATCAGGAGATAAGTCAGGACCAAAGATATAAAAAAATTGACAAACTTGGAAAGAGTTCTGATAGTTCTCAATAGGTGGCATCATTGAGGCGGTTAAAAAAGTGTCAGAGAAAATAATTATGTAGATTAAACACAAATTATTCTCATAATTGAAAATATCAGCGGTTTGCAGCTAAACCCGGTGTTGTTTTACAATCAGCAGAGTGGGATGAAAAATTTAATTGTATATTGCGGGTATATTTATGTGAAATTGGAAACACTGACTATTATCTTCGCCATCTATTCATGGAAGTAATAACGGAACAGATGCATTATAGGACCCACCCTAAATATAAAAATATGCAAAGCCACAAAAAAAAAGGTCAACGGAAGTAGCGTTTCGATCAATTAAATGATCGATATATATATATTGTTTTCATTATGTTGCCAACCAATAAATATTGTTGTAAATTAGTTTGATCATAATCATGGCGGCAGTTTCAAATGCTATAGTTAAATATAAAAAAGAAGTGGATCGAATTCTCCCTCTTAATTTAAAATGTAGGCCTCGAAATGAAAATTATGGAATTATAAATAAGTTGTAAACTTTTTAGTTGCTTGATCCATGAATAAAGACATGTAGACTATGTTTACGGTTTTTTTTATGTGAATGTGTTTTACTTAGGAGTGAAATGTTTTGCGAAACATGTAATCCTGGAATGAGACTGAAGAAATTTAAAAGGAAACGAGATGAACTCCTGTGGAGATGTCATTGGAAATTACAAGGTATTAAATGATAGTCACAGGAACGCCGTATCTTAGCACTTTGTGAAATCACTCGAATGACGGAGAAGATGAAACGGAACATCTCCAGTGAGGTCCATGGTAAAATGCTAATTTTACACCAATTTTGTTTTTAATTCTTTGGTCCGGGGAAAATACTAGTAAAAATGTGTTTTTGTGAAAGACTAGTATTTTCCCTGGACCAAAAATGCAGTATAAATGGAGCAGAATTAGTATTTTGTAATATATTATAAATATGACTAATATGAACTTAATTTTATTGTTGTATTAATATCAATGTTGTATTGTTTGAAAGTTTAATGTTACTGTGTTTTAAGTTCAGCTTTGGTTTGTCTCTTTAACTTAATTTTGAATAAAATTTAATATATTGTATAACAAAGGTGACTAATATGAGCTTAATTTCATTGTTGTTGGTTTTATTAAATTATACATGTCTATAGTTACTATTATTTAGTTTTGTTAAGATGGCATACTTGATATAATAATCGAAAATATAATAATAATAATAATAATAATAATAATAATAATAATAATAATAATAATAATAATAATAATAATGATTTATTTTAGCTGGTAGAGTTAAGACCGTAAGGCCTTCTCTTCCACTCAACCAGCAAAAAGTATATATATACATATGCATGAACTTACAAAGAATTCAACAATTTTATTTAGATGAGAGTTACATGTATGCAAGAGTTATTTACGAATTAAACAACAAAATACTGTGAACTATTAATTAAACACTGAAATAAACTGTGTAGCAGAATTAAGCTAAAATACATAGAATGTTAATATATTTCAAATAATATTAGATAATAGAAATATATTATTATGAGGCAATTTTGAAAATACAGCACTATCAGGATGATGTCTAAAGAAAGAAGTAACAATGTAGTCAGTGATAGTTTAAATCAGTATGATTGGAGTGAAATGCTAATAAGGTTATCTTTTAAGCTGTTTTTAAAAGTGTTTATTGTCTTGCAGCCCCTAATACTTTGTGACAAGGAATTCCATTGACGCGAGGTGGATACTGTAAAAGATGATGAATAACAAGATGTTCTATGAAGAGGTGTACTTAGCGTGCCACAGATAAGTGATCTGGTATTTACGTCGTGGTTAGAGTATAGATAAGAGAAACGAGACGAAAGGTAATTTGGTGTTGAGGTGTGCAGAATTCGAAAGAGTAAAGACAAAGAGTGTAAAGTTCTGCGTTCTTTAAGTCGGAGCCACGAAAGACTTGCGAAGGACGGTAATATGTGATCATATCAATATATAATCGATACTATGGAATACTCGGGGTGGGTCCTATAATGCATTTGTTCCGTAATAACTAAAGAAGCCAAACTTACAACAACAAATTATCGATCACTATCGATTAGTGGAGGTCAGATATCTTTGAATGTCAGTGTTCAAGTGAACCTGTGTCCTGATTAGAAAGAAATGATGTAATAAATCACAAATATGAATGAAATAGTAAGATAAATACTCCGTAAACCGAAAAGGAAAGTATAAAATCAAAGATTAAAAACTGTAATGATAAATTAAATTAAATTTAATTAATAAGGCGAGAGAAATAACAAAGTTTAAAAAAGGTAGTAAAGTAAATAGGGAGAGAAAAAAAAACATAAGGATGATCTGATCACAAAGGGCACGACCCTTACTGCACCGCACGATAGAATTCTCTTGTTTTTTAATATTGTACGAATTTGCATGACCTGCCATCTGTGGATCGTGCAGCGAACCTGGAGTGATGCGTGGATATCGATCAGCCTGGCCGGTGAACGGAGGCTGCGGAGATGTTGAATCTCCACGTCTTACAGGGAATCCAAGCCAGAGGATTCTGTGTTCAAGCACCGACATACATTCACCACCGGCTAAATCAAATTTACTTCATAGGTATCAAGAAGTGACACTCGATTCTCTCAAACACTTCTACGTGTGTCTGTGACCGTTTCTGGTTCTCCTAAATGTCTCAATTCCATGAATTTAACAACCCTTTTTCACCTTACTATAACATTCTACAACAACTACCTATATCATTTGGACATCGTCCGAAAATTAACCATGTAACTTTCCATCCATTAACACGTCATACGAAATTGAGTTCATTTTGTAAAATCTTTAATATCTCTTCATTTAAAGTTGTCATTAACTTAATTATATATCTTAATATATAAAATTGAATGTGGGTATGTATGTATGTATGTATGTATGTATGTATGTATGTATGTATGTATGTATGTATGTATGTATGTATGTATGTATGTATGTATGTATGTATGTTCTCTATACAAATCTACACGCTTTGACTGATATGTGCCAAAGTTTGCACATTTAACCTTCATAACCAGGAGAAGAACATAGGCTACATTAAAATTGTGAAAATGGAAGTTACACTAATTAAAAATATAAAAAATAAAAATAAATACGGTCAAACATTCATGTGCAATACTAAAATGCAATCTTCTATAGTCAATTGTTTTTTTATTATTGTCTGTTTTATTCAACACCGACTTTCACGAGGCCTTGGAAATTTTAACACGAAATTAAATTACATTGTTGTTACAGATCATGAAGGCTAAAACTAGATAATTTATGCAATAAGTATCTTTACGCAGTCTAGGACCGTATTATGAATTCCTCGATGCAGTTTTGTAGATAGCGAGCAAACTGTTTTATACAACTGAATTCTAGAATTCTTTGAAACTACAAGGATTGCTACCACATATTTACTTAATATTGAATAACTAATAGTACTATTGCGAAATATTGATCCACCAAAATTATGCACGAATAAGAATTGGTGTGAAAAACTCATACGAAACGTAATAAAATTGGCAATATTAACTGCAAAAATAAAAGGAGATGTTTTTATTCCACGTATTGCTAGGATACTCATTCAATTTTAAGCAACTGCAATTTTCAATGCCACTAGCATTTGTAATGGCCATATTAAAATGAAGCTCAAGGACAGTCCCTCAAAGTTGCAGACATTAACTTAAAAACTACGTGTTTTTCACATCCTCAACTATATTTTATACAAAGAATTGAAGAAAAAAAAAAAGATTTTACACATATCAATAAGCAATTCAATGATACTTTTGTCATGTTGCTAATGTATGTGAATGTACATAAGCCCACTGAAAATAACATTGTATTAATTCTCAAAATATTGTTATTCACGTTGCAAATTTAGTATGTTGTGGAAATAAAAATATCTTAATTTCTAAAATACCGGTAGGCCTATACGTTTCTCAGAATATTAGTCTTTATGTCAAAAAATGACTTATTGCGAGTTTATATTGTATCTGTATTTTGTGTGTAAAATTAGAATTAATATAATATGTTCTGAATTTATGAGATATAGTTTCAAGTTATATTAAAAAAAAACTGGATATGATATAAGTGGGTGTACAGCGGTCAAGAGGTAAAAAATCTTGCAATATAAATTAAATTATATATGTATATATTGATTCGATGCTGAAACTGATCAGAAAGAGGAGAAGGAATTATATTTTCGTTGGGTTTTACTTTGTTTATAGTTTGACTTTTCTATTACTTTATTTGTATTTCTGGCGGTGTGGAAGAGAAGGCCTAATGGCCTTAACTACACCAGATAAATAAATAACATAAGTAAGTAAGTAAATAAATAAATAAAAACAAATAAATAGTAAATAAATAAATAAATAAATAAATTTAAAACAATAGTTTAACGTCAGGCACATGATGAAATGTTTTCTTTTCGGTGCGTGATTTACGACTGTTTTAAATTGAGTTAACCCTGGCAGGCATTTGGCTAAGGAGTTCATTAATTCATGTAAGTGACGTTAAGTAAAGATTCATCTTTATGGGCGAGGAAAGCTTAGTAAAGACAATTCGTTTTGGTTGTGTATAGTTAGGTTTCTGAGATTTCCGAAAATTTAATAACCAGTTTAATTAAAAATAGAAGCAGGAAGGAAACCTCGGGCAAAGCTTTCAGCTAGTATATATATATATATATATATATATATATATATATATATATATATACATATATATATATATATATATATATATATACATACTTAAATTGATCTAATAATACACCTATTTAATGTCATATCTTCTTAATGTGATTTAGTCACAATGTTATGATTTTCATCTTTAACAAACAATACATATATATATATATATATATACATACTTAAATTGATCTAATAATACACCTATTTAATGTCATATCTTCTTAATGTGATTTAGTTACAATGTTATGATTTTCATCTTTAACAAACACGTATTTGACAATGAATTTTCAATTCTAGCCCATTTAATTTAATTACCTAACTTTATTACTTCTATCTTAGATTGAAGAGCATCACCGGTCATAATGTACGTACAAGCTTATGTCTTCAATTAACATTAAAAGACAGCCTAACATAGAAACATATCATCTGTTATAACGATATCCACAACAACTTCGAGAAACTAAGGTCTCAAGGCATAATCTTAATTTATACATTATGACGTATATACATCTTTGGACGGTGAAAAGGCGTGTAGTAACGAGAATAAAGAACACGGGCACAAACAAATCAGATAGTATAGATCAAAGACTGTAAGCATCTCTTCACATAATATATCATATAGATAACAGTTTTACTACTTCACTAGCCGTACCCGTGCGCTCCGCTGCACCCGTTAGAAATAAATATAAAGTAATTACATAATTAAAATAGGACGTTTGATCCAGGGAACATTCGTGTTTGATAGAAGGATAAATCGTTTATTATGTTACTTAATTTAAATTGCATCCAAATAATTAAAATGCCATCATTTTGGTCCAGAGACACTCATTAGTGCAATGACAATTCCTTTAACCTGTTTCTTAATTTTTATTACATGCAATCATAGTTCAATGAAGATTGACATCATTTAGATTTAATGTGTATATTTTATTTTACTTGTTATAGGTTCCCATTGAATTATGGTAATAACTTAATTTTAACCCTTGTTTTCTACGTATTCAGTAAATGGCGCTTGGCCCACTATGGTTATGAACTCTTCAAATAACTTAACTTATATTATATAATATTACATATTATATTATATTATATTATATTATATTATATTATATTATATTATATATTATATCATATCAGAAGTTACTGTAATAACATTATAGCATTATGTCCATCTAGAGAAACTACACTTTCCAATGGTGAAATAATAATTAATTATACAAATCGGTTAATTTAGTTTCCGATATTACTTCATACAAACACAGAAACATTCTCTGTAGGCTATCTTTCATAGCTTTCGATTGTTGCTGTTCAAGGCCTCTTATACACGAAATCATTTGTTTTTTAATTCATTACACGGCCTTAGAAGGCAGTTATTTTAATTTTAAAACTCATTTATCTCATTAAATATCAGTCCTATCAAAATTTTTCAAGGAATAAAACTTATCGCAAATTATTTTTGAAGCAAATATGTAAAATTTTTCACAAAAATCAATAATAAGTGCGATATTTTGATTTATTTAATTCAGGCCCCCTTATAACCCCCCCTTTTAAATAATGTATTTTGAATGCCATATAGCCTAAAATCTAAGTTACAACGAACTTAATTTACATTCCAATTTTCATCGAAATTCATTCAGCCATTATCGCGTGAAAAGTTAACAAACATACAAACATACAAACAAAAATTTCAAAAAAGCGATTTTCGGTTTCAGGGTGGTTAATTATATATCTTAGGACCAATTACTTTTTTAAAATCGAAAATTACCAGAAAAATTTCGGCTACAGATTTATTATTAGTATAGATTAGTGAAGATCTGCAATTTTATATATGTACATGCATTGTAATCACACGTGTGTTTTTAATCAATTGACAGTAAGGGTATATTTACACAAGAAAGAGATATATTGATGTCCTAAATTATGTTGTTTTTATTATGTTTTATGCTCATTAATGTATATTGTATTTTGATCATAGAGGCACATGTAATTATTTAGAGATGATATTGATGCATAAAATGTTGTAATATCTGATGATTTCGGCATGACCGACGAAAACGTTAATACGGTATTAAATTATGTAAAGTCATTGACTGAAAATAAATCTTTCGTATTATAACCCTAGAGGTGTTTATTATTATTTGGCTATTTAACGACGCTGTATCAACTACTAGGTTATTTCGCGCCGATGGAATTGGTATAGAGATATGGTATTTGGTGAGACGAGGCCGATTCGCCATAGATTACCTCACATTGGCGTTACGGTTGGGAAAACCTCGGAAAAAATCCAACCAGTTATTCGGCGTAAGCGGGAATCGAACTCACTCCCAAGCGCAACTCTGGATCCGAAGAAAAAGCGCTACCGCCTGAGCTACCTAGAGGTGTTCACCGTAAGACAAAAGTTTTAACTCTCTTCAATCTGGCACTAGGGAGAAACACGACAGCACTCTCGGGACTGAGTCAGCACGACGTAGACATCCACTTGACACCACAGGATATCACAGAATCAACGAACAGAACAAACATTATCTAGATGGAATATGAGCGTACGACTGTGGCTTTTACCCGGCACTTAAGTTCTCCCTTAACTGATGATACATACTGTGTTATTGTATAGGGTGTTTCAAAGATCGTTGACAAACACCTCAGGAATTATAGAAAGTCCGACGTTTCCTATGTGCTGAATAATTTGTGATACTTACGGTATCCGTATCGTAAAGCCATGTACTATTTGTTTTTCTTGTGTAAAAATGACAAAAATCAACTCATAATAATAATAATAATAATAATAAGTTAATAATAATAATAATAATAATAATAATAATAAAACAGTTATATTACCGGTTGTTCTGTATGGTTATGAAACTTGGACTCTCACTCTGAGAGAGGAACACAGGTTAAGGGTGTTTGAGAATAAGGTGCTTAGGAAAATATTTTGGGCTAAGCGGGATGAAGTTACAGGAGAATGGAGAAAGCTACACAACGCAGAACTGCACGCATTGTATTCTTCACCTGACGTAATTAGGAACATGAAATCCAGACGTTTGAGATGGGCAGGGCATGTAGCACGTATGGGCGAATCCAGAAGTGCATATAGAGTGTTAGTTTTGAGACCGGAGGGAAAAAGACCTTTGGGGAGGCCGAGACGTAGACGGGAGGATAATATTAAAATGGATTTGAGGGAGGTGGGATATGATGATAGAGACTGGATTAATCTTGCACAGGATAGGGACCGATGGCGGGCTTATGTGAGGGCGGCAATGAACCTTCGGGTTCCTTAAAAGCCATTTGTAAGTAAATAAGTAAGTAAGTAATAATAATAATAATAATAATAATAATAATAATAATAATAATAATAATAATGTATCTAAAAACTGGTTTAACAATGTATACACATCTTCCAGTGCCCAATATTCTAGTTTTTGAAAATTAATTTTAAACATTCTCTCCGGTCTTCTGTGTTAACCAACTACCGTCCGCCAAAATTCTTTAACTCTTAAATTGGCAAAACTTCATTTCTCGCACTAGTTTATTAAACTGTGTCGGACTGTAAAGAAAACAACTATCGCAATGACCATATTTTATATGTTGTACCATATAACAGTATTTTGAAATTTTAATTTGTGCGAGATCGTGCATAAATGCTTGTTTTCCGCACAGAACCAATACGCGGTAAGTGTGAAATACCACATTCAGTATTCCCAACGTAACACACATAACAATTTCCCTCTTCTTACCGCTTAAGCGCGACATTCATTTTACTGCTTTAGGCTTTTAACATATTATTTTTAGAGACGTTTAACATAGTAATGATTATAAATTGGAAACTTACCACTGCAATTTCACCTAAATTGCAATGTTAATTATTGTTTTTAAATATTTGCAAAAATTAAGTAAAGTCTACTACTCCACGAAACTTATTGCATTCCTGATACAAGTAACAATAAGGAAGCCGTGAAAAAATTAACAAGATTCCAGATGCGGATGTTATTACTGCAATATGTTATATAAATAATATCGTTAAAATATTAAAATGAAAAATAAATCATTACATAACCTTACCTTTTGTTTTAAGTTCGCATTTATAGACTGGGGAAAAAAAAAGACAGACGTATATCACGGCCTACTGGAGTATAGTAAACACAGAGAAAATTTTATAGCAACAATGTTGAAGAAAGATATTTTGGTTTTCCGAAGTTGCCGTCATTAAACAGAAACCAACATGGAGATTTCATTACAGCTAATTAGAAATTCGTCTTTCAGGTATGTAATAAACGATCTTCGCACAAAATAATGTAAGATACACGAGCGGTATGTTTGTTTTCATGTTCTCGGAAATTAAAAAAGCTCAACTACGTTTCGCTTTTTCAATCTTTTCCTCTAACATGAAAACGTCAACATACCGCTCTTGTAACGTATATTACTATTTCCTACCAATTTCTTTTCTATTGTTCTATTAAAATTATAGCATATAGCCTATTAATCTGTTGTATCCTACAGGATACTTTGCGAATTTAAGGGTTAACTCATTGTTGATTGAAATCCATGAATCCGTGTAGTATTAGGTCTACCTCTCTTCAACCACTTTTTTGATAATCATTCTTCACTCATCCTTTTACATGACCATACCATTGCAATTGCTTATTTTGTACATAATCCAGTATTGAATTTTTACTTCCATTTTAGATTTTATTATGTTGTTTCTAATTTTGTCTCTTTTTGATATTAAAACAGATTTTCTCCAAAAGTCTAGTTCCATGTTAAATTTAAAAAAAAAATAATAATACCTTAATCCAAATTATTATAAAATGCACTTCCTTCTGTAAGAACAGTACTATAATAAACCCCCGTGGAGTATTCAATTCTATTTTTATGCTCAATAATTTCAATAGAAGTTATAAGTAGACAGTGAAATCCTTTAAGGTCATGGATCTCCTTTGGAAAACAGTAGGTTGGTTAAAGTACATCGGTCCCAAACAGCTACTTCAGGAGAGTTCAGCAAATCTCAGATACTGCAATCTTAAAATGAATTTCTTAGTCTGTCCTATGTTTGAGATTTGGTATCCACCTGCTTTCATGAAATTATTATTAAGACGAATATCTGCTGGCAGAAATACAGTAAATCATTTGTCTGCTTTTTACCCTAGATCATATACGTAACAGATAGGTCGGCCTTATAGGCTTTGACGTTAACAACTTTTGTCAGGTTTACTACGCTGCCATCTAGTTGTTACATAAGGAGTCACGTCGTAATTCCCATTTGAATTACATTAGCGACTGTACTGCCATCTCGTGTTCGTTTACGGCGGACGGGTGGCGATCCTGGCGGTTGTTCTCTTCAAAGTGCTACCGATTTTAACATAGCGATGAGTTATCTGTTACATATGTGATCTAGGTTCTTACTTAGAGTACGAACAATGGTCTTAGTTTATATGGGTTCAGAATGAGATGTTTTCTTAGTTATTCTCCAAACTGTACTATAACTCATTTGAAGATGCCTGGAAACCTGATCAACATTAATTAACAATTTCTTAATAATTATGTCTACTTATTTCATTACTTGTCTGAGGTACCTCAGTAGCAGCTTCCAGGTTATAAGGTCTATAATAAAATGTCCACAAGTACAAAAGGTCCACAAAAATGTCCACAAACTAAATAGTCCAACATTTAAAGTCCTACATACAATTCGTCCATGGAATGAAAAAGCCCAACATCTAAGCACATCATAGGGAAAAGTCCACCATACGAAAGGTCCATACAAAAAGGTTCAACATACAAAGCTGTTCAACAGAAATGGGTTACTAACTGTAATAATAATTAGGGCCTACGTATATTACTGGTCATCCGGCAAGAGGGCGAAGGCGAGCAGTTCCGCCTAGATTTTCTCCTGAAACATGGAAAGTCTATGAATTAGTAATTAATGGCAGACGGCGTACGAATAATGTGGTTGAAGAATTCCACTCTCAATTCCAACGACTTGAAGATACACATCACTTGAACATTTGGCGATTCATTAGCCATTTGCAAACAACAGCAATCGGAAACTGAACATTTAGTAACCCAGGTTCTTGGTGGGCATACAGATATTAAGCAACTAGTAAATAAACGGTATATAAATAATAATTAAACCAGAATTTTCAACATTGTCGGTAATTACCAAGATTACAAAGATAGGAATGAAATGTTTGAATTCTTAGAGCGATATCATACGATCTGAAATTATATAGCGACCCTCAAGATGAACAATAGATGTATCTTTTGTATTACATACAGGGACATCATTTTATTTTTACTTCAATTTATATTGTACCTGAGTTTTTGAATGTACTTCACTCCCACCCCTTCTACTAATGAAGTTTCAACTGTTCTCCAGACAGAATCAAGGCCGCGTATAGTAAACAGCACTGAGTTAGTGAGTATAGTACGTTCCAGAAATATGTTCGCGTTTTCCAGTGACGAAAGAGCTTTCAATATTGAATCATATTTTCGTACAGGTATTGTCCGTTTGCCTACGTCGCATCCCTATTTCCCCCACCTGCTTCTGCACACCCCTCTGTAAAAGCTGGACTGTCTTACCTCTTTTCTGAAAACATTCATTTCTGTTAGGAATTGGACGTTTACGTAATATAAGTATTTAAAATAGGCCCTAACTTAAATAAAAGGCCCTCGTAAAGTAATGAACTGTCACGTGATTTCCCCCCTTTCTACGATCCTGCGGCATAACCACTTGGACGGACAGTAGATAGCACGTCTGAGTAATTTTTATCTGTGCGGGTCGGGCAGAAGTGAAGACTGAATTTACAGTACGTAAGGTACTCTTTTATAGAGTAGGTACAGAATTATTTCAACATGAGTTACTAGTACGAAGGACGAAACAGGCAATTGGAATTAGATGTAATAGTCTATAGTGCAATAATATGCACAAAAGAACTGAAGCCTGTATCGAAATGAACGGCCACCATTTTCCAAAATATGTTTAAATATCGATATTATGATTGTTTTTCATTTTAACTTCATTCCCTATATTGTATGCTAATGTGCTGTAGACAGAATAATATACACTGCATAATGAATACGTTCGCATGGATAACTCAATTCGTGAGTAAAAACACTTATTCTTAATACTGTACTGCATTTTGATTAAACAAAAACCTATGAAAATTATCGAACTCAAAATCGCGATATTTCCTAGTTTACATAAATGGATGAACTACTTTTCTTCCCTCCTATACCTAGTGAAGTGATTTGTGTTTTACGCCAGTATCATCGAACTCCAGTTGTGGAAGGGGGTAGCGAACGGTGTTTCCGGTTCTCTAAAGGTATAGCCAGGTTAATATTAAAAATGTTAGTAAAAATAAAATGATGTCCCTGTACGTAATATGTATAACATAATTGAAATGACAATAAATTCCTCGGCACTTTCGTTGCAGTTTTCCTTGTTGGACTTTTTAGGGAAATGGACGAATTTATATGTGAACATTTTCAAAAGTAGGACATTTTTAAGGAGAGGACTTGGTGACAGTGGACCTTTTCAGGTAAGGACATTTTTATGGCATGGACAAATTTTCTATGTGGACATTTCTAAACGTTGGACATTTTCGTAGAGAGGACCTATTGCACAGTGGACCATATCCCACTTAACACAGTAGCAGTGACATCATTTATTATAATTATCTATGGTCTTCCAGATTTCTTCTTTTCAGTAACAGAACTGGTTTCCTCAAACCTTCTGATTAAATCTCCATAATTACGAATGGAACTTGGGTCTCTTTTTATATTAATAAAAAAGTCGGCATGTGTAGCGTAATCGGTATAGCTCGATGTTGCGGGTTCGATCCCGGCCCAGGTCGATAGATTTAAGTGTGCATGTAAAACAACTCCTGCGGGACAAAATTACGGCAAACCGGCGACACTAATATAACTTCTGCAGTTGCGAGCGTCGTTAAATAAACCATAAATTCATTTCATTTAATTTACATTAATAAACATTCTATATTTGCTGAAACCTTCAGAAGGAGTCCGATTACTTTCAAATAGCATTGTATTAATTGAATTCTAACATTTAATGATAATACCATGGCTTGAAACTTAAAAATTCTTGTAACAGCACCAATAAAATCATTTTGTGCGAGATCGTGCGTATTTGCTTGGTTTCCGCACAAAACCAATCCGCGGAAAGTCTAAAATTCCACATTCAGTATTCCCAATGTAACACACATAACAATTTCCCTCTTCTTACCGCTTAAGTGACATATTGATTTTACTGCTCTAGGCTTTTAACATATTATTTTTAGAGACGTTCAATATAGTAATAATTATAAATTGGAAACTTACCACTGCAATTTCACCTCAATTCCACTGTTAATTATTGTTTTTAAATATTTGCAAAAATTAAGTAAACTCTACAACTCCACTAAAGTTACTGCATTCGTGATGCAAGTAACATTAAGGAAGCCGTGAAAAAATCAACAAGACCGGCAAAATTAAACTTGCCGATGTTATTACTGCAATATGTTATATAAATAATATTGCTAAAATGTTAAAATGAAAAATAAATCATTACATAACCATACCGTTTGTTTTAAGTTCGCATTTATAGACTGGGCGGAAAAAAAACAACAGACGTATATCACGGCCTGCTGGAGTATAGTAAACACAGAAAACATTTTATAGCAACAATGTTGAAGAAAGATATTTTGGTTTTCCGAAGTTGCCGTCATTAAACAGAAACCAACATGGAGATTTAATTGCAACTAATTAGAAATGCCTCTTTCAGGTATGTAATAAACGATCTTCGCACAAAATAATGTACGATACACGAGCGGTATGTTTTCTTTCAATTCTCGGAAATTAAAAAGCTCAACTACGTTTCGCTTTTTCAAACTTTTCCTCGAACATGAAAACTTCAACATACCGCTCTTGTAACGCATATTACTATTCTACGATAGTACGTAAAGATGCATTTTTACCTACTGCTATCAGTGCGAAAAGTGAGTCTTTAAAACACTAGTGCGTAAATAGTACATTATGCAACGAGCCTATAATGAAGGTAATTAAGAAGCGAGTATGGATATTTATGAAACGAGTGCAAGCGAGTTTCATAATTTTCATACGAGCTTCTTAATTACCATTATAGGCGAGTTTCATACGACTTTTTATGCTCGACCATATTTCTAACTTGATATTATTAATTTTCTTTGTATCTGACCTTGACCAATGTCCCGATGTTGTGAGATGTGCGCAGACGCGAAAGTATTGATTTTTTCCGAGGAACAGATGTTCACATTGACCTTGCTAGGCCATAAGAACCTATAGAGATAACATTGAAATTAAATTAGACATTGAAAAACGAGATGACAAATTGAATTTATTTGAATATTATTTACAATTAACGCTAATTATTGTAGTAACAATATAACCTTCTGCGACAGTATTGGATTTCCAGCCTCCGTGGTTTTTCGCTAATTCTCTTTCGATTGCATATCCGAGAATAATCGATACTTGAGGTTTTATAACGGTAGAAAGCTGACCTGTCATTGGCTGAACAGTTGTAACCTGAGTCGTCATTGGCTGAAAGACCTGACCTTTAATGAGTAGGTGTACTTTAATGACATGCATTAAAGGCCTGCTACCAGGTGTATAATTACTACATTTCGGCATGGTCGAGCATAAAAGAAAGTAATTACTTTACGCACTGTTATTCACTTGACGCACTGGCAAAAAATGCAATATTCAATACAAAAATGTCATTCAGTAAGAAATTAATGCATTACCTCGATCTTCCATTACTTAAATATTACATGTAACACAAATAGGTAACAAATTTAAAATTCGCATTTCCATTTTAGCCTTTATTATTCTGAAGTTACATTTGTAGTACTCATTGCAACAAGATATAGCATTCAACTTTTCCTAATTCTCTGTTGATTATACTGCCGGTTTAAACGGCCATGAAATCATGATCATGATAAAACATGCTGTAATCCATGGATATTTATTTCTTAATGGTTCTGAGTTTAGATGGCCGTGAAATTCTGATCTTATAATATCTACAACTTGAAATATTTATTTGATGTAAATCTGTGCTATCGCAAAAAAAAAATAAATAATTGTGTGATACACATTCATAAAGTTATATTTTTCGCTTATCCTCGTTTCACAAACATTATACTCGTGTCAAAAAGAGAACCTTTACGAACTTACATAATAATTTCTTGAATAACTATTATATCTTAATAAGCATAATGGTAACTATGGAATTGCAAAAAGTAACACAGTAATGTTTTTGTTTCTTTACCTAAAATATTACAATATGTACAACCCTTTAACGCGGATTATTCGCTTTTAATTTAATGTGGGAGACGGCAATTTATCTACCATTAAGCCTAAAGAAATAGTACATTATGCAACGAGCCTATAATGGTAGTAATTAAGACGCGAGTATCTTTGTTTATGAAACGAGCACAAGCGAGTTTCATAATTTTCATACGGGCGTCTTAATTACCATTAAAGGCAAGTTTCATACGACTTTTTATGCTCCACCATATTTCTAACTTGAAATTATTCATAAGTATTCATGTTACTGCCCGTGCCTCACTTCCTGAGCTATTTCTTTGCGGGGCGAGACGCAGAGGGACAGGGTAGGAGGAGCTGCGTACCGCATGTGCCTACTACTCTACGTTCAACACATCGACCTTTTCAGGATTCCTTTCGTCAGCTATGGAGCAAGATCAGCCATTGACAAGCGAATGTATAGGCTGTCCCCTCACGAAACAGATTATGTCCCCATCAATTCCTGTAACTAAACACTAATATCAGTTGTAGACTACAGTCTCTACAAGACATTATAGACCTAATCGCGATTACGGTTATCACGTGTACACATCCGTAAACTCTTTCCTTAATGGCAGTGTTTTTCAAACTTTTTCCACCGCGAAACCCCTTTTAATCTAAAGTGTAACTGCGGAATCCCTGTAATATTTTATTAGTGTTTAAATTGACAGACAAGTGAAAGCTAGTATCTCAATAATTCTGTTCAGTGGGACGAACGTATTTGCTTTTTAAGCCTGCAATCTGGTTTTATGGCGGAAAGTTGTAGTCTCATTTCTATTGTACTTCTGCATTTTGTCTTTTCGATATTTTGTTTTAGTGAACAGATGCGCAGAGAATCCAGTGATGAAAGTGGTAAATATTATGAGTATTTTCCGTTTTAGATGTTCATTAAACATATTATTATTACGCATATTCTTGGATTATTATTATTATTATTATTATTATTATTATTATTATCATCGGTGGTTTCATGTTATTATTGATTCATATTTCCGTAACATTTATATATTTTTATAATATCCACTAAGTATAAAATAGCCACCGGAGCAGTCCAGTCGGCTAAGGCGTTTGCCTATCGATCCAGAGTTGCACTCGGGCGCGGGTCCGATTCCCGCTTGGGCTGATTACCTGGTTGGGTTTTTCCCCCGAGGTTTTCCCCAACCGTAAGGCGAATGTCAGGTAATCTTTGGCGAATCCCCGACTTCATCTCGCCAAATACAATTTCGCTATCATCAATCCCATCGATGCAAAATAACCTAGTAGTTGATACAATGTCGTTAAATAACCAAGTAAAATCATATAAGGCTCACAGAACCCCAGAACATACTTTGAGAAATGCTGCTCTGTGGTAATTCAGCAGTTGTCCAAACTGAACGAAGAGTGGCCTAGTGTGTACTTACATTTTAGGAAATCGCCATCAGAGATAATAGCGATAGTGGTAACCACGATTAGAGTATCCAGTATTATAACCAGTAAAGATCCCTGCGATGGCGTAGGATAATGTTTTCAGAACATGTAATATGCTGCCGTGCCGCCACGTTGCAACTCCCGTGACGTTCCGAGCAGACCTAAGAGGCGTGGTTATAAGCACTAGGGAACTCTCGGTTCAGGACGTGAGACACGGGCAGTATGGTTATCTAAGTGAAGAGCGGAACTGACCTTCTAAATTGTGAGATGAGCGCAGACGCGAAAGTATTGATTTTTTCCGAGGAAGGAATGTCATTGACCTTGATATAATCTAGAGAATAACATGAACATTAATATTAACCTGGAAATTTATTTGGAATTGAAAAACGAGATGACAAATTGAATTTATTTGAATATTATTTACAATTAACGCTAATTATTATAGTAACAGAACATAACCTTCTGCGACAGTATTGGATTTCCAGCTTCCGTGACGTTTCGCTAATTGTCTTTCGATTGCATATCCGAGAATAATCGATACTTGCGATTTTATAATGGTACAATGGTGATTTCTCATTGGTTGAACAACTAAACTATAATGAATAGGTGTACTTTAATGAGGTGCATTAAAGGGCTACTACCAGGTGTATAATTACTACATTTCGGCATGGTCGAGCATAAATAAACTTGTGCATGTTGTTTTGTATGGAAACATTCTTCTAGCCACACTTATTGACATGAAAATTGCATTGTGCGGCAACTTATTACGTTATTCAGATATCAGATGATTAAGCGATTTTAAAGGAATATTGCAATCAGAAAATGAGAAAAAATCGAAGAAAATGATGCAGCCTATTGCAATCTTTGTCGATTTCGAGAAGCTGCGTACAATATATTTATATAAAAACCAGAGCCGTCTTCAGTTACAAGCCGGAACATGGGTAGGTTTGGCAACGCTGAGTAGAGGCGGGCGGAGGCGAAATAAAGGCATGACGTTTGACGTTTTAGTGCTTTGATTTCGTTGTCATATATACATTTTCGACATTAATTGATACAAAACTAAGTGCATATGATCAAGATTCAATGCAGGGGAAGTCCGTGTAACTTGGACCAGTGTGTAACTTGATCCACCGATGCAATCACTATTTCCAGGATAGTTTGCAAGGTACTGTATACAGCGCTTTGAACCTTCTACATGTTAGGCAACTGTCCATAAATCTCATTATGCAGGGTTGGCTTGACACGGTCATAACGGTGTCGAACATTCTGTCCTCAAATTCTTCAAATCTTTTCACAATAGTTTGACAGCGTGTTGTGCGAAGACGTTTAGAAATAGAAGACTGCCTTATACATACGAAGAAATACCAGTGTTGGAGGTAAGTTGAGTGAAATTTATATAAATGTTTGTAAAGTAGTTTTTACGTAAATAATTTTTAAGTATTTCTTTTACAATGCGTGTAAATTGAACCATCACAAAGCGTGTAACTTGAGCCAATGCTAAAATGTACCAACCCTTACAACATAACAAATTTAGAAGATAAAATTGTCCATTATGTCTTCACTAGTGTGAATTTCCAAACATCAGAGGTCAGTGGATGACAATTTTGTAAGGACACATAATTATAATAATATTTATATTATATTATATAAATAATAATATTATAAAACATTACTTTAGTTTATTTCAATGTTAATAATATTTTATTTCTTAAATTATGTAATAAGACTTCGTTTCATTTGGTGGGTCGACAATTACAACTTTTTAACGAATTTTGCTTTCGCCATTACTTTATAGATGACTACAAGACAGGAAAGAAAAGCGAAGGGAGTGTATGGGAAGTGGAAAGAAGAACATCTGCAACTCGCTTTAGTTGCAATATCGGAAGGGGTTGGCGTCAATGAGGCTGCACGAAGGTATAATATACCTAGTGCCACCCTTAAAAGATACAACAAAAGGAAGGATGCTAAAATTAGACAGCCCGGTCACCCACTTGACTTGCCACAAGAGGTGGAAAATGATCTTGTGACACATCTTCTGCAGCTAGAAAAAATGTTCTATGGGTAAATACATTACGGCAAAATGCATAATAGGGCCTACATTAGGCCTACAACTTAATTCAATCAAACTTAATATAGGCCTAATACTTAATCTGCTTATTCCTTAATTTCAGACTGACACGGAGAAGTGTTATGCAATTAGCATATGAGATTGCAGAGAAGAATAAATTGGCCACTCGGTTCAACAAGGAAACGGAGTCTGCCGGCAAAGAATGGTTTTCCGGCTTTATGAAGCGCCATCCCGAACTTAGCCTTAGGCAGCCAGAAGCCACATCACTTGCCAGGGCTTCAGGATTCAACAGGGTTGTAGTCGGCAAGTTCTTTGACACATTGGAACAATTTGTCGACCAACACAAATTAACTGCTGCCAGAATATTCAACATGGACGAGACATCCCACACTGTCGTTCAACGCCAAGAGAAGATTCTGGCACAGAGGGGAAAACATCAGGTTGGAGCCATTTCTTCGTGTGAGCGAGGTCAGAATATGACAGGAGTGTATGCCATGAGTGCGAGTGGCTTCTTTGTGCCTCCTATACTTATTTACGCTAGGAAAGAAATGATTGAGTCTCTCACATTTGGAGCACCTCCTAACACCATCTTCCGCTGTCAGAATAAGGGATGGATGGATTCTGACACATTCTGTGAATAGATTAGGCACTTCATTAGAACTGTCAAATCCAGCCTTCAGGAGAAAGTACTGTTGATTTTAGATGGTCACAGTAGCCATACGAAATCGCTGAAAGCGATTGAGATCTGCCGTCAGTACGGTGTGATTATGTTATCTCTACCGTCGCACTGCACGCACCGTCTCCAACCACTGGATGTGTCGTTCTTCAAACCTCTGAACACATTCATGTCAGCTGCCATATCAACGAAGATGAGGGAACTTCCAGGACAGCGGCTGAATGTCCAGCACATTGCCTCACTGGTGGGAGTGACATTCCCCAGGGCAGCAAATATGCAGATTGCAATGAATGGCTTCAGGCACACTGGTCTTTGGCCTTTCGACCGAAATGTGTTTTCAGAGGCTGATTTCGCGCCTTCTTTGGTGACCGATCGGTCTTTGAATGGTGAGCCATCAGCATCAGCATCTCGGGCAGCAGAAGAAGTGGAAGGAGCAACAACAGCAGCATCAGCAGAGAAAAAGATGGGAGACAATGTGGAGCTACTTTCTGGTCTCACAGAATATGTGTCAGTGAAGGAAATAAGCCCTTTGCCTTCGTCTTCAAAATCTGGACAGAGAAAATCCGGAACGAGATACAATGCATCTGGCGTGGTGCTGACCGCTACGCCACACAAGAATGCTCTGCAGCAACATTCAGATGGGAAGCCCGCAAAGAAGAGAAAATTATTTGATTCGAAAGTTAAGGTGACATCCAAAACACGCTGTGTTATTTGTGGTGAAAGTGAGAACAAAGACCGGATTCAGTGCAATCGGTGTGGAAAATGGGCCCACGAAGAATGTGCAACAATTACATATGAACTATTTTATTACTGTTGTATGTGAGTGAAATCATTGCTTGACATAATTTTTTGTTTAAATAAACAATATTATAGGAGTTAAATGTGTTTAATATGCCTGGTCCAAGTTACACGATCCTCTGGTTCATATTACACGACCCTGGCTCAAGTTACACGGCTTCGAAATTTTGATTAAATTTTATTTTTGAAGTATTAGAATTAAAATTAGTGAAGTCTTATTCTACTTAGGGATTTATTATGGCAATCTACCATCATAAAAAATTCAGGGACATTTTTCTCAATATGATAAGTGAGTTACGGCTATTCAAAGTTAGGTGGTCCAATATACACGGTCTTCCCCTACTGATGTACGTATTTATTACCGAATTCGAAATGGTATTTTATTTGAGTTTCAGAATACCGCGTAAGTACTTCCATACAGCCACTTATAACTTTAAAAAAATTAAAACCATACATGTTTTTATTGATGGTACAAGGGAAAATAAAGAAATAAATACTTAAAGAAATGTTACTTGTGCCAAAAATGTCGTAAATAAAATAACGATGTACTTTCGCAGTACCCTATTCCAATCAATTAACCATTATGTGGCTAGTAAATTGACAATATTTTGCCGTTTTATGTTGTTTCACCTCTGACGTGAAAGGCCTAGGACATACCTGCACAAACAGCGCTCAACGAGCGCGCGCGCTCCTTCGGAGCGGGAGAGCTGTGTTTACCGCTCGCCGAAACGGAGAGGAAGATACGTCAGAATGACATAGACTTGCTATAGGTAGAGGAGAGGGAAACGACCACTCAGCTATCTAGTGGAGTGCAGTGTGTAGGCCTATTCTCAGTAACTGTTTCACGTTGCTTACCTACTGCTACAGTACAGTATGGAGGAATCTAAAAGACGGAACATAACATTTAACATTTAACGATTTACAGCTCGAACTTATTGATCTTCAATGTGACCTAAGAGCTAAAGATCGTTTGAATAATACTACTAGCCTCGTTGAGTTTTACAAGACTAAACATTAGCAATAATATCCACGACTACACAGGCTGGCTGTGAAAATGATTGCTATGTTTGGCTCAACATTCATATTTGTGAGCAACAGTTTTCTATAATCAACTTTAATAAAGGCAGACATCGAACATCTGTAACTGATGTTTCATTATGATCAGTAGGCTACTGTTCCTTTCAGCTGCCAACAGCATAAAACCTCGTTTTGATGTACTGATAAATAAAAATATAACAAAATGATATTGTACATTTAAGTACCTATAGAATTTCTATTATTTCTGTAAAATAAATATTTCTTTATTAATTAATAATAGTCAACTGAACGGGAATTCATTTCATAAACACTCGTAATAGTACTTCCTTTTGTGTATATTTTGTAAGAGATCATCCCTTCTTCCAGTCCACCCTGATACAGAGCGCAGCTAATATCTGCATTCCGCTCATGAGCTGTGAGCCGGCTCGGAGAGCGCAAGCCCTGTGCAGGCCTGGTCCAGGATATCATATACACTTTAATTTCATGTGATTATCTGTCGTGCTTTTCTATAAAAATTTCAGATGCCCAGGAAGCTAGTTGTAGTTTGAACCTCGCCAGTCACCATGACAATACTGTTATCCTAAATTATTTGTTATTGATTTTTTAAAATATAATTTTAAATAGGCCAGGCCAAGTATAAAGATCTATGAAAACTGAAGAATCATATCTTCAACATAATATGTAACAAAACACATCATTATCTATTAAGTAAGTGCCAATTACCGTAAACTCAGAGAACTTTAAATACTGTAAATACGAAGTGAAAAGAAACATGTTTATAACTAATTTATTACAAAAGAAATAATATTAATAAATAAACCTTGAAAACCAACAAAGTGAGTGTATGCTTCTACAAATTATAGATAGTTCTGACGTATAGCAGGCATTCCGAATCTTCAACAAAACTGCAACATTTATGGGATTACGAAACAGCTGTTTGCAATGACTTTGAAAATCAACGGCGTAACTTTATTGATATAGCAGGTGAGACCAAACAATTTGGCTAGAATTCTGATACACCACAAACCAGAAGTAAGACTTTAAAAATGTAGTTTATAAATATTTAATATTTAGAAGAATTGTCAATCACTTTCTCATTAATAATAACAGTAAAAATTGACAATTGACCTATAACTTCAGATCATTATTGCCTGTGAAGTCAGAATTCATAAAAATGAATTTTATTCCTCATAAGTCCGTGAGAGTTAGTATTAATTCTCAGTTGAGTTGGAACTTACAATGATTGTAAGTTGTAATGATTGTAATAATTTTTAAGTTGATTGTAATGATTGTAATTTTAAGTGTGGTAAAAGTATCTTATAAAGTGAAACATACTTCGAAATACTGAGTAAATCACAAACAAATTTACTACGTTTGTGGTTAATTAACTTTGAAAGCACACAGACGAATTTTACTACATTAGTTAAAAGAGCTTACGAGCGTTCTTTTCATTGCAAAACAGATGAGGACAGAAACTGGACCCTTGAAATCTGTTGTTCTACATGTAATTCTATTAGCCTAACTGTTTGGCTGAAAGGATCCCGTCATATGTCTCTTCCAGTTCCAATGATATGCCGGGAACCTAAGGATCATTCAACAAACTGTTACTTTCTAGGAACCACAGTTCAGAAGATTACAGAGAACTTGTCAGCGAGCTGATTCAGAACTATAACGTGATAGGGTGTCATGTATCTTTCAAAATAACTTCTTGGATTTTCATCTGTTTTTTCTTTCCTCAAAACCTTCGGGTAGTGAGCAACGAACATGGGGATAATTTTCATCAGGATTTTTCTGAATTGGAAAAGCGATACCAGGAAAAATGGAGCCCAAATATTCTGGACACTAAGAGATGTTTCTCAAGCATACACTATAAAATCTATTTCACACATTTTAGGTAGGCTAAGTAAATATGATTTTAGGTAAAATGTTACAAGATATCAATACTAGAAACGTCTGAAGTACATTTCATATAATTACTCAAAAACCCTGCGTGATTGAACATTTTTGAAAAGAGATCTGAAATCAGCACAAAAAATGCTATAAGAATCAACCATACTTTATCTTTTAACAAAGAATATGTTTAATTTTGTTGACCAGTGTTATTAACGTTTGGTACGACCGCGAACATAATTCCATCGACACACAATTATATTGTAACATTAATTTACATTGAAAATCGGCATTAACACCAACACATGTTCTGGATTGTAGGCTTTCGCTTAACAGTTAATTACAGTATTGCCGACGTATGTCTCCGGCTTGTAACTGAAGAAGGCTCTAATAAAAACCATGGCAGACGATTAAAAACTTTCGATATCCGTTCAAACTTGGTTAACGATGTGTCAAACAAAATTAAAAGTTCAGTTCGGTAATCCATAGTGAAACAAGTCCATAAACATTTCATAACAATTTGATCCGTTAAAAAACTAATATACCAATGGTACCAGTTAGTATATGAAACAAGAATTTTCAATTACGTGTTATTTCACATCAATGGTAGTAGACTGACAGTAAAACACATAAGAGTACTGTGTAAAAAGGTAGCACAATAGATTTAAGCATGGTGAATGTTGGAATTACATTTTTAACAGGTTACACAGGAATTCCATTACGACAATTTGCCACCGCGAGAACGCAACGAGGGTAAGCGAGCCTGACACCTGAGACAGCCGCACTGCCATCTAGCGGGTCACACCGCAGTTGTCAACGTGCCCATCAATATTTTAAAAGCATTGCCTAACGTAGTGTCCTAAGGACATTTGGAGGGACTACGACACAGGGCCCGAAGGTACATGGGGTGATGAAGCGTTGTAATTATCTATCTATCTATCTATCTATCTATCTATCTATCTATCTATCTATCTATCTATCTATCTATCTATCTATCTATCTATCTATCTATCTATCTATCTATCTATCTATCTATCTATCTATCTATCTATCTATCTATCTATCTATCTATCTATCTATCTATCTATCTATCTACCTACCATCCACTCATCTATCTGTCTGTCTGTCTATCTATTCACTCGTCTGGTAGAGTTAAGGGGTTAGGTACAGCTTAGAGCAGTAACATTTTTGGAAATGTTCAACATTTTTTTCCTTCATTACTGTATCTTGTACAATAATAAAAATTGGTATGTGTAAAATACTATCCTTCTGACTCTACTCTGACTCTCTGATTTCTACCTTTTAAGAATTCTTGGATCCATAGCACCACTCTTTTATCTATTCCTAGCCTACTTAACTTATCTATTAATATGTGTTTTGATACCAAATCAAGTGCTTTCGAAAAATCAATCACAACTCCATCGATTCCTCCGCCTCTCTCTACCTCTTCAGCTAGATCCTGAACCAGAGATGTTATTTGACTACCACATGAGAAGCCTTCCCTAAAACCATGCTAGCGGTTGTAAAACCAGTCTTTCGCATTTAGAACACGACGAATATAATCCGATATCAAATGCTCCATGACTTTACAAACGACAGATGTAAGGCTAATCGGTCTGTAGTTTCCTACATCTACTTTATGTATGGGTACCACTATAGCTGATTTCCAATCATATGGAATAGCTGCATTGGTTATGGAAACATGAAATATACGCATTAAGTATGGAATTATGGCCTCGGAACCTAATTTAAGAATCTGTGTGGCAGTACTAATGTTTAATTTAGAAATCTTCTCACTGTTCGTGAGCTGCCACAAGGGACAAAGAGTACTTAACCATATAAATGTTTACAAGTTCATTGAACCATTAATTTTGTTTTGGCAATGAAACTCCTACAAGTACATAGCTACAAATACATTTTGTGATTGGTGTAAATATACCTAGTTTCAGAGAGGTAAGTGTTACAGAAAAGTAAAGAATGCTAATGAACTTGGTTTCATTTCGAACATAGGTGATGCTTAAAGAGAGCAATTGATCCTTTCAGTGCAGCTAAAGTTACAATTGGAATAATAGCTACAAATACATTTTGTGATTGGTGGAAATATACCTAGTTTCAGAGAGGTAAGTGTTACAAAAAATAAAGAATGCTAATGAACTTGGTTTCATTTCGAACATAGGTGATGCTTAAGGAGAGCAATTGATCCTTTCAGTGCAGCTAAAGTTACAATTGGAATAATAGCTACAAATACATTTGTGATTGGTGGAAATATACCTAGTTTCAGAGAGGTAAGTGTTACAAAAAAGTAAAGAATGCTAATGAACTTGGTTTCATTTCGAACATAGGTGATGCTTAAGGAGAGCAATTGATCCTTTCATGCAGCTAAAGTTACAATCGGTATATTTGATGTAGGTATTCCAAGCCTCTAAAACACATCTTTCATGAAGAGAGTAGCGGTACCTCTTGCTCCAACCAGAAGTCCGATTACTTCAAGCTCTTCTAGCTGGTACTTTGGGAGGTAATGTGGAATGGTACGATTGTAGATATTCTTTTTTTCCTTATCTACTTATGCTGGCTATTCCTCATTCGTTTCGAAACGCACAGAGGGAGAGACTTCCGATTTTTAAATTTCGTTATTCCCTAACTCCTTTGGAAGTTATTTTGAAATTCGAATTTGGTTCATATTCACACTCTGTGACACAACCACCCATATCAGCATTATTATTATTATTATTATTATTATTATTATTACTTACTTATTGGCTGTTAAGGAACCCGGAGGTTCATTGCCGCCCTCACATAAGCCCGCCATTGATCCCTATCCTGAGCAAGATTAATCCAGTCTCTACCATCATATCCTACCTCCCTCAAATCCAGTTTAATATTATCTTCCCATCTACGTCTCGGCCTCCCTAAAGGTTGAAGGATTCGTAACAGGCTGTTTTTTACGGTGATGGGTTGTTAGCCCTTCGCCCAACCCCCAAGCTGGAGGACCACCCCTTATCGGCTGTCCACGACTGCTTATTCAATATACTATTATTATTATTATTATTACTATTATTATTATTATTATTATTATTATTATTATTATTATTATTATTATTATTATTGAAAACTGAAATGAAATACGAATTTAATAAGTCGGCTTTTTCTTTTGTCATCAGTTATACAATACTTTCTCCGTTTTGATTTCGTGAAAACACTACCCCTTCATTTTTTCCTTTTCTCCTGCGTACATAATTATAAACCTGTCTCCAATTGTTACTTTCATCTTCTTTTAAAATAGTTTTTAGAAAATTTTCCTGAGCTAACCTTTTTTCTCACTAAAGTTTTTTTAATTAATTCGACATATTTATCCCAATGCTCATGGCTTCGCTTACCTTTACTAAATGCGTACCTTGTCTTTTTCTTTAAGTACCGAATATAATTAGTGTAATATTTTGGATCCGGATTTTTCTTAATTATTTTAGAATGTACACATTTAGTAATGACTCGAAAAGTATACTCTTAAATTTATGGCACACATTCGGCGTATTTCCTTCAGTCCTTAGAAAGTCATCACGCTTCTATGATTTTAACCATTTGCCATTACATGATTCCGACTTCAGACTAACTCCGTTACATCTGAAAAGTAATGCATCACTGTGAACTGGGCTTTGTAGTTCGAGCTTAGGCAGTCTTATCAAAAGCAGCTTGACCAGGCACGTATAACACAATGTCACGGTGTCAGCGGATTGACCCTCGTATCTATGAAGGTAATCTAGAAGCGCTACACATGTGTGCGTTCAAGTGCATCGAAACGTGAAGTGATTTTTTTTTAAGTCTGCTGTAAATGTCATTTTTCGCAGAGTACGAAATATAGCAGATTCAAGCATATCCCTCCTGTGGCAAAGATTAGCTTTTCATGCTCTGTTAAATAAAATAATGACAATTTTTTTCAGATCAAAGTGTAGTCTCCCAACGTTCTGTATTTAGAAGAATGTTCCTTCCATTTAATGAAATATTACTTTTCCAACTCTTTGTTGGGGCATTTGGTTTCCTTGCTTCCTGAGTGTAATAAGCATGACGGAAAGTTTTGGAATGCTGTAAAAGTAGATTTAACAGATATATACTTTTCAGTGTCCCTTATACTGAGGAAGTAGTTTCAGTCAAGTCATTTGTCTGACTGTCTAAATTTGTTATTAATTTTGTTCTTAACCTGGAATTAAAACAATATTTGAAGAAATCCGATGTAACATTTGAAAGCATCCAAGAGTTTCCAAGGCAACATATTAGACTGTATTGTGGAGGGAGCTGTAGCGTCTTAAACTCTAGAAAGAAAGAAGGAACGCTGCCATGGAAACCCTTTGGCATTTTTGAGTGTCGCAAGTCGATTATTGTTTTAATTCCACTATCCACTATATTATGTGATGCGGAAAAGGAAATGGGACCTCTTGTCTCCCAAGTAAATTGTATCGGGTAGCTGAAAAAGAATTACGAGGCATATTTTGTGTACCTGTGATATGTTTTACATACATGGAATTTAATTTCAAGATAGTCTAACCACATTATAAAGAAGATACAGTAGAGACAACTCTTGTCGGCACCTTTGATGTTGCTGGTACTAAAATCAAGCTCAGGGAGGTCTAGTTCTCAATAAATCCAACCACGTCGCTAGTATCGGCAGAGCTAACAGCTGATTTCAGCGATCAGCTGTTCAGACATGCTAAACTTTCAGAATGAAACTTTGTATTAACTGTTGTAATTACGCCTTTGTTCTGTAGTGATATTTATGTCTTATTATGTAGGTCTAATGAAAATTCACTTTTTCTTTTCAAAATATATATAAAATTGCAGCGTTCATGATTGAAGTAAAACATAATATTAGCGAAGTGCTTACCGTTTTATTCTGTTTCTTCATATCCATTGCATTTCATCTTGGATCACAATTTGTTGTAAAATACATACATCAGGGGAACATTTAATAAATAAACAAAAAATTCGAGACAACCTGTTATAATTAAAAATGTGTTCAGTATATATCCGATGTAGGCTACTAATTGTAGGCCTAATTACCAGGTGTAAAAAGAGGGCCTAATAATAATTATCTATTGCAACTTTTATCACATAACTACGTAATTCATTATGGAGTGCTGCAGTTGGAGGACAATGCTTAATTGGCAACAGTTAAATTCCGGTAACTTCTTTCACTTTTCCTTTGCTGTAATAGGCTACGTTTGAATTACAATATTCTTACCTTCTTCCATTTTCGTAAAAGATATATTGTAGTAGCACATTTGAATTAACAAATTCTTACCTTCTTCCATTCTCGTAAAGGATTTTTTGTAGTCAGTAATACAAATTCTTAACTCCATAGCTAGACACAAGAGCCTACACCAAATCCTAATTACGTCTTATAAGTCTGTAAGAGTCGAACTCAGAAAATAATTCCCTTACAAAGTTGGCTTATCTCTATACAAGCCTCGGATCCAGGAAATAACGCACTCACGGAGTTCAAACTACGGCATGTTACTACACGGGTAAGAGTCATTGCTCATATCAATTTTTGTCTCTTTTCAATCACTCTTTCATAGCTAGATCCAAGGGCTAGCTATACACTAACGTAATCGGGTAATTATTATGTAGCCGAGGTTATGTTTTCTTTCACTTACAGTAGCCTCTTTAGAGACATTCTATTCAACCGATACAGTTAGAAATTTTAATGTGTATGTTAATTCCAATTTGGAAACCACAATCAATATCAATATACAAAATATTACTGTCAATAATAGGAATAATCATGTAGGCCTAAGTATAACGTTACTGGTATGAAATTATATCCATCACTAATATAATGTTATTAACTAGTCAACAAAATTGTATTATATCCATTGTTGACGTCGTAACTTCATCGAAACTAATGTCACGATCTATGTAGCTAATGGTTCAATATTACGTTACCAACATAAGCATCTACCAGTGACTTTAAAATTAGCGTCAATTAGTGAATATTTTCATGATGTTTACATACGGAAGTAATTATTATTACGATTATGTTGCCATTCCTTTGCCTCATGTCTTTCAAATTGTTAAAATATGAGTAATAAATATTTTCATTTAATATTAAATTATGCCAGTCTTGTCGTAGATGGAGAACCATCTGGTGGAGGTTTCAGATAATACACCAGGTTTCGTGACATGCGCACTCAGAATTTGTTCCCACGAAATGGCTTAGGTGTCTTTACTGTATGTTCTCTATACTGTGGTCTAACTATAGTTTCTCCGACAATTTTTTAAATATAGAGTTTCTCAGGAGAAAGGTAAAATACTCCAGGATAATATAGTTTGGATTAATCTACATCGATTTAACCTGATATACGTAAGTCTGAAGTCTAATGGTTGGGGAGAAATAATTAAGGGGAGAAATATTGCAACGTTTTGCGGCTCCGATTACTATATTTGACGTGTTAGCCAGATCTTTTGTACACGGCAGCATTTGAGCATCGCAACGCCAGTGCAACACACACAACTGAATACACGTTCACTTGACATAATGCATTGGCTGTTGTAGAGGAATACAGACAACGTTTTCCCAATTGAAACTGTGTGTTTTTCCGTGTTTACCGGATGTTATCTGAAACTGACAAGCTAGTTAATTTGAGGTCGGAAAGAGAACCGGTGCCGGTACCTGATATGAATTTACAATCCACAGAATCCATAAGAAGGGTAACCTTAGTAATTTGTCTTGTGTAATTATTTTATTTTCTTACTGAGTTTGTACTTAATTACGAAATAAATTATTGGAACAACACAAGATGCAGCGTTTTCTAAAACATAGATATATATATATATATATATATATATATATATATATATAATTTGAACTGGTAATGGAAATTACGAGAAAACGGCTGAACGGATTATAATGAATGACCCGCCATTTTGAAGCTTGGCATCTAAGGCTTCTCAGAAAAATAGTAACTTTCAGTGAAGCGTTAGTTTTCCTTCATAATTTTCCTATTTTCCAAAATCCATTTTTCGTCAGTTTTGAGAAATAATTGCGTTTCAGTACAAAACAAAACACACACTACAATAAACAATAAGCTATTACACGAAGGCCATGACCTGCAGGATTGCTGACATATTTAGAGCTCAAATTCAATTAGTTATTAAAAGCTTCAAGACTTACTAAAAATAATTTACGGGTCCGATTCTGCGGTGTATAATTTTCTGAGTACAGCTGTGTATTGGATATTAAACTCTACAAAACTTGAGGTGGTTTGATGACATTATTACCATTAGAAATGAAATATTATTATAGTTAATGCCATGATGTGACTATTTTTCATTAATTACACATATTAATGCTATACTGATAATATGAAAGTGAAACGTTTTGGGATCATATAAGTAGATGTAGAGAATATCTTAAATTAGATCTTAATTTCTATAATTTACTGCGTGGCGGCTGTATAGTATATATAACTGAGGTTGGGTCTTTTTCATATACTTAATGGCGGTGTGGTGTAGATATTTATATGCGTCATTCTCTTCAGTATCAGCTCGAGAGAGCGCAAAAATTACAGTTTCTAAGGAAAGACCAAAGGATATTACTTACTGATAAATAAGAAGCCTACAAAATTATCTAGTCTCCCGATCATTTCAGCAAGATTTCTTAGCAGGATAAAATTATTTTACCCCTTACATTTCAAGCTCTACATGCAGCAGCTATACCAAGATGCTATGTCTATTGTTCGAAAGCATAGAAAACCTGAATTTTTTTTAACTTTCACCTATAATCCACAATGAATTTAAATAGCTATTGCTTTACTCCCACATGAAAAGCCCACTGATCGTCCTGACATTGTTACTTGCACTTTCGCGTTGAAACTAAAAACCTGAAGGTGGATAGGTTCAAGAAAAAGTATTTGGCATAAAAAGGCATTCAGAGGGAGTATGTTTCATTATTACGGAAGCAAGTAAGTTTCAAAATATCTGGTAGGCTATTCTTCTTTGAAAATAAATCTGAATTTTTTTTTTTATTTGAACGTCTAATGGACTTAGTTTGCAGTATTTGCTGCACAAGCCACTAGTACGTCTATAATGCCTCTTTCGATTTGAAAGTTGGCCCATCAATAATTTCCCAACCGGTACATTTCGGACATAGGTATATCAGGTTAAATCGATATAAATTAACCCACATTACATAATCCCAAAGTCTTTTACATTCGTGAAACACCCTGCATATATCCCAAATGTATGTTCAAATTTATACAAATCCTTCTATACTAATAATAAATCTGTAGCCGAAATTTTTCTGGTAATTTTTTATTTTACAGAAATAATTGGTCCTAACATATATAATTAACCACTCTGAAACCGAAAATCGCTCTTTTTTAATTTTTGTTTGTATGACTTTCCGTCCGTCTATCTGTCTGTCTGGATGTTTGTTACCTTTTCACGCGATAATGGCTGAACGGAATTCAATGAAAATTGGAATATAAATTAAGTTCGTTGTAACTTAGATTTTAGACTATATGGCATTAAAAATACATTATTTAAAAGGGGGGTTATAAAGGGGCTTGAATTAAATAAATCGAAATATCTCGCTTATTATTGATTTTTGTGAAAAATGTTACATAACAAAAGTTTCTTTAAAACTCATTTCCGATAAGGTTTATTCTTTGAAAAAGTTTGATAGGACTGATATTTAATGAGATAAATGAGTTTCAAAATTGAAATAACTGCCATCTAAAGCCGTGTGATGAAATAAAAAACAAATGACTTCGTCTATAAGGGGCCTTGGACAACAACAATCGAAGGCTATGAAAGATAGCCTACAGAGAATATTTCTATGTTTGTATGAAGTAATATCGGAAGCTAAAATTAACCGATTTGTATAATTAATTATTAATTCACCATTGGAAAGTGTAGTTTCTCTAGATGGACATAATGCTATAATGTTATTACCGTAACTTCCGAGTGCTCTCTGGACCAAAATGATCGCATTTTAATTATTTAAATACAATTTAAATTAAGTAACATATTAAACGATTTATCGTTCTATCAAACACGAATGTTCCCTGGATCAAACGTCATATTTTAATTATGTAATTACTTTATATTTATTTCTAACAGGTGCAGCGGAGCGCACGGGTACGGCTAGTTTACAATAATATTGTAAACCACTGTTCCTAACAACCGAGTCTCTATAAGTATTATCTCGAGATTTGTCTGAAGCGACATGAAAACATTTTTAAAAATCTCAGCGAGACTAGAAAACCTCCAGTGCTAGTTCATTAAATCATTCCCTGCAACAGCTCCCTATCTCCATCAATTCTGCAATTACGGTCATTTTATAATGCTCTTCATATGACGTCACATAACCGTTGCAGTTGATATATCGATCTGTGGTTTTGGCACAGTATGCTACGTACTAGGACGGGTAATGTCACAGGACATATGTTCTACATGTCATTTTTTAACACACGGAACTGTGTTCTACAACCAGTGTGAAAAACTACTCCAGACCGTATCTCTCTCCAATAATAATTACCAATTCGGAAGCTGCGAAATTAGTGGAAACCGTTCGGATGCTTCAATTTATTACACTCTACTCTAGGGCGAAAATAATGTCAGATCATATGATTCTTATACCTACTAAACAAAAATAATAATACATTGTTTTTAAGGGAACTGGGTAGTGATACTGCGCGATTAAAAAATTTCAATACAAAAGTTTAGTTGAATATTTCTAGGCTTCTAGTGCTCAGAAAGGAATAAAAATTTCCAGGTTTATGCAATCAATCATTCTGAATTCAGTGGTATAAAAGACAACTAATTAGTTTCGTATCCAAGTGCAAAAGAAAGGCCCTAACTGATAACCTGTTTTCCAACTTTGCTAGGTGTACCTCATTCTTCAGGTGCACATTACTTGCTACAATCTTCACTCATATACCTTGTATTTTTTTAAGTTATCCAGTATTGTGTATTGTAAATTCCAAAGCAAAATTTAGTTAAATATTTCACCCCTAGTGAAACAGAAAAAAATATTGAATTTTGTTTAAACTTTTTTATAATTTTTTCAATGCATATACATTTTTTCTCGTGTTATGTGTGTGACATTCTTAAAACCATAGGTCTACAATGTAGAACACAGGCTGCAGAAAACACTGTAAAAATTTCATGTAAATTGATTCAGTAATTTCAGAGAAAAATGCACTTAAGTTTAAAAATGTCAACTTATGGAAAACTGTATAAAAAAAAGAATGTATGAATTACATGCACCGCCAAATTTAAAGAGGTCATTTAAAAGGCTTATCTGCAGAAATACCCTCCACAATATTTATATTGTTTTAAAGACCAGTTTTGTAATTTATTTTAAAACACAAAATAAAAAAATCGGATTTTTGACCCCTAATCACTACCTGGTTCCCTTAAACTAAACAATTATTTTAACTAACAAATACAAGTCGGAATATGTATTATATATCTTTTGCGTGTTAAATATTACAGTACGTGGTTAACTAGGTTCAGCCTGTTATTGGCCATCTTCAGAATTGGTTGGTGCTGGTTTTGGCGCATTTTGTTTGTGTTTCCCGTGGGGGTGTGTTTGTGTAGTATAATATGGAGTCAAAGAGTGTGTGTTCTGAAATTAAGTTGTGTGTCGAGAATTTCGTTTGGATGTGTTTTTGTATGTCTATATACTTCGTATTTTTCTAGTGTGTTTAGTTTCTGGCTTTTTGGTTGAATATGTAGAATGTCCATGTCTGTGTTTATGCCTCTGTAGGTGTGGTTAGCATTTGTGATGTGTTCAGAATATGTGGAAGTGTTTTGTAGTTTTGTTATGACTGTGATGTGTTCTTTGAAACGTGTTTGAAATGATCTGCCTGTCTGTCCTATGTAGAAGTTGTTGCAGGTATTGCGTTTGAGTTTGTATACGCCTGTGTGGTTGTATTCGTTTGTTTGTGTTGTTTGTGTGTTGAGATGTTTTTTTGTAGAGTATTATTTGTTCTGTATGCGATGTTGTAATTTAATTTCTTGAATGAGGTTGAAATCTTGTATGTGTTTTTGTTTTCGTATGTTAGTGTGATGTATTTCTTGGTTCTTGTGTTTGTGTTGTATTTTTATGTTTTTTTATGATTTTGTTTTGCCTTTCTTATTATGTTAGGGTTCCTCCTGACTTCTTCGTGTGCGGTTTTGTTAAAGACATTGTCTATTCACAGAAACCCAGGAACATTGATGATCTAAGAGTAAAAATTACTCAAGCTTTTCAACAAATCACCCCTCTTATGTTACAACTGACATAGGCAGAATTGCATCACCGTTATGAGTTGTGCAGGGTTTGCAATGAGCGTATTCCTAATCTCAGCGCTGAGCAATCTGATGGCATCACGATGTTCCGAATTTCACCGATGGCTTCACTGATGCTCCACCGGTGTCGCACCGGTGCCATCAGCTTGCAGAGGTGGTGGCAGTCTCCATCAGCCGCCATCAGTGAATCTGATTGGTTCTTGTATAGGGCGGGAATTAGCAGACGAATGACATCGTGCACTCTTATATCATGGCGGTGTGTTCTGTTTTAGTTCTACTGTATTGTTTGTAATGAGCACAACGTAAAAACAATATGTTAATGGCTTATGAGCGAACATGTCAACGGACCAGTTATTACTACCGGTTCAAGAAATAAATTGTTTATGCTCTCTTTTCTTTGAACGAGAGGCAGTACGGCCGTCCAGGCAGCAACATTTACAGTTCTTTTGTTATATCTCAGCCGGTGAGTGACCAGTAAATTTCAAGTGGCTTATCTTAGTTGTGGGTGTAAAAGCATTACAAACTTCACTCTGAACGGAAACTGTGACATTGCAATAGGCAGAGATATAATAAAAAACTGTACACAACAGAGGTCTGCATCGGACGTTTTCGCTCGAGCGCCAAGTAGTTCATAGCATAATCCGATAGGTAGCGCACATGCATGAGCGATAAATCCTTGAACGGTATAAGCCGAGCGTTAGACATTCGTTCTTGTTACAGTGATGAATTGTGTAGTAGCATCATAGATGTTTATCATTTCAAAACTTTGAAATGTTTAACTAACCTCTCCATAGTACAACTACAAAACTTGCTTTAAAATGTAATATAAATGTTGTAAGTAAATGTTTTTTTTTTTTTTTTTCACACAGGAGTGATTTTGTTTTTTGCCACATCTGATAGATGTTATTGGATGTAAATGTAATTATTATAAACGGAGAACACAACCACGATAATGCAAGAACTGTATCAAGTTTTCTAGAAATAGTAATAATAATAATAATAATAATAATAATAATAATAATAATAATAATAATAATAATAATAATAATAATCTCTAATAATTAGTGTCTCAATCTTTGCGTCTGTAACAGTTGTGCAGCATGATTATTCGTTTTATTATATTTTCTGTGACGTTGTCTCTGTACTAATATTGTTATTAATCTACTGTTATATCAATAATATTTTGTAAAACGTTTCTACATTGTCGCAGTATATATGCGGAACACTATGTATGGACCTATCATATTATATATGTGGTAAATCAAATATTGAATAATTATTAATTAGCAACAATAACTATATATATCGAAGTTTTTTATACTATTTTATTTATAACTTCGTGTTCCAGTTTTGGTACGTTCCATTGACTATTCCATTAAACGTCTGTCATAAACGCCGAAAATAAAGCCTTATTTTTACCGTGTGAGCATAACATATGTGTATCTTATCTGTCGCCTTCCATACAAGATAAGACATGTCGGTGAGGTGACCTTGTACTGTGCTTCTATTTATTACGAGCGTATCACGACCGATCGTATCTCACTCGAGGGTGCGACACTCGACCGAGTTCAAGCGAGCGATGTAACTCCAATGCATCACTCTGGTACACAACCTTCCAACCCTTTCGAAGAAAGCCATGCTAAGGGCTGTGTTGTTCGTGTCCGGATCTGAGACCCGTGAAATTCCGATTCAATACTAAGCACGTTTGACCACCAGCTCGCTGAATTGTGGCTGTACCTTGTTTGCCATTAATCTCACAGAGTTTTACCAGGAACGAACCTCTGGCAGCTGAGAAATATCTGGGTGATCACAGAAGTCCATTATGATTTAGAAACATCACTTAGGTGTTTACACGCTTCCATTCAATCGATCTAGTCTGTTCCCCCAGTGTACCATCTCAACAAGAGGAATCTCTCTGCAGACGGAGTTCAGTTCTTTACCCTGCGGCCCGTAGTATAGGACGGACTACCGCAATTAATCAATGGAAATTACTCAGTTGGCCAATTAAACGCAGCGACGCTTGTTGTTCTAGGTATTTTATTATGCACAGCCTGGACTCTTGGCCTGAATCCATGACACTTCGTTTGTTTTCCCAACTCGGATGGATGCAGCGAAGGACGCCTCATTTCAAAACCACACTGTGGCATATTGTTCTCCAAAAATCCCTCTCAGCTCCACCACTTTACAAATACACCCAGCTCAACATAATAGCTAGGGATGATCTTCCCGGCCTTACATTTTAAATCCCGCCATTATAAAACATAATACCTTATTCATATTACATGAAAATTACGACAGTAATAACTGCAAAGCACCATTAACACTGTACAGCCAGTCTGCCAACTTTTCATATGGGCGATCCTGTTTCAAATATTAGCGAGTTCAAAATGGAGCTGCTCGTTGTATCGGATCAGTTTGCTCTCTCTGATTCCAACGTAACCTTTTCATCACTAACTCTTACTAGGCCAAAAGCTTTTTGTTTGTGTGTTCTTCATCTACGTAAACATAGGCCGAACGTAAAGCTCATTCACAATGAAAATTAAACATAACGTAAGCGTTAACTTAAAAATGTAAACGTTACGGTAAAAGCAAGAAGTCATACTAATATTCACGATAGGAACATAAGCATAACCGCAAACATACTTGGTAACCATGGAAAGATAATAACGTCATTTTCTCTTATTCTGTCGTATACTGCAGCGCTCTACGATTGTGTTCTGTTTGCAAATCACGTAAGCATAAGCATGAAAGTTTGGAGTTCGCAAACTTTCATGTTAATGTCTAGCGGCAATGTTAATGTCAGTGTTTATGTGAATCATTGTGAATGATTCCATTCGATAACCTGGCCGCAAACTTCTGTGTTTATGTTACGTTTGTGTTTAATTTTCATTGTGAATGGGCTTTAATAAGTCAGCAAATATGTTATGCCTCCAGCTTATTCTTATCCCCTGACTTATTTATTGGTTGACCTGTATGTTTAACTTCGCGATGGGATCAATAAATAATCATATTTAATGGCACTATCAACTTCAGAAATTTTTAGCAACCAAATTAAACGTTAGAGAGATGTGGCTTGTGAGTGAATGAACGAGTTAATAAACGAATTAGTGAGTGAATTAATAAAAGCATTACTGAGTTAGTAAGTGACTTAATGAGTTAGTAAGCGAGTTAATGAACGAGTTAGTGAGTGAGTTAGGGAATGAGTGAGCGAGCGAGTTAATAAATAAGGGAATTAGTGAGTAATGAATGAGTGAGCGAGTGAGTTAGTGAGTAAGCGAATGTGTTAGTGAGATATTTGATAAATGTGTTAGTGAGTGAGATACCTAGTGAGCGAGTGAGTTACTGAGTGTGCAAGTGAATTAGTGAGAAAGTGACTGCATGAGATATCGAGTGAGTGAGTGAGTGAGTGAGTGAGTGAGTGAGTGAGTGAGTGAGTTAGTGAGTGAGTGAGTGAACAAGTGGTTGAGTTAGTGAGTGAGTGAACAAGTGGTTGAGTTAGTGAGCAAGAGATACGAGTAAGTTAGTGAGTGAGCAAGCGAGTTAGTAAGAGAGTTAATAAGTGAATGAGTTAGCTAGTGAGTTAGTGAGTGAGTGAGTGGGTGAGTTAGTGAGCAAGTGGTTGAGTTAGTGAGCAAGTGATTGCACGAGATAGCGAGTAAGTTAGTGAGTGAGCAAGCGAGTTAGTAAGTGAGTGAGTTAGCTAGTGAGTTAGTGAGTGAGTGAGTTAGTGAGCAAGTGGTTGAGTTAGTGAGCAAGTGGTTGAGTTAGTGAGCAAGTGACTGCACGAGATAGCGAGTAAGTTAGTGAGTGAGCAAGCGAGTTAGTAAGAGAGTTAGTAAGTGAGTGAGTTAGCTAGTGAGTTAGTAAGTGAGTCAATTAGTGACAGAGTGAGAGTGAGTAAGTGAGCGAGCGAGCGAGCAAAGTAGCTATCTATCTGCCTCCCGGTTGTCAGTCCTAAACCTCAGTCCGTCATCGTAGGATATCTGAACAAAGCTGAGGTCTTTTCTTGATGTGAAGGGACTGTAGTCTGAAATATAGATGTTGGGGGGAGCAAATTATGTCACACTTGGACGGCATTTGCGCCAATATAGAGAGTTATTTTGATCAAATGGAGCGGAAAGCATTACGGCGACAGTGAAAGAGATTTCATAGATGATTATTTGCCTGGAAGGAGAGTTTGATGTGGGGGGGAAGTGCAGAGAACCAAGCTCGAACCCACGATCCGTCACTTCACTGTCCTGAACATTGCCAATCTGATTAGGTCTTGTTATGTACCCCACAACTCAATTGAGCATGGACTATAATTAATCACTCAATAATTTCAGAAGAGTTGCAGAGTGGACTTTTTCCAATGATAGTACAGTAGAACCTCTATTATTCGTGGTAATGAAGGGAGTAAACTGAATGAACTGTTAATCGAAAAAATTGGATAATCACTATTATAAAATATTTTCGCAAAGTAAGTGAACAATACTTGTACTTTCGTAATTTTCTCCGTGATCTTGTGTTTAACTTACAAGGCAGGGATCAGAAGTTCACTCATTCACGTTTGGTTGTCAACGACTGGTTTTTAAGGGGCAAGGAAACTCCTTGTAATGACTGTCAGCGGAAGGATAGGAATAGTAGAGGTCTCATGTTGTAGATTTACATACTTTATACACTTCAGCCTTGATTTTTTATTAAATCGCGCATAATTGTAACACCAGTCTCATATTCTGTATGCGAGATGAGTCACAGTCTTTCCCCAAACTACTCAATTATTTGCACTTTTTTCGATACTTCGCACAACACGTTTTCTTTTGACATTTTGGAGTACATTTTATACAGAAGTTGAGTAGACCATACTGTGTAAGTGAAACGGCATGTAATAGCACTCTGTAGAAAAAATATGTACTAATATAACGTAAAGTAGTAGGCCTACTTCATATATTTCTGTAGGAAAGAGAGAGAGAGAGAGAGAGAAAGTGAGAGTCGGATAATCCGTCAATCGGTTAATAGAGTGACGGATAATCAGGGATGTACTATAATTAAAAAGGAAATTACGTTTCTAAAACATTATTTCCGTCTCCAGGTGACAAAGAGGAAAATAAAATGGGGTTCCTACTCGAAGTCTGTACAGCGAAATATGCTTCACTGTCCTTAAAAATTTATTATAATATTCTCCATTATATTATTCTACTATCATACGATTACATTTTATTATCATTATCATTGCCATTATTATTAATATTATTATTATTATTATTATTATTATTATTATTATTATTATTATTATTTTTCCGACGTTTTTGACATTAAGCCTATGGTGATTTACTGTCGTTTTAATTAATTGGCCTACGGGTGTTGACCAGCAGATAATTAAAAAATAAATAAATAACTAAATAAATAAGTATATAAATAAATAAAATAATCATATTATTATTATTATTATTATTATTATTATTATTACTAACTCGTTCCCAGACCTCATTACACCCTTCATCATCTCTCCTCATCTATCATCTTATCTTCCTGCGATAGGTCTGCTATCTGTCCATCGGAGTAGCACTGTCGGGCAAAACTGTTCCCGGTAAATATGTAATAGCCTATGAAAAACGCCGGCATAATAATAATAATAATAATAATAATAATAATAATAATAATAATAATAATAATAATAATAATAATAACAGCTGAAGTGTCGATGACAATTTAACACTAAAGTCACTATACAAAACGTCGCAATAGTCAAAGTAATGTATCACCAGCGTCTGTACCAAGATCTTGAAACGTTCACACAGCATATTGACTAATATATCGCAGTGGAAACGAGCGGTAATATATATATATATATATATATATATATATATATATATATATTAGTGCGTAATAAAATATAATTAAATATAAAATACAACAAATCGTATTAGAATATATATAAATAGGTATAAATGTAATATATAATAGTAATAATCAAATAAACAATAATTAAGAAAAATGAATTTAAGTGGAATAGAAATAACCTTGCAGATTAAAAGGGACAATAGGGTACACGTACAGTACAGCATCGATTATCCGAAACAATTGGGGACGGGGGTGTTCGGATAAATGATTTTTCGGATAATCGATCATTTACGAAAAAACTGTACCGGTGTCACAGGAGCAGTATGAAACAAAGAAACACTGATATTAAACACAAAACTGTACATGCAGTATATATTTTTGTATCACATGTCTTATAAATAAGACAGAGAACTGACTAGCCTAGTTTGACAAGTTCAAAATGGTCATTAAAGTAGCCTACAGTTTTCGCTTCAGAGCTGAGACTCGGTTTTTTGCCGCTAAATCTCGCAAACAGCGCTAGAAAAACTTCTACATGGCGCGCGCGCAAATTTGAATTTGCAGTCTGAAACGCTTTAGGTTAACCGATGTTTCGGTTGATCGGTATTCGGATAATCGAATGAATAGAAAATCTACTGTAAATGTATAAAAAATCTATATTACGTTTTGTGATTAAATGCACGGTTAATTAGAAAATTAAGTTTCAGTTTTCAGCAGTCCGGCAACATCGTCGTTCTACTTGTGATGCATATGTAAGAGGTCAATGAACTCGGTAAGTTCTCTCGGCCAAGACGTTGCCAGTCGCATGCTTCGTGCAAGGGCTTGAATTTAAGGGTTTTTAAAATTAAATATACACTAAAACCGTGCACGCTATTGAAATACGCCAGAAGGATAAATTATTCTTTATTAGATTTTCTATCGACATGGACAAAAATCACGAACCTACTCCCAGTAGTTAACGAATAAGAGATTGTTAAACATTTGGGGGGGGGGCATTTTTTTCTGGAAAAACTATGAACTTTAAACCAATATGATATTATAGTTTTTTGTTACATATAACATGAGCTATTCGCTCTGGAAATCTGCAAGGCTTTTTCACTTCCATCCTGTATATCTATGTGTATGCACATATGTAACATGTACACTATATGATTCTAATCTCCAATGTAGGCTCTAAAAATTGCCCGTGACGTCACTGTGGACTGCACTCGGCGACGATGTACAAAAACCTTCTCCCACCCTTCCGGTGCAGAAGGGAATTGGCCTAGATATCGGCTCTGAATAACCTTTCCTTCTAGCGTCCGGAATTTTACATTTACCCCATGCTGTGACCAGTTTCATAGAGTTTAAAAGCACAAAACATAACCCATAAGCAATCAAAGGGGAGGTAAATACACTTCTTTTTTCTTTAATCTTATAAAATGAACACTAATTAACTTCTACAAATACATACACAAAATTAAAAACCCTGGCAAATTCAAAGCCAATTTCTATTGTTCGTTTTATGACCTTCATTGTAGGTTATTTTATTAGTTATAAGAAATTATTTTCGAACAGATTACATTAATTTGTATTTCTTTAAGGGGTTAAGCTTACTGTATATGAGTGAAGACATTTTTCTATTAATCTTCAACTTTTGTATCTATTAATTTACGATTTTTACAGCATACACACAATATTTGAAGATATATTTTGGTTTTGACATTATCTTTTACCTCATATGTAAGTTATTTGATTTTATAAAAAAAATATAAAACTGAAAATATTACTTATGTAGAAATTTCTTCGCAGCACTTTTTCCTCTGGTGTCTGTATACAAAGGAAGCTTATAATCATGACCGTGGCTATTCACGCATGCGCAGTACGCTACAGTTATCAGACCGTCTACTCGCGATCAAGTTAAAGCAGTCATCCATTGTTGTCCCCACGTATCTGCTCGTGACCGTCTTGTCGCGTCTGATTGTGTGCGCATCACAGCATAAGAAACAGTGTTGCCACTTTTGGTACAATTCTACGGATCTGGTACAATTTTAAGTGATCTGTACCCTGGTACATACACCTACTTTTTTGGTACTATTTTAAATTATTTGGTACAATCTGTACTTTCTTCTATTTTTAGTATGAAAACAGACATTATTATAACTGGCTTTAATAAAGTTGAAAAAATTATTGATTGCTACCAAGTTGGTAGTACCAACGCTGTGATATTGTCGACAGCCAACTATCAGATTTACAGCTCACTTTGAGGTCAACACATTAACAGAGATTGTAAATAATTAGAAACCGATATTGTAGTTTTATTTTCTTTCAGTCACCTCTTGACTCATTGGCTACTGTTGATATAGATTACTACGACAACTGCCACTGCTGCAAAAAAAAAAAAACTTTCCTGTAATTCTGTGTATTGTATTAAGTTTTTCACTATATCTAGTTACTTTTTGTTTTTTTTTTTTTGTTTTTTTTTTTTTGGCTACAGTTCGCAATATAGTATTTGTCGTCATGTATAGGCCTAAACACTATTTATGACTTTGTTATTCCAGTGTCCCAAATATTTTACCAACGTTGGTATGATTACCAATCTATTTCAATTGTGTAAGTGTTGAGCAATGGTTGTCGTCAATATTAAAAGACTGAAATAAAGTTTGTGAGTTTTTTTTAATGTTACTGACTTTTTTTTTAAATAAAGCATGTTTGCAGATACATGCATTCCTTATTTCCGTAGCTAGGTCTAAATAAATGTGTTCATGCTCTTTTTTCTGGATTTGTAATTTGTATAGGCATCTTCACGAGGAAATTGGGCTGGCACAATTTTGAAACCTTACAGAAAACGTTCTGTACAATCTGGTAAAATTTTCAGAGAAATCTGGTGCATTTTATTTTCGGCCTGTGGCAACAATAATAAGAAATCAATGTGAGGTAAGTACCAACAGACAAAATGTTGCGTCGCGCCGCTCCGTGTCTGATTCTCTGTGCAACCGGCCTAAGTGTGAATCACATGAAATGATGAGCCTAAAATCCCGTTAAGGACAAAGGCCTCCTCCTATAGAGGGAGAGCTCTATTTGTCTCACGCGGTGAGCTACTCCGCGTAAGAGATGTTTATAGCCTTGGAATTGTTCACTTGGTTCACATTCTGCACTGTTTGGTATTGTTGGCTTATTTCTGTCGCATTGGTTTTAGTCGCTGTTCACTTGTCTTCTTAGGTTTCTCCAGTCTTCCCTATGTCTTGCTCTGCTTGACCAATGGCTTCCTATCTTCTTCTTGGTCTTCCGGGTGATCTTTTGCCAATGCGGGGATCCCATAGTGTGACTTTCTGCGTCCATCTTCCGTCTCTAAGTCGTGCAACATGGCCTCCCCACTTCCATTTGGTGTTGGTGGCTTGCAGTGCTGGATCTTTAATTGCTGACATCTTTTGTAGCACTTCGTTTGGAACTCTGACCCTCAGTGATAAGCCTAGTATCGTTCTCAGCATCTTTCTTTGGCATATTTGGAGACTGTTACGAAGTTTGGCAGTAAGAGACCATGTCTGACACCCATATAAAAGTACAGGAGTTACGCAGGTCTCCAATATTTATATTCTGAGTTTCTTGCTGGGTGTTCTCTCCAGTACCATGAACTTGAGAGTCCAGAATGCCTTCCACGCGAGAGAAATCCTTCGTTTTATTTCCTTCTCTGTCTTCTGGTGGAAAGAGTCTAGCTGTCCTAGGTATACGTATTCAGATACGTATTGTAGTTCTGCACCATCAATTATTATGGGTGACTCCGGCTTAATTAGTCCAATCAGTGAGTCAGTAGCAGGTAAAGATACTGAACATGTTAATGAGATATTCAGGCCATAAAAATGGCAAAAGAAATGCCTCTTTTATCAGTGATTGAAAAGCAATGTGGCTGAATTCCCAATCGTTCCACTCTCTTCCAACAACGCACGTATTTTGTCTGTCGCAAAATCTCTTCTCTGAACATTTCTACATGACGATCACACAATTTAGTGACGTAGGATACTTGCCTCGTGAAATAAATTGATAAATGGTAAAGTAATAATGCATTAATTACATTACATTCCACCAAACAAGAGGAACATTTCTGCTTGTGGAAACAAAACAACGTTATGATAATTCAATCACAGACGATTTGTGCAATCCACGTAGTTGAGCTCATAAAAATTCACTCCTTGTCGCTCCAAATAAATTATAAAGCAGCACGGATTTCTGATTTTGTATTCCGGAAATGTCAATGTAAGGAAACAACGTTCGTCTATATATCATGATTGTTTCTGCGGACATAAAATTCCGCACACGTGTTCTAGAAAACACCCCTCATGTACACGTTTCGTAACGTGCAAAAACAGAAGAAGAGAAAGTTCTTCATTTTATCGGTGGGCACACATTGATGCGATATGTAGAATAGCCATTACTAATTCAGAATAAAATAATATGGTAACTTTTATTTTCAACAATAATGTGATTTTTATTTCAACAACAACCACACACCCGTCAACAATGGATATTGCACTCAACACAGTAGTCCTTATTACACTCCACAGAGCGACAATAACAATCCACGTGTATTATTGAGAAAAACAACAATCTACTCTTAATTTCAACTAATGCTCACAAGACTATGTACAAAACAAAACTGTCAGTTCTCAGTTCACAGTTCGTTCGCCTTGGCTAGTTCTTCTAGCTCAATTACTCAAGTTCACGGTACGTCGAACACCAAGCCTTCCAGATACAGTTTACTGCATTTCGAAGACTTTCAGATACAGTTCACTGCACTTCGAACCCAAGACTTCCGGATACACCGCACTGGCCTCAACGCTGCTATAGTTGCGGACCTACTCATGTTCACTGCACATCGAACTAAGGTTCACCTTGCTTGAAGACTAGCTATCTCACAGCTGACAAACTAAACTGACTGACTCTTTGCGGCTCACTTGCCCCTTTTATTTATTAAATCACACGTTCTCGAATCTTCGGTTCGCGTGGCTTTGCGAAACGTCGAGAGGATTGCGCTTCTAGAGGCTTCCCCCGCTTTCTCCGCTCAGTCGCAGTCGCTTTTCTTCCCCTCTCACTTCGCACCGCGGCTAGCTTCACGTAGTTTTCTTTCTCCTCGCCTCGCACCGCGACCCAGTGCCCACCGAAGCTCGAGCCTCGCCTTCCTGCGCCCTCCCTTCTGCAGGACGCGCTCTTGACTCTCGAGGCAACCAGAATCTTCCAGCACGGTTTCCACAATATAAAAGTCATATAAAGAATCTAGATAGCCTACATGTTTGCATTAGATATACTATGCTATAATGCTTTCCACGCGATTTAGTTCATGTGTTTCATTCTCTTCGTGGCTACAATATTTTGTCTGGGCGAATGTAATATTAAAATTTCCGCCACTAACAGCGACCGAGTTTTAACATTACAACTAGGCAACTTTGCTCAAGCGCGAATAGATTGTGTTGTTCAGGGTGGCTAAAAATCCAAGACCTCCATGATCTAAGTCGCATGAAAAGGTGTACAGCCCTTTGTATTTACCTACACTTTCCCACATACACTGCTCCGTTGATATAGCAGAAAGCCAATGTTTACCTACTTAGATATAACATGGGAAGCAAGTCCTCTGCAAACGACAAGCATCATGTTTAGGTAGTGTACGAAAGTCAATGTATATTATGGACAGTAAAAAGTCGATCATACGGGAATGGGTATTTAAGAGTTGTTAATTCATTATCAAAAGTGAATCTGATTCAGCGTTAATACAAATTAATTTTACTTCCCAAAATATTACTTCTTTCTTTGTTTCTTTGTTTGTTTGTTTCTTTCTTTCTCTCTCTCTCTCTCTCTCTCTCTCTTAGTTTAACCTCTCCCTTTTAGAATCATTTACACGACCCACGTCAAGCGGGCCTTACAGAGCCGCGACCTGTCGGGAGAGAAATTAATATATTGGATCACATACATACTTTTTTTGACCATACAAGGACATGGAGGGTCTCCCCGGATGAGGGATCAGCTCAATTCCAGGGTCACCTCCGATACAACACAAACATTTAAGATAATACCATTCACACACACGTACACACACACACACACACACACACACACACATGAAAGGATTAGGGGAAGTATCGCAGTCCATCCCCGGACTTTCAAGAGGTACAATCCCAGCACCTGCTTGAAAATAACTGAGGAAACTATGGAAAACCTCAGTTAAGATTGTCGGCTCCTGGGATCGAACCCCGGACCTCCTGAATGCAAGGCTAGCCCTCTATCACTCCATTAGCCCGCTCGGTACCCAGAATGTATCTATCTATAAAATATACAAACAAATAAATAGTTAAATAGATATATAAGTAGATAAATAAATAAATAAATAAATAAATAAATAAATAAATAAAGGAAGCTATAAATAAGTAAAGAAATAGATAGATGAAAGAAATGGATAAAGGAATAAAGAAACAACGAAATAGAATAATAAAGAAATAAATAGATAAATAAAGAATGGTAAATAAATAGATAAATAAAGAAAGGAAGAAATGGAAAATTAAAGAAAGAAAGAATTAAATAAACAAACAAACCCTTAAACTCTCCAGCAATATCCTTAATATTTGCGCCGTTTTCAACGAGTTGAATAACATTTACTTTGTGAGAAATACTCAGACGTGAATGTGTTTGTAACATGATGCCTTACCGCTATGCGAGGGCTTTGATTCTCGTCACAACAACAGACCACGTTGTATTTTCTGCTTTCTTTAGACTCAAACGGATTCCACTAAATCGGCTGAGCAGTGTAGTCGACTCTATAAAATTTATAGAGTGGATTGTACCATACAACATTATTTAATGTCATATGATGTAAATTAAATTGATAGCTGAACAGAAGACGAAAAGAAAAGCAATTTCAATATTTACTGCGAACTATATATAACATAGGCCTACTACAGAATGATTCACTTGGTCATTACTATCACATATTATGGAACCCTGCACTTTATGCCATGGCCACGAAATTGTAGAACCTGTTTCTAGGAGATTTCAACGCATGGTTAGATGTGAAATATTGGCATACATCCATAGTGGATAATTCATTAATGAAAATAGGCAATTCTGTGTTTTATTTTATTACCAAGCAAAGTCAGCACCAGTTCATTTTAGACACCTTTTCGTATTAAAATGCCAATGAAGGAAGCATCTATGTAGGTTAAGTGACAGTGTAGTAAATTGTAATAAGTAATGAAACGTTATGTTTATTTATTCGTGTTGAAAGCACAACCATTTTATAATGGAAGCCCGAACTGCACGACATTTATGACACCGATGGCGTATGATCGATGAGGAAAAATTATGTGGAATACTTCGGGTTTCTCTCATTAAAGAAAGAGCATTATAGGTCATTCGTTATCACGTGAAAACCATGCATGCGTGCGCCGTAGCTTATAGTAAAACCGTATGGCGGGAGTAAGTGAGCTAGATAGCTGCAAGTGGAAGCGTAGCTAGGAGAGAAAGCTTCTCAGTGCACTTTCTGCTTCCCCTCACGCGCAAGTGTGTTTCACGAGATACCTGTAACCTACGGTACACAGTGTAAGACCAGAATCCGCAAACCATCATTAGTCATCTGATATAGTACGATAGACTTACTACTGCCTTTTGATTTTAAAATATGATTACGAGAACTGTGTTTACGGAAATGACTTTGAATAGGCGGGATTGAATAACCTTCGAATAAACAAGGCCCAGACGAGTCATCACTTAGCGTAAGACTGATACACTGATTTTATTATTTTTCAAAGTAGTTTCCTAGTTTTTTCAATATATTTCTGCCACCGGTCAGTAAGCATCTTTATTATATCTCGAAAAAAAAAAAACATAAATTATTGATTGTGCAGCCATTAAGCACTTATTTAATCACTTAAAGGTATTCGCTGCGAATATCTTGCCTTCTAAGCTTTTTAACAGGTGATAGGCGCAGGCAAGGCTGCATGGAGGGTGTGGAAGCAATCCAGTCAAGAAGGGTTGACGAACAGTGATCGGAACAAGAACACTGGAAGAACAAGGGAAATTCAAGGAGTATAAGGGAAGGCCTACAAGAAAAACAAGGGAATGTCTAGGAGTACAAAAGGAATACAGGCAGAACATGGGGAATACAACAACAATAAGGGAAATAGAAAGAATTAGAAAAGAACAAGTGAATTCAAGAATAAAGGGAATTCATGGAAAACAAGAGAAATTCAAGGATAACAAGGGTAATTCTAGAAGAACAAGTGAAATACAAGGAGAACATGGGGAATACAAGGAGAGCAATGGGATTGGAAAACAATTGGAATAAAGAAAACAATGGGAATAAAGAAAACAATGGGAATAAAGAAAACAATGGGAATAAAGAAAACAATGGGAATAAAGAAGAACAATGGGAATAAAAAAGACAATGGGAATAAAAAACGACCGGAATAAAGAAAACAATGAAAATAAAGAAAACAATGGGAATAAAGAAAACAAATGAAAATAAAGAAAAACAATGGGAATAAAGAAAAACAATGAGAATAAAGAAGAACAATGGGAATAAAAAACCGACGGGAATAAAGAAAACAATGAAAATAAAGAAAACAATGGGAATAAAGAAAACAAATGAAAATAAAGAAAAACAATGGGAATAAAGAAAAACAATGGGAATAAAGAAAAACAATGGGAATAAAGAAAAACAATGGGAATAAAGGAAAACAATGGGAATAAAGAAAACAATGGGAATAAAAAACAATGGGAATAAAGAAAACAATGAGAATAAAGAAAAACAATGGGAATAAAGAACAATGGGAATAAAAAAGACGATGGGAATAAAAAAACGACGGGAATAAAGAAAACAATGAAAATAAAGAAAATAATGGGAATTAAGAAAACAAATGAAAATAAAGAAAAACAATGGGAATAAAGAAAAACAATGGGAATAAAGAAAAACAATGGGAATAAAGGAAAACAATGGGAATAAAGAAAACAATGGGAATAAAGAAAACAATGGGAATAAAAAACAATGGGAATAAAGAAAACAATGAGAATAAAGAAAAACAATGGGAATAGAGAAAAAATGGGAATAAAGAAAACTATGAGAATAAATAAAAACAATAGGAATAAAGAAAAACGATAGGAATAAAGAAAACATTGGGAATAAAGAAAAACAATGGAAATAAATAAAAAATTGGAATGTGAAGAAAAAGTGGAAATGGAAGGAGAATAATGGGAATAAAGAAAAACTTTGGGAATAAAGAAAACAATGGGAATAAAGAAAAACAGTGGGAATAAAGAAAACAATGGGAATAAAGAAAAACAATGGGAATAAAGAAAACTGAGAATAAAGAAAACTATGGGAATAAAGAAAAACAATGGGAATAAAGAAAACAACAGGGATGAAGAAAAACAATGGGAATAAAGAAAACAACTGGAATAAACAAAAACAATGGAAATTAATAAAAAAAAAGTGGAATGCAAAGAAAAAGTGGAAATGGAAGGAGAATAATGGGAATACAAGATCAACTAATGGAAGATGAACACGAGGAACACAAAGAAAAGAAGGGAGAGGTAAGAAGAAGATAAGGATAACAAGTGAAAGGCATGAGAAACAAGGATAAGACAAGAAGAACAAGGGCAAGCTAAGGAAAACAAGTTGAAAGCATGGGAAAAGGGAAGTACAAGAGGAACAAGGAGTAGACAAAAGGAACAGGGGAAAGTCAGAGGGAACAATGAGAAGACAAAGGTAACAAGGGGAAGACAAGGGGAGAAGGGGAAGAGAAAGATGAGAAGAGGAAGACAACGGAAGAAGAGCGAATACAAAGGGAAGGAGAAAACAAGGAAAAACAAGAAACAAGGGGAAAAAGGTAAGACAAGGGTAACAAGGAGAAGACAAGAGAAACAAAAGAAAGACAAGAGTGATAAAGGGAAGACAAGAGGAGCAGGAAGGTGACGAAGGAAACAATGGGAAAATAAACAAGGGAAAGACAATGGTAAAAAGGGGAAGGTAAAGGTTCAAGGGCAAGACAAGAGGAAAAAGGGGAATACAAGAACAAGTGAAACTAGGGGAGGACAAGATGGAAAAGAGGGACACAAAGAAAATAAGGGGAAGAAATATGGAACTTCGGAATATAAGACAAGAATAAAATAACCAGAATAAGGGGCTTACAAGGAGGACAAGGGGAATAGAAGGTGAGAGGCGGTTAATTCCTGAGTTACTATTCAATATCTGGAGAGTAAAAAATGTAGTTCTACGTAAAACAAAAGTAGAAACAGGTAATCCGTTCAAACCGAATTCGATCGCAGTCTAGACGCACGAGTGCCGCTCGCTACCTCTATAACGTGTCGTCAGCCTAGGAAGGATATATTTCAGAGTTCCTACCTCAATAGCAACACAAGAAGTCTACTCGACACTGTTCTTGAATAACCCACGTTACTGCCTCACCCGTTTATATATAATAGGCTACCCGCTTACAAAATCTTCTGGAGAGCTATTCCAGGCCGCCCCCAAGCGTAAGGTCATGATTAGAGCACGCCGCATCTCCAGAGAGCTGTGCAAAGTAGCGCAGATTTAACAAGGGCTGCGATTCATTTCCGAGGGTCTATATTTAGCTTCTCACCCCGTACCAGCCTCTCCCTCTCCCGGCATGACGAACAGGTGGCTCGCAACGTCACAGATTTCCTCTGGCCGTGGGGTCAACCGACTGGCCGTGCGTATACGTACGTACATTCCGTCCCTTACAGGGACCTCTGCAATGCGACAGATTGGCAATGCGAGCGTACCTACTGTAGTCGCGGTTTACTAACGTGCTGTGTCAACGCCATCTGTTGTGGCACGAGATGGATGACGATGTTAACGGGTATGCCGTATTCAACATACCTCTTCAACTAAGACATTGCTCAGAGACGATAACGTGGTTGTATAACAACGGTGGAGCTGTGGTGGAGAAAGAACGGTAGAGGAAATTGAAGTACTTCAAGAAAATGTTCCAGACAGATGCATCTTGTAGATTCTTTTAAGGGGAGAGGATGGAATTTTTTAAAACTTTTTTCCTGTTTGGTGTAAAATACTAATTTTTTTGTATGTAGAGAACTCATAGCCGTAGCAACTCAACCAAAAATAAATATTTTGAAAAAAAAAAAAGTTATTTGGGGCCCAGATTTGAAAAAATATATATAACGAATGCAAGATTTTACTAAAACCGATATATCTAAACCATTTTTAAAGGTAGATTGATCCAGTTTTTCGCAATGTACTTGCAAAAGCATGTTCCACAAACTGTCTGCAACATAATTTTGTTCTTTGTCCCTACGTTTGTAAAATAAACAATTAAAATTTAATAACACTTTTCTGAATGCAGGATTTTACTAAAACCGATATATCTAAACCATTTTTAAAGGTAGATTGATCCAGTTTTTCGCAATGTACTTGCAAAAGCATGTTCCACAAACTGTCTGCAACAGAATTTTGTTCTTTGTCCCTACGTTTGTAAAATAAACAATTAAAATTTAATAACACTTTTCTGAATTCCTTTCTTGCAAACAAATGGACGTATTTTTAAAATGAAATCAAATAACAAAATTCTGTTACAGAGAAAAGTTTCCTAATGGTCTAAAGAATGTGTGTTCTAAATGTCATGCATGTATCTTTAACAGTTCAGAAATTATATCCATTTTTGTCTCGCAATGTAGCAAAAAATTGAAGTTACCGTACACCGATAAATGGGAGCGAGTGATTTAAAAATTCACAGCGCAGGAAGTTTAAAAATGGCTTCTCAACATCCGATAAGGGCACAAATACCCACGAAATGTTATGCTATGTGTTCCACACATATGAAAGAGTATTTTAAAGAAAAATAATGTTTTTGAAAGTTAAATTTACCGGAAACGACAATAAAAGGGGGCGAGAGATTTTAAAATCCATAACGCAGGAAGTTTAAAAATGGCGACTCAACATCCAATAAGGGCACAAATACCCACAAAATATTATGATATGCATTCCACACATATCACAGAGTATTTTAAAGAACACTTTTTTTTTAATTTACTCATTTTTCACCAAAAAATACCATCCTCTCCTCTTAAAACCCATTATCTAAATTTTTATTTTCCTTTTTAGTAGTGTTGTGGGATTTAATCGATTAATCGATCAATTTCTGTTATAAGATTAGTCGATCAAAATATTTAATCGAATAATCGAGTCGATTAAAATTAATCGGTTGTAGTTCATATTAATTATTATTTTGTTAATACAAACTCATACTAAAAATTCCGACAATATTTCTCTCTCGGAAACTGCTTACTTAAAAGAACAATAGTACTGTTATTTTCTAACTGCAAAGAAGGTAGCGTAGGGAAAATCTTTGCACAAACACTTCAGAAAGAGATGGAGAGATGAGGACAATAACCTAATCTACTTCTATTGAAAGTTGAAACACAATGCGAAACCCTTATTGAGTTTTATGGTTTTCGAAGAAAATTCTCTTGATAGCAATAACAAATACCTTACTATAATAATGCCGGACAGCTAGCAGTTCTGCGCGCGAACGACACTGGTGCTGCTACCTAGGCGGCCGGTGTGGAGATACTCGCGAAACAAGCTGTAATCAACTGTAATGTATATTGTTGCTGGGCTAGTTAATAGTTTTATTAATTAGTGCTGTGTTAAAATGTCAGGGTGTGTATGTGCTGTTTATAACTGCTACAATTACAGCATTACCAATTGCTCCAAATCGTACTTTCGATTTCCGAGGGATCATAAAACGTGACTCAACAACATTCTATAATAGGCCTAATTTCTTCGTCTTTGTGTTGATAGAAAAATAGAAATTAGCTTTTATATTTAGACCTAATAAATGAATAGAAATTAAAATGTACGGTATTGGAAATTTTAAGGTTTTATCAAATTAAGTTTTATTGTTGTCCACATGCCTTTACTAATTGAGCCGTTCAGAGCAAAAGTGGTGTAAGTCAAAATTGGGTAAAGAGGTTTAAAGTAAAAATTCTGTAAAATAAAAGCGCAAAGTAGCAATTAATATGTTCTTCGTACTATCCACTGACTACTAATAATTTAAATAAATTGAATATTAATTGCTACTTCGCGCTGTATTTTACAGAATGTTTACTTTAATCCTCATTACCCATTTCTGACTTACACCACTTCTGCTCTGAACGGCTCAAATATTACAAGCATCATATTATTATCAATTTTATCTTTGCAATTGTCAGCAATGCGTATGTAAAGCATTATTGTAAATTCATTCGTAATTGGTTTTGTCTCACTAAACCAAATAAAAATGATGTAACAATTAATTACGGAAAGTAATATGAAATATGCAATATTTCTCATAATATTCAGCTTTGATATAAGATAATAACTTTACATTAAATACTACCTATTCCACACATATATATATATATATATATATATATATATATATATATATATATATAATTCCACATTAGTAACTCACGTTTTAAACAATAGTCCCCATCCCGCTATGTTAATATTTGTATTTGTGGACGTAATTACACTCCGCTCCGCTAGATGCCAAGTCCGCGATATTTCGCACTCACGTCAATGTTGCTAGTATACAGCTGTCCAGTATTATTATAGTAAGGTATTTGGCAGTAATACTAAAGAGTTCTGTACAAGTTGCAATCAATATATTTCCGAACTGCACTTGTATTTATTGTACCGTTAAACATACATCAGCGTGTCATTGAAGATCATTACTTCCATACCTGTTGAGTCTATCGAACAGCGTCAGATTGTCTTTAAGAACTGACCTTCTATATGTGATTTTGTACAAACATGTCAATGACTCATTGCGATTTTTCCCGGAATCTCTCCATATGCGCCTTAGGGCTAGTCTTCTTCTCTGCCTTTCAATTGATGCATTTAGTATAGATTCCAAGCGTTTCCCTGGTTCTAGATAACATCTCCGTTCCCTACGTCCTGTGTGTTTGCCTACATTCAAGGCAGTCCGGAAACTTATTGATAGCCCTTGTGTATTAGAACTAGTCGTTTTATTTCCTCGCTATCGCAGTGCGTTTTGGACAATTCAGTTGTCAGGTGGTTACCCCTACCCACGTGTTAGATTTTACGATCGGTACTAACAAGGCCGAGCGAGGATGCCCATAAAGATATTGCAGTGTGCAACAGTTAACTGTAACTGTGTTCATATCTCTTTTATGGGTAATCTCAACGGCTACGAATTCAACTCGGCTCAATTTCAATACCGAGCGATTGTTACGGCAGACAGAGCCTACAGCGCGAAGGAGGAACGGGAATTAATGGTTTATGTTCCTCTGCCGCACTACCAAGCAGGGAGGGAAATAATAGATCGAGAAGTGCCGTCATTTCAAAACGATACATTGGGGAGTGGAAAAACAAGCGAGCTTTATTCGCTTCCAACGTTGCTATACCACCAAATTCACGACATCCCCTGAAATCTGGAGACAAATTATCCAGATTTAGACTCATAAGCTCGAATCCAAAGTTTATAATGTAGTAGAAGTAGCAATAGTAATAGCAATAGCAATAGCAGTAGCAGTAGCAGTAGCAGTAGCAGTAGCAGTAGTAGTAGTAGTAGTAGTAGTAGTAGTAGTTTTATTTTGCATGGCAGAGTTAAGGCCATAAGGCTTTCTCTTCCACTCAACCAGGTTTCAATAATATACATGAAATACAAAATTATGTGATAGATTATAATACAGCACAAAAGAAGGTACCTTAGAAATTACATAATGCATTATGCAACGAGCCTATAATGATAGTAATTAAGACGCGAGTATGTTTGTTTATGAAACGAGCGCAAGCGAGTTTCATAATTTTCATACGAGCGTCTTAATTACCATTATAGGCAAGTTTCATACGACTTTTTATGCTCGACCATATTTCTAACTTGAAATTATTCAGAAGTATTCATTTTATTCGTATCTGACTGAAGATCGAAAGTGACCTTGTGCATAGCTCGTAAATTGTGAGATGTGCGCAGACGCGAAAGTATTGATTTTTTCCGAGGAACAATAATGTCATTGACCTTGATGTAATCTAGAGAATAACATGAACTAATTTTGATATAACCTGGAAATTGATTTAGAATTGAAAAACGAGATGACAAATTGAATTTACTCGTATTTGAATATTATTTACAATTAACGCTAATTATTATAGTAACAGAACATAACCTTCTGCGACAGTATTGGATTTCCAGCCTCCGTGCCTTTTGCTAGTTGTCTTTCGATTACATATCCGAGAATAATCGAAAAACTGAACTTTAATGAATTGGTGTACTTTAATGACATGCATTAAAGGACTGCTACCAGGTGTATAATTACTACATTTCGGCATGGTCGAGCATAAAATATAGTAGAAAATGACAAATAGTCAAGATTAGTTACATAATATAAGGACAATAGAAAATAAAGTAGAAAATTGTATATAATCAAAATCAGTTACGTAAGAGAAAAAATAAAATATATATACAATTTATAAGACAAACTGATCGGGATAAATTCGACGATTAATTCACTCAAGTAGTATACAGTTAATATACTAATAGAAAAATACTCGTACATGTGGGTTACAAGACATAAAATGTTGAACAGCAAAATCGTACTACTGTGTATGGCATACAAATACAAATGATTAAGTAATATACTGTATCAAGACAAAAAAGGAAGAGAGAGGAGAAAAAAATAACTCTGCCATTTAAGACTATTTAGAAACTTCCGCAAGAGTCTAGTTCTGTTCAATAAAAACATTTCTAAGTAGAGTGTACTTAAAAGATTTCAGACTCCGACTGCTCCTGATTTCCCGTAACAAGGAATTCCAGGAACGGGCTGTGCGTATTATGAAGGAAGCAGAGTAGAGAGATGTGTGATGATATGGAATTGATAGAACAAGGTTATGCTGTGAACGTGTATCATGGTTGTGGTGGGATGCTAAAAGTGTGAAGCTAGGAGCTAGGTAAATGGGTGTGGAATTATTTAAAATCTGATACAGCAAACAGAGTGAATGGACTGAACATCTCTCCCGTAAAAGAAGCCAAGATAATTGAAAGAAATACTAGGAGACATGATCATAGCGACGGCTGTTAAAAATGAAACGAACAAAAGCATTATGAACACGCTGAAGTGTCGATGACAATTCAATACAAAGGTCACTGTGCAAAACATCGCAATAGTCAAAGTAAGGCATCACCAGGGTCTATATCAAGATTTGTTTCAGTTTATAAGGAAAGGAATGTTTCAGTATTGTCTTCTCCTTCTTTCAAGCTTTCGATAATTGTGAACTGTTCCGATCTCTAGAGTGAAATACATCCTCTTATCTTGAACATATAATAGGTTTTCCAGGGACTCTAGTTTCTATCGCTTTGTAATTTAGGAGCACTTTACGAAGTCTAGATTCTGACATTGTTTGTATGCGTTCATACCAATTTTTTATAGTTATTTACTTTTTCTGTTAGTGAAAATATATTTCATTCTTCTCTAGCCTTCTTTTTTGGTATTTTGGTCCATAAAACTATGATATATTCTGATAAATATCTTAAGAATTTCATTTCAGCTGCTTCTATTTTTTCTACTTCAAATATTTGTTAGACAATTTTCACAAACATATGTTACAGCAGGTAAATGTAAGGTTGCCTAATTCCGTGACATATTTCATAAAGTCTATATTTATGCCAAACTTGTACTAAAAATTTTCAAATAACACCTAAATGACGTTATTTGGACCTTCAACTACAGTTTTTACAACATTCAGTGTCAACAGTTTCACAAGTTTGATATATAATATATGGTTCTTAATTGTTATACAGTGGCTCCTAAATCCGTGACAGGGATATAAATTCCGTGATAGTGGTTCCCTAATTCCGTGAGTGATATCCTAATTCCGTGATATTAAAATAATCCTCATTAACTGCTCAGAAAACAAACGTGTATTTGGAAAAACAATTTAAAGTCATGGTATATTGTTTTAATATGGATTAAGCAAGAAATTACAACATAGGAAAAGGGCGTAAGTGACAAATTTCATAGAAAATACTTGCGCAACTACTAATTTACTGGCTTTTAAGGAACCCGGAAGTTCATTGCCGCCCTCACATAAGCCCGCCATTGGTCCCTATCCTGAGCAAGATTAATCCAGTCTCTATCATCATATCCCACCTCCCTCAAATCCATTTTAATATTATCTTCCCATCTACGTTTCGGCCTTCCCAAAAGTCTTTTTCCCTCCGGCCTCCCAACTAACACTCTATATACATTTCTGGATTCGCCCATACATGCCTACATGCCCTGCCCATCTCAAACGTCTGGATTTAATGTTCCTAATTATGTCAGTTGAATACAATGCGTGCGCTTCTGTGTTGTGTAACTTTCTCCATTCTCCTATAACTTCATCCCTCTTAGCCCCAAATATTTTCCTAAGAACCTTATTATCAAACACTCTTAACTTATGTTCCTCTCTCATAATGAGAGTCCAAGTTTCACAATCATATAGAATAACCGGTAATATAAATTCTATCTTTCAGATTTTTTGACAGCAGACCGGATGATAAAAGCTTCTCAACCGAATAATAATAGGCATTTCCCACATTTATTCTATGTTGAATTTCCTCCACCTCTTCAAAGGATGAATTTCCCATTTTTATATCTCCATTTCGTACAATATTCTCGTCACGAGACATAATCATAACTTCGTCTTTTCGGGATGGGCAGGGCATGTAGCACGTATGGCCGAATCCAGTAATGCATATAGTGTCTTAGTTGGGAGGCTGGGGAGAAAAAGACTTTTGGGGAGGCCGAGACGTAGATGGGAGGACAATATAAAAATGGATTTGAGGGAGGTGGGATATGATGGTGGAGACTGGATTAATCTTGCACAGGATAGGGACCGATGGCGGGCTTATGTGGGGGCGGCAATGAACCTCTGGGTTCCTTAAAAACCACAAGTATAAATGAAACTGATAACTGGAAGCTTAGATCTACGGCTATTTTGTTTCTTCTTCTTCCAAAACTAATACAATTAAAATATATTCCCTTCAGAACTACTCATTTTATTTCCAGAACACTACAAGGATGATCAATTTGCAAATGCATACTAGTGAGAGATACTATAATATAAAAATCCGAACGCGTCGAACGAATGCCTACCTTTCATGTTGCCCGACGAATGAGAGCTCTTCTGTTCTGCTCTACTATCTGTTTCAGATTTAACATTTACAGTCCAATTTCTCCTCTCAAAAGAGCTTCTATTTGCGAGACGGATGGCTAATTTTTCATTAAAACACCATTTCTATTGACTAAACGTCCACTATGCTTGCTGCACTTTCATGTGCTCTGATTTGTTTGACTGGTACACATGCGCTGGCAGTTAATGTAAGAGCGTACACGTCAACCTAAATAAACCTGAAACACACGGATTGCTAGGCAAGAGCAGGTCTACCAACTGTTGTGTAACAAAACTCTCTCACATACAGAACTACATACATTCCGTGACTCAAGTCATTTATTATATTTACTATTATTATTATTATTATTATTATTATTATTATTATTATTATTATTATTATTACTATTTACTATTTATTATTATTATTATTATTATTATTATTATTATTATTACTTACTTGCTTTTAAGAAACCAGAAGGTTCATTGCCGCCCTCACATAAGCCCGCCATTGGTCCCTATCCTGAGCAAGATTAATCCATTCTCTAGCATCATATCCCACCTCCCTCAAATCCATTTTAATATTATCTTCCCATCTACGTCTCGGCCTCCCTAAAGGTCTTCTTCCCTCCGGCCTCCCAACTAACACTCTATATGCATTTCTGGATTCACCCATACGTGCTACATGCCCTGCCCATCTCAAACGTCTGGATTTAATGTTCCTAATTATGTCAGGTGAAGAATACAATACGTGCAGTTCTGTGTTGTGTAACTTTCTCCATTCTCCTGTAACTTTATCCCTCTTAGCCCCAAATATAATGCTGGAGTATAAAAAAGAAAACTTTCGACACTAAAATTACTCAAGTTGTCAAATATTTTATAATTGTAACTTATTCATGAAAATATCTTCAAATTCATACGATACAATGTGTCAATTACTTCCGTTTTTTAAATTACTATCTTTCCTCCGATGGAACATAATAGTACATAATGCAACAAGCCTATAATGGTAGTAATTAAGATGCGAGTATGTTTATGAAACGAGCGCAAGCGAGTTTCATAATTTTCATACGAGCATCTTAATTACCATTATAGTCAAGTTTCATACGACTTTTTATGCTCGACCATATTTCTAACTTGAAATTATTCATAAGTATTCATGTTATTCTTATCTGACTGAGGAGCGGAACTGGCCTTGTGCAATACCTCGTAAATTGTGAGATGTGCGCAGACGCGAAAGTAGTGATTTTTTCCGTGAAACAGATGTCGACATTGACCTTGACATTGAAAAACGAGATGACAAATTGAATTTATTTGAATATTATTTACAATTAACGCTAATTATTATAGTAACAGAACTGACTTTATTTCAAATATAGGTAATTTATTGATTTATTGTTGTCTTTCAATTGCATATCCGAGAATAATCGATACTTGCGCTTTCATATTGCTACAATGGTATTTTCTGATTGGTGGAACACGTGAACTTTAATGAATAGGTGTACTTTAATGAGGTCCATTAAAGGGCTGCTACCAGGTGTATAATTACTACATTTCGGCATGGTCGAGCATAAAATATCTTAACTAATTCAGCAGGTGGATTGTTTCAATAACTTCATTTAAATTATGCATCAGATATGAGTCAGATTTACCGAAAACTCTTGTGAAAAGGGCCTGAGTCAATATGATAATAGTCATTACGTATCGGAGCGTTGCTAGGAGACCAGAGAAAGTGTAGCTAAATATTTGATTTCACAATCTCGCCTGTGAACGCTTCGGTTTTATTTATTCAAAGCATTCAGCTGCGAGCGAGCACGGTGCAATGTTGCACTGATAGAATTTTTGTCCTTTCTACAGTCTGGACTGTGCGTATCCCGGCGACATGTCATGTGTTCCAGAGGTCGCTGGATTGAAACCCGATAAGCGTAGCACGACAAAACCGTATCGAATAATAAACGTTTCAGTGAGTCTTTACTTTGTTAAACTGAAACATATCATAAAAAACAATCAGACCATAACTGAACTCACATGCTGGCTTTCAATTACACGGTTCCAATGTTTCAATCAAAGAAGGAGGACTAAAATATATGTACGAACCAGAAGCAATCACATTTTGATAACGCTTGATAACAACATATTGAAAAGAATTGAATCGTATGATTGGAAAAATGAACGAAGACCAATTTTTGTTGAAATAAAATTAAACTAAAGAAAATAATTGTCTAGCTTTTGATGATTATGATGAAGAATAGATAGAACAGAGAAAAACAAAATAAAACTAAAGAAAATAATTGTCTAGCTTTTGACGATTATGATGAAGAATAGATAGAACAGAGAAAAACAAAATTAAAGTAAAGAAAATAACTGTCTAGTTTTTGGTGATGATAGAACAGAGAAAAACAAAATTAAAGTAAAGAAAATAATTGTCTAGCTTTTGATGATTATGATGAAGAATAGACAGAACAGAGAAAAACAAAATTAAAGTAAAGAAAATAATTGTCTAGTTTTTGGTGATTATGATAAAGACTAGATAGAACAGAGAAAAACAAAATTAAAGAAAAGAAAATAATTTTCTTGCTTTTGATGATTATATGAAGAATAGACAGAACAGAGAAAAACAAAATTAAAGTAAAGAAAATAATTGTCTAGCTTTTGATGATTACAATGAAGAATAGATAGAACAGAGAAAAACAAAATTAAAGTAAAGAAAATAATTGTCTAGCTTTTGATGATTATGATGAAGAATAGATAGAACAGAGAAAAACAAAATTAAAGTAAAGAAAATAATTGTCTAGTTTTTGGCGATGATAGAACAGAGAAAAACAAAATTAAAGTAAAGAAAATAGTTGTCTACCTTTTGATGATTATGATGAAGAATAGATAGAACAGAGAAAAACAAAATTAAAGTAAAGAAAATAATTGTCTAGCTTTTCATGATTATGATGAAGAATAGATAGAACAGAGAAAAACAAAATTAAAGTAAAGAAAATAATTATCTAGTTTTTGATGATTATGATGAAGAATAGATAGAACAGAGAAAAACAAAATTAAAGTAAAGAAAATAATTATATAGTTTTTGATGATTATGATGAAGAATAGATAGAACAGAGAAAAACAAAATTAAAGTAAAGGAAATAATTGTCTAGCTTTTGATGATTATGATGAAGAATAGATAGAACAGAGAAAAACAAAATTAAAGTAAAGAAAATAATTGTCTAGCTTTTGATGATTATGATGAAGTATAGATAGAACAGAGAAAAACAAAATTAAAGTAAAGAAAATAATTGTCTAGCTTTTGATAATTATGATGAAGAATAGATAGAACAGATAACAACAAAATTAAACTAAAGAAAATAATTGTCTAGCTTTTGATGATTATGATGAAGAATAGATAGAACAGAGAAAACCAAAATTAAAGTAAAGAAAATAATTGTCTAGCTTTTGATGATTGTGATGAAGAATAGATAGAACAGAGAAAAACAAAATTAAAGTAAAGAAAATAATTGTCTAGCTTTTGATGATCATAATGAAGAATAGATAGAACAGAGAATAACAAAATAAAGGTAAAGAAAATAATTGTCTAGCCTTTGATGATTATGATGAAAGATGGACAGAACAGAGAATAATTCTCTCCGGCATCGGGACTCGAATCCGGGTTTTCAGCTCTACGTGCTGACGCTTTATCCACTAAGCCATACCGGATTCCAGTTCCGATGCCGGATCGAATCCCATCTGTTTAAGTTCTATCTCTCAGTTTTCCCTCTGGTGGCCTTCCCTCACGTACTGTGTCACAGTAGAGAGAATTTTTCTCTATTCTAGCCATCCTTCATCATATGGTAACGCAGAATTCCTGCACGGAAGTATCATATGTACTTCGGTACATCATAATAATATGGTATGCGTAAGTAATCACTTTGTGACTCAAGACGGCGATCATCCCGTCGGATCCTGGCCACTTAGTCATTCGTAATGAGTGCACCTCTGTACGTAGTGCGTTGGACATTTTGTCACTGTCACATATTTGAAATTGAAAGCAACACATCCATAAATTTACTAGACATCACAATAACAAAAGTTGATAACAAACACACATTCAAAATCTACAGAAAATCCAATACATCAACATACATACATACAACACATCCAATCACCCAACACAACACAAACAAGCTGCATTCCGAGCAATGGTACACACAATACCAATGATCCAACAAGACTACAAAGAAGAGTTAAACACAATCAGATACATAGCACAAGAAAACGGATACAACCTTAACATAATAGACAACATAACAAGAAAGACAAAAAAGAATTACAAAAAATATAGAAATACAACGCAAACACAAAAACACAACAAAAAAAATACATCACATTAACATACGAAAACAAAACCACACACAAGATTGCAACCTCATTCAAGAAACTAAATTACAACATCGCAAACAGAATACAAAACACTTCACAAAAACATCTCAACACATAAACGATACAAACAAGCAAATACACCACACAGGCATATACAAACTCAAATGCAATACCTGCAACAACTTCTACATAGGACAGACAGGCAAATCATTTCAAACACGTTACTAAAAACACATCACAGCCATAATCAAATCACAAAATACTTCCACATACGCAGAACACATCACAAATGCCAACCACAGCTACAGTAACATAAACACAGACATGAAAATTCTACATCTTCAACCGAAAAACCAGAAACTAAACACATTAGAACAATACGAATTATAGAAGCATACAAAAACACACCCGCATCAAATCCTCAATACACAACTCAATTTCAGAATACACACACTTTTTGACTCCACATTACACTACACAAACACGCCACCATAGGAAACGCAATCAGAAGGTGCGAAGACCACTCAGTTCTGAGACAGCCCACAGGCTGAAACTAGTCAACAAGGTAACTTAGTTAATTAGTTAATTAAGACGTGAAAGCATATATATATATATATATATATATATACATATAGGGACATCATTTTATTTTTAAAGTTAAAGTTATGTTTTATTTAACGACGCTCGCAACTGCAGTGGTTATATCAGCGTCGCCGGATGTGCCGGAATTTTGTCCCGCAGGAGTTCTTTTACATGCCAGTAAATCTACTGACATGAGCCTGTCACATTTAAGCACACTTAAATGCCATCGACCTGGCCCGGGATCGAACCCGCAACCTTGGGCATAGAAGGCCAGCGCTATATCAACTTGCCAACCAGGTCGACTCATTTTATTTTTACTTCAATTTTTATTGTACCTGCGTTTCTAAATATACTTGACTCCCACCTCTTTCTCTAATGTCCTTGCTAACTTCAGTCACACAAACTTACGGCCGCTGTTGCTAGCAGTGAAATAAACAGTACAGGGTACAGTGTGTTTCAGAAATATGTTGCATTTTCTATGGAAGAAAGAGCTTATATTATCGAAGTTTATTTTCACACAGGTATCGTGTGTAGCATAACTGAATTTATCTGTGTGGATTAAGCACAAGTGAAGATTAGAGTTACCGAAAGTACGGTACCCTATCCTAATATGGTGCGGTACTTAACAGCATTATTTAAACAAGAGTTTTGTTTTACTGTTTGTAGGTATGAAGGACGATGATGGAAACTGGAATTACAATATAACCGAATGTGAACAACAGTTTTTTTCACAATTTCTTGATTATATTACGGAATATTTTCGTAGAAATAGCATTAATCCGGTAGATAAATTTAGAGCAACAGAGTGTAGAGAAAGGAAGAAAAGTGTAATATGGCCAACAAAGGTGACAGAAGATGCTGTAGAAGATCTTAGAGAAAGGATGCAGCGAGGTCCTAATAAGTCGGTCAAGAAGTTAGCTGTAGAAATTTGGGTTTCTTACGGAAGTGCTCACAAAATTCTCAGGAATAAATTAGGTAGTAATATGCTGAATAAAGTAGATATTACATAATGAATATAACCGCCTGAAGAGTTGAGTTTGTGAAAAAAAATTGTTACTAGTCTACTGTTTTTTGATAAAATACTGTAAAAATAATGATCAAACTGAAAATCGTAATACTGTATTTCCCTGTAACATAAATGGATACACTACTTTTCTCTCCTCCTATAGCTAGTAAAATGATTTGTTTACATATTGCACTAGCAACTCCAAACTCCTGTAATGGAAGAGGGGTAACAGTGTTTCCGAGTATAGCCAGGTTAATGTTAAAAATGTTGGTAAAAATAAAGTGTTGTCCCTGTATGTGTATATATATATATATACACACACACACACACACACACACACACACACACACACACACACACATACACACTTTATATTTCTAAAATTTTCGAATACTGTCAAAACTGTTTTACTACAAATCGTTGAAAATTAAGCCGTAATTTGCTCACCCTTGTTTTGCGTTCGTAGTTACCGATAGAAGCAGATCATCCTACGCGAGTCTGGTAGCACGTGGCTGCTCGTGAGATCATTCATGTGCTCTTTTCTTGACATCACTGATCATGTATTTAAGCCTATTATAAAACGTAAGAAGTCGTTGCAATGCTCTCCTCATCTAAACATGTGGTAAGAAAAAAAATTAAGCGTACGAACGACTGTTGTATTTAGTGCTAAGAAAAGACAACGGGATTCCTGTGCTATAGTTAGACGTATCTGGTCACGAAGACAAATCTTTCGGCACTGGGACTCTATTCCCGTCCTTTATTTATCTTGTTCCCTATGTTCTCTACGGTTTTAACACAATTCTGCTCTGCCTTCGCCAGTTTCACAACACCACTTAAAAATCTCAGCGGGTGTCCTACAGTGGCGGCTGGTATATTATGATGGATATGAATACACTTACGATCTATTATGCGATCTTAAAACCGAACATTAAGGACCGAATTCACCAAACATATTTTACTTTAATTGTTACTTGAAGTCTTTTTAATTGACACATAAAGAGACAATGCATTTTACTGAAACAAATTGAGCTTCAAGATCTAATTAAACTACATTTAAGTTATTTGGTCATTTAAATAATTAACCCTATATTAACGACAATAATTTTCAACATGGTGAGGACAATGATGGACTTGATATTTGAAAATGATGATTTCTTACCAACATGGGCGAGGATAATTTTATTTTAATACAATGGACGAAACATATTTGCAAATGTTGTTTAGGCTAAGCAAGACATAAACATTATACAGGGTGTTTCCGAGGTGGTGTTACAAACTTTCAGAGATGATGGCGAAGGGCACATGTATCAATTTGAGATAAGGAACCCTGGTCCGGAAATGACTGAGTCGAAAGTTACAAGCAAAAATAGTTGTGTGGAGATGAAATAATTTTATTCCTCTGTACACCTTATTTATGTGTATTTATCTGTACATCTTACACATACTGTATTCATCTGACGTTGTTTACGTTGTCTACTTACAGTATTCCATTCAGTGCGCTGTCTGAGGGATGGGGACAGGAAACTACACTAAAGCAATGCAGATAGCGAAATGTGTAACGGACATGGTCGGTCCTGATATGCACGTCTGTAGACAGCAGTGTATGTGTATAAGTTGCAGTGTCCAGTTGATCAGTCCTAGTGAAATGGAAGAGTAGAGAGCAAAATAAGCAGACCTGATTTTCAAATACGGATGAGCCAATGGGAACAGTAGACAAGCTCACAGACTGTATCGGGGCAGTACCCACGTAGGAGACATCCGGCCCATACCATCTTTCCACGACTATTCCAAAAGTTAAGGGAAGGAGGACACGTGGTGCCAAATTACAATTCCATTTCCACACAACTATTTTTGCTTATAACTTTCGACTCAGTCATTTCCGGACCATGGTTCCTTATCTCAAATTGATACATGTGCCCTTCGCCATCATCCCTGAAAGTTTGTAACACCACCTCGGAAACACTCTGTATATTTTGAATAATAGAGGTGATATAGAATTTCCAACTCACAGAAGTACTTAATATTATTTAAATGATGCATTTATTGGAGAAACGTTTATCAATCTTCGGTTGCCTAAAATACGACAACTAGAATAATATGAGTAACAAAATTATCATGTAGGCCTAGTATTACATTAGAATAGCGAAAATCCATGAAGTTTCTTCCATTTTACTTGTTGCATGATATTTTGTTGTATCTACTTTCATATATTATCCTGTTTTGTTTTCAATATTTCTGAAGACATTGGGATGAGGTTTTTTTTTGCAATGAAATCTATTTTACATATTTCCAACCATTCTTCTTTTCTTCTAAATTCTGCCCATCCGTCTTCTTCTTTTTTTTTTCGATGTTTTTAATACGTTTTGATTTTACTTCTGTTTTTTATTACATTTTATTGTCGTAATATAACAAATGAACTCACTATAAAAGTCACTGCTATTTTACTATGATTCCGAAGGTCGTGATAACTTAGTTAGGAATTAAATTAATTGACTTCATTTTAAACGCGTATTATTAGTCTGGTGAAATTCAAACGAATTAAATATGATTTAACTTCCGTATTTACATTAAATAACAATTAGTTAATTGTGGATTAGTAACATGTTGGTGAAATAGGCCCTATGAAGGAAATTTTAGGAAATATTTATCCTTAGAGATTATGTGTATCACACTCTTAATCCACAGTTATACAGCATTAACATAAATTACCTCTCTGTCTTAACATTTTATCAAATGTTCGTAAATGTCACTGTACGCAACGTAGGCTACTCTTCCTGCAGTAACTCTCTTACGCACTGCTGCTTCCAACGTCCATTCCAGCCTCCATTTTATTTATTGCTAAGCTTTGCCATCTGTCAGGAAGCAGTTAAACTTTAGATATGTGGGAGGAAAGGTTCAGATATTGACTCAGCTCTATTTAACTTTTGTTTCCACAGTCACATACTCTCAGGAAAAGATAAACAAGCTTTACTTCCGGGATGACCTTCGTGGTTAACAGGCAATTGTTAGAGATCGTACAGATAAATATTTACGCAAACAGTTTAGAAAATTAAAGCTCAAATCCTTGACTGAGGCAAACAGCGAAATTTATGTAGTAGCCGTAAACTCTTAGCTGAGTGGAACCGGTTTAAAAGCGCCGATCACGTGACTTCAATGTCTTTCATTTCCGGAATTGTCCAAGGAACAAAGTGGGGACCACTGGCGTTTCTCAGATAACAGGCGCGTTTACATGCCAATAAGGAGTTGTGCTCAGGTGTGAATTCGATTCCCTCGTCGGCTGAATACCGTAAACTGGGGTAAAGAGGATCACATGTGGTAAAGAGGATCATATGTGTATTGCTTAGATAAGTCAGCGCCACATGGATCACACATGCAAAGAAAACCTTTCTTCTATAAATGCCACTAAAAATTGTTTTCTTTGCATGTGTGATCCATGTGGCGCTGACTTATCTAACAATACACATATGATCCACTTTACCACATGTGATCCTCTTTACCCCAGTTTACGGTACCTGGTCATACATGTGCAGAGATGCACTCGTTATGAGTAGACAGTGGATGCGGGATGACTTATCGTTGAATGTAGGTGCACATTTACTATATATTACATTTTTTTTCATTCAGACCACTCGCTGAACAGGTTTTAAACGTAAACAGGCGACGTCAACATGCTACTGTATCTCCGTACAGTCAGAAGGAAAAGAAAAATAACGTACTGTAGTACATACCTTGCAAGTTCAGTCCTCGTCATAATTGATGCAATTACCAGCGTTGTAGTAAAAGACGATATATTCTCGTAAGTTGTCGAAGCTGAATCGTCTTCGCCTATCGCTTAAACAGTTTTTGTATCGAGAGAATTTCTGAAGAAGAACTCTAAAATGGGGATCACTCAATTTCTTTAGAGAATATTTGTACTGAACATCATGTTGCACGTGTCGTTTAGACCCGCACAACTAAATGATGATGATGATGATGGTTCCTCAGATTTCATTTCAACGCATTTCCTGTGAGATCTACTGTTGTAATGTTTCTCTATAGCCTGAGTTGTTCTGGTTTTTATTTCAATTTTACATACATTACACACGATATTGTCTTCGTTAATACACAAAATGTCACTCTCATACTTCTTAATTGCATTTCGTATATCTAAGCGAATTTATCGTTTTGACTTCAACATTATGAATGGATCAGCACTACACTATTCAACTCGTACTAAATACTTGAGCAGGATAACACAACTGCACACATTGCGTTGCAATGTGGACCGGCGTTCCTTCGTTCTTCACGCTACTGTACTCGCCAGATACACAAAAGACGAACGACGCGGCACGTGCCATATACTCCGATACGAAACAACTTCACTTTTCCTTAAGTCATCCCGCATCCACTGTCTAATTATAATTATTACAATGTACCGAAATACATGTATGACATTGTGCCACTGTCATACATCTATGACGCAGTGCATGAGGGTAAACCACTAGAGGGAACCCAAGAGGTTGAACAAACTGAAAGGATTCAATCCGGCATCGGGATGGGTGAGACTTAGTGGATAGAGCGTCAGCACGTAGAGCTGAAAACCCGGGTTCAAATCCCGGTGTCGGAGAAAATTTTTCTCTGTTCCACTCATCCATCATATGATGACGCAGAATTTCTGCACGGTAATATATGTACTTTGGTACATTGTAATAATATAGTTTACCTATGTCATTCTAACCTCCTTCTTCGCTTACAAACTGATAGTGACTGAAAAAATACTGTACAGTTTGACAGTGGATAATATGGAAAATATGATTCTTACCTATCGCAAGGCAGATTATGAATGAAAGCGTATTTTTAATTTTAAAAGCCATAATGGAAATCCGATAAGCTACTATATTAAGATAAAGTTAAACACAAGGTCCGTCTATACTTATCTGTTTGCAACAATTAACTAGACGTTATTTGTACACATTTTGTTTAATAAATATTTAACGTTTTCGACTCGACTGAGTCATCTTCAGAAATTATGACAATGAATACATAAATACATATGTTTAAATATACATATGTATACTCTAATGCAATGTAAAACACTGTTAAAATTGAACAAAGTGCAAACATCTGTTGTGAAACAATACAAATGTGAAATTTAAAATATTTGAAACATCGATATAAAGAGCAAATTTTAACATTATTTCACATTGCATTAAATTACACATATGTATATTTAAACAGATGTATTTATGTATTCAATGGCATAATTTCTGAAGATGACTCAGTTGAATATAAAACGTTAAATATTTATTATTTATTGAATGGTTTTTTCCGAGGTCTTCCCCAGCCGTGGGACTGAAGCAGGATGGTCTATGGTGAGACCTCAGCCTCACTTCATTTCACCCCCTTTGGTCTGATTACCTGGTTGGGTTTTTACCGGGGTTTTCCGCAACCATAAGGCAAATGCCGGGTAATCTTTTGGCGAATCCTCGGGCCTCATATCATCTCACTACAGTTCCCCAAAATATTGCAAAAAATTGTAGAAAATTACAACATTGTAAAACTGTAAAAATTGTAAAATATTGTAAAAATTTAAAAAATATGTAAAAATTGTAATTATAATATTGTAAAATTTTGACTTGTTCCACATCTTAAAGCTTCATTGCTCATGTAAGATCTATGGAATATAATAACTGAAATGAAATGAAAATGAAATTAAACAATATGAGTACAAATAACTTCTAGTTAATTGTTCCAAACAGATAAGCATAGACGGACCATGTGTTTAACTTAACTTTAATAGGTAGTATTTTTAATTGCTTAATTTTTGTTTATTAGAAAAAATAAAATGGATTTGAGGGAGGTGGGGTATGATGGTAGAGAATGGATTAATCTTCCATAGGATAGGGACCGATGGCGGGATTATGTGAGAGCGGCAATGAACCTCCGGGTTCCTTAAAAGCCAGTAAGTAAGTAAGAAAAAATAAAGTGTTGAGGACCTATTATACGTACTATTTTAAAGTGTCTTACTTACTTACTTACTTACTTATTGGCTTTTAACGAACCCGGAGGTTCATTGCCGCTCTCACATAAGCCCGCCATTGGTCCCTATCCTGAGCAAAATTAATCCAGTCTCTATCATCATATCCCACCTCCCTCAAATCCATTTTAATATTATCCTCCCATTTACGTCTCGGCCTCCCCAAAGGTCTTTTTCCCTCCGGCCTCCCAACTAACACTCTACATGCATTTCTGGATTCGCCCATACGTGCTACATGCCCTGCCCATCTCAAACGTATGCATTTAATGTTCCTAATTATGTCAGGTGAAGAATACAATGCGTGCAATTCTGTGTTATGTAACTTTCTCCATTCTCCTGTAATTTCATCTCTCTTAGCACCAAATATTTTCCTAAGCACCTTATTCTCAAACACCCTTAACCTACGTTCCTCTCTCAAAGTGAGAGTCCAAGTTTCACAACCATAAAGGACAGCCGGTAATATAACTGTTTTATAAATTCTAACTTTCAGATTTTTTGACAAAAGACTGGATGATAAAAGCTTTTCAACCGAATAATAACAGGCATTTCCCATGTTCATTCTGTGTTTAATTTCCTCCCGAGTGTCATTTATATTTGTTACTGTTGCTCCCAGGTATTTGAATTTTTTCACCTCTTCAAAGGATAAATTTCCAATTTTTATATTTCCATTTCGTACAATATTCTGGTCACGAGACATAATCATATACTTTGTCTTTTCGGGATTTATTTCCAAACCTGTCTCTAAAGTGTCTACTTTATTATTTTACATTTCTATACCTATAGATTATTCAATGAGGACGAGGCCTCATATATGAATATAAGTATATTACAATCTTATATTAGGTTCTAGTCATAACAGAGCCACCAGACCAGACTCTTGTATTCCTACAACTCAATGTACGACCATTCCTCGGGCATTGCATCATGACCGGGTCATAGTCACTGTTCCTGCGAGTGCATTGTGAAATATTCAGGACTCTGGTTTTGCGCCGTGCAATACGATTCCGCGAATGACCCAGCTTTGTGTCTGCATGTTGTGTGGCGCCCCAGGGAAAGACATAGTTCCATTGATTAACGCAAATCATGGTCATTGTTCGTACAAATATGGTGAATCGAACACGAGGCGGCATAGCTACGCCCTTCATTCAATACAGTACTATTTGAGACTCAACTTGCATCAGATGTAGACGAACTAGTTCTAACTAAGAATGAATAAAACTAGTAGGCCTACCAATAAATTAATCACAGACAAATAAGTAGCGCCATCTGAAATGGACATACTTCCTCACTGCATATTTCGCACAGGTAGTAAAAAAAAACTATATATTAAGTACCGTAGAAGTGGGTAAAGTCAATCAGTGAGTGTATGATCGATCATTTGCGATTTTTATTGAAAATTATATATTTTCGCAGTTACTTGTTCAAATTTTGTTATGCTGACTTCATTGCCTGACATTGCAAATGTAAGCGAGAGAGACATCAAAAAGCCTGCGAATGCCTACATTAGGAACACAGTGTAATTACCGTTGAAGTGAAAATTGTTGTTCTCAACTTTTTCTCTTAAATGAAAACAAATTCTTACAAACTCTAAATTATCGTCAGCAGTGAAAGGAGACAGGAAGTATACGTAAGTACTTTTCGTTGAGATTGTATCTTGAAATAATAGTTTTACAGTTCGTAAATGTTGGTATTGAAACTTATTATTAAAAAAAAAAAAAAACTTGTACCTTTGTAGGGTTAAGTCGATCATGCCATCGACCTACTCGAAACAGATAGGACCAGCAGGAAGAATAAATTGTTCACCGAAATACCTCCAACTAACACAGAAAAGTGTCATAGTATAGCTTATATTGATGGGATAGTGGGGAAAGAGGAAGACGAAATTATGGTGAATTTCTTGCGTAATAGAAGCACTGCCAAAGGAATATATTTTGTACACCCCTCTGTATCTGACTATGGGAACAACGTAATTTCTAAAGTGACATGAGGAGGGGAAGATTTCAAATAACATCTGATATAAACCTAAGCAATGTTGAATTGCATTTTAGATTATAACTGAAGGGTGCTATTTCAATATAAATTTTGAATTCTTAAATCTTTGTTTGTTGGTATGTGAAGTATTAAAATGTGTTTTTTATGTTTTATAATCATAGTCACGATTGTATAGTGGAGATCTATAGGCCTAATTGTATCGAATAGTATGATCACAGTAACAAAAGATACACTATATAATGCTATAGGCATATATTGAAGATTATTATTGTTTTTACACCCCTTATAACAAATAAAATATATGTAATACACTTAATTTGTTTTTTAGAAACATAAACAGTGATCGACTTTACTCCGCAATATTTTAAAATCGATCTCAAACTAAAAATTCAATGGTGATCGACTTTACCCTATTTAAGTAGGTAACTTCGATCACAAGTCAAATAAAAAAAAAACAGTTTTTTATAGATTGTAATTTCAATTCTTGTACCGTATCTTTATCAGTGAAGGATATGACGACAAAATGCTATTTTCTGAGGAACTTCGCTCCATTGCATAAACTCAATATCATAAAAAAAAATTGCAAAATTTTGATCGACTTTACCCTCGTCTACGGTAACGTTATGGCATTTGATCTCACAAGTGCTCACAGAAAGAACTTGTCTGTATTGAGAGATCGTTGTAGGATACATTATTCTTAAATTTACATACTATGCATACATCTAAAACCCCCTGAATCTTGAGACATTTTTTTAAAAGTTAAATATAATTCTGCTCTTCAAAGAAAAAGTCACTGGCATGAGAAAAAATGCTGAAAAAATTCTGCAGGTTCAGTTAGGACACAAAATGCAGGTATAGCCTATTATTCTACACCTCGGATCTCTGCACATATATCTTATATCATAATTATGTATAAACTATAGTAGGCCTATAGTATGGGCCCTACTACAGCGGTCATCAAAACACTGCAGGTGGCCCGGGTTCGAATCCCGGTCGGGGCAAGTTACCTGGTTGAGGTTTTTCCGGGGTTTTCCCTCAACCCACTACGAGCAAATGCTGGGTAACTTTCGGTGCTGGATCCCGGACTCATTTCACCCGCATTATCACCTTCATTTCATTCAGACGCTAAATAACCTGAGATGTTGATACAGCATCGTAAAATAACTCAATAAAATAAAAATAAATCAAAACACTGCACGCTCAGGCTAGCGTCTCTTACCCGCGGACAAGACAGAGCCCTAGCGTGCAATCGTCTCTGCTGGCGGGCATGCTGTCTCTCTAGCCCTTTTGCACGACGGAGCAGAGTTCCTTACCCTCCATGCACTTTACCCATTTCAGCGAGTGCTGACGACCACTGCCCTACTATATTCTCAGGACTTAGGACGATATTCATATTCATATTCATATTTATTGTCATCATACGGCTTTCAGGTAGTGGTTTCCCTCACTTTTCTGCATACGGTCCACCACTACCTTGATTACATTCCATCATATATCCTTTGTATTTCTCTTATCATCTATGTCTCCCCAAGTCTTCCAATTATCTAAAGTTTAACCCTGCTTCTGTCTATTTCTTCCTCCATCCTTTCTGATGCACAGTATTTACAACTCTTAACCTTCTTTATCTTCCCTCAATGTAATTCCCGAATGCTATGCAATACTGTCTACCTTGCTCTTATATCGGAACATTCTCGTCTACATCTACTCCTCCATCTCTACTACTATCATTGTCATCTTTCATGTTTATCGTTAAAACCTTTTTATCTCTGACTAGTATTCCACTAATATTTCTACTATCTCATCTACTTTATCTTATTATATTATTTGTCTTAATTATTATTGCAATGTTCTAATGTTTGTGATACCTGCTTGCTATTTCTTGTTCGATTCACTTATCACTTTTTCACTTTATTGGATAACTTTTACGGTTCACTCTCACTACTTGCACTCACTTTCTACCTCCTCACTTCCCATATTTTCCCTCTCAATTACATCAAACCCTACCTATTATTTACATACTATCTCCTACTCTTATTGGTCTCACTACCATATTGCTTTTCTTCTCTCTAATTTACTCTATTCATCTTCTATTAACACTTCATTACTTGTTCCTCTATATTATTCACAGTTCCACTTCAGTTGTACTAATTGGTCTAATACTCACATTTTTAACCGCATCTAAGGCCTCAGACTAAGTCAGATCTCTCCTCTAGTTCACTTGTTACACTTCACACGTCTTAGTTTGCACTTCCTTGTTTCTTTAACTATCACATAACTCGCTGAATTTTTAAACAAATTTCATCTAGTTTTTCGCACATCTTTTTTAGTTCCCTCTCAATATCACTCACGGTTGCTGGACTTTGACCATCTGCGCTCTCTTTGTCTGTTGTATTCTCGACTTCATTCTTCTCTTCGTTGCAGTCCCTTTCGTAACTTACACTCGGACCTGCACTCGCACAGACTCCTTTCCTTATACTCTCCGTATTCCCCTTAGATGATTCTCCTATTATTACCAACTCTGTACTCCTCTCCTTCTCTTTCCTTCTTACTCAGGACGATATGCTATCCTGAATAATTTTACACTATTCCTGGGACATTCTGTATATCACATTTATTTTTACGTAAATTAACTGCGAAAGATACAACTGGAAGGGATAGGACGGGAATATGAGAAAGGAAGAAACTGAAATAGCATTTATTCATAAAATACAGTATATACTAAAATGTTTAAGTAGTGCCAACATGACTTTAAAATAATGGAGGCGTTATTATTAATTTTCTTGTACAAACTGAAGATATTACAGACTTATCTGTAGCCTATTAATCTAATTAAGACTTCGCCAGAGGGTTGGAAAGAACGGGCGTTACGCCAACCTCTGTCAACCCTCTTCGGATATGAGAGACATTTTATCTTCAGAATGCGGAGACTGGTGCTTGCTTAGCATATATATTGCGGCAAGTTCCCGAAACGAAAGCATTCATTTACAACCGGAATCATCATGATCTTTTTTTTGTTTGAATTGGCTCACATCCCATACATACAACTACAGACATGAAGTATGAGCAAGCTTACCCGATGCAGCCAAGCAATAGAAGTACCTCTCATACCTGCAACAAACAGAATACAGTATAATTAAGAATACTTTGAATTGTGCATGTTTACAGGCAATTAATATCATAGAAATAAAGACAAGGCCAGAACTTATTAAGTGCTTTCACTTCCGTTCATTCGGCGGATCAGTGAATCAATGAGGAAGAAAGAAAGGAGGGAACGTAAGCTAAAGGTACAAGAATGCGCGTCATTGCAAGGGTTCTTTAAAATTATTTTAACATTTATGTAAGCTCTTACACTAAGGGCCACCTATGTCACTTCGAAAACAGCATCCTACTCAAGGGACGTGAAATCAAATTTTGCAGGAAAGCCGAAAAATAAGTCACGTTAGCAAACGTTAAAGAGAATAAACAGTTCAAGCAAAGTCATCAGCAGTCCACACCTGTGGAGTAACGGTTATCGCGTCTATCCGCGAAACCAGGTGGCCCGGGTTCGATTCCCGGTCGGGGCAAGTTACCTGGTTGAGGTTTTTTCCGGGGTTTTCCCTCAACCCAATATGAGCAAATGCTGGGTAACTTTCGGTGTTGGACCTTGGACTCACTTCACCGGCATTATCACCTTCATCTCATTCAGACGCTAAATAGCCTAAGATGTTGATAAAGCGTCGTAAAATAACCTACTAATATATATAATATATATGTCATCAGGAACTGCAAACAAAGCGTTTACCGCCGTATACCATAGTTGCTATTCTCCAGTTGTCAAGCCAAGGAAGAAAACAGTACCGCCAAAGCGAAGTTCTCATGAAAATAAATGAATGTCAGATTTTGGAAATTTGAAACATATGGGTGGGTAATAGTTCGTGATCCATTTCTTATTGGCTATCATTCAGAGTAGTAGTAGTAGTAGTAGTAGTAGTAGTAGTAGTAGTAGTAGTAGTAGTAGTAGTAGTAGTAGTAGTAGTAGCAGTAGCAGTAATGATAATAATAATAATAATAATAATAATAGTAGTAGTAATAATAGGTAAAAAGGGTAAAGGTATCCCCGTTACATGGCATGAAGGCACTTGGGGGCGCATGGATGTAGAGCCTCATGCTTTCCATAACCTCGGCACTAGAATGAGGTGGTGTGGTCGGCACACAAGAAAAATCCCGTCACCATTCGGGATCGAGCCCTGGACCTTCCAGTCCGTAGCCAGCTGCTCTACCAACTGAGCTATCCGGCCGCCAATAATAATAATAGTAGTAGTAATAATAATATTAATAATAGTAGTAGTAGTAGTAGTAGTAATTTAGTAGTAGTAGTATTATTAGTAATATTAGTAGTAGTATTAGTAATAATATTATTATTTGTAGTATTAGTACCAGTAGTAATGGTAGTGGTATTAATACCGGTAGCAGCAGCACCAATAGTAGTAGCAGTAGCAATATTAGTAGCAGTATTAATAATAGTATTATTAGTAGTAGAAGCAGTAGTAGTGGTGGTGGTGGTGATGGTGGTGGTGGTGGTGGTGTTGGTGGTAATAGTAATAGTAGCAGTAGTAGTAGTAGTAGTAGTAGTAGTAGTAGCAGCAGTAGCACCATCAGTATTAGGAGCAGCAGTAGCAGTAGCACCAGTAGTAGTAGTAGTAGTAGTAGTAGTAGTAGTAGTAATGTTGCAGCAGTAGTAGTAGTGGTAGTAATAATAATAGTAATAATAATATTAATAATAGCAATAAGTTAATAGTAGTAGCAGTAGCAGTATTATTAGTAATATTAGTAGTGATATTAGTAATAGTATTATTATTTGTAGTGTTAGTACAAATAACAATGGTAATGGTAATGGTATTAATAGCAGTAGCAGCACCAATAGTAGTAGCAGTAGCAGTATTAGTAATAGTATTAATAATAGTATTAGCAGCAGTGGTGGTGGTGGTGGTGGTGGTGGTGGTGGTAGTAGTAGTAGTAGTAGTAGTAGTAGTAGTAGTAGTAGTAGTAGTAGTAGTAGTGGTAGTAGTAGAAGATTGATTTCAAGAAGGCTGAATCCGGAATGTATCCTTGTATTTAGGTAATACTACTGGGTGTTCATTTCAAAGTGTGCCATGACGTCACTGTTGTGAGTCAGCGATTTGAAGCGAGTTTCAGCTTTTATGTCAGAGAAGTTGCCTATTATTCAAGGCGTTCAATCTGAACTTGAGAACGTGTACGGTATAACTTGAACGTCGTAGCAACAGATGGCGGTCTGTACGATCTGTGTGCTACCATAACCTCTTTCGAACTGTGTTTTGCGCGGGCAAGTCGTACGCAGAGTACTTGTTATCATCGGTTGCAACATTCCACAACACAAATCAAATGCTCCGTGTCCATGTTGGCCATCGAAGTTAATGTCAACAAATACGTAAGTAATCGTCTTGACCCTCTCCCGATATCCCGATAGTAAGAAAAAAACTCACCTCAGTACGTGTTTCCAAACAGTTCACATTCCTGCCACTACCGTTGTTACCGTACGTATCGGTACGTACTCTTCATAATGAATGCCTTACTTGCTAGGCAACTTCTCTGGTACCTAGGTAATACGCCTTTGCGGAAGTGTAGGAAGATTGAATTCTCTAGGCTCATCGGCTAGCCACATGACGGCATACAGCGAGCCATGACACACTTTGAACTGAACACCCAGTATAGAGTGGTTTTAGAACTATAACATCAACTTCAAGGACATTAAGATTCTATGGGCGGTAAAAGAATCTGAGGAAAATGTCGTGTGTAGAGATATTACATAATATATCCGTTGCTACTATTAATTCGATTGTCAACAGATAAGTAGACATTTATTTTTCTCCCATAGGGGCTGAACATACATTGCTTTGCCTTACATGTTATCTTCAGAAGTAGTATTGAGCTATGGTAATCACGTAGAAAGTGAATCCTAATATTTAATGTTTCAGTGAAAGTAATAAAAATTATAGTAAGAAAGTAACAAATTAATTAATCCATTTTGAATCTTGCGTACACCACTTTTAACACTTGAATATATTTAATTGATGAACTAGTGGACTTACTCGTGTTAAATATGTAATATTTGTGCGGCGTACAGCAGTTTCAGTGCTTCACGCATCATCATCAGAGCCTACTAGATTGCGGCGTCATCTCGAACTTCTCTGCCTGTTAGGAGGGTGTGTTTTATTGTTGGAAGGTGTTGAAGTGTGGAGTCGAATAGTGTGTGTGTACTGAAATTGATCTGTGTGTTGAGGATTTGATCGGGGTGTGTTTTAGTGTGTTTGTATGTTTCGTATTGTTCTAGTGTGTTGAGTTTTTGGTTCTTGGGTTGTGTGTGTAGGATTTCCATGTCCGTATTTATGTTATTGTATGTATGGTTAGTATTGGTTATGTGATCGGCGTATGTAGATGTATTGTGTCCTCTGATTATAGCTTTAATGTGTTCTTTGAAGCGTGTTTGGAATGATCTGCCTGTCTGTCCTATGTAGAACTTGTCGCAACTATTACATTTGAGTTTGTATACACCTGTGTGGTCGTATTTATTTGTTTGTGTTTTTTGTGTGTTGAGATGTCTTTGTAGTGTGTTTTCTGTTCTGTATGTTATGTTGTATTTCTGTTTTCTGAATGAAGATGCGATCTTATGTGTGCTTTTGTTTTCATATGTTAGTGTGATGTATTTCTTGTGTTCTTGTGTTTGTGTTGTGTTTTGTGTATTTTTGTGTATTTTAAGCTTTTGTTTTGTCTTCCTTATGATGTTGTCTATTATGTTTGGATTGTATCCGTTTTCTTGTGCTATGTATTTGATTGTGTTCACTTCTTCATTGTAGTGTTGTTGGTTCATGGGTATGTTGAGTAATCTGTGTACCATTGTCCTGAATGTAGCATGTTTGTGTTGTATGGGGCGGTTAGATGTGTTGTGTATGTGTGTCGTGGTGGTAGTTGGTTTTCTGTATATTTTGAAGGTGTGTTTGTTGTCGATTTTTGTTATGGTGATGTCTAGGAAATTTATGGAGTTGTTGTTTTCAAGTTCTAGTGTGTACTGAAGTTTTGGATGTAATTTGTTTATGCATTGGTGTAGTTTGTGTATTTGTCTTTTGTTTCCTTTGTATAATATGAGTATATCGTCTACATATCTGTGCCAGTATATTATGTTGTCTGCATACTTGTTGTGTTCATTGTTGAGTATGTATGTTTGTTCTATGTTGTGTAAAAATAGCTCTGCTAATATGCTGGATATGGGTGATCCCATTGGCAATCCTTCTGTTTGGGTGAAGCACTGAAACAGCTGTAAGCCGCACAAATATTACATATTTAACACGAGTAAGTCCACTAGTTCATCAATTAATTTAATTAATTAATATCAGATTAGAAAAGACGAGCTGTATATCAGAAAAATGTTTTAAAGGAACAGAAAGCTTGGAATGCAGATCTACTGTATATTCTGAGCTGAGTTTGTGTACAATTTGTTCTATTTTTGGTTTGCATTTTGAATGCAGTATGAATAATGCATTCAATAAATGTGGAGTGGAAGTCCGCATCGAATAACAATAATAATGTGTTACGTAACTCCTCCACTGAGATGCGCGCTGAATTGAGAGGGAATCTTGGCATGTAATGGTCTTCTATGATGGAGTAGTTCCTTTCGAGCAGCAACTGAGAATAAAATAAACCAGCTAACGCCATACTCGTATTTATTCCTCAATAAACTTACAACGTCTTCACTCTGTCTTCACGTAAGGTGTATTGCATCGATATGTTAATTCTTTTAATGTTTTAGCGCCTTTGATTATTTTTTCCTCTAAGTAATTCCCTTGATCATTAATTCTTGCATTGCTTCATCTCAGATCACATCTATGAGGTTCGTAATAAAACAAAAGCTACTGCGAAGCAGGTTTTCTCCAACTAATTCTATTTCCGATATCATTACAATTTCGTGACTGATTCATTAACATCACGTTATAATCTCAACGCCTCTACAGTTTAATTAATTAATATCAGATTAGATAAGATGAACTATACGTCAAAGAAGTAATGGCACAAGCAGGTCTACAGTCCAGTCAACGTCTCGATACGATAAAATAAATAGGATTTCTTTGATGTTAGATACATTTAAATGTTAGTCTTTTCTTACCTATTCCAAGAACTATGTACAAGGTGCAATCAACATATTTCCTAAACCCACTTGTATTTATTTTACAGTTAAACATACATGCAAGTTTCACTGAAGATCATTGTTTCCATCATTCAATCAAATAGCGTCAGGTTATCTTTAAGAATTGAGATTCTACAGGTAATTTTGTGCGAACATATCAAGGACATATTGCAATTTTTCCTCAGTATACGCCTTTTGGCTAGTTTTCACCTCTTCATTTCAAGTGATGCATTTAGTCCTTTGTAATTCGTGCCTGTGAACTTAAAATGATTTGAATAAAAAAAATAGAATTACCATTATTATTATTATTACTAACTAGCTGTACCCGTGCGCTCCCCTGCACTTGTTAGAAATAAATATGAAGTAATTACATAATTAAAATAGGACATCTGGTCCAGGGAACATTCGTGTTTGACAGAAGGATAAATCGTTTAATATGTTACTTAATTTAAATTGTATTTAAATAATTAAAATGCGATCATTTATAAATGAATATGCAGAATAGCCTATCAAGTTTTCTGTCCATAAGAAGCTATTTTAATCTTACCTGTGCTCGATTCACTCAGAAGATACTGTAATATCATTATAGCATTATGTCCATCTACAGAAACTACACTTTCCAATGGTGAAATAACAATTAATTATACAAATCGGCTAATTTAGCTTCCGATATTATACTTCATACAAACATAGAAACATTCTCTGTAGGCTATGTTTGATAGCTTTCGATTGTTGTTGTCCAAGGCCCCTTATAGACGAAGTCATTTGTTTTTATTTAATTGCAGCGCCTTAGATGGCGTTATTTTAATTTTAAAACTCATTTATCTCATTAAATATCAGTCCTATCAAAATTTTGCATAGGATAAAACTTACTGGAAATCATTTTTAAAAAACCTTTTGTTATGTAACATTTGTCACAAAAATAAAAAATAAGGGAAATATTTCGATTTATTTCATTCAAGCCCCCTTATAACCCCCTTTTTAAATAAAATATTTTGACTGCCATATATCCTAAAATCTAAGTTACAACGAACTTAATTTATATTTCAATTCTCATATAAATCGGTTCAGCCATTATCGCGTGAAAATGTAACAAACATCCAGACAGACAGACAGACAGACAGACTTACAAAAAAAACATTTCAAAAAGCGATTTTCGGTTTCAGGATGGTCAATTATACATGTTAACACCAATTATTTTTGGAAAATCGAAAATTACCAGAAAAATTTTGGCTACAGATTTATTATTAGTATAGATTTTGCTGTTTTAAGCAGAAATTTAAGATGCCTTGAGAAAAATCAGATTCAATACAAAACAGTAGTTCTTTTATTACTGTTGTTTCTGAAAAGAGTAAACCTGTCTTGGAAAAACGTCACAAGCTGATCAATAATGTAATAAATGATTCTATATGATGAAAAGTTGAAGAAATTTTAACCAGGAGCGTTTAAATGGGTACTTATCCAGAAAAATGTTCGTTCGCATTTCTGTAATAGTACACGTGCATCTTGCCCCTTAGCGGGAGCGCGCCGATGCAACCTGCAACATGCAGTTGGTACTTAGTGACAGAGGGCCGATGCAACACGCAACATAGCATTACGGATACAAATAAAATAAATCTTAATAATACAACATTCATAATGCTCTTTAACTTATTTCATATATATATATATATATATATATATATATATATATATATATATATACCTATTTCAAACGATACAGTTTATTTCAAGTGATTTCGGTACAATCCATTCTGTTTATATTGTAATTGGCCTACATACCGTAACCTATGCGTCTCTTATTGGTATACAAGGTGAAATCAAGAAGTTTCCGGACTGCCTTGAATATAGGCAAGACACAGGACACAGAAAACGGAGAAGTTATCTAGAACCAGGAAAATGCATGAAATTTATACTAAATGCATCACTTGAAAGGCAGAAAACTAAACTAGCAATAAGGCGTATATAGGGAAATTCCAGGAAAAATTGCAATAGGTCCTTATTGCATGAAATCACGTGTAGAAGCTCAGTTCTTAAAGACAATCTGGCGCTGTTTGGTAGACTGACTCAACAGGCATGGAAGCAAGTATGTTTAACGGTGAAATAAATACAAGTGTAGTTCAGAAATATATTGATTTTACCTTGTATTTAATAGTTTAGTCTATTCTCGAGCAATGCCCATATTTTACAAGTAGTATAGACCCTCCATAAATTATCTTACGTAACTGATCTTGATGTATTATATAATTGCCTGCTTCATTTTGTGTAATCTCTTAAGTGTCTACTTCTATGTTATTTTGTTTATGTTTATATATTTAATTCAAATCTGGTTGAATCGAAGAGAAAGCCTGATGTCCTTAACTCTGCCAGGCAAAATGAAGTTACTACTACCAACATCACAAGCATCCAAACCTATACCATCACACAAAAACAACCACATAACGTTTCATACAGTGCATAGGAATTCTACAAATCCCACGCCATCTTCTTTTTTTATCAATTTGCTATTTTAAGCACAGTATAAAATAGATGACACTCAACGATCTATACTTTATTAGATATGTCTATGTGATGGAAGATAAAAGACATGTTCAACAGTCTGTTGTTTTGATTACAGATTAAGCCAACGTTGAGAAAATGACGCCACAAGCAGATCTACAAGGTATTGAACGCCTGTACAACAAGGGATACAAGAAGACCTATGATCGTGAAGACAATAAGTCAAATACCCATCTTATTCGGAAACCGTACAAGAGCTATATAGATGCCGTACGCATTCTAATGCGAGTAGTTTAGTCTGACGTTGCCTCCGTAGATCGTACATCTCTCTGCCACTGAACCCCAAGTATTGGAGATTAAGAGTTCAGCCAGGGAAGCTGTTCGATTAACTCAGAGCGCTCTGTAAATAGATGGGACAAGCTTTTCAAACCGGCGATTCCTGTTTACACTAGAGGACATAGGAAGATGGCCGTTACATTATTTTACTGTAGTCGACAGCACAGAGGCTAGAATGAAAAGAATACGTATAATATTAAACTAGAAGGACTTTCCCAATACGTCTGATCACCTGACACCTTCTCACCAGGAGGATTGTGGTTCGGTCTCCAGGAAATACTCAGCGAGGTTTTTGGTGCGCAAAACGACTTGGAAGTCTAATATAAATTTCATTACAATGAATCTGTTTTGTCGTAGAATACATGTCTCCGGCACCGAGTATGAGCACCCTTTCCGGAATCCGTGGTGAAACAAAAAATAACATAATTTCAAACGATTACTATTACAATACAATGAGCCATAGTCGAATGCTAGTGTTATTATTATGTAATTGTGTGACCATATCCAATATCGCCATCACCTCTCTTTGCGGGCGCAAAAGTTGAATATAAAATTAACCCTGTCGTGCGACCTCTCTCAGTAATATCTCGGTATCGAGAGCAGCTATAGACCTGTGCTACCATTTATTTGTGATTTGCAATCTCGAGTTGTGTGGCATTAAAGTGACTATTACACTTCTACTACGTCACACTATTTTTGACCAATAAAACGGTACGAAAGGACGTCTTTCAACCAATCATGGCTGCTTATCGCACAATTTTATCGCGTCCCTAGTATTTGTTTCTTTGTTTGCCAACATTTCAAACTGCACTGGTCTGGACATCAAAAAATAGAAAATTACAAATCACTCCAGTCGATGCACAGCACTTCCAAATATGACTCGCATTCGCATTCAAGAACAAGAATTAATAAAGATCACTGGTCATATATGAAGAACACCATTCGGAAATCCTGAATAAGTTGAGGGATACACCATGTACATCGAGTTCACTTTTTTTTTACGCACACGTCCAATAATATAACATCAACTGAACCACCAACCACTAAAACATTCAAATCTGAAAATTGTACTTTCAATAATTGTTTCTTTTAAAATTATTCATGTTTATTTTTTATTTTATCATCGTTAATTAAAACGTTTCTTGTTTATTTCATCATCTCTAATTAAAACTTTTCTAACACTTGTTTATATTATTTAGGTTATGTTTGTTACAGCTTCTGCTATATGATATTATGGATAGTCACGTATCAGAGATTGTTTAATACTAAGATTTATTGAAAATCATCTGTCAAGTGACGTTGATTACTGGGATCCGGATGATTGAAGTGGAATGCAAATGTTTTAATAAAAATGAAACTGAATCAACAAAGCCTTCTTGACTAGTAACCGTCCACAGAGTTCAATGAAGATTCCATAGTTGGCACAACTGATAACAAGAAAACATAATCATAAAACACTACTGCCATCTAGCGTAATGTTGAGATGGTACAATAATACATTTGAAGACAGTTGTATTTTCGTAAGCCAATTAATATTTTATTGTAATGGAGTACTTTGTTATTTCTAATCTCTATATATTTTCTTCTAATCGTGTAATAGTCAATTAAATCCCACTCGAGTTTTGATTTTCTCTAGAAAATCAAAACCTCTAGTGAGATTACTGTTGATAAAAGATATGTATAATACACTTTGAGTGAACTATAGCGATAATTTTATTTTGAGCTGAGACTGATCTCGAAATGCCGCTTCTTATCACAGAAAATATATTGCATGCCCTTCATTAGTTACTTTTCTCATCACGCAAGTAAAATACTTCGGTGTTGTCATTGATCAACATTTAAGATGGAATAAACATGTAACATATTTATGTAATAGGTTACGGAAAACAATTCACAACTTTGTAACCCTTCGTGCATATATGCCTATCTATGTTCTCCGTGTAGTTTATCTAGCCTTGTTTCAATCAGTCATGCAATACGGAATAATAGGATGGAGTGGAATGACAAAGACTATCTTAACTCCATTAATATTACTACAAAAACGTATCATCAAAATTTGTCTGCATAAACCACTTGATTATCCTACACAATTTATTTATTCTGTATTCCAAGTACTAAAAATTGAGCAAATATATAAACATACATTACTAACTTATTTTCACAAAAATCGAATGAATTTTATAACTGAAAAACATATACATAACACCAGAAGAAATGTCCCAACTCTTCTGGCAGAACCTAAATGCCACACTACAGCTGGATTAAGACACAGTAGGAATTATGGACCAAGACTATACAATTCAGTATTGAAAAATAATCCAGACCTAAGCAATTTACACATACTTAAGTTTAAAAATAAAGTGAAAATGTTTGTATGATATTTGAAAAAATTTATTATAATTTTTTTAAGTGTTACTAGCATTATATGGTACTAATTTTTATTGTATTTATCTGATGCATGTATCCTATAAGATAAAACATTGTAATAAATATAAATAGATCATTTTCTTAATTAATAACAGTGTATATCTCCAATAAATGATTTTCTTAGCATCGCCACAGATACACCTGATTGTACTTGTCACTATATCTTGTCACTAGAAAGTTTTTTAAATTTATATTTTCCCCGCCATTCATAAAATATTTTGATATGATACCTCTTGCACAAAAGGAGAGATCTATAACTGAAACTCGATTAATATATTTCAGTATTATTTGTATTTATCCTGGTAATAATGAACAGTTTGACTCGTAGACATTTTGTTTTTTCAGCATTAACTTCCCATGATTTTACGAGAAGATTAGAAGAGAACGGCAGTTACGTAGACTTTCAGCTCCCCACTACTACCATTAAGGCACAACACAATGTCAATACGGCGGTTGCTGTCGTCTGCGATACAACGAACTTTTCTGTTGATTTTCGAGTTTGGCATTTTTTCCGGTTATTATATGCTTATTTATGTTGTGTTAACTCTCGCTAGTGGTTTTATATTTTATTTTATCCGTCTTAGCATTTATTTTATTATTGTAAACATTTTTGTTTTATCACTATTATTATTATTATTATTATTATTATTACTATTATTATTATTGTTGTTGTTGTTGTTGTTACTATTATTTATATCATCAGCATTATTATTTTGAACCCTGTAAAATTTATGTAGACTACTGGACTGTACCCGAGCACGAGCATATGCTCATTTCGGGTATCTATTCATATGTATTCAATTCAAATGTAAATTGTAAATAAATTTAAAATTTGAATTTTGAAATGAAAAAAAAAAACAAAACAAAATATCTTAAATCCATACTCTCCATTTGTGAACTGAAACAGTGAAACATTCAAAACAACGTAACTGTATTTCATTCATTCTTCGTGCTGGTGTCTCCCTGATAAGGCTCATATTTTTTTTAGTGCTACATTATTATTATTATTATTATTATTATTATTATTATTATTATTATTATTATTATTATTATTAAGTTATATTATTCATACAGTAACACTCCGACTAGACGCTGATCAAGAGACCGCGTGTAACCGGGACCGCGTATTTGGTGGGTATACTAATTTTGACTTATATACACATTATCTATTAGGATTTTTCTTTATAGAAATACAGGATTCATGAACGGTAATGCAGTTCCCATTATCCAATATGTATTTACAGTACTGTACGTGGAAGATATTTACATACGTACTGTACTTAATTCTTTCGAAAAAAGTCATTTATAGTTGTTTGTCTTGTGCGTGTTCTCCAAGCCCTCATGTTCACCACACTTCACTTTCTTGCGCTTACATCCTTCCGATGTCTCAGCTGCAATGATTGAGTATCGATTTTTTTTTTATTATCGTACTTAATGTTGATGATGGGATTCCTAATAAATCAGACAGTTGTTCTTGATTAAGAGCACTTCGTAAGATTTCCAATTTTTCCAACACAGAAAGCGCTTTTCGTTTAACACTCATTGTAATCACATTCACAGATATTTCAAAACACTAAAGGACAACAAACTGCTCAGCAAAAATTTCTAGAATTTTATTACAGCCGAGTGAGGAATGTTGTTTGAGAGAGAGGGTTAGCTAGAGTGGTATTGTAACTGTATGTAGGCTTTCAGCGCGCAGGTAAAGACTCAAATAAGAGAGCGTAACAAGAGGGTGGAGTATTGTACAGTATGAAGGTTTAAGCGCTCAGGTAAAGAGTCGAATAAGAGAGCGTAACAAGAGGGTGGAGTATTGTACAGTATGAAGGTTTAAGCGCTCAAATAAAGAGTCGAATAAGAGAGCGTAACAAGAGGGTGGAGTATTGTACAGTATGAAGGTTTAAGCGCTCAGGTAAAGAGTCGAATAAGAAAGCGTAACAAGAGGGTGGAGTATTGTACAGTATGAAGGTTTAACCGCTCAAATAAAGAGTCGAATAAGAGAGCGTCACAAGAGGGTGGAGTATTGCACAGTATGAAGATTTAAGCGCTCAGGTAAAGAGTCGAATAAGAGAGCGTAACAAGAGGGTGGAGTATTGTACAGTATGAAGGTTTAAGCGCTCAAATAAAGAGTCGAATAAGAGAGCGTAACAAGAGGGTGGAGTATTGTACAGTATGACGATTTAAGTGCTCAAATAAAGAGTAGAATAAGAGAACGTAACAAGAGGGTGGAGTATTGTACAGTATGAAGGTTTAAGTGCTCAAATAAAGAGTCGAATAAGAGAGTGTAACAAGAGGGTGGAGTATTGTACAGTATGAAGGTTTAAGCGCTCAAATAAAGAGTCGAATAAGAGAGCGTAACAAGAGGGTGGAGTATTGCACAGTATGAAGATTTAAGCGCTCAGGTAAAGAGTCGAATAAGAGAGTGTAACAAGAGGGTGGAGTATTGTACAGTATGAAGGTTTAAGCGCTCAGGTAAAGAGTCGAATAAGAGAGCGTAACAAGAGGGTGGAGTATTGTACAGTATGAAGGTTTAAGTGCTCAAATAAACAGTCGAATAAGAAAGTGTAACAAGAGGGTGGAGTATTGTACAGTATGAAGGTTTAAGCGCTCAAATAAAGAGTCGAATAAGAGAGCGTAACAAGAGGGTGGAGTATTGTACAGTATGACGATTTAAGTGCTCAAATAAAGAGTCGAATAAGAGAGCGTAACAAGAGGGTGGAGTATTGTACAGTATGAAGGTTTAAGTGCTCAAATAAAGAGTCGAATAAGAGAGTGTAACAAGAGGGTGGAGTATTGTACAGTATGAAGGTTTAAGCGCTCAAATAAAGAGTCGAATAAGAGAGCGTAACAAGAGGGTGGAGTATTGCACAGTATGAAGATTTAAGCGCTCAGGTAAAGAGTCGAATAAGAGAGCGTAACAAGAGGGTGGAGTATTGTACAGTATGAAGGTTTAAGCGCTCAAATAAAGAGTCGAATAAGAGAGCGTAACAAGAGGGTGGAGTATTGTACAGTATGAAGGTTTAAGCGCTCAAATAAAGAGTCGAATAAGAGAGCGTAACAAGAGGGTGGAGTATTGTACAGTATGAAGGTTTAAGCGCTCAAATAAAGAGTCGAATAAGAGAGCGTAACAAGAGGGTGGAGTATTGCACAGTATGAAGATTTAAGCGCTCAGGTAAAGAGTCGAATAAGAGAGCGTAACAAGTGGGTGGAGTATTGTACAGTATGAAGGTTTAAGCGCTCAGGTAAAGAGTCGAATAAGAGAGCGTAACAAGAGGGTGGAGTATTGTACAGTATGAAGGTTTAAGCGCTCAAATAAAGAGTCGAATAAGAGAGCGTAACAAGAGGGTGGAGTATTGTACAGTATGAAGGTTTAAGTGCTCAAATAAACAGTCGAATAAGAGAGTGTAACAAGAGGGTGGAGTATTGTACAATATGAAGGTTTAAGCGCTCAGGTAAAGAGTCGAATAAGAGAGCGTAACAAGAGGGTGGAGTATTGTACAGTATGAAGATTTAAGTGCTCAAATAAAGAGTCGAATAAGAGAGCGTAACAAGAGGGTGGAGTATTGTACAGTATGAAGGTTTAAGCGCTCAGGTAAAGAGTCGAATAAGAGAGTGTAACAAGAGGGTGGGGTATTGTACAGTATGAAGGTTTAAGCGCTCAGGTAAAGAGTCGAATAAGAGAGTGTAACAAGAGGGTGGGGTATTGTACAGTATGAAGGTTTAAGCGCTCAGGTAAAGAGTCGAGTAAGAGAGTATAACAAGAGGGTGGAGTATTGTACAGTATGAAGGTTTAAGTGCGCAGGTAAAGGATCGAATACCAATACTTTTCAGGTGAATGGCACCAGTGAGTTCAATGGCGAAAATGTTTCATTGCTGTTACAGTACATTTCTGAAAATTACATCGAAAATATTCTACAAAAATAGCGTATTATGCGGGATTTGAGCGCTACGAACGGCGTATTTTATAAGTGCAGGGATCGGACAGAAAAGCGTATTACACGGGATAGCGCAATAAGCGGGCGCGTCTTGTATTTCTTCTACTGTCTCATGTTTCATTTCTTTTCCTTCCCTGTTCCTCCCCCCCTCTTTATCGTACACGTATATTTCAATGCCTATTCATAATACAGTAGAGTATAATACTGCACTATCTCGGGAGTGCCGATATCTATCGAAAGGCTGCACAACTCTCCCCCCGGCACTTAATTCGCACGAGAGTAGAGATGAGCGTAAATTGTAGCAGCGAACCCTCCTGACACAATGTGGGAACCTACGTGCTGTAAAAACAAACAACTTTAAAAGCACATTTGCCGGGCTCGGAGAGGGTCAGGGGATAACTTCTTAGGGCACATATTTTAAGATTACACTTCACAGCTTTAAAACTGAGTTGCTTGGTGAACTGAGCTCAACGGCTCATGCTTTATGCTGCCAACCACAGAATCATAAAATTCCTTTTTACTGTGATCCATAGCTCTTTGAAATAGGTACTGTGTAAGTAAAATACATCGCCTTCAGCTCCGCAGCTAGACAGATTTTATGTATTCAAAAAGAAAGAGCAGATTTCAAATATTTATTTTAAACGAAGTATAAACACTAGAAGCATTTACCGCACACCAATGGATAGAGGAAGGTTCAATTTTTTTTTAAGCTTGATTACACGCGATACTCGATCCGGGGCCTTAAGCAAAGCGGAAACAGCAACGACCTGTCCGCCGCAGTTACTCGCCAGTCCGAATTTGAAGGACTGAAAATCCTTGCGTAGTCGTCGAACATGGAAGAACTCACCGAAGGTGAATGTTTTTTGCGCCGTTTCTGTAAAGAAAGTGTATGAACTTTTTTTTTAGTGGAGCATTATCCGAACGACACCATTCCGAGGCGTTGGATTGGAAGAGGTGGAGAAGATCGTGTTCATCGTGTGTGGCCCCCCAGGTCCCCCGACCTTACCCCCTGTGATTTTTATCTGTAGGGTACATAGAAGACAAGGTGTTTGTACCACACCTCCCTGCTACTCTTCAAGATCTACGATATCGAATTGTTGAAGTTCTGAATTTCATAACTAGGGACCAGTTGATTCTTGTGTGGCAAGAAATGGACCATCGTATTGATGTTTGTCGCGCAACACATGATGCGCATGTTGAGTGCTTGCAACCTCATGGACTGTAAAACTTTGAACCTTTCTCTATCCAATGGTGTGCGACAACTGTTTCTACTGTTTCTAGTTTGTTTAAAATAAATATTTGAAATCTGCTGTTTCTTTTTGAATAAACCTGTATTTCTGCGGACAATTTTAAGGGTACAAAGTAGTCTATGTATTTTCATAGTGCGAAATGTTGATTTTAGGTGGTTATTTCTCCGAAAGTGTAACTTAACAGTTATTGCTTTCAAATTTTGACATGTTACTCTACATGATTTTAGGATTAAGTTGGTGGTTAGTTTGTTATATTAACTGCTATAATTGAGCTTAAAAATTGTATTGAAATGAAAAAAGAAGAAAAAACCAAACCAATTGTTAAATTCATGCACCTTTCTCTTGGAAACTGGTTAATTTACATAGCTAAAATTTTTCATACATATTTGCAATATACTTAGCTACGTTCACTAGCAAAATTATAAATCTAGCTCGATTTTTATCAAGTTTTTAAAAAATAATATACTTTTATAAAAATTCTGCCGAGAAAAACGTAAAATTTTTAACACAAAAATACATGTAAATCTTGTAATATGTATTATATCAATGTAAAAGTGCTACCATTAAGTCATTATGTGATGTACAAAGAGTGTGCAAAATTTCAGCTCTCTAGGAATGGAATGGAATGGAGTTTAACTGAGGGAGACACGGATGGCCCAGCACTGCAACCTATTGATATCTATTGCGCTAGCCCTCGATGTGAAATGAATTGCAAGCGACAGATTTCCTACACGCACCGCCCTAACCACATGACTCCCTTAACGACTCAATTTCACTGCACGTCGAACTCAGTTCCTCCGGATGTGTTGCACTCGTCTGGACGCTACCACAGTTACGAACTCACTCAAGTTCACTGCACGTCGAACTCAGGTCCACCTTTCTCGCTGCTGTCCAAGAATTGAAGGCTGACTGAAGAGTAACTAACTGACTCGCGACTGACTCACTTTCGTCGGAAACTCACGGTGTTATTTATTTACCAGGAACATCTAGAATGTTCTGCGTTGCGAAACTTCTGGACCTCCATAACAATCCGTTTCTAGATGCTTCCTTACTTCTGCCCAGTCATAGTCGCGTTTTCTCCCCCCTCACTACGTACCGCGGCTAGCGTCAGGGGTTCGTGTTTCCGTTTCCCCGCGCCTTCCTTCTCGCCAGATGCGCGCGCAACTCCCAGACGCGACCAGAATATTCCAGACGGATGCCACAATACTTCCTAAATTTACCTACAAGATTAACACTGGAAACACGTTTACACTTCTTGCTTTGTTACGAAAATCTTTCTATACAAAAATATGTGAATAGCTTGTGTCCTATTGTACTATTTTCCTTGTATTAGGTTATCTTTCAAAAGTCTTTATTCCTGAATGCTTTCTGCAGATTTAGTTATTTACAAGGAATTTACACAGATATCCCTCAAATGGTCGTCACATGTCTATTTTCAATATTTTACACACTATTTCTAGTCGTTTTTGTCTAGAGACCTAGAAAATTGATAACACGGCCCCTGCATTCATTTCTTTGTTCAGGTGTCAACAGCGGATTCTTGAATTCCCAGTAATACTTGAGAACGCCTTCAAATCTCTGAAGGAATTTTATAAACGTAGATCTACAATCCTTCGAAGTTCAGTAGAACAAATTATTCCTAAAGATACAGTATATTACTCACAAAAGTGACAGGTCTAATGAATACTTACCGAAACTTTGCAGAAATTGTAACGTAAAAAGTCGCATGGTTGACAAATGTCATCCAGAAGAATAAAACCTTAGCTCCACAAGTTATACGAGCAACTTCAAGACAAACTAAAGAATGTTGTTATGTAAGCTTTGTTTTGAAGGTATGTAAAGCCTCACGGTTGTAAACCCTTTCTAGAAAACACAACAACGAAAAGAAACACGTTGGTTCACAGGTGTCCGCCACGCGAGTACAATAGGGCTAAGGAAATACAATGTTATTAAGGACCGTTTAGTTATGTTAATATAGTACATTATACAACGAGCCTATAATGGTAGTAATTAAGATGCGAGCATGTTTGTTTATGAAACGAGCGCAAGCGAATTTCATAATTTTCATACGAGCGTCTTAATTACCATTATAGGCAAGTTTTATACGACTTTTTATGCTCGACCATATTTCTAACTTGAAATTATTCATAAGTATTCATGTTATGGTTATGTGAGGAGCGGAACTGACCTGAATTGTGAGATGTGCGCAGACGCGAAAGTATTGATTTTTTCCGAGGCACGAATGCCATTGACCTTGATATAATCTAGAGAATAACATGAACATTAGTCTTGATATAACCTGGAAATTGATTTAGAATTGAAAAACGAGATGACAAATTGAATTTATTTGAATATTATTTACAATTAACGCTAATTATTATAGTAACAAAACATAACCTTCTGTGACAGATTGGATTTCCAGCCTCCGTGACTTTTCGCGAGTTGTCATTCGATTGCTTATCCGAGAATAATCGATACTTGCGCTTATATAATCGTACAATGGTGATTTCTCATTGGCTGAACAACGGAACTATAATGAATAGGTGTACTTTAATGAGGTGCATTAAAGGGCTACTACCAGGTGTATAATTACTACATTTAGGCATGGTCGAGCATAAAATACTTTATTAACAGTAAGGCTAGTTGTGTTTATGATATGTGTCACAGGTTTTGATACGAACAAGACATACAATTTGTGAACTTAATTACATACCAACAGTCTTACTAATAAACCGTGTATAGTTTTTATACGAGACTTATGCGGAGTTGAGACGAAAACGTTACTAATAAACCGTGAATAAGCTATGGACGTAAAAACAGGCCGTAACTATACAATGGGAATTGCTTTGCAGTAGTTATATACACGAAACCCCTTGTTTAAGCGTTGCATATAACGCAAAAATGACCGCCCCTTTAACAGCTGTTCGTATCGACTGTCATTTTATGATGATGTTTACATTGTAACCACAGAAGAACAAACCAAAGATCATAGAATTATTAGAATAATATTGCTGTAGCTTGTACTCTTTGACCAAAATGTAGTGTGGTAATCGATTAGAGCCAGTTGTACTATCGATATTTAACGCGCCACACTAGAGCGCTCTACCGGATCCAGTAGAGAACCTCAGATATTCTATTACCTTTCGTAACGAAGTAATGACGAAACTATGACGTAGCTGTGTAACAGTTATACTGTTATACACGACGTATGTAGTGATTATTAGTAAGGAATTTACACACGACTTATAAACGAGCTACTCATTGTATAAGTATAAGCCAGTTAAACGTCTGTATATAGAGTTTTTATTAGTAAGACCGCAAGAATATAGACGCAATCCAAAGATTTCATAAATCCCTTGTCGCATTTTTTCTCATTGCAATTGATGTTTTTTTGCAAAGATAGGTCATAAATCTTCTTTAAAACATCAGACATAGCTCGTTTCACAGTAATATAACGAAGCACAATGTCTTCCTTTTGTGTTGCAGACGAGGGATTCAGAACGACTCCGCTTGGAAATGTTCCCCAAACGCAAATTCAAACTACTTCACAAGTTCCTTGGGCTCCGAGTATCTTACTGGCCGCAGCATCAGAAGCCTGCGAAGGGGAAGTTGCACAACTTCTGCAGTATCTCCCGATTGTCTTGCTTTCCTTCGCGCCTATGACGTAGTAGACGGAGCCTCTGCTTCTATGCAATATTTTTCTATTTCCTTCTTGGACAATAACGCGAAAACACACAGCGCGGTGGTTTGGATGTTCATCTTTTGGGATCTTGCGATGTATTTCTTAATGATATTATTTATTTTCTTATTTTATAGTTTTGTTGAGGTTATTTATACAAGCTTTAACATCAAGTGGTCATATCGCATGTTTAGGATCTGTTGGTATACCAGTAGGCTGTTTTTACTATTAATATTTGAGGAGAAAAATTCGCTCCGACGCCGGGGATCGAACCCGGATCCTTGGTTCTACATACCAAGCGCTCTGACCACTGAGCTACGCCGAATTCAATCCACAGCACCGAACCGAACTCTTCTCCTACAGTGTTTCCTCGGCGTTGTATAGTTATAATTTACATTTGAATTTGTTATTCTTGTAATTTGTAATATTGGTTCACTTACCGCTTGCATATTCATTGAGTGTAACTTGTAGCCTTATATCATTTTGTAATTATTATTTCGTATGTTCGCATTATTTTATTCGACTTGTGCTTGTATAACTGTATAAATTTTTATTAGTGTTCTTTAAATATTAGTCTGTAAAATTGTATCATCTTCTTTTCTTTCTGGCTAAGTGGAAGAGAAGGCCTCATGGCCTTAACTTCGCCAGACTAAATAAATAGATATTATTATTATTATTATTATTATTATTATTATTATTATTATTATTATTATTATTATTTCTATCGGTAAAGAAGAAAGTAAAATACATTTCAAATGATTTAAAAGTTCTTCAAAGTATTAAAAATGACTAAAAAATGCCGAAAAATATAAAAAAACCTTCCTTACTTACTTACTTACTTACTTACTTACTTACTTACTGGTTTTTAAGGAACCCGGAGGTTCATTGCCGCCGTCACGTAAGCCCGCCATTGGTCCCTATTTTTTATTTTAATTTATTTTATTTTATTTTATTTTATTTTATTTTATTTTATTTTATTTTATTTTATTTTAAATCCACCAACAGAAGCAGGCTTCCAATTACAGGTGGCTTACATAGATATATACACAAAATACAATATCCTGAGCAAGATTAATTCAGTCTCTACCATCATATCCCACCTCCCTCAAATCCATTTTAATATTACCTTCCCATCTACGTCTCGGCCTCCCTAAAGGTCTTTTTCCCTCCGGCCTACCAACTAACACTCTATATGCATTTCTGGATTCGCCCATACGTGCTACATGCCCTGCCCACCTCAAATATCTGGATTTAATGTTCCTAATTATGGCAGGTGAAGAATACAACGCGTGCAGCTCTGCGTTGTGTAACTTTCTCCATTCTCCTGTAACTTCATCCCTCTTAGCCCCAAATATTTTCCTAAGAACCTCATTCTCAAACACCCTTAATCTCTGTTCCTCTCTCAAAATAAGAGTCCAAGTTTCACAGCCATACAGAACTGGTAATATAACTATTTTATAAATTCTAACTTTCAGACAAAAGCTTCTCAACCGAATAATAACAGGCATTTCCCATATTTATTCTGCGTTTAATTTCCTCCCGAATATAAATGACCTATTTGTCCAAAAACGCCGAAAAATGCAAAAAAAATGCCGAACAAAATACAAAAATGACCTATTAGTTAAAAAACGACGAAAAAAATAAAAAAGCAATATGAAAAATTAATTTTTACGTTGATATTAACATAGAAAGGATTTCTATATTAATAAGCGTCGTCCTGATGTGAATAATAAGAAGATGACTTTTCATCAATATTCGCCCCCTAGTTATAACATACTTAAAGACACTTCAGATCGCTAGTGCGTGAATGGCAAGTACATACACAATAATTATCTAAAATGTAATAAAGTTCACTAAACAGTCATTCACGTAACAGCAGAAAACTGCCTGTTACATTCCTTAACATAATGTTCGTTTACGCAGGTCTTGGGACGGCACTGAATTATTTACCAAAGATTAAAGACAAGGTTGGAGATCGCTTTTTAAGGCGGTTGCCTTGGAAACCACTAGAATTCAGTTCACGAACTCTCCGTGTGTGTCACACGATACTGCCAGAGGTCGTGACGTGAGGTGACTGTCGTCTGTTTTAAAATCGCCTTCTATTGTTCAGAAGATTCAAGAATTGGCCGAAGATGGGAAGGAGCTGATATTTGTCAGGGCAGTTTGATATGTATGTACACATCTGTATGGAAGAAACGTCTTCTTCATTCAAAATACAGGTCTGGTGTACCCGAGTTTAGTGTAAAGAGTAGCTGTTTTGATTTGCGGGGAATACTTCACTGCGATCTTCATCATTTTTGTTCATTTTCCTGTCCATGATGATGATGTAGGGCTAGGATTTTGATGACGTATAAATCATTGAAAAATGTCCTAAAAACAATGCATTTATGACCTAAAAATCTTTCAAAAATGCCATTAAAATGCCCTAAAAATTGATCTTGCATACTAAAATTGGCTTAGTAGGAGAAGGAGTTTTGTGCTACTTAATATTAAGACTAGTAATTAAATTAAATTCCAGTACCAACATTTAAGTTTATTTAATTTTACATAATTTTTTCTAAGTGGTACACTTTAATTAATTATTTTATGCTCGACCATGCCGAAACGTAGTAATTATACACCTGGTAGCAGACCTTTAATGCATGTCATTAAAGTACACCTACTAATTAAAGGTCAGGTCTTTCAGCCAACGACGACTCAGGTTACAACTGTTCAGCCAATGACAGGTCAGCTGTCTACCGTTATAAAACCGCAAGTATCGATTATTCTGGGATATGCAATCGAAAGAGAATTAGCGAAAAGTCACGGAGGCTGGAAATCCAATACTGTCGCAGAAGGTTATGTTCTGTTACTATAATAATTAGCGTTAATTGTAAATAATATTCAAATAAATTCAATTTGTCATCTCGTTTTTCAATGTCTAATTTAATTTCAATGTTATCTCTGTAGGTTCTTATGGCCTAGCAAGGTCAATGTGGACATCTGTTCCTCGGAAAAAATCAATACTTTCGCGTCTGCGCACATCTCACAACATATGGAACATTGCTGAAGGTCAGATACAATTAAAATTAATAATATCAAGTTAGAAATATGGTCGAGCATAAAAAGTCGTATGAAACTCGCCTATATTGGTAATTAAGAAGCTCGTATGAAAATTATGAAACTCGCTTGCGCTCGTTTCACAAAATATATCCATACTCACTTCTTAATTACCTTCATTATAGGCTCGTTGCATAATGTACTATTACCTGATGTAGTTTCCATGTAGTCCATCACAAGGCCACTCATACGGAATTAGCAAGTGTAGAGGAGTCTATATTGAAGGGATAGTTGGAATGATCCATTACATGGGTTGTGAAACGTTAAAAGAGCAATATTTATGTAGAAAAACGATTAAAATATTATACACAATAATGGGTATTAGCCACCTGCGTAGCTCGGCCGATCTGGAGTTGCGCTCAGGCGCGGGTTCGATTCCCGCTGGGGCTGATTATCTGGTTGGGTTTTTTTTCGAGGTTTTTCCCAACCGTAAGGCAAATGTCAGGTAATGTATGGCGAATCCTCGGCCTCATCTCGCCAAATATCATATCACTATCACCAACTCCATCGACGCTAAATAATCTCGTAGTTGATATAGCATCGTTAAATAACCAAGTAAAAAATAAAGGTTATTAATGGACAAAATATGTAGACAATATATCACAGGAAATAAACATCATTTTATATTAATAAGGGGTAATTGTGCCCAAAATTAAATGAAAATGCCTCAAAAATATCCGAATAACACAAAAGATGCTCTTATGAGTTGAAACAGGCAAAAAATGCAAAAAAAAAAAAGACCTAACAAATATGTCTTGAAACACTCAGTTTATGACATAACATATAAATACTAAAGCAACTATGTTTCTGGCTTACTAGAAAAAAGATGCAATTTCATGAAACTCCTAGCCATGATGATGATGATGATGATGATGATGATGATGGTGGTGGTGGTGGTGGTGGTGGTGGTGGTGGTGGTGGTGGTGGTGGTGGTGGTGGTGGTGGTATGAGGACGACGATGACAAAGACAAAACAATAAAGACGATTTATACAATTGAGATTCCTTATTTGTCTTTTTGTAGATACAGAAGCTGTTCAGAGACGAGACGTCACGAAAAACTGCTACAAATCCTGGTATACAGTTCCTTTGTCCACCGAAAATCTATTAGGGGTGCTATTCATAGACATTTCGCAGCACGCGCTACGAGCGTACTAACTAAGCTAGCCCCGGCTATCCACTGGTTACTAGTACAGAATTCAAATCATATGCTATCGCTAACACTGATTTATGAATACGAAAAACGCTGATCATCCACCGGAAACTCGCGCTAAAAATGTCTATGATACGGCCCTTAGAATCTGGCCGGGATCGAGCTCAGAGTAACCTACTACCAGAAATCAACTAACACCTATGTCTGAAATTTACGGTGACTATTACACTTTTACTACATCAAGAAAACTGTACAGAACGACGTGTTTCAACCAATCATGGCTGCTTATCCTACAATTTGAAAAATATATCTTATCATAGTGCCATATTGTTCAAAAAACATAATTTCAAATCAAAATTCTAAAGAAATTTCAAGAAAACAGTAATAATAAATCTTGGTCAATCCTGCTTACTGAAAAAGAAGATATACCTGATTCTCCTCGACATGATGCAGGAGCAAAATTTCGGGTGCTAACTGGCCACAACTGTTTTGCAGCACACCTGTTTAAAATTGGAATTTTTGGTTCATCAAAATGCATCCTGTGTAACCTATAAGACTCTTTGATGAATCAAGAACATTTACGAAAATGTCCAGCTTTGGCATCAAATCTTTTGGATTCGGACTCCGAATTATACTGGGAAGCTAGAAGGCGAATGGAGAACTTCCAAGTTTCTGAAGAATAGATACGTTTTTAGCCAATGATTGCCATCAAAATAAAAAAGAAGAAATCTCTTTTGAAATTGAAAATTATAGTATTAAATTATTAGTGTGCGTATCAAATACGGAGTTCAGATATGAGAAGCCACTTTCTCAAAAACAGACATATTTATCTCATTATATTTTACTTTATAACTACTGAAACAATTTTTTTTCATGTTCAACGTTGTTTATTTTTCTAAATACAACAAATATATGTTAATAAGGGTTTTTTTTAATCGTCTCCCGACCCCCTCAGCTCTTTACACGACCCTACAAGGATGTCGCGACTCACACTTTGGGGATTGTCGGACCATCGGATATGTGGCCCCGTAAGATATACGAACTGAACCCAAATTCCTTCTCAGCCTCGTTAATTCATTTCTCTCCCCGCATTCCTATCTCTCTCTTTTCTATCTCTCTCCCTTTTTCTCCCCCACTACTCACAATTTTGAGCCTTCTTGCAGGACAGTTTATTTGCACTTGCAGTCCAGTGTTGTCAACTGAACATGAACACTGTAGCACGGAGTGGCGAAAGAAATACCATTAGGCAATTACGTAATAGCATTTTGCGATGAAGAGAAACAAACAGGTCAATATCTCTTTCCTATAAATAAGGCAACGAAAAGAGCAGCTGTGATCACAGGTGAGGCTTATTTTATTTAATTTGATTACCTATTAAAATTACTTTACTAATACTCAAAGGCAGCGGCTGCATCATCAAGTAGACGAGCAGGAATGACGTCACCCCAAGGCCAAGTCGGCAAAACTAGCAAAGCATCAAACAGCAACAGAGTTGGAGACCTTGGAGTTAGAAGGCAGAAGGGGGGAGAGAAGAATGCTGAACCATCGAAAGAAGAGAGTAGTGATCGAGGAAATGAAATAAGTGCGGGGAATAGAAGGGGAAATATTGAGAGTGCAAATCGTACTAGGAGTGCGAAACGAGGGGACAATAGAGAAGAAAAAACTGTTTATAATCTCAGAAAGTGGTGTATTAGTGGGTTCAAATAATAGCTGGTGTAAGTTATGTAATGGATAATTCAAATTGAACTGCTACATTTTTTCAGGGTTATTGAATAATAGTTTTGTTCTAATACGGTTATAAATAAAGTGTAACAAATGTGCTAGGCTGCGAGCGCGAATGTGTAGTATAAGAAGTGCTTAGTCAGTGTATTTAATAATAGGGTGAATTTTTAGGGAAATAGTCAACGAGGGTTAGGGTTCTATATTAAATACGTAAGGTTAAATGTATTATGTTATTTACAAGACGGCAGTATTTAGTTAGTTATGAGAAAAGGGGAATGAAGTTAAATGTAGGAATAGGACAAGAAATTAATATTAAGTGAAAGTGAAAGGAACATGGACAGGCTTCAAGGGTCACATCACGGCTTTGTTAAAATTGTAAATAGTGCAAGTAAGGAAATGCTGGCCCGAATACAGAAATGTGAAGGGCCAGCAGGACCGAGTATATTGAGAAATATACCATATACCATACTTTACTAATACTAATACAACATGTTATGTAATTTACAAAGGCAGGTCATAGCGCCTAATAAAGAAAATCAGGAGAGCGGGAGTCTGTGCAGGAGATGAAAAGCTAGAATTACCAGGGAAGAACAGACCAAGTGAACCTTTAATTTTTGTAGATGATATGGACCGATGTATTTTAAGAAGAAAGATAGCCTACAAGAATTTTATACCGTGCAGAAAAAGTTCCGACATTGAAGAAATTACTGAAGGTTGCGACAGAAGCAATAATTTCCAAGGTTGGAGAGGAACATTACGGAAAGTGATTGGAGACATGGGATTTAGGTTTAAAAATGTAGAAATACAAGATGTATTTTTATTGAAAGAAATTATATTTTAGCATGGAGGACCAATTATTTATGACACCGTTTGACGGAAGTTTGGCAACATCCATATTCGGCAAGGTTCGTGGCCTGCTGTTTAACGTGGTGGGAGGAAAGCGGGTGGAATGGAGTGAGTACAGGCGTTAACTTTTTCAAGAACGACGACAGCGCTGAAGGGGCACAGATCCGATGGTCCGACAATACCACTATAACGGGAGGTTATTACGCTGTGGAACGGAGCGCGTAGGCCAGCCGCGGCGAAAATGCGACTCACGAGCACATTGTGGCTCGCAGTGCTTTTCTCTCGCTTCCTACCTACAACCCCCACCCTCTTACTCACTGGAGTCAAACTCCGTTTTATTTGTATTTGTCTCGGACCTGCGAGTGGCGTATCGTCGCATTATTTCTCTCGAAACCATGTACCTCTATAAAAAACGAAAGTTTCAAGTAGGATGGGAGGATGCATTCTTTAGCTTACAATATGATGAAAATATTAAATGTATTATTTGTTGACAAATATTACTAGGAAAACGGTTGTATAACATAAAACGGCATTATAAGTTACTACATGTTACTGATGAAACATTAAAAGGTTAAGTATTATTATTATTATTATTATTATTATTATTATTATTATTATTATTATTATTATTATTATCTCTGTACGTCGATTCTTTTACAGCAGATGTACGAATAATGCGGTTAGATTTTCAATTTAAACTCACAGATTTACAATGTGACGTTAAATGGAAGCTAGATGTAAGGACTTGACACATATTGAACTTTTCAAATCTTTGGAAAAAAATTAATATTTGAAGCTTCGTTCTTTCGCTTGCTCTGTTGAAGCCATGTTCGCTGTAACTTACGTTTGTGAAAAATCATTTTCAACAATGAAAATAGTAAAAATCAAATTTAGATCACGACTGACAGACAAATACCTTCGTGATCAACTACGATTGGCAGTAAGTGACATAATTCCTGATTTTGAAACTTTGTCGCAGAGACTTTCTGAAGACAGTTAATTTTAGGTTGTGATAATGTGTCCTATGTTTTCTTGTTCATTTCTTTCTTCGTTACACGTCCTAAACATTAACTTCCCCTTCGGTTGTCCGCCTCCCTCCATAGGTGCTATGCACGTTGCAGCTTACACAGTGGCTCGGCGCACCATGGCCTTTTCGCCACGGCTGGCGTAGGCTATTAAATGCAAGGCAGACGCTGATAAGCTACCGGCGAATGCCCCGCGAGCCGTGCAATGGAGTCCCGCAGTACAATAAACTCCCTGTATAATACATGGCTGATTATTAGAGCACAGCACCATACAAAGAAACAAAAAAGAAAATTAATAACTATAATAGATTTTTCATACCATTATGTTCTTCTACTCATTCTTCAGCAATAAATAATATTTTCTGACCAAAGAGATTCTCTTGCTATGATATTAGTATACGCCACGCAATACAACGATTTCAGATACGCTCTTCAAGTACAGCGAGACAGAGAAAAAGTATTTTCTATTAGTAACAAATGCTGGTTGTAATTTGAAACCTTCCATCATCCGCGATAATCTACCAGTCCTGCCAATTTAAATTTCCCGTTGCGTGACCACGTGACTATCTGAGGAACGATTAGCAGAGAGCTTCCAATCCCGACACGTTAAATCCATCACGTAACGCGTGACGTCACAGACATGCAAACTAGGAAGCAAAATCCCCCTCGACCTCGCCTGTCCCTGGTTCTCTCTCAACCTCGGCCCAGTTGAGGTACGGTAGAACAGCGATTTAAAACTGACTTTGAGCTGCTTCTACGCCATCTGTTGCCTTGTCTGCTGGGGGTCGTGTAATAATACATCCACCACCCCCGCCACCAAAAAGCAACACCATGGGGCAGCGGCAGCTCAGATATATTAAGATCTTCACCAAATGGATCCAGGTTCGGTCGTGGATATGTTCTCTGAAATTTGTTACGGACAATGCGGTTAGAAGTCAGGTTTGTTCCAAGTAGTGCTACTTCTGCTCTATCATGTACCTTGTTCACCATTGCTCCATTATCGCTATAAGAAAATATGCATATGCATTCATTCATATTTGCGTGTACTCAATCGTTTCTTCATTCAATCATCACTTACACATTCATTCTCTCATTCAGTTATCACTTACGTATTCATTCTCTCATTCATCCATCACTTATACAATCGTTCCCTTATTCAATCATCACTTATACATTCATTACCTCATTCAATCATCACTTATACATTCATTCCCTCATTCAATGATCACTTATACATTCATTCTCTCATTCAGTTCGCTCTTATACATCCATGCCCTCATTCAATCATCACTTATACATTCATTCCCTCATTCAAGCATCATTTATACATTCACTCCCTCATTCAATCATCACTTATACATTCATTCCTGCATTCAATCATCACCTATACATTCATTCCCTCATTCAATCATCACTTATACATGCATTCCTGCATTCAATCATCACCTATACATTCATTCCTGCATTCAATCACCACTTATACATTCATTACCTCATTCAAACATCCTTTACAGAATCATTCCCTCATTCAATCATCACTTATACATTCATTCCCTCATTCAGTTAGCTCTTACACATTCATTCCCTCATTCAATCATCACTTATACATTCATTCCTTCATTCAGTTAGCTCTTACACATTCATTCCCTCATTCAATCATCACTTATACATTCATTCCCTCATTCAAGCATCACTTATACATTAATTCCCTCATTCAACCATCACTTATACATTCAGTCCCTCATTCAATCATCACTTATACATTCATTCCCTCATTCAGTTAGCTCTTACACATTCATTCCCTCATTCAATCATCACTTATACATTCATTCCTTCGTTCAGTTAGCTCTTACACATTCATTCCCTCATTCAATCATCACTTATACATTCATTCCCTCATTCAAGCATCACTTATACATTAATTCTCTCATTCAACCATCACTTATACATTCAGTCCCTCATTCAATCATCACTTATACATTCATTCTCTCATTCAGTTAGCTCTTATACGTTCATTCCCTCATTCAATCATCACTTATACATTCATTCCCTCATTCAAGCATCACTCATACATTCATTCCCTCATTCAAGCATCACTCATACTTTCATTCCCTCATTCAAGCACCACTTATACATTCATTCCCTCATTCAAGCATCACTCATACATTCATTCCCTCATTCAAGCATCACTTATACTTTCATTCCCTCATTCAAGCACCACTTATACATTCATTCCCTCATTCAAGCATCACTTATACATTCATTCCCTCATTCAAGCATCACTTATACTTTCATTCCCTCATTCAAGCATCACTTATACTTTCATTCCCTCATTCAAGCACCACTTATACATTCATTCCCTCATTCAAGCATCACTTATACATTCATTCCCTCATTCAAGCATCACTTATACTTTCATTCCCTCATTCAAGCACCACTTATACATTCATTCCCTCATTCAAGCATAACTTATACATTCATTCCTTCATTCAATCATCACTTATACATTCATTCCCTCATTCAATCATCACTTATACATTCATTCCCTCATTCAAGCATAACTTATACATTCATTCCCTCATTCAAGCATCACTTATACATTCATTCCCTCATTCAAGCATCACTTATACATTCATTCCCTCATTCAAGCATAACTTATACATTCATTCCCTCATTCAATCATCACTTATACATTCATTCCTGCATTCAATCATCACCTATACATTCATTCCTGCATTCAATCACCACTTATACATTCATTCCCTCATTCAATCATGACTTATGTACAAGTAATGATTTAATGAAGGAATGAATGCATAAATGCTAACTGAATGGGAGAATTAATATACTCGTATATGGCTAATCCTTGGCCTCATCTTGCCAAATACCATCTCTAAATAACCGATTAGTTGATACAGCGTCGTTAAATAACCAAGTAAAAAGACATTCATTCATTCACTCACACAAGCGTGTCTACCTACATTCATCGCGCTTGCATACATTCATTCACGTCTTCATTCATACCTTTTGAATTCGTTGTATTACGTTGGATGTTGGCACAAATCAACGATGATTTGAGACCGTAAACAAATGACGCTCGTCGGCGCACAGTTGGAGTTATAATTAATCAGTATGTCATACAGTACTGCAGCCTGGAGAAGGGAAAGAATCACTGGGGCAGAAGTCGGCGATGATATCAGATAGCACTGTGGGGCGCTGACAACAAGAAATAAACAGAGTTAATAATATTTGTATTGGCAGCTGACAGAGCTTAAAGTGAACTCTCTGTTAAGTCGGAGCTCTTCACCTCCATTTGTCAGAGACGTGTGCCAGAGCTTCACGGCAGCGCCCAAATGCTGTCTGACTCCGTCTTCAAGCAGTACGGAAATACTACAGTAATAAGGTTGACAGAACTCGAAAACACAATTCATGTCTTAATTCTTAATTTTATATCATTCACATTTCTTTACTATGTTTTATTTAATTAGGTTTTCTTCTTAACTTGTTGGCACTCGTTACGCTTGTGATATTTTGAAAGCGTCTTTCTTTATATAGGGGTGGGCATAAGTACGTATACAGTTGTATAATACAGGGACATCATTTTATTTTTACTAACATTTTTAATATTAACTTGCCTATACCTCTGGATCAACGCCGTTTGCTACCCCTTTCCACGACTGGAGTTCGATGATACTGGAGTAATATACAAACAAATCACTTTACTAGGTATAGGAGGGAAGAAAAGTAGTTCATCCATTTACATAAACTAGGAAATATTGCGCTTTTGAGTTTGATGATTTTCATTAGGTTTTTGTTTAATCAAAATACAGTACAGTATTAACAATGCGTGTTTTTACTCAAGAACTGAGCTTTCCATGCGGACGTATTCATTATGCAGTGTATATTATACTGTCTACAGCACATTAGCGTGCAATATAGAGAATGAAGTTAAACTGAAAAATAATCATAATATGCATAATTAAACACATTTTTTTTAAATGGTGGCCGATCATTTCGATACAGGCTTCAGTTCTAATGTGCATATTATCGCACTATAGACTATTGTACCTAATTCCAATTACCAGTTTCGTCCTTCGTACGAGTAACTCATGTTGAAATAATCCTATACCTACTCTATAAAAGAGTACCTTACGTACTGTAAATTCAATCTTCACTTCTGCCCGATCCGAAAAGATAAAATTACTCAGACATACTAACTACTGTCCGTCCAAGTGGTTATGTCGTAGGGTCGTAGAAAGGGAGGAAATCACGTGACAGTTAATTACTTAACGAGGCCCTTTTATTTAAGTTATTTTAAACAGTTGTATAATATTAGTAGACGTCCAATTCCTAACAGAAATTAATGTTCTCAGAAAAGACCTAAGACAGCCCAGCCACTAGCTGGCGAATAAAAGTTGGTGGGGGAAACCGGGATACGACGTAGGCAAATGGACGACAGTGCCTGTGAGATTCAATATTGAAAGCTCTTTCGTCACTGGAAAACGTGAACATAATTTTGGAACGTACTGTTTACTATGACCGTAAGGCTACTATGACTGTATATGCGGTCTTGGATCTGTGTGGAGAACGGTTGAAGTTCATTAGTAGAAGGGGTGGGAGTGAAGTACATTCAAAAAGTCAGGTACAATAAAAATTGAAGTAAAAGTAAAATGATGTCCCTGTAGGTGTATTAGGTGGATTGAGATGAGTAGCGAATTTACAATTCTGCGAAGTGACGTTGAATACTAATTAATTAATTAGCAAGTTTTTAATGTTATATTAATTGATTTTGTTTCTTTTGATTTATATTTTAAAGGGGTTTTGGATTTTGTTACCTTGATAGCACTGTTGTTATGTAGCCTACATACAATTTCAGTATTGCGGTTTGTCTTCCTGCCTAAGTTGCAATTTTCTGTTTTTATATGTATTAGGACCACTACGCTTCTCTATCTACATTAATGACGTATCAAAGAACTTACAGTATTGCCGATATCACCTTTATACCGATGACCTATAACTTTACATATATTCCAGACCCAATACGATCAATGAATCAATTGACAAGTTGAATTGTGACCTAACCACTGTCTCCACTTGGGCGGCCAATTTCGGACTCGCACTTAATCCAAGTAAGATTCAAGTTACAATTATTGGGCATAAACGTTTAGTTAACTCTCTTAATAACAGTAATCTTTCAGTTGTTACCCTTAACAACACGCTAATCCCTTATTCATCTGTCGTAAAAAATCTTGGCTTCTTTTTCGATAATAATCTAAATTGAAATTTTCAAGTTAAAGAAACGATAAAATAAATCTGTTCCTCCATTCACTGTTTGAGTCGCTTGAGAAACTTCTTGCCCCAGCAACTAAAACTTACCCTAGTACAAACCCTAGTAATGCCGCATTTCGATTATTGTAACGTTTTGTTAAGTGACCTAAGTTCTGAACTGTCAGTCAAGTTACAGCGAGTGCAGAATATGTGCGACAGATACGTGTGCAAAATCCGACGATATGATCACATATCACCGTCCTTCGCAAGTCTTTCGTGGCTCCGACTTAAAGAACGTAGAACTTTACACTCCTTGTCATTGCTCTTTAGAATTCTGCACATTTCAACACCAAATTACCTTTCGTCTCGTTTCTCTTATCTATACTCTAACCATGACGTAAATACCAGATCACTTATCTGTGGCGCGTTAAGTATACCTCTTCATAGAACATCTCGTTATTCATCATCTTTTACAGTATCCACCTCGTGACAATGGAATTCCTTATCACAAAGTATTAGGGGCTGCAAGACAATAAACACTTTTAAAAACTGCTTAAAAGATAACCTTCTTAGCATTTCACTCCAATCATACTGACTTAAACTATCACTGTCTACATTGTTACTCCTTCCTTTAGACATGCATCCTGATAGTGCTGTATTTTCAAAATTGTCCATAATAATCTCTTTCTATTATCTAACATTATTTGAAATATATTAACATTCTATGTATTTTAGCTTAATTCTGTTACATAGTTTGTATTTCGGTGTTTAATTAATAGTTCATAGTATTTTGTTGTTTAATTCGTAACTAACTCTTGTATACATGTAGCTCTTATCTAAATCAAATTGTTGAATTCTTTATAAGTTGATACATATGTATGTATACTTTTTGCTGGTTGAGTGGAAGAGAAGGCCTTACGGCCTTAACCCTGCCAGATAATATAAATCATTATTATTATTATTATTATTATTATTATTATTATTATTATTATTATATTTATATTAATCGTAGAATTTATGGCACAAATAATTGTACAGTCTGATCCGTTTGAGTATGGATAATATTAATTCATTATTATGAAGCTATTATGATAGTAGGAAAAATTAAGAGATGCGAGTTTCCATAGATGACAATCAACAACGCATAATCTGAAAGGACAAATGAAAATCATAGATGATTAAAATGGCTACTACAAATCAACAGCGGGCACAATGTGTTCTTGGCTATGCTAAATATGAGAGTGCTAAAAGAGTTCAAAGGAAATTTCGACGTGAGTATGGTGTGTTTAATGTACCTAATTACGATTCCATAATGTTGTGGTATCGAACATTTGTGGAAATAGGTTCTGTGTTAAATAAAATATGCAGGAGATCGCTGGCGAAATCCAGTACGAGAAGCTGCTATCTCTTGATTTGGTCCCCAAACTCCCCAGATCTAACTCCTCCTGACTTCTTCGTGTGGAGTTTTGTTAAAGACATTGTCTATTCACAGAAACCCAGGAACACTTATGATCTGAGAGTATAAATTGCTCAAGCTTTTCGACAGATCACCTCTCTTATGTCACAACGGACATGGGCTGAATCTCATCACCGTTATGAGTTGTGCAGGATGCGCAATGAGGGTCATGTTGAGCTTCGAGGAATCTCCCATCTTTCAATGTTCTATGCACAAAGTTTCAACAAATAAAGTTCAGTAGTAAACATTTAACGGTGTTTTTATTTTATCCATACCCAAACGGATTACCCTGTTAGTTAACGATTATGCTGATGCGATGGAATGTAGTGATATAGATGAGGCTTGGAAAATAGGCTGTGCTACACTAATACCGAAAAATCGAAACGAATGTATGAAGGAGCATATGTATGATTTTACTTTCCGCACAGCGTGCGGGAAAATTTCATAACAGTATTGTTTCTTTCTTTGTTACTACAGTTACAGGGAATCGTATGGGATTTGAAGTTCCGTGTCATGGCAATGGTAAGTAACAAAAAACGTACGATCGTCCAAGAAACATGTTTCGTACCGCTCCTGGTGATTGCTGAACATTTTTTTTTTTATTGTCCCTGGCTTTTCTTATAAGAATTTACAATTTTGTGAAACACAAACCCATATGTGCATTGTCTGTAGCTGTTTTTCTCCACCCAGTTCTTCTTTTGAGTTGACACAAAATTAAACCAGTTCGCCTGAATTTACTCACAAAGAGTAATATTGTCCGCTTTGATGGTGGACTTTTATTAAACTCCTCTTCATGAAGTTCATATACCGCTTTCACACTAGCTCCGTCACCTCGATCAAATGCGTACTAACGAAAATAACGCTGTAGAGGAATTCTTTTTCTCCGATACTGAGTACCATTTTCATTACGTTTCTTTCACAGCCTTTTTTTAGCAACAACTGAAGTAACAATGCCGCCAATCATATTTTCTCACTGAACTGCAAGTGCAACGTAATGAAATTTCGATATATTTTATTCTGGGCCATATTGTAGATTCCTGGTCTGCCCTAGTCCGCTACGAAAGCAACTCCGCCTCCCTGGGATCTAGGCAGCTCCACCAGACAAACGATACCTGTGGGTGAACCACGACACACATTTGATGAATCTCCAAGTAGACCCGAAACTATTGAAGATGATAGAAGTTGAAATTTATGAAGGGGAAATGAATTCGAGTTCCAACTTGTAGTTCCTATTTTATTTTACTTATTTATTATTATTATTATTATTATTATTATTATTAATATTATTGTTTTTTTATTTTCTATATTTCTCTTATATTAATATTGTATTATATAATTTCTGTAACTGTAATTTTAATTTTATTTCCTATTTTATTTTATTTTATATTCTCTTATAGGCCTATTAATATTATATCTGAACTGCGACCGAACACGAGCGCTGCTCATTCGGTCTCAAATTTTGTTAATACTACTGTATCTATTTTTTATATGATTGCATTATTTTATTTCTATTTCTCTTGTTTGTTTGTAATTATATTCTTTATTCTGTATATTTAAATTCAAATAAATAAATAAATAAACGCCGAAAGTTATCCAGCAATTCTGGTTGAGGAGCAAAATGTAGGAAAAAACCAGGAAGCCAGGAAGTCGAAAGAAGGAGAGAAATGACAAAGGCGCTTGCCTGCCGGTCTGAAGTTGCTTTCGGGCGCTGGTTCGATCCCCGCTTGGGCTGATTACCTGGTTGGGTTTTTTCCGAGGTTTTGCCCAACCGTAATGTGAATGCAAGGTAATCTATGGCGAATCCTAAGCCTCATCTCGCCAAATATCATCTCCCTATCACCAATCTCATAGACGCTAAATAACCTAGTAGTTGATACAGCGTCATTAAATAACAAACTAAAAAAATAGAAAAAGGAGCATGCTCTACGGACCTCTGGAGAAAAACTAAGAAAGAGACTAGTGAAGTGTTTTTGTGGAGTGTAGCATTGTATGGATTAGAAACATGGATATTACGATGAAGTGAAGAGAAGAGACTAAAAACATTTTAAATATGGATATGGAGAAGAATGGAGCGTGTGAAATGGACAGACAGAATAAGAAATGGAGCTGTGTTGGAAAGACTGGGTGAAGAAAGAATGATGCTGAAACTTATCAGGAAGAGGAAAAGGAATTGGTTGCGTCACTGGCTGAGAAGAAACTGCCTACTGAAGGACGTAATGAAAGGGAGAAGAGTTCTGAGCAGAAGAAGATTCCAGATGACAGACGACATTAATATATATGGATCATACGCGAAGACTAAGAGGAAGGCAGAAAATAGGAAAGATTGGAGAATACTGGGTTTGCAGTGAAAGACCTGACCTTGGGCAGATCACTTATGTAGGCTATGTATGTATCACGAAATTAGGTAGGCTATCATGAAATAAGATACATGTAACATCTTTTAAGTTTGGCTTGATTTTGTCTTCATTACCTTCATTCATGGGTGCGTCTGAAGGAACGAAGAACAATACATTCACTGTCTCTTCTATATAGAATCATGGATACTTCTACTCCGAATTATCTGCTATCGCGCTTTCAATTTCTTACAACTCTTCGAAACCGGCATTAAGCACTTCTTTCTATCCCTCAACGCAGAACGTCTTTATACTCATCTTCCTACACTGTAGAAATACCTCGCCTCTGGAATTCGTTGCCTAATGACGTCAGGGACTGCCGGACTTCATCACAATTCAAAATTAAATTGGAAAATTTTGTCTTATTTAATGCTATTTAGGTATTGCTAGAAGTGCTAATTGTGTGTTTTTTTTACTCTAGATTAAAATTGCAAGTTTCTTGTTTATGTTAGTTAATTAGTTAGGATACAATTAATTGTGATACTTAATCACTCATTTAAAGTTTGTGTGACTGCAACCTGTGTATTTTTGTGCGAGATCGTGCGTATTTGCTTGGTTTCCGCACAAAACCAATCCGCGGAAAGTCTAAAATTCCACATTCAGTATTCCCAACCTAACACACATAACAATTTCCCTCTTCTTACCGCTTAAGTGACATATTGATTTTACTGCTTTAGGCTTTTAACATATTATTTTTAGAGACGTTCAATATAGTAATAATTATAAATTGGAAACTTACCACAGCAATTTCACCTAAATTGCATAGTTAATTATTGTTTTTAAATATTTGCAAAAATTAAGTAAACTCTACAACTCCACTAAAGTTACTGCATTCGTGATGCAAGTAACATTAAGGAAGCCGTGAAAAAATCAACAAGATTCCAGACTCATCATAGACTGGGGGAAAAAAAGACAGACGTATATCACGTCCTGCTGGAGTATAGTAAACACAGAAAACATTTTAAAGCAACAGTGTTGAAGAAGATATTTTTGTTTTGCAAATTTGCCGTCATTGAACAGAAACCAAGATGGAGATTTAATTGCAACTAATTAGAAATTCCTCTTTCAGGTATGTAATAAACGATCTTCGCACAAAATAATGTACGATACACGAGCGGTATGTTTTCTTTCAATTCTCGGAAATTAAAAAGCTCAACTACATTTCGCTTTTTCAAACTTTTCCTCGAACATGAAAACTTCAACATACCGCTCTTGTAACGCATATTACTATTGTGTGGCTTTACTTTCTTTATAGTGTATTTTTTTCCTTTTTGTTTCTATTATTGTATTTGTATTTCTGGTGGTGTGTAAGAGAAGGCCTGATGGTCTTAACTACACCAGAATAAATAAATAAATAAATAAATACTTTGGAAATCAGATCAAATACTATCTAGGCTATGCATGTGAAACAAATTAAAACAGTTTTCATGTTAACCATGTGTGGCATTTTTCATAAAAATTCTTTGTATAACGAAATTGGGTAGGTTTACCCTAATGTCGATGTTTCCAAGTTAGGGATTTAGTAGGCCTACATGTGTTTGGAGTTGCCTTGTCGCTATATCAGTCCTCCCTGCGTGTCGCCAGCCGGCGCGGCGATCTGGAGAAGCTATAGTGTGATACTGGAATGGAGATCGGACGAAATGATGATTAAAATGTTGAAAAGGGAGAACCCAGAGAAGAACCTAATTGCCTTACAAGTGTTGCTCTCAGACCACATTTCCTTTCTCTTCTGCTAAATGAATCGTTATTTTCTTAATGTAATTAAATTAAATTATTAAATCAAATGTCAGCTATCGAAATTTATTCAGACGTCTTTCAAAGAAGACTTGCAGTGAATAAATAAACACACACAGAATTTTGGTTTGCGTCCCATATCTTGCCGAGTAACACAGCAATCTGAGCCAAAGGCGCTTGCCTTCTGCAACATATCCTGCTCTTAATTTCTCTCTTATAGAATTTTATTACTTTCTCGTCGCTATGCCACCGAAGTACAACACAATCAGTTCGCCCATTAAGGACTGGAATAGCTGTGCCGTTACAACACGTTTTCATTTTATGGTTTTGCTTTATGTAGGCTATCTGCAGTACGTAAGAATTGGGGCGAGAGAAAATTAAAACGACAAATAAAAACGCGCTCAGAAATAACACAGAAAAGACAGTGGAATTTGATCTCCTATTACTGAGAAGTGTCTGTTTTTCTCGGTTTACTCAATGGAAAAGCTTGTCTGAAACTTTCAACGATTCAGATGTTCCTGAAAATTGTCATGTTCCTGTTTTTAGATTTAATGTTATTTTACTTGTAGAGTGTTCATCTATGTATATAATTTGAACAGGTAATGGAAATTACGGGAAACGGCTGAACGGATTTTAATAAATTACCCTTCATTTTGAAGCTTAGAACCCGAAGCGTTAGTTTTTCTACATAATTTTAATATTTTCCAAAATCCATCTTTCGTCAGTTTTGAGAACTAATTGCATCATTCCAGAATAAAACAAAACACACACTAGCCTACAATAAATAAGAGGCTATTACACGAAGGCCATGACCTGCAGGATTGCTGACATATTTAGAGCTCAAATTCAATTGGTTATTAAAAACTTCAAGGCTTACTAAAAATAATTTACGGGTCTGATTCTGCAGTGTGTAATTTTATGAGTACAGCTGTGTATTGGATATTAAAATCTACAAAATTTGAGATGGTTTGATGACATTATTACCATTAGAAATTAAATATTATTATAATTAATGCCATGATGCTACTATTTTTCATTAATTATACGTATTAATGCTATAGTGATGATATGAAAGTGAAACTTTTGGGGTTATATAAGTATATGTAAAGAATATAATATATATTTCATATTATGAAATTAAATCTTCATTTCTATAATTTACTGAATGGTAGCTATGTAGTATATAACTACAAAACTTACGTAAGATAATAATATTGTTACCAAAAATGAAATATTTTTATAGTTATTAATCAAGTGGGGTTGGGTCTTTTTCATACACTTAATGGCGGTGTGGTGTAGATATTTATATGCGTAATTTTCTTCAGTTTTGGCTCGAGAGAGCGCAAAAATTACAGTTCCTAAGGAAAAACCAAAAGGTATTACTTACTGATAAAATAAGAGACCTAGAAAATTTTGTAGTCTCCCGATCATTTCAGCAAGATCTCTTAACAGGATGAAATGATTTTATTCTCTACATTTCAAGTTCTCCATGCAGCAGTTATACCAAGATGCTATGTTTATTGTTCGAAAGCATAGCAAACTGATATTTTTTTAACTTTCGCGTATAATTCACAATGACCTGAATTAGCTATTATTTAGTCCTACATGAAAAACCCACTGATCGTTCTGATATTGCTACTTGCGTTTTCGCGTTGAAACTAAAACCTGAAGTGGATAGGTTCAAGAAAAAGTATTTGGCATAAAAGAAAAACATTCAGAGGGAGTATGTTTCATTATTATGGAAGAAAATAACTTTCAAAATGTCTGGTATTCTTCATTGAAAATAAATATGAAACATTTTTATTTGATCGTCTAATTTATTTAGTTTGCAGCATTTGCTGCACAAGCCACTAGTTCCTCTATAAACTGACTGCGAAAGTACAATTGTTCGAGACATGATTAAGTAGCCTACTCTAAATTTTACTGTTCGTTTCTTTCGGCTGTCAAGGAAATTCACGAAGACTCGTATCTATAAACAAAGAAACATTGTTCAGTTTTCAAAAATCCAGAGTGGGTCTTTAGTGCTTTGTGTGGAGTGTGGCATTGTATGAGACAGAAACATCAGTGAAGAGAAACGACTAGAAGCATTTGAAATTAGGGTATGGAGAAGAATAGAGCGTGTGAAATGACCAGAAGAATAGGAAATAAAGCTGTGTTAAGAACAGTGATTGAAGAAAGAATAAGTGGAGTAACGGTTAGCGCACCGAGCGAGTTGGCTCAGCGTATCACATGGGACTCGCATTCCGGAGGTCCGTGGTTCGATTTCCGTATCGACCAACCTGACTGTTGTTTTTCCGTGTTTTTCCACAGTTACTTAGGCAAATTCCGGGTTGGAATTTTCATTGCCACCAAAGGTCTGCATCGGACGTTTTCGCTCGAGCGCCAAGTAGTTCATAGCATAATCCGATAGATAGCGCACATGTATGAAGGGGAAAATTGTCACGAACGATAAATCCTCGAACGGTATAAGCCGAGCGTTAGACATTCCTTCTTGTTACAGTGATGAACTGTGTAGTAACATCATAGATATTTATCATTTCAAAACTTTGCAGTGTTTAACTAACCTCTCCATAGTACAACTACAAAACTTGCTTTAAAATGTAATATAAATGTTGTAGGTAAATGTGTTTCCCCCCCCCCCCACACACACACAGGAGTGATTTTGTTTTTGCCACATCTGATAGATGTTATTGGATGTAAATGTAATTATTATAAACGGAGAACACAATCACGATAATGCAAGAACTGTATCAAGTTTTCTAGTAGTAATAATAATAATAATAATAATAATAATAATAATAATAATAATAATTAGTGTATCAATCTTTACGTCTGTAACAGTTGTGCAGCACAATTATTCATTTTATTGTACTTTCTGTGACGTTATCTCTGTACTAATATTGTTATTAATCTACTGCTGTATCAATATTTTGTAAAACGTTTCTACATTGTCACAGTACATAGGCGGAACACTATGTATGGAGCTATCTTATTATATATGTGGTAAATCAAATATTGAATAATTATTAATTAGCAATAATAACTGTATATCGAAGTTTTTCATACTATTTTATTTATAAATTCATGTTCCTGTTTTGGTACGTTCCATTGACTGTTCCATTAAACGTTTGTCATAAACGCAGAAAATAAAGCCTTACCTTTACCGTGTGAGCAAAACATATGTGTATCTTATCTTTCGCCTTCCATACAAGATAAGACATGTCGGTGAGATGACCTTGTACTGTGCTTCTATTTATTACGAGCGTATCACGACCGATCGTATCTCACTCGAGGGTGCGACACTCGACCGAGTTCAAGCGAGCGATTTAACTCCAATGCAGCACTCTGATTGCCACGGTCCATTTTCCCTTCCCCTCCCGTGTAGAAAAAGAATTTAGATTTTCATATCACATCATTCATCTTTCTCACCTCATTCAATAGCCATATCCAGGTCAAGACGCATGTCTTCATCCGCTTACGGGAGGGGGCGTCCTCTCTACAATCGTTTCTGAGTTCCCAGCCTTCAGCAATATCTCTGCCAGGATTCATTCCTTAAGAGCACTTCCAAGGGCGCTTCGACTCCTTGGAAGGACCGTTGGAATGGATCCTGTGCTGATTGGTCACCTTGGCGGTATGAACTTAGAGCGGGGGACGTTAGGAGGCCCCCATTGGGTGAGCGGATGAGGGGTTTCATGCGGCCGGTGGACTGGTACACCCTCATCCTCATTCATCCCATACACTTCGGGGTGCACAATAGGCCTCAGTATGGCCTACGTGCAAAGGGTCGTCCTAACCTGCCAGTAGCCACCGTAACCTAACCTAACAATTAGAGCGACTGGCCGAGAAATCAGATGGCCCGGGTTCGATTCCCGGTCGGAGCAAGTTACCTGGTTGAGGTTTTTCCGGGGTTTTCCCTCAACCCAATATGAGCAAATGCTGAATAACTATCAGTGCTGGACCCCGGACTCATTTCACCGACATTATCACCTTCATTTTATTCAGACGCTAAATAACCTAAGATGGTGATAAAGCGACGTGAAATAACCTACTTAAAAAAGGAAAAGAATAATTCTGAAACTGACCAGAATGAAGAAAAGATCTGGGTCATTGGTTGAGAAGAAACTGCCTACTGAAGGATGCACTGGAAGGAATGATGAACGGGAGAAAATTTTGGGGCATTAGAAGATATGAGATCAGTGGTTCTCAAACTTTTTGAAGACGCGATCAACTTTTGTGCGGGAATTCCGTATGCGACCCCACTATCGAACTAGTAGGGTACTTAAACTCACTCGAAAAATACAAAGTCATGTAAAATACAAATTCCTGTGAAATAATTTTACTCAAAATTAGTGGATACCAGTCAAAAAACTACCAAAATAGAAAAATATAGTGTAACAATGCCATGAAATATTACATAATCATTTCTTGTAGCCTAATTTTCTCATATAATCGAGCACTTAAACATTTTGAAAGTCTCCTTGAAAGATAAATGATCTAGCCGTTCATACAGCATCTGTAAGTAGCAGATAAAAATTACGTATTAGTAATTATGGCGGTGAAGTTAATAATCACGATATCATTATTCATTCTTCACATGGCTTGAATTAAACGGTACGCTTTGAAAAATTAATGATTATTGCAGCCTGTGAAACGCTTCTTAAGTCTATCCAATGCATACTTATAATTTAGACACCGTGAATCTGAGTGGAATTTCTCTGAAATGTTGAGCAACAGTTAATCTTAATTATTTTTCTGTGGAGAGTAGAAAACAATCTTCCCTCGTCCACAGTAACTGAATGCTTTACATATTCAACTAGATCACTGTTATCGATGGAGGAAGAAAAGCATCTTTTATTCAATATCCTTGATGCAATGAATAAGAAATAAGATTCGAGAGCACTTATGCGAGGAAGTTGTTTTCATCTTCATTGTTGACAGTCTTCTTGGTTCTATATCATATTTAGACACTGATGACTGTACCGATCTCATCTTCAACTACTTTTAGTTATTGTAATTTCCCTTTCCATTTAATATTAAAAATAATATTGAACTGCCCCCCAATGAGGATAGCCCTTACGGACTCAGTACATCCTCAAAAAAATTAACATACATATGTAAACATAGATATTAAATTTTAAAGAAAGGAAATAAAGAGAAGTGCGTGAAAAATTACAATCGCTATTAATATGGCACCATGTGATTAATTAGGATTCGGCAGGATTTTTTTAACACAATTATCACAACGTCATCCCTCAGAGATGTTGGCAGAGCAAACTGCCTTCGAAATTCTTCGAAAAAAGCTGGTATAGTCCCTCGAGCACCTATGAGCAAGCCGAATACCTCAACGTGAATTAAGGCATATTTCAGCTTGAAATAGTTGGCTGTAGCCTCATATATCGACTTCTTCTCAAGGTGGACCTCGGCTGACTGATGACATCCTACTTCAAAACGTATCGTGGGGTCCACAATGATACCCTGATTAGTGTCAGCATTGTACGCTAAATATCTACTCGTCTCGTTGACCCATTTTCAGCTAGACCGGAGATTTATTCTTCTACTATCCCGCTCTTATTTCTTAATGCGGCAGAAATTTTGGATCTTATAAGATGATGTCTAAAGTTCCTCAAGAGCAATCCCTGTTCACAGAATCCCAAGACGTGTGCTAAAGTTTCAATCTCCAGTCAGCCATGTTTGCACTGGGTACCGCCGAGAGATCTGCCGCGAACGGAACGAACAGCTGCTAAATTTGCTGTCATCTTCAGGCTAGATATCCATTAACTCATTTCTCATACGGGTGTAACTGATTTCATAAGCCTGGTTTTAGGCCCAAGATATTACAAAAATTCCCTCACCTTGACAAAGCTAATATTAATTATTTTAAGAGAAAAATTAAACTCATTTTACGGACCTGAAATTTTAACACCTTTCTAAATCTTAAATAGCAAAGTACAACAATATTCTATTTTTTGACACTACATGTCTTTTTTAAGAGTTTTCTCTACTATATCTCCGAATATCAGCTTTGCTCATTCGGAAGGTACTATACTTAGCCTTTATTGCTTTTATTAAGTTTTATTATTAAGTCAGATTAGTAAGTTATATGTTAGAAATTAATTTAAGTTACATATCCCGAAAATACAAAGTATATGATTATGTTTCTTGATCAGAACATACAGTAGAGCCTCGATTTTCCGAAACAATTGGGGACGGGGGGTGTTCGGATAACTGATTTTTCGGATAACCAATCATTTACGAAAACAATTTGTACCGGTGTCATAGGAGCAGTATGAAACAAAGGAACACTGATACCAAACACAAAACTGTACATACAGTATATTATTTTGTATCACACGTTTTATAAATAACACAGAGAACTGACTAGCCTAGTTTGACAAGTTCAAAATGGCCATTAAAGTAGGCTTAAAGTTTAGGAAAAGAAGTCCTTTTTTGCTTCAGAGTTGAGAGAATTTTTTTGCTGCTAAATCTCTCTAGCACTAGCAAACTTATACATGACGAGCGCGCAAATTTGAAATTGCCGACTGGAACGTTTTCGGTTAACCGATGTTTCGGTTGATCGGAATTCGGATAATCCATATTCTACTGCAGTACGAAACGGAAATATAAAAAACTGGAAACATCCTTTGAAAAGGTGAAAAAGTTCAAATATCTTGGAACAACAGTAACAAATATAAATTACACTCGGGAGGATTTTAAACGTAGAATAAATATGTAAAATGCGTGTTATTATTCGGTTGGGAAGCTTTTACCATCTAGTCTGCTCTCAAAATACCTGAAAGTTAGAATTTATTTAATAAAACAATTTGTATTACCGGTTGTTCTGTATGGCTGTGAAAATTGGACTGTCACTTTGAGGGAGGAAAAGAGGTTAAGAGTGTTCGAGAATAAAGTTCACACTTTCTGTGTGACTTAAATTTGTGGTTTTATATTAACTAACGGTAACCTGAAAAGCCAGATTTGCATAACAAACGTTACTGTTCGTTAACAGAAAACTATAAATTTAAGTCACACAGAAAGTGTGCACTCAATTTTGGATCTCTGACGTCTTGTCAATTCACTTGAAGTATGTTGATAAAACGGGAATAATTGAGCTGGGGTCTGGTAAAGTTCCTGGATAGCTCAGCCGGTAGAACATTGGTGAGTTCAGCAAAAGGTCCTGAGTTCGATGCCGGGCCCCGGAACAATTTTTCCTTTGAAATTATTCATGATCCATATATTTAATGCCATCATATGATATCTTCTTTTGCTCCTAACTCTTCTTCCGTTCACCATTCCTTCTAGTGCATCTTTCAGTAGGCAGTTTCTTCTCAGCCATTGACCCAACCAATTCTTTTTTTTTTCTTTTCCTGATCAGTTTCAGCATTATTCTTTCTTCACCCATTCTTTCCAACACAGTTTCATTTCTTATTCTATTTGTCCATTTCACACGCTCCATTCTTCTCCACATCCACATTTCAAATGCTTCTAGTTGCTAGGGGCGAAGGCTAATTAGGATTTCTCAATCTCTGATCGGGTCAAAAACCCTGATAGAACTGATATTCAACTCTTGCTGGGAAGTCTGAAGGGCCCAATTAGTCAAATCCACTCTCCTCACCTCCATGCTGGGTCCCACTGGAATCTTTTAAGATGCGAAATAGAGAGTGGTGTGTGGAAAGCAATTCTAAACTTCATCACAGCAAAAATTTGTATTTAAAATTATCCACTGGCATTATTTTGTGAAACTCAAGTGAAAGAAACAGTTATATTGTAGAAACTGAGCAGGCAAGAATCACATTTTCCTTTTTTCTACATAAAACGTAAAATTTATAGCCGGAATTTCTTTCCCGTCGCAAATAATTTACAAGTGATAGAAAACCGGTCGACCAGAAATTGTAGCTGTTCATAAAAAAAGGATTATCAGCTTCTCACAGTGATTTGTAAATGTCATCTTTTTTTTTTACTCATGGGAGAATGATCATAAAATATGTTTTCCTCTTCAATGGCTTGCTTACAAGGCACTCTTGATTGCTGGACAACTAATATGGTTAGAATGTTATTATAAAGGACTCTCATATCCCAAACGACTTTAAGCAACTTACCTATTTTCGTTTGAAGCAAAGAAATAGGTATATTACAAACAATTACGTTATAATTACCTTATACAAGGAACTATTAGACCTACATAGAAACATTGATTAGGATTATATACATGCCTAGGCCTATTAATAATTCAGGAAAGATTTTTTTTTCCACAGAAATTTGTTTCAATTACTCCGCTTTTATTACTATGGCAAATAAAATAAGCAGCAATTTAAGCTATTCTGAGTGATTTAATACCAGAAAATAATCATTTTTGCTTTTAACAATTTGAATTGGTCATACTATAAATGTAATAGGCAGGGCTAGGATTTTGATAACCTATAAATCATGAAAAAATATTCTAAAAGCAATGCATTTATGACTTTAAAATCTTTCAAAAATGCTCTTAAAAATGCCCTAAAATTGATCTTACATAATTGGTTTAGTAGGAAAAGAGGTTTTGTACTACTTAATATTTAGACTAGTAATTAAATTAAATTTTACATATTTTTTTCTAAGTAGTACACTTTAATTAATATGTAGTTTCCATGTATAGTCGTTCACCTCTGCGTCGGCATGTGGACGTGAAGTCAGCTGTCGGCTGGTCGGTCTTGGCCCTTCATGGGCTGTAGCGCCATGCATTTACTTTAGCCTACTTTCAGTTTCCATGTAGTCTACCACTCTTATCCGGAATTAGCAGGTATATAGGAGTCTATATTGAAGGGGTGTTGGACTGATCCATTACATGGGGTGTACTACGTTAAAATGGCAATATTTGTGTAGAAAAACGATTAAAATATTATACAAAATAATGGGTATTAATGGACAAAATATGTAAAGAAAATATCAAAGGAAACATTATTTTACATTAATAATGGGGATTTATGACCAAAATTAAATGAAAATGCCTAAAAAATGGCAGAATAAAACAAAAGATGCTCTTATGAGTTGAAACAGGCAAAAAATGCAAAAAAATTCCCTAACAAATATGTCTTAAAACACTCAGTTTATCACGTAACATATGAAAAGTCCACTGCAAGAATGAAGGATATCATTTTCTTGTCGAAAATGAATCAAGACTGTCAATGCATAGCTTAAGACATATAGAATGTACATAGAGAGTTACATGGCATTAACACTGATAGTCATTGTCCAGTAATGATAGGAAAATCTCAGTTAAGCTTTGAGCGCTAAGCATTTCAAACTTTCAATTGCGTTTCCTGCAAAATGTATTCCAAATGACATCCATCATTCTTGCAGTGGACTCTTCATATAAATACTAAAGCAGCTATGTTTCTGGCTTACTAGAAAAAAGATGCAATTTCATCAAAATCCTAGCCTAGTGATAGAGATTGTTACAGCCAACCGAGAAGATTTAGAAGTCTAAATGGTGTGAAGAATGAACCATGCAATTTGTTGTCATTTGTAAAAAATGTGAATATATTAAGCAAGATTTCTTTTTCGAATACTGTTAATTCCCTAAACATGAGATTACAATTGATAAAGGAGAAGAAGAGCGAGTAAATTCCTAAGTTATGAAATTGTATAATCGGTCGCCATTATTACGAGCCTAATGATAAAGAATAGAATCGTTACAACATACATGTGGGCTATTCCATATGAAATCGATCAGTAAAAAACCTCGAATTTTTTAATACTCTAATTTTTTCCCTATTTATACAAGATGCTGAGGACAGTGCATTTTCAAAAACATACTATCGAAAGTCAAACGGTTTTCGTACTGTTGAGCGAGAAATTTAGCGTATTTTATAAACACAAGCCTCTTTCAGCGTTCAGAACTCTGGAACCATTTACTGCAGAACATTGAACGGGAGCTCATTTTGAAGCTGACATTTAGTAGGTTATGATAAGAAGTAATAATGCATATAGAGTGTTAGTTGGGAGACCGGAGGGAAAAAGACCTTTAGGGAGGCCGAGATGTAGATGGGAGGATAATATTAAAATGGATTTGAAGGAGATGGGGTGTGATGATAGAGACTGGATTAATCTTGCACAGGATAGGGACCGATGGCGGGCTTATGTGAGGGCGGCAATGAACCTTCGGGTTCCTTAAAAGCCATTTGTAAGTAAGTAAGTATGATAAGAAGTAATACTTATTTTTATTGTATACAGAGAGACAGATAATCTGATTTTGCTTACTTTTAGGCTTTTTGCCCATTTGTAAAAATGTGAAAAAAATTGAGAAAAAAGCTTGCATTATTAAGAGGGATTCGGTATTGTTTGCTTAATGGCTCGGCATTAAGTTTCGAGGGTATTAAATAAATTATTTTCACACGCCTGGACTTGAACGGCCCAGTGCAGAAAGCACTGACCGAGAGCTGAAGATAAGTGAGCGTTGGGCTTCATTTTACTCCTGTGTTTATGAAAACTTGTGATAAAGCTAGCCCAGCTATGCGCTACTAGACGAAACATCACGTGTTTGACTCTTGGCCTTGCTTGTCTCGGCTAAATCCCGCCTCACAGTCAGCTTCACGCACGTACTATTTATTTTCTTAATTTGATATTTTCAATATTTTTTATCAACGGTGCACCAGTAAAAAAATGTGTTTATTTGTACTTTCAATGCGGAATCTAACCATATATTTTAAAAATATTTTTTTCGTGGGCAAAGGCGTCTTAATGAAGAAAAATCTAAATTTCTCCATTTCCATAAAAAGTAAGAAAAACTGTTTACATGTCAATATAAACTTTAATTCCTCAGCATCAAAATAAACCATGATTTTGATTATTCGGTGAAAGTGTTTCGGAGCCACAACAGTTTAAAGTTGCTAATTTTATGAAAATACGATAAATTTAAATATTTTTAATTTAAACACTATGAAGTTCTGATGCCTCAAACTTTGCACAAAGCATTGTATCACAGTTGTCAACGGACAGAAAAAGTTCCATTGTATTTAAAAATTGCAAGGTCAATTTTCTCTATATTTCGGTCGATTTGAGATGGAATAGCCCATACGTAGTACTCGTAATGAGAGAATATTGAATCTATTTGCTATATTTACGATTCCAACGTTTTCACAAAGTTTTCGCAATAAGTTCATAATATAACCAAGCAATAGTTCGCCTTCAACAGAATATACTCCCCAATCCGAGGTTTATTGAAGTTTTCACGTGTTCATAACACGAAGTCAATGGAATTTCCTTGTGTCCCTTGACAGGTGAACTGCAGCTGTTTTATATGGGCTCCGAACGCACTCCACTTTCAGACCACAACTTTGGAACCTGGGGTGAGGAGGATAGAGCGGGTAACCACCGCAGACGTTCAATACAAGCTGTTACCAACTTCCCCAAGTTTCGGAATTGAATATCACAACTCAGGCTTTAATTAATTGCTTTAATATAAGTGACCCAGTAAAACCAGGTCTCGTCTATTAGTTACCAGCTTATCGGAAACCAAAGTGTCTACCATTTGCAACAACCATTAAACTGTCTATGGGGCTGGAGGTACCAAGAGTTTCAACATCGTTAAAATAAAATGGGTTTCCGTTTTCCTTTCTATCCACACTCAAAACTTCCCCGTCCTGCTCAGACAGACATAGAGATTTTTACGACCGCCATCAATCCCTCGGTGAAATGTGTTCCTCTCCTTTCTCCGCAACCGATGTTCAGTACAGAAGTGAAGTAAAGGAAAGGAAGGCGTTGGAATCCCGCTATAATGCACTTCGTCAGCGAGCAGGAAGACAAAAGGATCTCCAATTCCGCTCTTTAGCTTAACAGAATTCAAGCACAGCGCCAGCAACTGTCGGTTATAATTATTTTAACATCGAGAGGTTTAAGATGCGATCAAATCTGGTAGTTTAATCGGTTTATCGGGCGAATAATTGAATAATTTCCTTTCTATTACGTTTCTACAACCATAAACTTGTCTCTGTATGTTTTCCAGGTAGACTATGAGAGGGACCGTATTCTTGCCCACAGCCAGAAGGAGAATGACATAGGACACAAAAGGGGAAAAGAACACAGGACACAAAAGGGAAAAAGAACACAGGATACAAAAGACGAAAAGAATAAAGGACACAAAAGACGAAGAGAACACGAGACACAAGAGAGGATGATAACACAGGACAGAAAAGAGAAAAATAACACAAAACACATAAGAGGACGTGAACACAGGACACAAAAGACGAAAAGAACACAGGATCAAAGAGGAAGTGAAGGCAGGACACAAAAGACGAAGAGAACAGGAATAAGATAGGACGAAAACACAGGATACAAAAGAGAAAAGGACACAGGATACAAAAGAGGAAGTGAACACAGAACATAAAAGAAGAAAAGAACAGGAATAAGATACGACGAAAACACAGGATACAAAAGAGAAAAGGACACAGGACACAAAAGAGGAAGTGAACACAGGACATAAAAGAAGAAAAGAACATAGGATCAAAGAGGAAGTGAAGACAGGACACAAAAGACGAAGAGAACAGGAATAAGATAGGACGAAAACACAGGATACAAAAAAGAAAAGGACACAGGACACAAAAGAGCAAGTGAATACAGGACACAAAAGAAAAGAACACAGGATCAAAGAGGAAGTGAAGGCAGGACACAAAAGACGAAGAGAACAGGAATAAGATAGGACGAAAACACAGGATACAATAGAGAAAAGGACACAGGACACAAAAGAGGAAGTGAACACAGGACACAAAAGACGAAGAGAACAGGAATAAGATAGGACGAAAACATGGGAAACGAAAGAGAAAAGGACACAGGATCAAAGAGGAAGTGAACACAGGACATAAAAGAAGAAAATAACACAGGATCAAAGAGGAAGTGAAGACAGGACATGAAATACGAAGAGAACAGGAATAAGATAGGACGAAAACACATGATACAAAAGAGAAAAGGACACAGGACACAAAAGAGGAAGTCAACACAGGACACAAAAGAGGAAGTGAACACATGACACAAAAGAGGAAGACAACAGGAATAAGATAGGACGAAAACACAGAATACAAAAGAGGAAAAGGACACAGGACACAAAAGAGGAAGTGAACACAGGACACAAAAGAGGAAGTGAACACAGGACACAAAAGAAGAAAAGAACACAGGATCAAAGAGGAAGTGAAGATAGGACACAAAAGACGAAGAGAACAGGAATAAGATAGGACGAAAACACAAGATACAAAAGAGAAAAGGACACAGGACACAAAAGAGGAAGTGAACATAGGACACAAAAGAAGAAAAGAACACAGGATCAAAGAGGAAGTGAAGACAGGATACAAAAGACGAAGAAAACAGGAATAAGATACGACGAAAACACAGGATACAAAAGAGAAAAGGACACAGGACACAAAAGAGGAAGTGAACACAGGACACAAAAGAGGAAGTGAACACATGACACAAAAGAGGAAGACAACAGGCATAAGATAGGACGACAACAAAGGATACAAAAGAGGAAAAGGACACAGGACACAAAAGAGGAAGTGAACACAGGACACAAAAGAGGAAGTGAACACAGGACACAAAAGAGGAAGTGAACAGGAATAAGATAGGACGGAAACACAGGATACAAAAGAGGAAAAGGACACAGGACACAAAAGAGGAAGTTTACACAGGACACAAAAGAGGAAGTGAACACAGGACACAAAAGAGGAAGTGAACACAGGACACAAAAGAGGAAGTTAACGGGAATAATATAGGACGGAAACACAGGATACAAAAGAGGAAAAGGACACAGGACACAAAAGAGAAAGTGAACAGGAATAATATAGGACGGAAACACAGGATACAAAAGAGGAAAAGGACACAGGACGCAAAAAGGAAGTGAACACAGGACACAAAAGAGGAAGTGAACAGGAATAATATAGGACGGAAACACAGGATACAAAAGAGGAAAAGGACACAGGACACAAAAGAGGAAGTGAACACAGGACACAAAAGAGAAAGTGAACAGGAATAATATAGGACGGAAACACAGGATACAAAAGAGGAAAAGGACACAGGACACAAAAGAGGAAGTGAACACAGGACACAAAAGAGAAAGTGAACACAGGACACGAAAGAGGAAGTGAACACAGGACACAAAAGAGGAAGCGAACACAGGACACAAAAGAGGAAAAGGACACAGGATACAAAAGAGGAAGTGAACACAGGACACAAAAGAGAAAGTGAACACAGGACACGAAAGAGGAAGTGAACACAGGACACAAAAGAGGAAGCGAACACAGGACACAAAAGAGGAAAAGGACACAGGATACAAAAGAGGAAGTGAACACAGCACACAAAAGAGGAAGTGAAGAGGAATAAGATAGGACGAAACATAGGATACAAAAGAGGAAGTGAACACAGCACACAAAAGAGGAAGTGAACACAGGACATAAAAGAGGCAGTGGCGTATACTGGTTAAAGGGTTTGGGCTACCACTAACCCTATTATTACACAAAATATATTTTAAAATACCTATAATAAAATTCCTTACATATTTATGTGAATTCCAGACGTCTTGATTGGGACGAAAATACGTTGATGACTTCGTCCTTGAAATTACAGTTGGGCCACTTGTAAAGTTTCTGTAGAAATGACTTTTCAATGGATATTAGTGCCAAGCCGGATAAACGTTCTTGTGTATGAGTTGATCTACAGTAGGATTTTATTCTCTTCAACGCAGAAAATTTTCTTTCTACCGATTCTGACGTAGCTGGTATTGTCACAATTAATGTTGCCAATTTAAGGACTTCAGGAATAACTTGGTTCAGCTGGTTTTCATATATGGCAGATAATATTTCTTGGATAGGTTTGTTCGAAAAATCAAAGACTTCTGCTGAATATATTACACTTAATTCATTTTTAAAACGTACTTGATCAAAGTGACTGTTATAGGACTGAAATAATTTGTTTAGTGCCTCATTCGGGAAGTTTTCTCTATAAGCAGAAAATTTTTGAGAATCTAGAAGATGTGTGAACTGAAGCTTTCCATAATCAGAAAATCTGTCAGTAATTTCCATGTGCATACGATCTAGTATGCTGTAGTACAGCTGCCTGTATTTCAATTCATCATCTCCTTTTCTTCGCTTTAATGTTGGTTCCATTGTATTGGCTGAAGAATTTTCATTTTCCATATTACTCCATATGGACGGAAACCCACTACGTCTGAACTCGGATATAGTATTTTTTTTAACTTTGATACCTCTTGCAAGTAATATGCTATGTCTAGACTTTTTGTCTGAAGAATATTGTAGAGCACATCTGTATGTGCGAACACTCTAGCATAGACTTCAAGAAGAAATATATTCTGAAACTGTGTGAAAAAATTCAAATATCCTTGAGCCTGCACATTTACAGCATCATCCCAGTTTTCTTCAGAGTCATTACAAATGATATTTTTAAAGAAAGCAGTCCGTTTTTCTCTGTATTCCTTTACTGTATTTACAAGCCGAGATGTAAAATTCAATCTAGTTGGTGCTACTTTTGGGAGTTTCTTGTTCATAAATTCCTTGAGTTTTCTGATCTTTTAGGAGATGATGAGAAAAATGCAACTAAATCCGACAGTGTTTTGAAAAAAAAATGCGGCATTCTGGAATGGATGAAGTAGTTTGTTGCAAAACTAAATTGAGAACATGGCTGTAACAATGGACAAATAGTGCTTGAGGATACTTTCCTTGAACTTTTGTTTTTAAGGCATTAATATTTCCCGCCATAACTGAAGCACCATCGTATGTCTGTGCAATTAACTTATTGCCGACATTGTATTCTGCTATAACACCTTCCACATGCTGAAACAAAGCAGCAGCAGTTTTGTCCGAACTGACATTTGTGAATCCTATAAACCGTTCTTAAACATTGGCAGTACTGTCGACGTATCTTAAAACAGTGGACAATTGACTCTGATTAGAGCAGTAACTTGTTTCATCAACAACAATGGCCACAAAAGATTTTATGTTCTTTATCATAACCCCACTTATAGCAAATATTAAGTCATTCTGAATTGCGAGAGAAGTACCACGAAATACTGTTGAACTCTCAAGATGATAGGCCAGTATATGGTCAAATTCACTTAAGGAACTTAAATATTCAATATAATTTCCTACATTGTCTGATTCCACACTCTCGTTATGACCCCGAAAAGCCAATTCTTGTTTTCCTAGAAAGCAGACTGCGTTAATAAGATGCAGTAAAATCTCCCGATTTTTTTTTTTCACAAGAGCATTGTGTTGGTTGATGTGTAGAGCTTTTTGCTTATCTAGCTGTAAATCAATTCTTGTCTTCCCAAAGTTTGCAAAGTTCATGCTACTACAAATATGAGCTTTTGATTTGTCGTATTCTAGGACTGCCGTTCGAAGGGAGTTCATATTAGAAAACCCCTCTTTTGACCACACATTAGTTTCGCGGCTAAATAACAAACATGGCCAGCAAAATAGTTTAGACAGTTTAGAAGTACCACATAACCAATTCGACTTACCATATGATGTTGAAGTGAAATGGCGTGTGTACTCACGCTATTTTTCTTTTACGTCCATGGACAAATTTAACTCAGGAGTTGGTCTTTCCATTTACACAATTTCAACTTCCTCGTTGTATGTACGACGGTTAAAAGGCACTTTTAATCAACCTTCTATTACACAGTCATTTTCAACACAAACCTCTCCAGAAACTTGTTCTGCCATATTTTTCACAATATCACTTAATTGGGAAATTAAAAACTTAATAATTCACAATTAATATAACTCTTAGACACTTGAACAAATCACAGATTTAAAATAATGCACTGCAAGAACACAATCACATTCATGAGCTAGCGTCCTAAGCGTATTGCTGCTTCGCGCCTGCGAAGAAACCGATCACGAGAGCGGTAACTCGCCCGGCCTACATTGCACGATGGAAACAGAAGGGCGAGGGGGGGACAGGACAGCGTGCGCGATACGGTCACAGGCTACCTCACGTAGCAAGCGGTTTCTCCAGCGATACCGCCTTGACAACTTGTTTCTTTTCGAGAGCAGAGAGCGCATATAAATCTAACAATTACTTTAATTTTAATTACTATGGTAAAACTAATAATACAAAATTATTACATTATGTTATATTACAAACTTTTTCTTTTGTAATGTACTTGGGCTACCGCCGGTAGCCCCGGTAGTCCGCAAAATACGCCCCTGAAAAGAGGGAGTAAACACAGGACAAAAAGGGAAAGAACACAGGACCAAAGGGGAAGTAAAAACAGGACTCAAAAGAGAAAGAGAACAGGACATAAAATAAGACGAGAACACAGGACACAAAAGAGGAAATAACACAGGTCACGAAAGACGGAGAGAAGAGAGAATACGAGACGGGACGAAAACACAGGACACAAAAGAAAAAGAACGGAGAAGACAAAAGAGGAAGTGAACACAGGACACAAAAGAAGAAAAGAACAGGAATAAGATAGGACGAAAACACAGGACACTGAAGAGGAAAAGGACACAGGACACAAAAGAGGAAGTGAACACAGGACACAAAAGAAGAAAAGATCACAGGATAAAAGATTAAGTGAAGACAGGACACAAAGGAGGAAGAGAATAGGAATAAGATAGGACGAAAACACAGGATACAAAAGAGGAAAAGAACACAGGACACAAAAGAGGAAGTCAACACAGGACACAAAAGAAGAAAAGAACACAGGATAAAAGAGGAAGAGAACACAGGACACAAAAGAGGAAGAGAACACAGGACACAAAAGAGGAAGAGAACACAGGACACAAAAGAGGAAGAGAACACAGGACACAAAACTGGAAGGAAACACAGGACACAAAAGAGGAAAAAGCACAGGACATAAAAACTGGAAAGAACACAGGACACAAAAATGGGGAAGAAACTGAAAAGAACAAGGACATAAAAACTGGAAAGAACACAGGACATAAAAACTGGAAAGAACACAGGACATAAAAACTGGAAAGAACACAGGACAGAAAAACTGGAAAGAACACAGGACAGAAAAGCTGGAAAGAACACAGGACAGAAAAACTGGACAGAAAAATAGAAAAGGACACATGAAACAAAAATTGTAAACAACACAGACACAAAAGAGGAAAAGAACACAGGACACAAAAATGGGAAAAAATTGAAAGGAACACAGGACATAAAATCTGGAAAGAACACAGGACAGAAAAATAAAGGGACACATGAAACAAAAATTGAAAAGAACACAGACACAAAACTGGAAAAAGGAAAGGACACAGGTCATATAAGGAGAAAACCACAGGAAAGAAAGATAAGACTGGAAAGAAAGGACAGAAGACAAAGAATGAAATAATAATAGAAAGGAAGAAGGAATGTGATTATGAAAAAAAAAACTGAAGGTCAACAGGTGTAAAATTAGATATAACCTTTTAAAAATAAAGAGAAGAAGAATAAAATATAAGTTTGAATGAAAGACTAGAGAAGCAGTAAAAATTAAAAAGGGGAAAAGTATGATAACTTACTACAAACAAAGAACTTAAAAATTAAGCGACATAGAGACTGAAACTGTACGAGTTACAGTATTACAACTTTCCTCCCAAGCACTCACTTCCCCACCGCAAATGTGACGTTGCACAGAGGCAGAGATAAAATCAGAAATCTGTATGTAATTCATCAATACATTGTTTCAATTATATATACATAATTCTGAGATCGACTTACAACGTTACGTAGCAAGTATATTGTAATGGTATCACTACAAATAGCATGCAGTTCAACTGCTGTATTTGAAGTGTGCATATTCCCGCTTTCCGAGTCTGGGTCGCAATGTCAAATACGATACCCACTGCAATATTCCAAACAACTCATACTGCAAATTTGTTCTCCTTCTCTGATATGTAAACGTTCAAGCCACTACAGACTCAGTGAGTGGAATCGGAGGTGTGGGCTCAAACAAGTTATCGACCCTCACGTTCGGAAGTTCATCCATTGTCTGCAAGTCTCCGGAAACGTGGGCCGTGCCGTGCTCGGCATGCACGCACGCTGTTTGGTCCATCACGAGCGCTGCGGCCGTCCGTCTCTTTCAGACTGGAATGTTAATGAAACTATAACGGGGACACCCTTACTGTAATTTGTCAACCTGTGTCAGTTCTGCTGAAACTGGACAGACGGCACGAGCAATTCACAAGTGTCACTTCACTGGTTGTACGCCGACTGAATTCTCTAAGACACGCTGCTTTCACAATACACGCTAACAACGGTCGTGCATTCGAATCCTACTCACACTACGGATGCATTTCCTTGTATTGTTTTTAGCAGTACTCTCCATTACATGTTTGGGATATAAATGTTTATCAAATTACAATTTTTTAAAAATACTACTTACTGATAATTTTAGAAATTTTAGAAATGGAAGAACATAATGTTTTTACGATTACCCGCTCATGTACAGATGACATCTATACTAATAATAAATCTGTAGCCGACATTTTTCTGGTAATTTTCGATTTTCCAATAATAATTGGTCCTAACATATATAATTAAGTACCCTGAAACCGAAAATCCCTTTTTTGAAATTTTTGTTTGTATGTCTGTCTGTCTATCTGTCTGTCTGTCTGACTGTCTGGATGTTTGTTACCTTTTCACGCGATAATGGCTGAACGGATTTCGATGAAAATTGGAATATAAATTAAGTTCGTTGTAACTTAGATTTTAGGCTATATGGCATTCAAAATACATTATTTAAAAGGGGGGGTTATAAGGGGGCCTGAATTAAATAAATCGAAATATCTCGCTTATTATTGATTTTTGTGAAAAATGTTACATAACAAACGTTTCTTTAAAAGTAATTTGCGATAAGGTTTATTCCTTGAAAAATTTTGATAGGACTGATATTTAATGAGATAAATGACTTTTAAAATTAAAATAACTGCCATCTAAGGCCGTGTAATGAATTAAAAAACAAATGACTTCTTCTATAAGGGGCCTTGGACAGCAATAATCGAAAGCTATGAGAGATAGCCTACAGAGAATGTTTCTGTGTCTGTATCAAGTAATATCGGAAGCTAAATTAACCGATTTGTATAATTAATTATTATTTCACCATTGGAAAGTGTAGTTTCTCTAGATGCCAAGCGCCATTTACTGAATACGTAGAAAACAAGGGTTAAAATTAAGTTATTACCATAATTCAATGGAAACCTATAACAAGTAAAATAAAATATACACATTAAATCTAAATGATGTCAATCTTCATTAAACTATGGTTGCATGTAATAAAAATTAAGAAACATGTTAAAGGAATTGTCGTTGCACCAAATGAGTGTCTCTGGACCAAAATTATCGCATTTTAATTATTTGGATGCAATTTATCCAAATTTATTAAACGATTTATCCTTCTACCAAACACGAATGTTCCCTGGATCAAATGTCCTGTTTTAATTATGTAATTACTTTATATGTATTTCTAACAGGTGCAGCGGAGCGCACGGGTACAGCTAGTTTTTTATAATAAAACATATAACTGAGAAACGAAGATAGGACAATTTAGAAACTTTGAAAAAGTCTTTGATCGTGTTAATAGGAATAAACTCTGGCAGATAATGTATAGAAGAGGCTATCCTAACCATTTCATAAACATATTGAAAAGTATCTACAGAAACACGACAATTAGTCTAGCATTAATATTGAACAGTCCACATCTGTGGAGTAACGGTTAGTGCGTCTGGCCGCGAAACCAGGTGGTCCGGGTTCGATTCCCGGTCGGAACAAGTTACCTGGTTGAGGTTTTTTCCGTGGTTTTCCCTCAACCCAATATGAGCAAATGCTGGGTAACTTTCGGTGCTGGACCCCGGACTCATTTCACCAGCATAATCACCTTCATCACATCCAAACGCTAAATAACCTTAGCTGTTGATAAAGCGTGGTAAAATAACCTACTAAAATAAAAATAAAATATTGAACACGGCAAATATATTCCAATTAATCAAGGTGTAAGACAAGGTTGTAGTATTTCATCAAGTTTGTTTTTAATACGTATGTATGTATGTATGTATGTATGTATGTATGTATGTATGTATGTATGTATGTATGTATGTATGTATGTATGTATGTATGTATGTATGTATGTATGTATGTATGTGTGTATGTATGTATGTGTATGTATGTGTATGTATGTATGTATGCATTCACACTGCAAATGGGTATATACCCGATGGCAGTGGTAACTAATCACACTCAATAATGACAATTAATAATAAACACAATTGGACGACATTCTTAGAAAATGGAACAACAGATCACCTAACGGTGTTAAAATCACTCCTAAGACGATGCTATTTGCGGATGACCAGGTTTCAATAAATAAAAGTGAAGATGATCTACAGAAAACAATGTATCAATTACCAGACTAGGAGATCCGAGTTCGATTCCCGGTGGAATCAGAAATTTTCATGTAAAATTTCTACCTCAGGACTAGGAGAGATGGCGATGCACAACTTCTAATCACTAGATCATGTACCAATATGCCTGGGTTAAATCCCAAATCTCTCCGCAGTGCATATGATCTACCTCAGAAGATTAGGGGCTGCCAGACAACAACAACTTTCAAGAAAAGACTAAACGATTTCTTACGGACGCAGTCAAATTGAAGTTATAATTGTGATCGAGTTTAATAATTTAATTTAATTTAGGTATGACTATCATTACTAAATACTATCTATTATTATTATTATTATTATTATTATTATTATTATTACATAATTATTTTATTGGTGTTGTGAAGATGAAAAGAATTATTGTATTATATTAATTAAGTATTATATTGTCTTGTATTGTAGTATTGTATTGCTTTGAATTGAATTGTATTGTATTAATTATGTTATATTCATAGCATTGTAGTAATTTTCTATCTTACTGGTTGAGTGGAAGAGAAGGCCGAATGGCCTTAACTCTGCCAGTTAAAATAAACCATTATTATTATTATTATTATTATTATTATTATTATTATTATTATTATTATTATTATTATTATTATTATAATGAGAAGGCATATGTCACTACTGATAATGATTCATCCGTCGGATGGGAACGTTAAGCCGGCAGGAGTAGGCTACGTGCCAGCACCGGGTTTCCCCTTCTCCCCTTCTCTATTAAAAATGTTTAACAATCATTTTTGTATAAGAATTAAAATAAATGAAACACTGTGGAGGGGATTTAGGTAAAATATTCCAAAACAGGCCCAGTTTTATATGTAGTGTACGATCCTCCACTGAAAAGTAGCCTACGATAATTTGCAGGCAATTGTGCGATCTATTCAAGCCGAAGGGTTGGCTACACTGATTCACAGGGACGAATTGCTAGGTATGCGAATTCCTCTCATGCTGGACATGGTAATCTTTGCTATTTCCCTGATTGACATAATAATAAAATTAATAATAATAATAATAATAATAATAATAATAATAATAATAATAATAATAATTTTATTTGAACGATAATAATAATAATAATAATAATAATAATAATAATAATAATAATAATAATAATAATAATAATAATAATGGTACACTTTTGGTTGGCACTCCCGATGAAGCGAAAGCTTGTGGCCGGGAGTGTAGTTTACATTGAATAATGAAAAAGTAATATTACAAGTTTAAGCCTACACTAAAATAATTATTTTATTGTTTAATTTAAATAATCCGATATATGTAGGCAAAAGTAAAGTGATGAATATCAAAATAATAATATAAGAAGTACAATGAAATTATATCAAATATATGTAAGCAAAAGCAAAGTCATGAATATCAAAATAATAATGCAGTGGACTCTCCTAAGTTCGACTGAACACAATTGAAAGTTCAGTCCAATAAAGATAGAGATTGTGGCAGGTGAAATGAATACAAATTCTTATTGGTTATCCATCAACGAATGCAGTAGTGTAGTTGCATTTCCTGCCGCCCCGAGACTTGTGTATGCGCTTCTAGTACCACAGTGGGTTTCGACAGTTCCGTCTCACAAACGGCACAATTCTCAAATAGAAAAAGAAGAGTTCATTAATTTAAAATCAATGATTAAATATGGATGTCCTAATCAATAAAATATTCTGTTTTCCTTTAACAAAAGTATCACTACAAGACACCAATTCCCATTCAAATGGCAAACTCATTTCTTAGTGCCCGTATAGGGGCGTGTCTAATTCTCCTACGTAAGCAGTCGAACTATAGAATGTCGAACTTGTTTTCTGTCGAACTTAAGAGCTACCATTGTACAAGAAATACAACGAAATTATATCAGGTAAAACATAGAAGATTCGGTTAACTAGAAAGTCCAAGGGCCTATGGTCCCTTTAAACAATAATAAAATGAAATGAAAAAAGTATTAAATAATACAATTGTAGAAAAATAAAAATATTATGCAATAATATAATGGAGTAATATATTACATACATAAATGATATTTTAGTTCTATTTCATTTATTAAATTTTGAAAGATTCATAAAATAGAAAAATATATTTTTTTCTTAAAAAATTTGGTTTAAAATACTTCCTGGATTTTTTTTAAATGAATGCCCAAATGTAAAATATACTACAGAGCTTAGGTATAGATTTATTTTATGGTGCGAATCTTTTCGGACACACTGTATTTTAAGGCATATATTAACAAATGAAATCAACTCAAAGATTAAATACGTTTCATTTATAACTATTTTTTTCTTCAGATTTCCTGCAGGTTTAAGTAAACTAAAGGGCTGTAAAGTGTTTTCTTCATAATATGTATGAATGAGTTTTGATGTTCCTCTACTGCTCACAACTTCCTCTGCAAGGCAATCCCCAAAGCTCTCACGACTGCGCCACATTAAATATGGGGCTCTGAGGCAGTGCCCCACGTCACGTGAGCTTCCTCTGCGAGGTAATTTCCACCTCCGGGGACTCTAAGTAGCTTTCGGTCCACAGAAAATTTATTGCACAGTCGAGGTTCGAACCCGCAGGCTACAAGCTCAACTTAATGGTGTCCGAGGACTTATCCCCCTTTCACAAATTCGTGATAACGTTCATCTCGTCGAGGAAACACGTCTTGTCTTAAAGAGGACCTCATCTCATCTTAAAGTTAGGGTAAAATGTGACAGTTTCTATGTTCTCTGATTAACCGTAAGTATTCTACTGGATGTTCAGTTCAAAGTGTGTCATGGCTCGCTGTATGCCATCATGTGGCTAGTCGATGAGCCTAGAGAATTCAATCTTCCTACACTTCCGCAGAGGTGTATTACTTATGTGCCAGAAAAGTTGCCTAGCAAGTACGGCGTTCATTCAGAAGAGTACTTACTGATACGTACGGTAACGCCGGTAATGGCAGGAATGTGAACTGTTTGGAAACACGTACTGAGGTTAGTTTTTTCTTACTGTCTGGATATGGTGAGAAGGTTAAGACGATTACTTACGTATTTGTTGACATTGACTTCGACGGTCAACATGGACACGGAGCATTTGATTTGTATTGTGGAATGTTGCCGTACGCAACCGATGATAACAAATACTCTGTATACTACTTGCCCGCGCAAAACACAGTTCGAAAGAGGTTATGGTAGCACACAGACTTTACAGATAGCCATCTGTTGCTACGACGTTCAAGTTGTACCGTACACGTTTTCAAGTTCAGATTGAACGCCTTGATTAATAGGCAACTTCTCTGACATAAAAGCTGAAACTCACTTCAAATCGGGAATTCACAACAGTAACGTCATGACACACTTTGAAATGAACACCCAGTATAATATGGAGGCCGTATGCTCAGTTAGTACAGCAACGGCTACGGGCTTGAACGTCCCAGATTCAATCACAGGTGGTGGTTGGATTTTTCCCGTTGTCAAAATTTCTAGAACGACCCTTAAATGCAATCACTCTCCTGTAAAGTAGAGCACCTGGTCATCCCCTTTGTGAAAAGCGATCGGAGCGTGATGCCGACCAGACCAACTTATTTTAATAGAAATATCATGAATACATAGAGCTTTTATGCGCTTTCATTGAATGTGCCTTCACAAAGTTTACTATTCTCAAATTACCATTGTTTAACGTTGATTTTCTAATGTGAATTGTTAGCGATGCAGTGATCAAGAGAAGAATGTACGGTAATTCATAGAATAAGATAGGCTACTGAGGAGATTGAGATTGCCAAGAAAATAAAATGGTCGTGACAATAAAGAAGCAAACACAATAAAGAGGATGAGAGAAAAGAGGAAGGAGATACGAGAAGAAGCCAAGAGAATACGAGGAAAAGACAGGATATGAGAAAAAGACAAGCGGATACGAGAAAAAAAGCCAAGAGGACACGAGAAAAAGCCAAGAGGATACGAGAAAAGGACAAGAGGATACAAGAAAAAGACAAGAGGATGCGAGAAAAAGACAAGAGAATACGAGGAAAAGACAGGATATAAGGACAAGAGAATACGAGAAAAAGGCAAGATGATACGAGAAACAGACAAGAAGATACGAGAAAAGACAAACGGATACGAGAAAAACCTAGAAGATAGGAGAAAAAGCCAAGAGGGTACGAGAAAAAGACAAGAAGATACGAGAAAAAGACAAGAGGATACGAGAAAAAGCCAAGGGGATACAAGAAAAAGACAAAAGGATACGAGAAAAAAAGTCAAGAGGATACGAGAAAAAGCCAAGAGGATACGAGAAAAAAAGCCAAGAGGATACGAGGAAAAAAAGCCAAGAGGACACGAGAAAGAGCCAAGAGGGCATGCGAAGGAGCTAAGAGGCGAGAAAAGGCTAAAGAACACTAGGAAAGGTCAGGAAGACGCGAGGCAAGGCCAAGAGGACACATGAAAATGCCAAGAGGACACGGAAAAATGTCAATAAGGCAAGAGGAAATGCCAATAGGACACGAGGAAATGTCAAGAGGATACGTGAAAATGCCAAGAAGACAGGAGAAAATAACAAGAGGATATGAGGAAGAGACATAAGGACAACCGAAAGAACCAAGGGAACATAAAAGGCCAAGAGGGCACGAATAAAAGCTAAGAGAGGACGAGAAAGACACAAGAGGACACCAGAAAAGACCAATAGGACACCAGAAAAGACCAATAGGACACCAGAAAAGACCAATAGGATACCAGAAAAGACCAATAGGACACCAGAAAAGACCAAGAGGACACGAGAAAAGACTAAGAGAACACGAGAGACCAAAAGAAACGAGGAAAAGCCAAGAGGGACGAGATGAGGACACCAGGAAAAACCAAGGGGGCGCCAGAAAAGACCAAGAGGACACGAGAAAGAACCAAAAGGACACAATAAAAAGTCGAAAGAACATGAGAAAAAGTTAAGAGGACACAACTAGACACCAACAGGATACGAGGAAAACCAAGAGCACATGTGAAGAACCAAGAGAATAGGAGAATAGATAAGAGAACACGAGAAAAAGCAAACAGGACATTGTAAAATGAAGATGATACAATAAAATCAATAGTAGGCCTACACGATAAAGTCAAGAGAACACAAGAAAGCTAATACTACACAAGAAAATCAAGAAAACACGAGAAAAACAAAGAGCACACGTGGGAAAAAGTAGAGACGAGAAAAGCCGAGAGGATATGAAAAAGGCCAAGAGGACACGAGAAAATTAAAAGTACAAATACACGAGAAAACCAATACTGCTGAGAAAATCAAGAGGACACGAAAAAACCTAAAGGATATAATAATACCAGCACTGCAAGAGAAAATCAAGAGGACACGAGAAAACTTAAGGAATATAATAATACCAGTACTGGAAGAGAAAATCAAGAGGACACGAGAATTCCTAAAGGATATAATAACACCAGTACTGGAAGAGAAAATCAAGAGGACACGAGAAAACTAAAGGATATAATAATACAAGTACTGCAAGCGAAAATCAAGAGGACACGAGAAAACTAAAGGATATAATAATACCAGTACTGTAAGAGAAAATCAAGAGGATACGAGAAAACTAAAGGATATAATAATACCAGTACTGCAAGCGAAAATCAAGAGGACACGAGAAAACTAAAGGATATAATAATACCAGTACTGGAAGAGAAAATCAAGAGGATACGAGAAAACTAAAGGATATAATAATACCAGTACTGCAAGCGAAAATCAAGAGGACACGAGAAAACTAAAGGATATAATAATACCAGTACTGCAAGCGAAAATCAAGAGGACACGAGAAAACTAAAGGATATAATAATACCAGTACTGCAAGCGAAAATCAACAGGACACGAGAAAACTAAAGGATATAATAATACCAGTACTGCAAGCGGAAATCAAGAGGACACGAGAAAACTAAAGGATATAATAATACCAGTACTACAAGAGAAAATCAAGAGGACACGAGAAAACCTAAAGGATATAATAATATCAGTATTGCAAGAGAAAATCAAGAGGACACGAGAAAATCTAAAGGATATAATAATACCAGTACTGCAAGAGAAAATCAAGAGGACACGAGAAAATCTAAAGGATATAATAATAATACCAGTACTGCAAGAGAAAATCAAGAGGACACGAGAAAATCTAAAGGATATAATAATACCAGTACTGCAAGAGAAAATCAAGAGGACACGAGAAAACTAAAGGATATAATTAAATAATACCAATACTACAAGAGAAAATAAAGAAGACACGAGAAAACCTAAAGGATATAATAATACCAGTACTGCAAGAGAAAATCAAGAGGACACGAGAAAACCTAAAGGATATAATAATATCAGTACTGCAAGAGAAAATCAAGAGGAGACGAAATAACTAAGAGAACAAGATGTAACCGAAAGGACAAGAGAATACCGGAAGAACAAGAAAAAACCGAAAGGATACGAGAAAACCGAAAGGACACGAGAATGAAGATGACAGAAGAGAGAGTGAATTGAATAGGGGAATGGAATGGATAATACACTATTGAAGTGGAGAAAATAATAAAAGAGAGCAAAATATAAATAGAGAAAATAATGAAGCTAATGGAAGAAATAAAGACTGAAAATGTGAAAGGGAAAAAACAAAGGAGCAGCAGTTGCAATATTGAAGCCAAGGGCGAACATTAAGAGCGGTAACCTGTTGCATTAATAATAATAATAATAATAATAATTATTATTATTATTATTATTATTATTATTATTATTATTATTATTATTATAATAATAATAGGGGTAAAAGCAGAAATACAGAATAAAAGACAACGTGAAGAGGAAGCATAGGATGAGTATCTTCTTTATGAAGTTGTCAAGAGCAGCAAATACGTCACAAAGCGTAACACGAAACAGCTGCTGTTTTTCATACCCCTTTAAGCGGATCGCAAAGCTCCATCCCTTGAATTTGTGGGACCTGTTATCTTCCCCTTCCGCAAGAATGAACAGGATACTCGCGATTTCGCCATAACTTTAATTAAGCTCTAGGTTTGTCATAATAGACTTTCAACTTTTAAATTAACACCGAGATCCTATGGCTCAAGTTGTTATTGATGGTGCTTCCCTCAGCTGGTAACAATCAGATAATACATTTCCAGGGGTTCTAAAGTTCTTTTTATAGTCGACTTTCATTATAACCATTAATATTCTTAATGGCAAGACCATTGTTTTTCATGAAAACAATGGAAATCCTGTTACAACAATCCAGGCTTTTGGTTACCGGTACATTAATTTTTCCCTTTCTTTGACCGTTCCTGGAAGTGATAATGTTGGGAGAAGGTGCTATCTTTTATGGTACATATGAAAGTTATAAAAAGTTTCTGGTATCTATTCTGAAAACGTAGGCTACGAAACAAAAACTGAGTACACAAAAACAGCATGCATTAATGAAAATGGGGCAGGGAATTTGAGGAAATCCCTATCATTGCGTAACGTGTACACAGGAATTAGCGTAATGGAATTAGTATAAGTAAATACAATTTGCTGTGAGATTAAAAAGTATATTTAATGAACGGATGTAATAATGTTCACATGATATAAGCTATGAATCACAGGCACTCCTCTGTTATTATATATATATATATATATATATATATATATATATATATATATATATATATATGTATTCAGGATTCTACAGCTACTGCCGTCTTCCTGTGCCAATCCTCCAAAGCCTTCTGTCTTGTGCGTCTTCGGTCCTCAACCCCCACTTATGCATGACCTCCATTACTTCGTTGTCCCAAGTTCTTTTTGGTCTACCTCTTCCTCTTCTTCCTGGAGGTTTCCACAGGTAAATTTGTTTAGGCCATCTATCTTCACCGATTCTCATCAGTTGACTAAACCACTTCAAACTCTTATTTTCTATTCTACTTAACACTGTCTCTTCAGCATCCATTCTATGCCTAATTTCTTCATTATGTTCGTTTTGAAGATTCAAACTGTGCATAGTTATATATAGCACGAATGGCCGTACGGGCTCGAGCGAAGGATCTTGTGTATATGAGTTTGTATAATTTATCATGCATCAATCTATCTATCTATCTATCTATCTATCTATCTATCTATCTATCTATCTATCTATCTATCTATCTATCTATCTATCTATCTATCTATCTATCTATCTATCTATCTATCTATCTATCTATCTATCTATCTATCTATCTATCTATCTATCTATCTATCTACCTATATCTATCTACCTATCTATCTACCTATCTACCTACCTACCTACCTACCTACCTATCTATCAACCTATATCTATATATCTATCTACTTATATCTATCTATCTATCTACCTATATCTATCTATCTATCTACCTATATCTATCTATCTATCTACCTATATCTATCTATCTATCTACCTATATCTATCTATCTATCTATCTATCTATCTATCTACCTATATCTATCTATCTATCTATCTATCTATCTATCTATCTATCTATCTATCTATCTATCTATCTATCTATCTATCTATCTATCTCTATCTCTATCTATCTACCTATATCTATCTATCTACCTATATCTATCTACCTGTCTGTCTGTCTGTCTATCTGTCTATCTATCTATCTATCTATCTATCTATCTATCTATCTATCTATCTATCTATCTATCTATCTATCTATCTATCTATCTATCTATCTATCTATCTATCTATCTATCTATCTATCTATCTATCTATCTATCTATCTATCTATCTATCTATCTATCTATCTATCTATCTATCTATCTATCTATCTATCTATCTATCTATCTATCTATCTATCTATCTATCTATCTATCTATCTATCTATCTATCTATCTATCTATCTATCTATCTATCTATCTATCTATCTATCTATCTATCTATCTATCTATCTATCTATCTATCTATCTACCTACCTACCTACCTACCTATCATTTTAATGTGGCCCAAGCGGGAGACTCTAGCACAGTGATCGTCAGCACTCGCTGAAATGTGCAATGGGTACGCGGTGCCGTCCCGTGTGCACTGTCATGCAACAGGGAGAGATAGAGAGCATACCCGCTAGCAGCTACGAGAGCACTATAGTGCACTGCGTCTTCCGCGGGTAAAAGAGGCTAGCCCCAGCGTGCTCTGTGCTGACGACCCCTGCTCTAGCACTTCGTCTCACATAATCCATTTCTACGGCCAAAATTCTTTTTCTATAATATGCATTCGTTACCCATATTTCACTTCAGTAGTTTAATACAGATTCAACTAACATTTTGCCAATATATTTTTTGGTATCCTTCCAAAGATGTTTATCCCACCATGTAGAATTTAAACATGTTATAATTTTTTTACTTTGTTCAATTCGGTTTTTTATTTCCTCTTCGCCAATACCTTCTGCTTTAATTATAACCAGGCTTCGAGACTTTGGACCCGATACAATAAGTTTACTGTGCTTGTACTATAGGTTGTTGACTCGCTGCAGGTAGTGAAAGGTAGAGACATGTTGAGATAACAACGTTGCTATTTAGAATAGAGTACGGTAGTATGGGGAAACGCACACATATGGACATTCTGAAAGTAAATATGCATTACACAATGACAATATCAAAAGAATATGAAAGCATTTATTCTCCTGTCTTTTATAAGCATTTGTGTTTAATTATACACAGTGTTAATGGTGGAAATAAACATGTAGCAATTTTAATTTATTCATTTATCCTATTGGTCGTCTTTAGGAGGTGCAGTTACAGTACCGAATTGCAACCTACTACAAGATACATTTTCACTGTCAAAAACGCAAATCTTTTTTCAGTTGTCTACCAAACACAGTTTGTACTGTGAAAAGATGCGCTCTACGTCGCATGACTTTATAGGAGCAAAACGAGAAAACCTAACATCATTGCAGTCTCTAAGAGACGGTCCTTCATTCTTGAGTGACTCTATGTCCACTAATTTGCTGTTACACAATGCTCCATATCCGTTATTTTTACATAAAATTGATTTCCACTTCTGTTTTACACGTTCAGTAACCGGTGTACTTGGTGTCTCATTAATTCTCTGTGTCATTTCCTCTATTAATTTGAGGGCTTCCGGCATCTCTTGCTGTGACTTTTCTAGTTTCAGACACAGTTTGAAAATAGATTTGTATGAAAACGAAATTATTCATCAGAACCTTCAAATCCAGAGCGTTTCCTTTGCGTATTTGTTGTCATTCATTCTACAGTACCCCTACCCACTGTACGCTTTACCACTATACTCAGTACGCCGTTATGCAGATTTCCACTGAACTGCTCTATCGGGTCCGAAGTCTCGAAGCCTGGTTATAACTGTACCTAGATATTTTGCCTGGTTAACTTATTTAATTTCAATTTCATCATTTATAACAATATTATCACTACTTTTAGTATTAATGGCCAAATATTGTCTTCTTATAATTGATACAGACCCCAGGATTTCATAAAATTTGTTTAATCTTTTGACCATAAATTCTAAATCAAAAAGATCTTGGGCAATCACTACTTGATCGTCTGCAAATTGTAAATTAAATAGGAATTTATCTCTATTCCTCTGTTATTAACAAATTAAAAGAGAATGTTACTGTTAAGAGGACAAGTAAAGAACTGTTTTTGAGTCACAGACAATTAAAAATTAAGTGATATATTGTGCATAAGCACCATGAGAATATCCCGTAAATGTTATTGTTATTCATCCATCCGCATGTCTGTAATGCCAAGCTTTTATTATTTTTTATAGTTACGCGTGCAATGTACATGCGTCAGCTTTAGATCCCTGTCAAAGCACAACTGAATACGGCTAGTTATATATATATATATATATATATATATATATATATATATATATATATATATATATATATATTGCAAACCCAAGCCAAAGTAAAAGTAAATCCATGGCGCTACAGCTCATGAAGGGCCAAGACCGACCAGCCGGCTGCTGGCCTCACGTCCACATGCCGAAGCAGAGGTGGACGATCATCCAACCAGAATGGAGGTATCGTGTGGTTAGCACGATGATCCTCCCAGTCGTTAAAGCTGGTTTGCGAAACCGAATTTTCGCTACATATCGTAGCTCCCCAAGTGCATCACGATGCTGAGTGGGCACCAGTCCCATACACTGGCCGAAATTTCATGAGAAAATTTCTTCCCCCATGAGATCTCGAAACATCGCGCATTCCGTAATGCGAGTCCTAGGCGGTATGCCTTACACCACGACGCCACGGCGCAGGACTCCCCCCGTCAATGGATTATAATAAACTCTTCCAAGTAAGTTTAGATTATATAAGGCAGCCGTGGCGAAAATGTGATCATGCGCCGAACCAATGTGTAACCTGCAACGTGCATAGCACCTATGGAGAGAGGCGGACACCCGAAGGGGAAGTGAAGCAACTGTCTGACTTATTAACGGATTTTCATTTTCCTTACGTCAAGCACTTAAATATAATTGTATACAGTATAAGATTACGAACTAATGTTTAGTACGTGTAACGAAGAAAGAAATGAACAAGAGAACATAGGACACATTATCACAGCCTAAAATTAACTGTCTTCAGAATGTCTCTGCGACAGAGTTTCAAAATCAGGAATTATGTCACTTACTGCCAGTCGTAGTTGATCACGAAGGTATTTGTCTGTCAGTCGTGATCTAAATTTGGTTTTTATTACTTTCATTGTTGAAAATAATTTTTCACAAACGTAAGTTGTATCGAACATGGCTTCAAAATAGCAAAGCGAAAGAACGAAGCTTCGGATATTTATTTTTTGGCAAAGATTTGAAAAGTTCAACATTTGTCAAGACTTTAGGCCTACATCTAGCTTTCATTTAACATCACATAGTAAATCTGTGAGTTAAATGGAAGATTTAACCGCATTATTCGTACATCTGCTGAAAAAGGATCCACGTAGAGATAATAATAATAAAAATAATAATAATAATAATAATAATAATAATAATAACAATTATACTTAACTTTTTAATGTTCTAATGAGTGCTATGTAGTATAATGCCGTTTTGTTATACAACCGTTTTCCTCGTAATACTTGTGAACAAATCATACACTTAATATTGGCATCATATTGGCAGCAAAAAAATGCGTCCTCCCATCCTACTTGAAACTTTCGTTTTTGTAGAGGTACATGGTTTCGAGAGAGACATTGCGACGATACGCCACTCGTAGGTCAGAGACAGATACAAATGGAACGGAGTTTGACTCCAGTGAGTGAGAGGGTGGGGGTTGGGGGAGGTAGTAAGCAAGAGAAATGTTTAGCTATCACTGCGAGCCACAATGTGCTCGCGAGTTACATTTTCGCCACGGCTGATGTAAGATATAGGCTTATGCGGACTCCTCATGTGCAGGAAAGGAACTCTTTTACATTGTCAACTTTATCGCGATATGTCGTAAGCATTCCCACAGCGTTCAAATGGAATGACATCAGTTTAAGGAATCGTACCAAACCCTTTAATTTTTTTCTATTAATGTAGGTTGAACTAAAACTTTACATGTTAAAAGTGGAGTCGATTACGTAGACCTATACAACTGTTTCCCGAACCTCCGCCCCAAAACAATAGCCTTGCGAAGAGTCTGATAAATCTACGTTCGGAAATAACGTATTTATACAACACATTTTAAGTAGGAGAATTCATTAACATTTAAGACTTAAATAGTTAGAGTATTTAGTGACCACCTGCAATAACTACAGTTTTATGCGTGATCTATACTAGCCCCTAATATGATTTTTTTTTCTCTGAGATTCTGGCTGATACATTTATTGCTGTTTAGTCATCTATCCGAAGACAGGTCTGAACCTCACAAGTGATACCAACAAGGTACCACTTATGAGATAACTAGACCAGGAGATAATGAGGTATGGTAGTCAGTTCCTTCCCCCTCCATTGCATACATCGCTGACTTCAGATACAATTGTTCTTCCTCTAATTATATCGTCAAGAGAGATGTACTGCCTGACAACAGATGAACATATCAGCCAAAACCTTGGTAGATACATTTATTATCAGGTAGTATATCTCACTTGAAGATTAGATAAATGTCGGAGGAAAAACAATTTTATTGTTGCATGCATCTTAAGTCTGATTAGTGAAATATGTTATTCGTCAGCGATGTATGTAGGCCTAATGGAGGGGGGAAAGGAACTGACTTAGTTGCCTCATGAGTGATACCTTGTTTCAGTAAATTTTAATTCCATAATTTGTTGAATAACTCGAGAGAAGCGAAGGATGATGATTATACTTACTTACTTACTGGCTTTTAAGGAACCCGGAGGTTCATTGCCGCCCTCACATGAGCCCCCCATCGCTCCCTATCCTGAGCAAGACCAATCCAGTCTCTATCATCATATCCCACCACCCTCAAATCCATTTTAATATTATCCTCCCATCTACGTCTCGGCCTCCCCAAAGATCTTTTTCCCTCCGGCCTCTCAACTAACACTCTATATGCATTTCTGGATTCGCCCATACGTGCTACATGCCCTGCCCATCTCAAACATCTGGATTTAATATTCCTAATTATGTCTGGTGAAGAATACAATGCGTGCAGTTCTGTGTTGTGTAACTTTCTCCATTCTCCTGTAACTTCATCCTTCTTAGCCCCAAATATTTTCCTAGGCACCTTATTCTCAAACACCCTTAACCTATATTCCTCTCTCAAAGTGAGAGTCCAAGTTTCACATCCATATAGAACAACCGGTAATATAACTGTTTTATAAATTCTAACTTTCAGATTTTTTGACAGCAGACTGGATGATAGAAGCTTCTCAACCGAATAATAACAGGCATTTTCCACATTTATTCTGTGTTTAATTTCCTCCCGAGTATCATTTATATATATTACTGTTGCTCCCAGGTATTTGAATTTTTCCACCTCTTCAAAGGAAAAATTTCCAATTTTTATACACTCAGGGACAAAAAAACCGGACACTTATATAGTTGCTTGTATTTTGTTGCCAATTATTTCAAAATGAAACAAAACCCATTTAAACAAAATAATGTTTCATTTAGCACTTTATACGACAACATTTGAAAAAAAATCTCTGATGAGAAAATTTACAAAAAATTACAAAGGGCGTATAATTATGGCATCGTTTGGTCTAACTGTTTTTTTTTTTTTCATTTTATGGTGCCTTAAACATTAAAATCACTTTTTAGTAACGGGTATTACCCCCTCTGGCTTGAATAACTGCATCCATACATCTTGGCATGCTCTCAATTTGGTTAGCAATGTCTTCTTGAGGAATAAGTTCCCATTCTTCGCCAAGTGCTCGCCTCAACTCTCGTAACGATTCTGGTCTCGGTCGTCTATTCTTAACACGTCGTCCCAGCAAGTCTCACACGTGTTCAATTGGGTTCATGCCTGGACTCCTTGCTGGCCATGGAAGAACATGGATTCCCACTTCTTGGAGATAATTTCCGACCGCATGGGCAATATGCGGGCCGTGCATTATCATCCATTAAAACAAAATTATCGCCTACAAATTGGCCAAATGGCACAACATGATCAGCCAAACATTCATTTATATACCTATCAGTTGTTAGTCTTTCATTTTCAACAAAAACCAACTCTGTACGAGCATCCGTACACACTCCTGCCCAAACCATCACTCCACCACCTCCATACGGCACATTTTCGGAATTGCAACACTGTGAAAATCGTTCTCCCCTCCTTCTCCAAACTCTTTGACGTCCATCAGGTGAGCACAGATTGAAACGGGACTCATCGGTGAACAGAACACAGCTCCACTGTCCATTTCTCCAATCCCTGTGATCATTTGCAAAACGCAGTCGTTCAACTCGATGCATCCTGAGAAGTCTGGGACCAGTTGCAGGTCTACTTGATATCAGTCCACTTGCTTTCAACCTCCTAACTGTTTTGGCCGAAATTGGGCGTCCATGCATGTTAACAAATTGCTGGGCTACACTAGTAGCTGGCAGGTTGCGCTCCCTAAGGACTCTCAACACCATATACCTGTCTTCATTTGGATTTGTAGCTCTTGGACAACCCGAACCTGGTCTTCTGGTATATTCTAGGGTCTCTCTATACCGTTTTATGGCATCATGGGTTGTGCTTCTAGCTATATTCATAACATTTGCAATGTAACGTACACTGCGTCCATCATCGTAAAGGGCTACAGCTCGAGCCACATCTTCAGGTCGCATCTTGTTTTAAGACAAATGTTACAACCCCACTTAAACTCAGAAAATGTAAAAATAAAGAAATAACGAATGATAACGATAATGAAGGACAAAATGGTTGAGACAAAATTGTTATAGCTGAGACTCCGAAAGCAAAATTGGAATATTTGGTTGTAATGGATTGTTTATAAAACAAAAAACAATCAACAATGTATACACGTCTCCATAACAACAGATGGCTACCATAATATTGAATGAGAAGATAATGTTTTGCAAAATACCAGCAAATATTAAAGTGTCCGGTTTTTTTTTGTCCCTGAGTGTATTTCCATTTCGTACAATATTCTCGTCACGAGACATAATCATATACTTTGTCTTTTTGGGATTTACTTCCAAACCTATCTCGATACTTGTTTCAAGTAAAATTTCCGTATTTTCCCTAATTGTTGTGGATTTTCTCCTAACATATTCACGTCATCCGCATAGACAAGAAGCTGATGTAACCCGTTCAATTCCAAACCCTCTCTGTTAACCTGGACTTTCCTAATGGCATACACTAGAGAAAAGTTAAAAAGTAAAGGTGATAGTGCATCTCCTTGCTTTGGCCCGCAGTGAATTGGAAACGCATCTGACAGAAACTGACCTATACGGACTCTGCTGTACGTTTCACTGAGACACATTTTAATTAATCGAACTAGTTTCTTGGGAATACCAAATTCAATAAGAATATCATATAAAACTTCTCTCTTAACCGAGTCATATGCCTAATAATAATAATCTTATTAATAATAATAATAATAATAATAATAATAATAATAATAATAATGAAATCTGTTCACTAGTATTGTAATTGAATGAATTAAGGGGAAGGTACACCATTGGTCTGTAAAAATTTAGTGAAATTCGTTCTTTTTATATCTGAGCTACTAGTCTACATATAAAAGCTAAATGAACAAAACTTTTCATGTTCAACATATATATGTGCATTAGTGTAAAGGTTGATAATAGTGTGATACGAGTAATATTGTGATAGTTCTTTTTGAGAATGTATTACAATTTTACTGAGCGACAGAAGTATCGGTTTTGTGCAGCAACTTGTCCACGAACATTCTCTTAATACATTGGCGCAAAAAAAAAAAAAACGATATTCCTCTCGCTCAGTAAGATTGTACTAAATTCTCAAAAAAAAAAAAAAAATTATCGAAATATTACCAACCTTCACCCTATAGAGGAGAAGGTGAAAATATGGGCTCGTAGTGGTAATATGGGCTAGTAGTGGTTTTTTTACTTTATATGGTGTTGCTATCTAGCGAAAAAGCTCTAAAAGTACATCTCGTGTCCACCAGTATGCGTGCACAAAGAGACAGTTGTCTTTTTAGTGTGGATGTGGTGTGTTCTTTGTGTTTTTCATCAATTTCAAAGTTTTTGCAGATATGTTGTTTCAATTTTATTGAAATAAATATATTTCATGTTTAGTAATCACGCTTGATGTGTTGCACTGATTAAGAATAGCTCTATCACATGGCTTAAGAATAATATTTATTTAGAACAACAATTGCCATACATAATCTTAGAAACCTTCATGAGTCGATGCTGCTAATATGGGCTATCGCTATGTGTCAAATATGGGATAGGTAGCCCATATTACCAACACATTAGCACGTCCCGTATTTTCACTATCGTGATTTGCGTTGTTACAGAATATTGCCACTCATGTGACACAGGTTACCTAATTATGTTTCTTTGTTTTTTTTTCCAATTTTATTTTCAAATTCTTGTGTTAGCCCATATTTAGACCCCACTATCTATAGAGAACCAGTTCGTCTTTCTTTCGAAAAGTAATTATATGCAAATATCTATTGCAACTAATGACCTTTAAGACTGGAAAAATTGTATATGAATAATTACTTTGTATGTCAATAAAGATAACCAAGCAATATGCCACACCATTTTCCATTATTATGAGGAAAACAAAATGGTAACCCATATTTCCACCTTCTCCTCTACTTTATAAAACAGTACTCAGAATATTAAAATAGCTAATAATTACCTGTAAAAATAATATTAAATTTGCGTAAGTTTTTTTACAACCCTAAACCATATACATAATAAAATATACAATGAATTACATGTCTGCAGGATTATTTTACTGGAAAGCTTTAAAGACCTACATCAATAACATAGTCTAGGATCTTTCAAATATTCCTTCAAGAATTTTTTTTCTTAATACTTACTTTCAAATTTACGAATATTATAGATATATTAATTTGTCCTATAGAATTTATCTGTAATATTGACACTTAATATTTTAGGAGAAAAATTCGCTCCGGCGCCGGGGATCGAACTCGGGTCCTTGGTTCTACGTACCAAGCGCTCTGACCACTGGGCTACGCCGAATTCAATCCACAGCACCGGATCGAACTTCCCTCCTCCAATGTTTCCCTTTGTGGCCTGAGTCCAAGTTTGACATATATATGTTGACGGGTTCGATCCCCGGCGCCGGAGCGAATTTTTCTCCTAAAATATTAAGTGTCAATATTACAGATAAATTCTGTAGGACAAATTATTTATTTATCTAAACGATAACAGCTCCCTGTATTAACAGGCTGCCACAAAGACAGAGCATATTGTGCAATAGGCAGTTGGAAGTATAAATAATATACATATGTTTAAGTTGAAGGGAGTCTTACAACAACGACAAGAAATGACTGAATAAATAAGTAGCTACTAATTAATTAGTTGAAGATCATTGTTGACCGTAGAGATGGTTGCGGAGTATAAATATTGATCCTCTCAGAGCTGCAAGAACGATGTCATCAATTGCCTTCCTCTGTAGGCCGAAACGTTGCCAGGTCTGGAAGAAGAAACCGGGAACAGTTCCGCGCGCTCCAACCATAAAGCCTATTACTTCAATTTCTTGTAGACCGTATTTGTCCATGAAATATGGAACGGTACGTACATAGATGTCGTTTTTTTCCCTATTTACATCTTCAGTTGGCTCTTTTGTTTTTCAAATCTAACGGTGGGATCGATGATGTAGCCATTGTTGTTATCTGGTGGGATGGCAATCATGTCTATTCTTCTTGTACTGCCATTGTCTGTCAGTCCGTGAACTTCTTCGAACACTTGAAAATTTATTGATCTAAACTGTTCGGCGAGCATCGAACGAATTCTATGGTGTCCTGAGTTACGGAGTACTTCTCCGTGCGGACAAGAGCCCAGGACATGTGCAAGTGTTTCTGGCTCTCTGTGGCATCTGTAATATTCTCTCAGCTCTTTATGTTCAGAAATAAACCCAGTTCCTCTATAAATCGAATGGCGTTTTCATTTGTAAGTAAACGTCTTTTTTTTAAGTTTAGCTATTACAAGAGTGTTTTGTCTATCTAACAATCGAATTAGAGAACGTAAAATAGATTTTTTTTAATGTATCACGTTTTGATCTTTCTACTACAAATGTTCTTATAAAAATGCATGATCACGTACGGCACACAAATCCAGTGACTTGTGAGGTGGCGTCGCACAAATCTTACTTCTTCGTCATTAGTTTCAAACAAAAGATCATATTCATGATATGACGCGCCATTGCCTGACAACTGACGATCTCTTCGCCGCACTGTTGTAGATGGCGGTGTTATTCCAGGCGGCGATGTTTCTATGCCGAGGATATTATAATGACGGCAGGTCGTTAAAGCTGACAGCTTCCCTTGAATGCAGCAGGTCGTCAGAAAGAAATGATGCTGGAATATGAGCCCTGCCGAAGGCGTTAAATGACGAGGAAGGTTGTCCATGTTAAATGATACGTAGGCAGCCTTCCAATCACACGTGTTCTGTTGGAGGAAACAAAGTAGAACTATCGTTAGCCGCCCGGAGATATTTTAAAGATTCTGCTCGTCTTTTCCCTATTTCCATAAGCTTATCAGGTTCATATTCTGTTATTTTTATTACTGCTACTTAATATCGTGGTGAGTTTATCAGCCTTTCCCCAACTTATATTATGATTCTCCTTCCTCTTTTTTAATAATTTATATTAAGATGATGATGATAATAATAATAATAATAATAATAATAATAATAATAATAATACGAAGTATATATTATACATTGTATACTTCAAATGACATAATTAGGACCATAAAATCCAGACGTTTGAGATGGGCAGGACATTTAGCACGTATGGACGAATCCAGAAATGCATACAGAGTGTTAGTTGGGAGGCAGGAGGGCAAAATACCTTTGGGGAGGACGAGACGTAGATGGGAAGATAATATTAAAATGGATTTGAGGGAGGTAGGATATGATGGTAGAGACTGGATTAATCTTGCTCAGGATAGGGACCAATGGCGGGCTTATGTGAGGGCGGCAATGAACCTCCGGGTTCCTTAAAAGCCAGTAAGTAAGTAAGTATATGATTATTTATTTATTTTATTTATTTATTCTGGTGTAGTTAGTCATCAGGCCTTCTCTTCCACGCCACCAGAAATACAAATACAATAACAGAAATAAGAAGGAAACAAAAACACTATAAACAAAGTAAAGCCACACAAAAATATACACAGGTTGCAGTCACACAAACTTTAAATGAGTGATTAAGTATCATAATTAATTGTATCCTAACTAATTAAATAACATAAACAAGAAACTTGCAATTTTAATCTAGATTGAAGAAGAAAAAACACACGCAAATCAACACTTCTAGCAATACCTAAAAAGCATTAAATAAGACAAAATTGTCCAATTTAATTTTGAATTGTGATAAAGTCCGGCAGTCCCTGATGTCATTAGGTAACGAATTCCAGATGCGCGGTATTTCTACAGTGTAGGAGGATGAGTATAAAGACGTTCTATGATGAGGGATAGAAAGAAGTGCTTGATGCCGGTTTCGAAGAGTTGTAAGAAATTGAAAGCACGATAACAGATAATTCGGAGTAGAAGTATGCATGATTCTAAACAGAAGAGACAGTGAATGTATTGTTCTTCGTTTCTTCAGACGCACCCATGAAAGTATGATTGTCTCGTGACCAGAATATTCTACGCAATGTAAATATAAAAATTGGAGATTTATCCTTGGAAGAGGTGAAAAAAATTAAAATATCTTGGAGCAACAGTAACAAATATAAATGACACTTGGGAGAAAATTAACGCAGAAAAAATATGGGAAACGCCTTTTATTATTCGGTTGAGAAGATTTTGTCATCTAGTCTGCTGTCAAAAAATGTGAAAGTTAGAATTTATAAAACAGTTATATTACCGGTTGTTCTGTATGGTTATGAAACTTGGACTCTCACTTTGAGAGAGGAACAGAGATTAAGATGTTTGAGGATAAGGTGCTTAGGAAAATATTTTGGGCTAAGAGGGATGAAGTTACAGGAGAATGGAGAAAGTTACACAACGCAGAACTGCACAAATTGTATTCTTCACCCGACATAATTAGGAACATTAAATCCAGACGTTTGAGATGGGCAGGGCCTGTAGTACGTATGGGCGAATGCAGAAATGCATATAGAGTGTTAGTTGGGAGACCAGAAGGAAAAAGACCCTACGGGAGGCTGAGACGTAGATGGGAGAATAATATTAAAATAGATTTGAGGGAGGTTTATTCTCCTTATAAGGTACTTCTTCCTAAAAAATTCAAGTTGTAATGTCAGTACAAAAATGTGCTTTACTGTCCACCCTGTGATGTAACGATTAGCACGTCTGACCGTGAAACTAGCTGGCCCAAATTCAAATCCTGGTTAGGACAAGTTATCTGGTTGAGATTTTTTCCAGGGTTTTCCCTCAACCCATAAAGAGCAAATGCTGGGTAACTTTCGCCGCTGGACCCTGAACTCAATTCTCTGGCATTAACACCTTAATCTCATTCAGACGCTAGATAAAGTGTCGTCAAATAACCAATTTAAAAATAATCTTTATAATATACGTGTCATTAAAGTTACAATTAATAAATAAAACTGTCCTTATGAAACAATTACTAATACCTACTATGCATTGTCTTAAAATATAACTGAATTAGTATAAAGTTAAAGAAACCACAAAGAGATCAATAGAAGAATTTCATCGGCATGGAAGGCGTTCTGGAGCCTGAAGTTCATATGGACGGACAAGACAATCAACCGCAATCTCAAGTTCGAGGCACTAGAGACATGTATAATCCCAGTTTTGCTATACGGCTGCCAAACTTGGACGTTGTCCGAGAGACAACGCTCAAGTATACAAACATGCCAGAGGAAGATGCAAAGAAAAATACTGGGCACCACGCTACGAGACAGAATGACAAACGAACCACTACAAAGACTGACGAACACTACTGACGCAGCAGAACGAGTCACAGCAACGAAGTGGACCTGGGGGGGGGGGGACATGTGGCGAGACTACACCAGGCAAGATGGACCCATGCAGTCACGATGTGGGACCCCTACGTCGGAAAGAGAGGACAGGAAAGACCACGGCTCAGATGGTCTGACATGTTTACCAAAGAGGCGGGGAAGCAATGGTCGAGGACAGCAAAGAACAGAGTTTTGTGGAAAGAACTAGGGAAGCTCATTGTAAATAGATAACGTAATCAGTGTTAAGATATTGTAAATAGTAAAGTCAGTGTTAGTGAAAGTGTAAGATAAGTTTTGTAAATAGTAAAGTCAGTGTTGAGAAAGTGTCAGGTAAATAGCAATCAGTGTTTGTCAAAGTGTCGGTGTCAGTGTAATGTGGGTATTGCAAGAAAAAAAATGAACAAAGAACAGAATGCTGAGACTAGTTAAAGTTGAACAGGGTTATTAACGTTACAAGAGCGGTATGTTGGAGTTTTCATGTTCGAGGAAAAGTCTGAAAAAGCAAAACGTGCTTGAGCTTTTTTAATTTCCGAGAATTGAAAGAAAACATACCGCTCGTGTATCGTACATTATTTTGTGCGAAGATCGTTTATTACATACCTGAAAGAGGAATTTCTAATATTAGTTGCAATGAAATCTCCATCTTGGTTTCTGTTCAATTACGGCAAATTTGCAAAACAAAAATTTCTATCTTCAACATTGTTGCTTTAAAATGTTTTCTGTGTTTACTATACTCCAGCAGACCGTGATATACGTCTGTCTTTCCCCCCCCCCCCAGTCTATGATGAGTCTGGAATCCTGTTGATTTTTTCACGGCTTCCTTAATGTTACTTGCATCACGAATGCAGTAACTTTAGTGGAGTTGTAGAGTTTACTTAATTTTTGCAAATATTTAAAAACAATAATTAACATTGCCATTTAGGTGAAATTGCAGTGGTAATTATAATTATTACTATGTTAAACGTCTCTAAAAATAATATGTTAAAAGCCTAAAGCAGTAAAATCAATATGTCACTTAAGCGGTAAGAAGAGGGAAATTGTTGTGTGTTAGGTTGGGAATATTAAATGTGGAATTTTAGACTTTCCGCGGATTGGTTTTGTGCGGAAACCAAGCAAATACGCACGATCTCGCACAAAAGTAGTATACACGACAAGCTCGCCTGGATTGGCTCACCAAGCGAGTACACTTGAGCAATCCCTGTCGAGGGGGTTCTAACCCCATCACAGGAGGCCTGTGCCCAACATGGGACATCATGGCTAACATTCATTCATTCATTCATTCATTCATTCATTCATTCATTCATTCATTCATTCATTCAGTAGAAAGCCCTATTTAACGTTTTACTGATCAGTTTCATTTCTGAGAAACCAAACAAATAAAAAGGATTATGAATACGTAACACTGACTACTGCAGACTTACAGTATAAAGCCAGGAGTTGAAACATCTGACGATTTTTTATTTGAGCACTGCCTCAATTTTGCAATGGAGAAACTATAGTTAGTAGCTTCAACCATTTTTAGAGTCAGAAGGCGAAACATTCTGTGGCTTTAGTCACGCTGATGGTATGTAATGATGATACATGACTCCAAGTTTGTAACAAGTACACAGAACTGAGATAAGTCCCCACCCTACTCCTTCCACTGCCAGAGTAGGAGCAAATATCGCTGGCGAAATTGAATCTGGATGTGAAAGAGTGACCCAAGGCGGAATTCGCTTTCGTAAGATCTCCTGGTTCTGACGTGGATTCCATTCCCGTTTCGGCTGATTACCATTCCGGTTTTTAAAAGGGTTTCCACAACTGTAAGGCGGATTTCAGGTGATCTATGGCGAATCCTCGGCCTCATCTCACAAAATACCATCCCGATATGAGTAATGCCATTGACGCTAAATAAACTAGTTGATACAGCGTCGTTAAATAACCAACTAAAACAAATTCCGTCCCCTGTCAACTCATTTTATTATTATTATTATTATTATTATTATTATTATTATTATTATTATTATTATTATTATTATTGTTGTTGTTGTCGGACCATCGGATCTGTGCCCCTTCAGCGCTGTCGTCGTTCTTGGAAAAGTTAACGCCTGTACTCACTCCATTCCACCCGCTTTCCTCCCACCACGTTAAACAGTAGACCACGAACCTTGCCGAATAGGGATGTTGCCAAACTTCCGTCAAACGGTGTCATAAATAACTGGTCCTCCATGCTATATCATCATTTCTTTCAATCAAAATACATCTTGTATTTCTACATTTTTTAAACCTAAAAAACCTTGGAAATTATTGCTTCTCTCGCAACCTTCAGTAATTTATTCAATGTCGGAACTTCTTTCTGCATGGTATAAAATTCTTGTATCTTTCTTCTTAAAATACATCGGTTCATATCATCTACAAGAATTAAAGGTTCACTTGGTCTCTTCTTCCCTGGTGATTCTAGTTTTTCATCTCCTGCACAGACTCCCGCTCTCCTGATTTTCTTTATTAGGCGCTATGACCTGCCTATATAAATTATATAAAAATGTTGTATTATTAGTATTAGTTAAGTAAATAATTTTAATATATAATCAATTGAAATAAAATAAGCCTCACCTGTGTTCGCAGCTGCTCTTTTCATTGCCTGATTTATAGGAAACAGATATTGACCTGTTTGTTTCTCTTTATCGAAAAATGCTATTACTTGCTTAATAATACTTCTTTCGCCACTCCGTGCTACAGTGTTCATGTTCAGTTGACAACACTGGACTGCAAGTGCAAATGAACTGTCCCGCAAGAAGGCTAAAAATTGTGAATAGTGGGAGAGGGAAAGGGAGAGAGATGGAAAAGAGAGAGATAGGAATGCGGGGAGAGAAATTAATTACCGAGGCTGAGAAGGAATTAGGGTTCAGTTGGCATATCTTACGGGGGCACAGATCCGATGGTCCGACAATATTATTATTATTATTATTATTATTATTATTATTATTATTATTAAACAATATAGCAATGTAGTAATTTTAATTTTCTATCATACTGGTTGAGTGGAAGAGAAGGTCGAATGACCGAAACTCTGCCAGTTAAAATAAAACATTATTATTATTATTATTATTATTATTATTATTATTATTATTATTATTATTATTATTATTATTATTATTATTATGAAGAACAACTTTAAGATTTTTTGACTTATACAGAATCTTAGACTTTTATTTGTACATATAGCAATAAGAGAACATAGATACACGAACATAATTATATTATAGCTAAGACTATTATGATCAAATGGATATTCTCAGGACAAATGAGAGGTAATGTAATTACCACTAACAATACAATATTGTAACAATAATAATTCACAGAGTGGTTTTATCCTACTTAACAATTTTACCTAATGCTTTAATTTAGAACAATATTATCTAAAAAAAAAACATATCAAACTGTTTTATACAATATAAAATTTAATTCAATTTTGAAATTTAAATTAAACAATTGAGTAAGGGACAAATTAAAAATTAGCAACAAAACTAAAGGATGCGTAAAACTGTCTACAGCTCTACACGAAATTAAATATTATTATTATTATTATTATTATTATTATTATTATTATTATTATTATTATTATTATTATTATTGTTGTTGTTATTGTTAAATAATATAGGAAAGTAGTATTTTTCTATTATACTGGTTGAGTGGAAGAGAAGGCCGAATGACCAAAACTCTGCCAGTTAAAATAAAACATCATCATTATTATTATTATTACTATTATTATTACTATTATTATTATTATTATTATTATTATTATTATTATTATTAAACAATATAGCAATGCAATCATTTTCTATCATACTGGTTGAGTGGAAGAGAAGGTCGAATGACCAAAACTCTGCCAGTTAAAATAAAACATTATTATTATTATTATTATTATTATTATTATTATTATTACTACTACTAATTCTTTACAATTTTCGGGAGGTTTTTCCGATTTAAACTGTCACAGAAAACTTTCATCACTAAAAATACAGAAATGAAAGAAATTCGTTAAGAAGGTTAATATTTGTATTTGCTTTAAATAATAATATTGACTTCATTAAAAGTTATTAGATATCACGAGAAAAAAGGTAGACTCAATTTTAAATCGTTTTTATAAGAATAAAAATTTACATTCGAATAATTGTACTTCGGAATTAGATCCGTAAAACATTTCAGAGCGCGGAAAGTTCTAACGTCATTTACGTGAACGAAACGCGAGGAGAATTCCTAAAAAAAATTAAACGGGTTTAAATTGCCATTGGATACAAATTGGTGTTCGACGTAGCAAATTCGAACAGATGTCATGGACAGGCTCGTCCAATGAGCTTCAATCAATACATTCTTGCGCAGACATTGCCCGGGAATACACCGCCATTTCGGTATGATTTAGAATATTATTCCCCTGCATGTAAAATATTCAACCCCACTTTGCGAGGACAACGAGATATAACCTATCACAGGATCGAGAATGGGCATTCTATTTCATCCTCTTTCCTCAATTTTTACACGGACGCACAGTGTGTGCAAAATTTATAACCGCGGGGAAAATCTGAGCGCCGATGTCATTTTTCTCTTTGCAGACCCTTGAATCTGAGCCACAGAACCATTGTATAAAAGCCACATTATGCCGTTTATCGTAAGGTACACTTTCGACAATGCACTGGTTCATCGATATAGAAGAAAGCTAATGTTCACCTACTTAGATATAACACGGGAGCAAGTCCCCTGTAATCGGCAAGCATCATGTTTAGGTAGAGCATGAAAGTCAAGGAATATTATGATTCAAGATGGCGTTATTACTTGCAGTCGCATATTTTATTTTAAACGAATAATTAGCATAATCTATTATATAATTTGAACTGGTAATGGAAATTACGGAAAAACGGCTGAACGGATTTTAATAAATGACCCCTCATTTTGAAGCTTAGAACCCGAAGTTTTTTTTTTTCAGAAAAATAGTAACTTTCAGTGAAGCGTTAGTTTTTCTACATAATTTTCATATTTTCCAAAATCCATCTTTCGTCAGTTTTGAGAACTAATTGCATCATGAATAATTTCGAGGGAAAAATTGTTCCGGAGCCGGGTATCGAACCCGGGACCTTTGGTTTAACGTCCCGAGTAGCTCAGTGGTAGAGTGTTGGTGCGTTAAACCAAAGGTCCCGGGTTCGATACCCGGCTCCGGAACAATTTTTCCCTCGAAATTATTCAAATCAACTTTACAGGGAGTTATACCTGAAATCTTGATTTGCATAATTGCATCATTTCAGAATAAAACAAAACACATACTAGCCTACAATAAACAATAGATTATTACACGAAGGCCATGACCTGCAGGATTGCTGACATATTTAGAGCTCAAAGTCAATAATTGGTTATTAAAAACTTCAAGGCTTATTAAAAATAATTTACAGGTCTGATTCTGCGGTGTATAATTTTATGAGTACAGCTGTGTATTGGATATTAAAATCTACAAAACTTGAGAAGGTTTGAGGACATTGTTACCATTAGAAATTAAATATTATTATATTAATGCCATGATGCGACTATTTTTCATTAATTATACGTATTAATGCTATACTGATGATATGAAAGTGAAAATTTTGGGGTTATAAGTTATAAGTAGATGTAGAGAATATATGGAATTAGATCTTCATTTCTATAATTTACTGAATGGCGGCTATGTAGTACCTATATAACTACAAAACTTAAGTAAGATAATAATATTGTTATTAAAAATGAAATATTTGTATGGTTATTAATCAAGTGGGGTTGGGTCTTTTTCATATACTTAATGGCGGTGTGGTGTAGATATTTATATGCGTCATTCTCTTCAGTATTGGCTCTAGAGAGCGCTAAAATTGAAGTTCCTGAGGAAAAACCAAAAGGTATTACTTACTGATAAAATAAGAGACCTAGAATATTTTGTAGTCTCCCGATCATTTCAGCAAGATCTCTTAGCAGGATAAAATGATTTTACCCTCTACATTTCTAGCTCTCCATGCAGCAGGTATACCAAGATGCTATGTTTATTGTTCGAAAGCATAGCAAACCTGACTTTTTTTTTAACTTACTCGTACAATTCACAATGACCTGAATTAGCTATTATTTAGTCCCACATGAAAAACCCACTGATCGTTCTAACATTGTTACTTGCGTTTTCGCGTTGAAACTCAAAACCTGAAGGTGGATAGGTTCAAGAAAAAGTATTTGGCATAAAAAAACATTCATAGGGAGTATGTTTCATTATTATGGAAGAAAATAACTTTCAAAATGTCTGGTATTCTTCATTGAAAATAAATCTGAAAAATTTTTATTTGAACGTCTAATTTACTTAGTTTGCAGCATTTGCTGCACAAGCAACTAGTATAATATAATCTATAATATTGTCCGATAAATCCAGGAGCTTCGCTCGAGGATTTATTTGGGAAGGCCTCGAGTGACATTTATTAGGACTATTTCGTGACTAAAATAGAAATGTAAATAATATATCCCTAAAATTCGCTCACAAAATGTTAATAATTGTATATTTATGAATATTTAACCTATTCAGACATTGTGAAGTCGAAATAGATTAATAATGATTACTGCAATAAAGAAATTATATATTATTGAGTAATGCCATTTCAGGAAAGCGAAATACAGGTTTAAAAATGTTAATTACCAGAGACCGGAAGTTTAAGCATTATGTATGAATCATTAAAATAGGCAGGGGGAAAAAGCATCATAAATAGCTAAAATACGCAGGCTAAAAGGCATTATAAATAACTAAAATACGTAATAAAAGGCAATTACAAAAACGCACTAGACCCACAACCTTGCACTTTCCACAAAGGGATTTCGGCAGCAAGAAAAGCTTTACATAAGTCGAATGCAAATTAAAGGTACGATCACACGTCGCTACTTTTGCAGCGCTGCAGTACAAAAAACTGCGCAACTCTTGCACTGCGACGTCTGAACAACGGTGCAACCCGAAAAGTAGCGGCTGCCGAACCTGCTGCCCGCTACTTTTCCATGCTGCACGCAACTTAAAAGTAGCGACGTGTGAACAGGGTTCTCAGGGTTGCAGCCGCAGCATTTTTGATATCGGTTTTGTTGAAACTTTTGCTGCGGTTGCAACCAGTGTCACCACCCAAATGTGTCAATGATACTTTTATTGTTTGGATATATTTTAATGTTAAATGTGATGAAAATAAATTATTTGTAACAGTTATTAAATACACAACACAGTCTGAACATAACTGGTGACGACATAATTCATTTTTAAAATTTTCCGTAGAGTAGTTCCAAACAGGAGGGTTGCCAACATTGATTACGTGAATATACTGTTGGTTATCATTTAAGTATATAGCCGTTTTTAAAAGCTTTATAGTAAGAATAATGTCAATTTCTGAATACTAGATACGACAGAAAAGCAAATAATAGATAAGAAAGCTTTCGCATGAGTTTCTTAATAATGCGAACATAACCAAAAATGTATATTGAGAAGTCAACACGGAGATGGGAACCTGCAGCATGACTGCGGCTGCAAAAGTAGCGCCTTGCGTGTGAACAGACTCGCAACCTCCAGTTGCAACTTTTGCAGCACTCGGGTTGCGCAGCACGAAAAGTAGCGTGCAGCGCGGTACTTTTGGCTTACGTGTGAACACGACACGCAACTTTTGCAGCTGCAATATAAAAGTAGCGCTGCAAAAGTAGCGACGTGTGACCGCACCTTAAGATTTTCGACTCGATGTTGCAATTACTGCTGGAAGCAAAGAAATCAGCTTCCCAGTAGCCTTAGAAAGTTCATTTTTGTGTTTGGTTGTACTGATACGTTGCGATATGAAATATTTAGCTAGCTACAACAACGTCGAAATGAAAACTAAAGAAAAATAACCGTTAAAAACAACGTTAGACCCGCACTCATTGTTGCCTTGTCAAATAAACACAAGCGATAACTAAAACGCTTACTGTTATACATTTTTGCACGGTAGCACTCATTGTTGCAAAGACAATATGAACTAACTGAAAGACAATAATATACATTCGGTGAAGTCACTTTCATTGTAGCGGTTATAGAAATAAATTAAAATATACCTGTACGCAATTTTATAATAAATTAATAAATAATAGATAAATAATCAAATAAAGAAAAAAAGCATTTATTTTGTAAATTAGGCATTTATATTAAAAAAGGCAAAAAAAAGGGCAACATAAAACTATGACGTTTCAATCATAAAGGTATAATTCGTACAGATTTACTTTCAAAATGACGATAGATTTAACACATTTAAAAAGGCATTCTCTCAAACTTCAGGTCCCTGTTAATTACTTGTACTGCGCTTTTCTCTTGTTATTAGAAGAGAAATACGTTTTCATTATCTGCTGAAATCATAATTTAATTTATGCTCGACCATGCCGAAATGTACTAATTATACATCTCGTAGCAGCCCTTTAATGCATGTCATTAAAATACACCTTCTCATTAAAGTACAGGTCTTCAGCCAATGATAACTCAGCTTACATGTGTTCAGCCAATGACAAGTCAGCTTTGTACCGTTATAAAACCGCAAGTATCGATTATTCTCGGATATGCAATCGAAAGACAATTAGCGAAAAGTCACGGAGGCTGGAAATCCAATACTGTCGCAGAAGGTTATGTTCTGTTACTATAATAATTAGCGTTAATTGTAAATAATATTCAAATAAATTCAATTTGTCATCTCGTTTTTCAATGTCGAATTCAATAATCAAGGTTATAATATTATAATATTATCAAGTTTAACGGGACTACGTCAAGGTCAATGACATTATTGTTCCTCGGAAAAAATCAATACTTTCGCGTCTGCGCAAATCTCACAATTCACGACCTAGAACAAGGTCACTTCCGATCTTGTCAGTTACAAATAAAATGTATACATCTGAATACCGGTAATTTCAAGTTAGAAATATGGTCGAGCATAAAAAGTCGTATGAAACTCGCCTATAATGGTAATTAAGAAGCTCGTATGAAAATTATGAAACTCGCTTGCGCTCGTTTCATAAATATCCATACTCGATTCTTAATTACTATCATTATAGGCTCGTTGCATAATGTACTATTAAAGATTTTATAGTATAATTACAAATAACCTGGTTAATACATTAATTAAATGTACAATTGTTATGAATGTCTGTCATTTTCTTTAGATACAATGGACATAGAATTAGAAGATGTAGATGTGGAAGTAGGATTTCGTACTTTATTTAGTACAATGGATACATGCTCATCGATTTACGTGGAAACAGTTGGTGACACTGACTAAACAAAAGAACGACCATGCGATAAATTGATAGTGATAAATCGAGCTGCAGAAATTATCGCAATGTATTACTGTGATTGGTTGGATTTCAAAATTTCATTACACTTCATTTGCCGAAAATGGAATGACGTTATATAAACGAAATAGTCGATTTTAAAATAACACCATTCCATTAAACTTAAGAACACATGTAAACATATTTGTCATAACATTTTATCATTCACTTCATTGGACGATCAGCTAAATCGCGAACTTCTTCACTTAAAAGTTGTTAAACTCGCTCTAAAGACAAAAATCCGTTTCATTGTTGGTTCCAGATGTTTAAGAAAGGTTCCTCTAAACACTACACTTCTGCCAACGCAGATTTCACGTAACTAGTTATAAAATAATAAATTACGTTATAACCTGTGTGGCGTTAATATTTTCAGTTACCTTATTTCTCTTTATAATTCGTACAATAAGAAAGTAAAAGCAATTGTATCAATCTTATGATAATATAATCTTTTGAACAATAAAGGAATGTGCAGAAAGGAAAGAAAATAACAATAAATATCAGAAATGTGGTTCTTAAGGAAACATAAACTTGAAATGAGAGTAGTGGAGCTTAGAGGGAGAAATGAAAAACCGTAAAATTATATGAGATCATTCGAAGTAATAACGATTCAGAGGAAGAGCCAGGGAGGAGAAAGATGAATAAGAATTTTAAGACGCCATAAGCCTCGAGAGAAGATGAGAGGAACATTATAACTATACAGGAGAATGTTAAGACGTTATAATACACAAAAAAAAAGGAAGCGAAGGAGAAAGGAGGTATGGATAAAGGGGAGATGGAAAAGAAGGAACAGAAGAAAAAGAATAGGTGCTGAAGGCTTTGAATTCTGGAGGTCCAGAGATCGATGACTCATACCAAATAAGGAATGGCATTTAATTCCTTACCGTAGTCTCCAACGTTTTTATTAATTTTTTGTGTAATTTTCCTCCAAATGTAGATAATTTTTGTAAAACTCGTAGCGAGAGGGAGTGAGATTTCTCAGTGTTATAAGTATCATTTTCAGAATCCCGATTATCCGTCACTCTATTAACCGATTAGCGGATTATCCGACTGTCTATTTCTGGCTCTTTTTTTTTTCTTCAGAAAAAACTCACTTATATGAAGCATTGTTTTGTACATCATATTAGTAGGTTCTATATATGTTTTTATTAGAGAGTGTTATTACAAGCCTTTATAGTTACACAGCATTGTCTACTATTCGAAAAATCGAAAGAGAATTGGGAGGACAAATTTAAAAGGTACGCAAAACGCGTCCTTGCAAGGGGTTGGGGGCTGTACAAAACTAAGTATGTGAGCTCCAAACCTGTTGGCCACTAGTCTCACTCCGAGTTACGCTGCTCCACTGAAGGAGCTCTAGAAAATTTTGAAGGGGATCTACTATTCGAATTTCCGTTCTATAATATAGCTTGTATATAAAATGTCTTCCACGAGTGTTAACAGAAAACGTGTTGTGCTTAGTATCGAAAAAAAAATGGAAATAATTGAATGGTTTGAGAAAGAGAAACTGTGACTCAACTCGCATTAGAACACGAAATTGGAGTTACAACTACCCGATTTTATAAAAAACCAAGGATAAAGTGTAAAAAAGTATTAAATCTACAACATGAGAGCGCCTTTATTCCTATCTTTCCTGAGACAGTCATTACAAAGGACTTCCTTGTCCCTTAAAAACCCGTCGTTGACAACCAGACTTAAATTGGTGAACTTCTGATCTACTACTTAGCATGTTAAACAGAAGACCATGGAGGAAATTACAAAATCTTTCATGATACGGATTATCCGATTTTTTCGATTAATCGTTCGGTCCATCCCCTACATTATCACGGATAATAAGGTTCTACTGTATCACAATTTTTATTTAATTCTGTAACGCTCATCTCTAAAGGTATTAATCTTTCTCACAACATTCCAAAATTTGACACCCATCCATTCCGTAATATAAATGAAAAATACTTCATAATGATGCTGAAAGTCATGAGGAAAAGAAAAGGGAATTGGGAGAGTCATTGGTTGAGAAGAAACTACCTACTGACGGAAGCACAGGAAGGAATGGTGAACGGGAAAGAAGTATCGGGGCAGAAGAAGATATCAGATGAAAGACAGCATTAAGATAAATGAATCATAACTTATGCGGAGACTAAGAGGAAGGTAGGAAATAGTAAAGACTGGAGAATGCTAGGTTTATAGTGAAAGACCTGCCATTTGGCAGTACACTATATAGCCTATGTAATACTTCATAAAGAATATAAATTATGCGAATCGACTGTAAATGAAATATCGCTACACGTGAAGCATGAAGTACTTAGAATATGACAATGTTTAGACAATAATAATAATAATAATAATAATAATAATAATAATAATAATAATAATAATTTTATTTGTTCTGATGGTATGAAGGCCACCAGGCCTTCTCTTCCACTCCTCCAGAAATAATAAAGAAACTGAAATGATAAAATCGAATCGATGGGTTTGTTCCAGTCTTCATCCTGCGAAGACTGAGAACAATAGGCTTATGCATACATAAATATTGAAACTCATTGGTCTTGTGGTCACCAGGGCTGAAAGGTGTCGCTCAAAATGTCATGAGACGAGAATTTCTTAAAGGAGACAAGATGTCAAGAATCGAACCCTTGTCTGTTGGATTCGTACCTGGACTCGGCAACACTTAAACAACATCAGAATTCTGACTTATTACAAACTTCTTATCGTATGTATGTATGTATGTATGTATGTATGTATGTATGTATGTATGTATGTATGTATGTACGTATGTATGTGCTCCAACCAGGAGAAAGTCTCCAGGGAATGAGACGGAGCGGGGTGAAGCTGTGAATGAATGTTGATGTCATAAGATGTCATAAGGTCACACACGTGGGTACTCGTATCTCTATTGGCTATCTCTCAAACCACAAACGACAACACTGATATACACATTTTTATACTACCCTAGTTACAAAATTAGATAACGGTTAATTTCCTGGTCTTTTAATCCCTCCATACAGAAAATAACATAGGCAGGAGAGCGCATGATTTTTAAACTGACGTTATAACTGTAATATTATCTATCTACTTCGCTCCAATAGATGACGCAATAGTAAGCACATTCCTTTCACAGTTTATCTCCTGGTTGGAGAACAGTATGTATGTATGTATGTATGTATGTATGTATGTATGTATGTATGTATGTATGTATGTATGTATGTATGTATGTAGGCCTATGTATGTATGTATGTATGTATGTATGTATGTATGTATGTGTTCTTGTGAACACTTTCCTGATCTCTAAGGGTGCTATTCGTAGACATTTCGCAGCACGCGCTACGAGCGTACTAAGCTAGCCCCGGCTATCCACTGGTTACTTGTACAGAATTCAAATCATATCCTACCGCTAACACTGGTTTATAAATATGAAAAACGCTGATCATCCTCCGAAAGCCCGCGCTAAAAACTTCTATGCAGACGGCCCTAAAGCTTTATGTCTATTAACTTTAGAGTACGTAATGTAGCCTATGTTTTAAGAAATAATACTCGACCTTTCAGTAATTTATAAGTTAAATACAATAACGCAATGACTTAAGTGTAATCTTCCGAAATATAAAACCGAAATTCTTAGTTACCTCTTTCGATGTTACAAGACTCCAGCATTGACTTAAGTGTAATCTTCCAAATATAAAACCAAAATTCTTAGTTAACTCTTTCGATATTACAAGACTCCAGCATTGACTTAAGTGTAATCTTCCGAAATATGAAACCAAAATTCTTAGTTAACTCTTTCGATGTTACAAGACTCCAGCATTGACTTAAGTGTTATCTTCCGAAATATAAAACCGAAGTTCTTAGTTAACTCATTCGATGCTACAAGACTCCAGCATTGACTTAAGTGTAATCTTCCGAAATATAAAACCGAAATTCTTAGCTAACTCTTTCGATGTTACAAGACTCCAGCATTGACTTAAGTTTAATCTTCCGAAATATAAAACCGAAATTCTTAGTTAACTCTTTCGATGTTACAAGACTCCAGCATTGACTTAAGTGTAATCTTCCGAAATATAAAACCGAAATTCTTAGTTAACTCTTTCGATGTTACAAGACTCCAGCATTGATTTAAGTGTTATCTTCCGAAATACAAAACCAAAATTCTACCTGTTAGTTAACTCTTTCGATGTTACAAGACTCCAGTCCCTCAACAGATTTAAACCACAACATCTCTGAAGTCAGCAACATAAACTTTCTAATTCCTTGGACAGGCTTACAATATCTAAACGGTGCGCAGCGAACATGCTGCCGAGTAAATCACGCCCTCCTGTGTTCTTTGTTCGCTAACCCAATTAGCGGTCATGTCCTGCCTCGTCCTAATTAATGACCAGTCTTCCAGAATTCCCTTCAAGAAGAACGGGCCGCGTATCTAGTTACGCTGGTCTGCGACACTTACAGCTGTTACCGAAGACAGGGTAAGGAAAGAAGATAATAGTCGTAGTGATAATACAAATCAATAACAAATCGTCTTAGGCCCCTTACACACGAGCAACTTTTAGCCGCCAAGGTCAACGTCTACTTCATCCGTACATCTATATTTTCTTCGTTAACGTTTATACGTATACTAGGAGCTTGTGCAGCAAATGCTGCTGCAAACTATGTTCGTTAGACGTTCAAATAACATTTTTTCAGATTTATATTCAATGAAGAATACTTGTCTTTTTGATAGTTATTTGCTTCCATAATAATGAAACATACTCCCTCTGAATGGATTTTTTTAGGCCAAATACTTTTTCTTGAACCTATCCAACTTCAGTTTTTGAGTTTCAACGCGAAAACGCGAGTATCAATGTCAGGACGATAGCAGTAGCTATTTCAGGTCATTGTGGATTGTAGGCGAAAGTTAAAAAAATGTCAGGTTTGCTAAGCTTTCGAACAATAGTATTTTCGTATAGCTGCTGCATGTAGAACTTGAAATGTAGAGCGCAAAATCATTTTATCCTACTAAGAGATCTTGCTGAAATGATCTGGAGGCTACAAAATTTTCTAGGCCTCTTATTTTATCAGTAAGTAATACCTTTTTATCTTTCCTTAGGAACCGTAATTTTTGCGCTCTCTCGAGCCAATACTGAAGACAATGACACATATCAATATCTACACTACACCGCCATTAAGTATATAAAAAAGACCCAACCTCACTGGGTTAATAAGTATGAAAATATTTGATTTTTAATAACAATATTATTATCTTACATAAGTTTTGTAGTTATATATAGCAGCCACTCAGTAAATTATAGAAATGAAGATCTAAATTAAGATATTCTCTACATTTACTTACGTAACCTCAAAACGTTTCACTTTCATATCATCAATATTATGTACAATTAATGAAAAATAGATGCATCATGATATTAACTATAATAATATTTAATTTCTAATGGTAATAATGTCATCAAGCCACGTCAAGTTTCGTAGATTTGAATATCCAATACACAGCTGTACTCAGAAAATTATACACTGCAGAATCAGTTTTTAATAATAAATTGAATTGAGCTCTAAATATGTCGGCAATCCTGCAGGTCATGGCCTTCGTGTAATAGCTTATTGTTTACTGTAGTGTGTGTTTTGTTCTGAATAAAGCCGGCCCGGATGGCTCAAGCGGTAGGGGCACGGCATGTCCCTATCGCTTGGTCCGAAGGGTAGTGGGTTCGAGTCCCGCCTCGGGCATGGGTGTTGTGTTTGTATTAGTGTAAGTAAAACAAAGGAAACAAATGTAAACGAAAACAGAAAACAAAATATAAAAAAAAAAAATCTATCAAGTCAGCCGTGATTCAATAAAATTAGTTCTGAAAACTGACAACATATGGATTTTGGAAAATACCAAATTATGTAGGAAAATTGACATTCCACTGAAAACTACTATTTTTCCGAAAAACTTTGGATGCCAGGCATGAAAATGAGGGGTCACTCAATAAAATCCGTTCAGCCGTTTTCCCGAAATTTCCATTACCAGTTCAAATTATATATATAGATTGTATGACATCTGTATCCAGAGTGAACCGTAAGTAATGTCATCAATTTCAGGATGTTATTCTTTGAGATATTTCAAACAAAACCATTTAATACAATTTTACTCGTTTTTGCTTCCTTTCCGAGATGAAAATTGTTTTATATAAAACAACAACATATAGTCGCGACGCTGTTATTCCCGGCGTGACTCCTCCTCTTTGCTTACGTCTTAGGAAGTGAAGGCTCTATAAAGTCTAGGTAGGTAGTATCGTTCGCCATTTTTGTTCTTTCGTTGCCGAGCTACCATACGAGGAATCTATTTGCCACAACGCTAAACATTATCATGTCGTAGCTCCTATGATAATAAATCAAACGCACTGTAATTCAGCAAATAATTGAGCGGCAAATAACGTCTTCGTGTGCTTTCTGCGAACGCCAACGAAAGAGCGAATATGGCGGGCGATTATATTAAGTATTTATCGAGCCTTAAGAAATGAATAACGTCTTCATCAGCGAATCACAAGACGCACACGTTTAAATGTAGCCGACCTGCAACGCGATTGGCTGCCGGAAATTAGAACGACGGGACTATAACAATGAAAGTTTACGTTCAACGTATTTCGAGATATAATCCAACAACTTAACTTAAGTTTGTAACCGATAATAATATTCATTTTGTTAGATAATAGAATGATGTTATCGATAGAAGTCTGCTGATGCACCCATTGTATCCTAGATGACTATGTGTTGCCAAGGAGACTTGTTTACTACAGGAGAACATTTTGAACACTTGTTATGAGTTTTTGAATTGATTAAAGTTGAAACACTTGCTACCAAGCTGACAATATCTAACAGATGTTACATTATGTTCTTTCATTAATAACTAATAAACTAAGGATTTTCGGTCATATGTTTATACGAACTTTTTTCTTGTTTTGGTGTGAGGAACATGCCCCCAAGGTTTGTCAAAGTATTTCTTAAACACCCTATATATATATATATATATATATATATATATATATATATATATATATATATATATATATATTAAATTCAATTGCAATGAATTTTTAATTTATTTTTCTATAAGAAAGAAGCAAAATACTTCCGCTGCAGTGAAATGAAATCCCATCAGCTTTCATGCGTACGATAGGCCGTTTATTTTACATAGATCCTCCTGATCCTTTACCACAATATTCAATAGACTGCTGAAGCTGGGTTTTGAACATGAGATTCTTCATTCATTCATTCATTCATTCTTAGTTTTATGCCCCAGGACAGGTATTTCACTGCAAACCCAGCATTCTCCAATCTTTCCTAGTTTTTGCCTTCGTCTTTGTCTCCGCATATGATCCATATATCTTAATGTCGTCTATCATCTGATATATTCTTCTGCCACGAACTCTTCTCCCGTTCACCATTCCTACCAGTGCATCCTTAGGCTATAAAACGAGACGTTTCTTCTCCGTTCTGACAGGTAGGGTAAAGGTGCCTAATTCCGTGATACCCCTAATCCCGTGAAATGTCAATATCGATGACGCTATCGATAAGCGCGATTCACACATGATCGCGAAAGTTTACGATGCAGAGAACAGTACAATTGAAAATCTATTCTAATCATCGACTTCGACTGCAATAACATCGACCATGTAGGTAGGTATGTAGGTGAGCATGAAGTAAAAGTTTTCTATCATTCTGTAAATGTAATTTAGAACTGTAAAATCGTAGTTTTTTTTCTTAAGATTAAAACAGCAATGGCTTCTTAACCAATCGAAATCGTACCATAATCCTATGAACTTTTATTTTTACTCAAAGCGGTTTCAAAAACCTTATCCTTATCGTGAATCACTCTGTATAGCGTGTGATTGTATTGTAATGAAATAAATATTGCTTAGCGTATCGTCTTATATCGATACTAACTTCCCCGCTTTATTTTTTTATAAAAAATTGTTATAAAGCATGCATAAACAAATTAAATAGGGTTAAAGCAGACTTCAGTTACAAGCCGGAGCATGGGTAGGTTTGGCAACGCTGAGTGGAGGCGGGCGGAGGCGAAATAAAGGCATGACGTTTGACGTTTTAGTGCTTTGATTTCGTTGTCACATGTACATTTTCGACATTAATTGATACAAAACTAAGTGCATCTGATCAAAATTCATGTAGGCCTACATAATTTATTACGGAATCCGAAATGCTATTTTATTTGAGTTTGAGAATACAGCGTAAGTACTTGCATACAGCCACTTATAACTTAAAAAAAATAAAAGCATACGTGTCTTTATTGATGGTACAAGGGAAAATAAATAAATACTTAAAGAAATGTTACTTGTACCAAAAATAAAGTAACGACGTACTTTCGCAGTACTATTCCAATCAATTAACAATTATGTGGGTAGTAAATTGACAATGTTTTGCCGCTTTATGTTGGTTTACCTCTGACGTGAAAGGTCTAGGATATCATATACAGTTTAATTTCATGTGATTATAATTTATAATTTTAAATAGGCCAAGGCCAAGTATAAAGATCTATGAAAAAATTAAAAACATACCTTCAACATAATACGTAACAAAACACGTCATTATCTATTAAGTATGTGACAATTAACGTAAACTCAGTGAACTTTAAATCCTGTAAATACGAAGTGAAAAGAAACATGTTTATAACTAATTTATTACAAAAGAAATAATATCAATAAACTAACCTTGAAAACCAACAAAGTGAGTGTATGCATCTACAAATTATAGGTAGTTCTGACGTATAGCAGGCATTCCGAATCTTCAACAAAACTGCAACATTTATGGGATCAAAAACAGCTGTTTACAATGAACTTGAAAATCAACGGCGTAACTTTATTGATATAGCAGGTGAGACATAACAATTTGGCTAGAATTCTGATACACCACAAACCACAAGTATGACTATAAAAATGTAATGTTCTGGATAGTAGGCCTCCGTTTGACAGTTAATTACAGTGTTGCCAACGTATAGCTTCGGCTTGTAACTGAAGAAGGCTCTGGGTTAAAGTATACAATATTTAATACAATTTTCTGCTATATATCACGCCTCCAAGCCCCCAAGCGTAAAATAATATATATTTGATTCTGCTACCCATTCAGAGAGATGTTTGCCAACTTTCATTTAGACGAACGAACACCTGCGAGTGTGAACATATCAACAAAAATAAAGTCTCGTAAATTAAATCCTATAAAAAAGATAAACTTCCACCTGGGTTGGGAACTCAAAAGTGAAAGAAACTTCCGTTGAATTCGCGTTAAGAGAACCGAGTTAAATCAACAAAGACGGAAATAAGGAAAACTGCACAGCACGGAGCTTAGAATGATTTGTAGGGGAACTTCCTCCACGCCCTGCGAACGCCCCAAAAAGGAGAATTTAACTTGGAGCATTCATGAGGCTTCTCGTTTCGAATTTATGTTTGTTACGAAGTTTCATAGAATGGACGAGCATGCTTCCACAGCTGTATTGATCATCCCCTCTGCGTCTACTTCCTCTCGCATTTGTTCTCAAGTCTGATCCAGAGGGCGTAGGAAATTCTAAAGCTCTTATTTCACCCGTAGTAATTACAGAAATACTGATCTAAAAAAACACCGAGACGAAATCCCGTTCGAGGGTACTCCATCTACCAACCTCTTTTACGAATCGCTAGACCGTAAACATGTTTGGTTTCCTTAGCTACCGTATTCGTGATTCATTTGTCCTTATACGCCATCTAGCGAATTTTTCACGTACCGTTTTTCTTCCTCTACATTCGCTTGCAGGAAGTATTCCTTCTGAATTAATGCGCATGAAGTAACTCCATTTGAAACAAAAGAAATACTGATTGATTAAATAATGTTCGCTTAAAAACACGTTTTAATTATCTTTCCAGAGATTTTTTCTCTTAAAAATTTCTACTAGTAGTTAAATATATAGATTAGAGATATACTAATTGCAACGAAAAGAGGAGATTTCATCATTTAAAGTTTCACAGGATCTTTATAGAAGATGCTTTAAGATATGATATGATATGATATATGATATATGATATGATATGATATATGATATATGATATGATATATATGATATGATATGATATGATATGATATGATATGATATGATATGATATGATATGATATGATATGATATGATATGATATGATATGATATGATATATGATATGATATGATATATGATATAAGACAGCATTGTCAGACAGAGACTAAACGGAGCGGAGCGCTCCACTAGACTCGTTGCGTGCTCCGGTGTTTCCACAGACATAAGCAAGTTCACGCTCCGACTCTAGCTCCACAAACGGTTTTGGAGCTTACAACTCTGACACTACTGATATATGATATGATATGATATGATATATGATATGATATATGATATGATATGATATGATATGATATATCATATGACAGCGTTGTCAGACAGAGACTAAACGGAGCGGAGCGCTCCACTAGACTCGTTGCGTGCTCCGGTGTTTCCACAGACATAAGCAAGTTCACGCTCCGACTCTTGCTCCACAACCGGTTTTGGAGCTTACAACTCTGACACTACTGATATATGATATGATATGTGATATGATATGATATATGATATGATATGATATGACATGATATATGATATGATATGATATATGATATGATATGATATGATATGATATGATATGATATGATATGATATGATATGATATGATATGATATGATATGATATGATATGATATGATATGATATGATATGATATGATATGATATGGACATAATTTATTTTTATTAACGGAACAGACAAATTAAGTTCTACAAAATGATAGCAGTGCCTATGGCAACATGCATGCATACATACATACATACATACATACATACATACATACATACATACATACATACATACATACATACATACATACATAAGAGTTTTGTCCAAGTGCAGATCTTTCACTGCAAACCCAATATTCTCCAATCTTTTCTATTTTCTGCCTTCCTCTTAGTCTCCGCATATGATCCATATATTTCAAAGTTATGGCAAGTAGTAGACATGAAAATTGAACAATGAATAGGTCTCATAAAAAGTGACAGACGATTTAACGAACTCACAATGACAGCTTCTTTTTGGCGCTAGGAGAACTTCATTGAAGTTAACCAAAACAATTCTCCTTTCTCTTTCTAATGAGGACATTAACAAAATTTGTCTAATGGTATTGAGAGATTCATTATCTATTTTACACAATCACTTGTATAATACTACGTAATTTTTTTTACTTCATTTCATTACTCTTCAATGTATTTTCAGCTCATTTTTCTCCGAAATCAAATTGTACTTCATTTTAAAATTTATCATTGTTCCGTGTTCTCTCCGCAATCATATTGTATTTTTAATTTAACCTCTGCTTTGTATTCTGGATCCTAGTGGTCAGCCGTAGATTTCGGCCAGATATCCCAAATTGTGGAATTTGTGTTTTCATACTCGAATTGGAAACTTAACAGTAGAAAGGTGCTAAGTGCCAAAATAAAAAAAAAAGTTATATTTCACTAGAATGATTCAAATTGGCAAGGGGCTATCAAAAGTCTATGTCCATTGAAGATTGTACAGTGTTATTAAGACCACTAAAAGATGGCAGTGGTACAAAGTTACTAGGACACACTCATAAAAAGGTATAATGTTCCATTTCATTTTGATTTCCCTCTGTTGTTTATTTGTCGTGTTAATATTGAAGTTAAGACAAAAGGCATTATTGATTATATAGGCTACCGTGGTGTTTTCTACAAACAAGAAGATCAACGTCGGTAAATCTTATATGCCACATAATACGGAAGGAATGTAGAGCTATGAATCACATAGAAACATAATGCATTACCTCTAGACGACACAGATAGTTTGTTTCAAACTTTTCAATTCCTAGTGTTAAAAATCCAGAAAATGGAGCAAATATCATTAAATTATCACGTTCATCTTTGTTGCAAGTCGCATGAAAATGCAGAATAAAATGCAATGACTGACATCCGAGTAGAAAATAGCATTATTTTCTGTTATATGACCAAGACAAATCAATACTATCAACATTTCTGGGTCTCTGTACTGTCACACCAGTACAACGACGTCTACATAGAACGTATGATAATCATGATGAAAGTCGGCGATATTCAGTTCCAAGTGGTGAGGGTGATTTGCTTCCAGTCTGCAAAACCACTTTAATGTAAGTACGAGTATTTGAAGAAATTAACAGATCTGTGGATAATAAATGGATCATAATACCTAAAAAATGTTTATGGGACTTAACACTTTTCATAAATTGTGAAGTTTGTTTGTCTCTCATTGTTTTAATTTTTAATAGTATCATCAAGCTATTGATAAAGATTGGTGAAAAGTTGTCGTAAGTACTATCAATTCAATTCTAAGAAAATATATTCTTAAAAATATAAAAGATCAAAAGTTATTTATTAATAAAATTTGACACTTTACACCATCCTACTGTTAAGTATTCAATTCTAGTAATAAAATATATTATACAGTATGAACCAAAATTCCCATTATCACTACTTATTATTCTCATAAGATCACCTAACGGAGGTTTCAATACCTACAACGAATTTATTTGCACTCATTTTCCGATAGGGAGCAGAGGGACAAGTAGTAAACTCATCGCCTCAAACGCCACCTAGTCTGTAACTAACAGCGTATTCCGAATCTCAGCGCTGAGTAATCTGATGGCATCACGGTGTTCCGAATTTCACCGATGACGTCATTGATGCTCCACCGGTGTCGCACCGGTGCCATCAACTTGCAGAGGTGGTGGCAGTCTCCATCAGCCGCCATCAGTGAATCTGATTGGTTCTTGTATAAGGCGGGAATTAGCAGACGAATGACATCGTGCACTGTTGTGTCATGGCGGTGTGTTCTGCTTTAGTTCTGCTGTGTTGTTTGTAATGAGTACAACTTAAAAACAATATGTGAATGGCTTATGAGGGAACATGTCAACGGACCAGTTATTACTACCGGCTCAAGAAATAAGTTGTTTATGATCTCTTTTCTTTGAACGAGATGGCAGTACGGAAATTTCGCAAAATTTTGCTAGCGTAGCACAGATAACAACTTGTACAGTCGCCATGACAACCATCGATCCTTCCAGCAGTTTTGTTCCTATTTCGCTGCAGCGTGACGTCATTGTTGTCCACCGGTCCGGTGAGATTCGGAATACGCTGTTGATATTACTAGGACGCGAGAAAGGAGAAATTTAGTCCTGAAAAATCCATCGATTCCAACCGGCTTTGAATCCATATCCTTGGGTCGAAAGGAGAACGCTTTACCTCTAGACCACTAGGGCCAACACTCTACCTCAGAAGATTTGGGGCTGCCAGACAATAACCTCTTTCAAGAAAAGGCTAAACGATTTCTTACGGGCGCAGTCAAATTGAAGTTATAATTGTGATCGAGGTTAATTATTTAATTTAATTTAGGTATGGCTATTATTATTATAATTATTATTATTATTAGCCCTACATAATTATTTTGTTGTTGTTATGAAGATAAAAAGAATTGTCATTGTATTGTTTTAATTACGTTATATTCATAGCAATGTAGTAATTTTCTATCATATTGGTTGAGTGGAAGAGAAGGCCGAATGGCCTTAACTCTGCCAGTTAAAATAAACCATTATTATTATTATTATTATTATTATTATTATTATTATTATTATTATTATTATTATTATATTACTATTATTATTTTATTTCACTTAAAATTTATCGTTTACTTTTTCTACTTCTCTCTGCTCATCTATATTGCAATAGTGAACCCGCGATCACGAGTGTTGCTCATAATGTGTGAATTTATTTAAATTATTCTACGTATGTTTGAACATTTAATATGTTCAACTATTTTAATGTATTTTATGCTCGACCATGCCGAAATGTACTAATTATACATCTGGTAGCAGTCCTTTAATGCATGTCATTAAAGTACACCTACTCATTAAAGTACAGGTCTTCAGCCAATGATAACTCAGCTTACATGTGTTCAGCCAATGACAAGTCAGCTTTGTACCGTTATAAAACCGCAAGTATCGATTATTCTCGGATATGCAATCGAAGGACAATTAGCGAAAAGTCACGGAGGCTGGAAATCCAATACTGTCGCAGAAGGTTATGTTCTGTTACTATAATAATTAGCGTTAATTGTAAATAATATTCAAATAAATTCAATTTGTCATCTCGTTTTTCAATGTCGAATTCAATAATCAAGGTTATAATATTATAATATTATCAAGTTTAACGGGACTACGTCAAGGTCAATGACATTATTGTTCCTCGGAAAAAATCAATACTTTCGCGTCTGCGCACATCTCACAATTCACGACCTAGAACAAGGTCACTTCCGATCTTGTCAGATACCTACAAATAAAATGTATACATCTGAATACCGGTAATTTCAAGTTAGAAATATGGTCGAGCATAAAAAGTCGTATGAAACTCGCCTATAATGGTAATTAAGAAGCTCGTATGAAAATTATGAAAGTCGCTTGCGCTCGTTTCATAAATATCCATACTCGATTCTTAATTACTATCATTATAGGCTCGTTGCATAATGTACTACAATAGGTTTTGCATATTATTATTTCGGCTTTTATTAACATTTCAATATTGCTTGCAATATTTTAATCTTACTTGTCAAATATTTTGTAAATTATACATTGATTTAAATTTTAAAAATAAATCCTCTGATTGAGCTATGAGAGTTCAAGAAAAATACTGTCCCGAAAGAACAAAAACGTATGGCAGCTTGTGTATCTTATCTAGGACATCTATTTTTGATATTTATCTTTCGTACAACTTTTATCCCAGCGAAGTTTTCTAACAGTTCCTTTTGTGTCGCCGCGGTATTTCCCTAGGGAATGTCCTGTGTCTTCATTACATGGTCTTACTAGTCTGTCTGTCCTGTAATACCCGTGATCATCCGTCGACGTCCTTGGAGTATGCCGATACCAACACTTCAGCATTTTATTACTCATAAACATTCGCCAGGCTCGCTGCAATCCTTCCTAAACCACGGCTGTAAAAATAATAACGAATCACAACAGTCATTTGTTCTCTTCGTGCGCAATTAGTGATGCAGTAAGGGAGAAAGAAAACGGGGGAGAGAAAACAACCAACTCAACAGTATTTATCATATTTTCTCTTCAATTTTTGTCTTCCCTTTTTTCTCCCATCTTTTCTATTCTTATTTTTCTCCCTTCTTTTGTTCCTTTCGTGTTCCTTTTCTTGCTCAGTCATCTCACTCATTTCCGTTTATATATCCTTTATTGTATCTTATCTTTATTTTTCTTCTTTATCCTTCCGTATCTTCTTAATTTTTTGCTTCCACTTGTTTTTCTTCACATTTTTTCTGAGACTTTTTTTTTCTTTCCTTCTCTGTGACCTTTCTATCATTTCTTCACTTTTTTCTCCCCTTTTCTTGTCTTCTTTCACTTCTTTAATTTCGCTTTTCCCCCGCTCTTTTCTAATTTTCATATAATTTTAGGCAATTTACAGACGTATTTTTTAGCCTTTCTTCTGCATTTTACTTCTGGGCAAATAAAAATTCAGGCCAGAAAGGACTAATGCGCTGATTTTCTGTAATTGATTTTTTTAAATAAAGTACATGTCTCCATTGTTCTATATATACTTTCAACACTTTTATAATCACTGACTTTGTGGTAACTTCCTACGATATTACCTTGCTGACTAGTTTCGGAGTAGGAACCTTCTTTGCACAAAGCCAGGTAATTCCCTAAAAAATTAACACAGTAAAGAAGTTGCATAGTTAATCAGTAAAATACTTGTGTTTAGCATTATCTACTATACTGTAAATTTTATACTAAACAACAATGTAATTTTATTATCTCAACAATAATTATCACTCTCTACAATTTAATTTCACTCCCGTCAACAATGGGATTTGCTCTCCGCACAGCAACACAGCGTTCGTTATTGCACTCCACAAACGACAATGACAATTTACTTGGACTATTACGAACAATGAACTGTTAATCTTAATTAATATTCACAAAGCACTATTTACAACACAGAACTGTCAGTTCTCAGTTCACAGCTCGTTTGTCTTGGCTAGTTCTTCTACCTCAGTCACTCGCGTTCACAGAATCTCGAACCCCAGATCTTCAGAGACGATCCACTGAACTTCGAACTCAGGTCCCCCAACTGCGGTACACTGCACTCGAACTCCGGGCTTCAGGCTCCACAGTTACGGACACAACTCAAGTCGCTCTCTGGTCTCGAAGCTGGCTTCACTGCTACACAAGACTAACTCGCTTACTGTCCAAATCTGCCTGTAACAACACTGACTGACTGACTGACTGACTGACTGACTTTCACTTGCGTCTTCTCTTTTATATAACCAAACCATAGTTGCGAGAAAGTACAGGTTCTGGATATTTCCAAGCGTGTGTCCATTCTCGAATCATCCGGATATCTCTTCTCTCTGCCGCAGTCGCTCTTTCCCCTTTCTCCCCACAGCACATGCCCCAGGAAGCAGATGCGCGCGCAACCTGCCCGTCACGGCCGACTTAGCCCTTCCTTCTCACGTGGCTGTCACAATACTTTTGTTTCATATTATCAGATTTCTGTTACATCCTTTCATCATTTAAGTAGCTAATTCCTCATTCGTAAATATGGTGAAAGGTTTTTTTTAATAGCTTATTTTACCACGCTGTATCAACATCTCTGGTTATTTAGCGTCTGAATGAGATGAAGGTGATAATGCCGGTGAAATCAGCTCGGAGTCCAGCACCCAAAGTTACCAAGCATTTGCTCATATCGAGTTGAGGGAAAACCCCGGAACAAACCTCAACCAGGTAACTTGCCCCGACCGGGAATCGAACCCGAGCCACCTGGTTTCGCCGCCAGACGCGCTAGCCGTTACTCCACAGGTGTGGAATGGTGAAAAGTTCTAAGCCACATTATAAAATAGGTATTTAAAATTAATATATCTTAATCAAATAAAACATATTATACTATTCTTCTTAATCGTATGAGAACATAAAATCCATTTCAATTCCATATTTACTCTCACAATGTTAATTAATATAGTTTTTCTGATTGCACGAAAATTTGAAATCGATTTATCTGAAAACTTGCTCACTGTGGAATACGACCATCCACTATCAAAGCGACGATTTATGACAAATTACGAATTTTTACTCATAGCCTATTTTACGTATATTGTAGTAATTCATATTTTACAGTTAACTTCACAACCTTAATGATCATGCGGTCATAGATGTTACTGGGACGATATTGGCAATCTCGATTTGATGGGAAAAAATTCGAACTCGGTTTCCTTTTGTGTGAAAACCTAGACCAGTTAAGCAAGACTGGGTAGAATAAATTTAATTTTGTAAACGCTAATATCTTTCAGTTTCTCATGTTATGAATATTATAATTTACTATGATCATTAAATTCCCTCATAACTACATTCTTTTCACTACAGCGCAATATAAAATCTTCTCGTACTTTTTAATACAGGCTTGTGTTTATTATGACCTATATTCAAAGCAGTTATACGAAAGGTGCCATGAAAAAGAACAGACAAGCTGCTTTTAATAACATTTTATGATCGAAATAAACGCATTTAACAACAGCAGACTGGTTTTGACATTTTGACGACTTCCTATGATGTAACGAGAGAGTATTCTGGGAAGATTAGGCAACGTCTCAAGAGCTTCCTAGCTTGTTTACACATCTCTGGCCATTAACTGCTGGATCATAGCCCCATTATATCACACATACACCACCTCTCAGATTTCTCCTGCCACTAGGCAGGGTCTCTCTCTTGAACGTTTTCCAATGCTGTAGTCTTCAGATAAACATAGATCATACGCTGAAGTCAGAAACTGATTTCCATTTGCTATATCCAGAATGATATTTTTGTTGTAAATTGACTTACTTACTAGCAACTATTTTCTTGCGTAGTTACGCATTTCTGCCATCTTGTCATATAAATATTAACCCGGCTTCTATTTATTTTATTTTATTGGGTTATTTTACGACGCTGTATCAACATCTAGGTTATTTAGCGTCTGAATGATATGAAGGTGATAATGCCGGTGAAATGAGTCCGGGGTCCAGCACCGAAAGTTACCCAGCATTTGCTCGTGTTGGGTTGAGGGAAAACCCCGGAAAAATCCTCAACCAGGTAACTTGCCCCGACCGGGATTCGAACCCGGGCCACCTGGTTTCGCAGCCAGACGCGCTGACCGTTACTCCACAGGTGTGGACAACCCGGCTTCTACGACAGCCATGTGAGCTGGGGATTTTTTCAATTCATCACTCTGGAATACCTTCGTTCCCTCATTTTCTTTTGAGACCCAAAACTCCCAGAGTTAGTTAAGGGCTATAGAAAGAATGTTAGTAATTTTCCCTATACTGTTACTTCTCCCTGTACTGTTACTGTATTTTGATAGTACGCCAAAGTCCTCACTGACCGATAATGAAGTTCTTTTTGTTCCAATTTGACATGAAAATTCAAATCGCTACAACATTTATAACATCCGGGATGTAAAAATCGTACAATTCTCTGCGAACTTCCGTATCTGCATGTCCTTTTCTCATACAGGAATGACAAAATTCTGGAGGCAGTTAATAACAAATTACAAGTTGGAAGGATTTTCTGTGATTTATCCAAAGCGTTTGACTGTATAAATCATAAAATGCTAGTAGGTAAATTAGATTATTATAGAATTAAAGGTGTTGCACACCAATGGTTTCACTCATATTTCATAGATAGGAAACAAAGTTGAAATCAATACAACTATGAAATCTGCCTCGACATAGGAAACTATTAATAATGGAATTCCTCAAGGATCAAATTAGGTCCCCTACTTTTTTTAGTGCTCATAAATGATCTTGCCTCCCTAATAAAAGATGTAGGTCATCCCATATTATTTGCAGATGACATAAGTATAGTAATTACAGCCAATAACTCCAACACATTCCAATCTTCAACAGAGGAAATCCTCTTCAAAATATGTGACTGGTTCTCAGTCAATAAATTGGTATTAAATTATAACAAAACTAACATAATTCAATTTAAATCCTGTCCAAATTCAACCTCGCAAATTCCAAGCGCAGTAATTAACAATAGATCCCTATTAGAAACAACAACAACCAAATTCCTTGGCTTAAAAATCGATAATGTGTTAAATTGGAAAAATCATATTAAAGAAATTAACCCCAAACTAAATTCAGCATGTTTTGCTATTAGATCTATGCAAAAGATGGTACATATCAATACCTTAAAAACAATATGCTTTGCATACTTCCACTCTGTAATGAGGTTTGGAATAATATTGTGGGAAAATTTCACAGATAGTAACAGTATATTCCTATTACAAAAAAGAGTAATTAGAATAATAGTAGGTGACATATCTAGGGAATCGTGTAGGACAATTTTCAAAAAACTACAAATAATACCCATGGCTTGTCAGTATATCTTTTCATTAATAATCTTCCTCGTATGTAATCGTGAAAACTTCGTAACTAATTCAACAGTTCATAGCATAAATACACGTCAAAAAATGACTTTCATACTCCATCGGCAAGTCTATCGTGCTATCAAAAAGGAGTGTGTTATATGGCAGTAAAAATGTTTAATAGCCTCCCTATGGATATAAAAAAGTGAAACTCAAAACATAAAATTATTTAGAGTCAAATTAAAGAAGTGCCTAATTTCTCACGCCTTCTATTCTGTAGGTGAATTCATGACATTCAATAACACTTCATGAAATTGATACTAAAACTTTGTGTTGTACTAGTAGACTATATTGTAAATCTCGTCTGTATATATTTCATCTAGACTGTGACTATAAATTAAGATTTTATAATAGTATTAAGTTTTTTGACTTGTTCCATATTCTAGCTGTAAGCAATATATGAATACCATGGAATGTTAATAAGTGCAATATAATATAATACAATACATTATCGCGTTTAAAATTCGGCACTATCGAACGGTTTTTGACCCACGAACCTGGGATCCAAAAGAAAACTTGATATCCGCTGGAGCACCGATGACGAATTGAGTATCGTCAGGCAATATTTTCATAATAAAGAAATCACCCTGTGTAATTTAATATACAGCGTTTCTATAGGAACGTACAGATATATATACACAGAGAACTTATTAACAATCTTATCCCATAAAGGAATCAGAAAAATTGAAGGAAGAAGAAATACCACAAAGGTTAGCTAGAAAACATCATTTGTGGACTGCGATTGATATTTCCTACCTCTGCGTGTTTGACCACATCTGGAGCTGCGGGGGATGGTGGTTCAGTGCAGACCGGTATTTATTGGTTGTACGAGTCCTTTGTGGCGTCGCAAGCCTTTCCTTGCTTTGGGAACGCCAAAGAAAAGTCACGACGTGAAATAATTCTTTTGAGTCTGGTGGAACTAGAAAACTGCCAGAAACACTCGGCCCGCCAGAGTAAGGAGCTATACCGAGTTGTACACGGAAACATATGAGACTTCAAAATAGCTACAGTATACGCTTGACTGTTAGCATGTAGGCTAACGAAATTTGAAGAGATATTGCTGAAGACTTAAGCAATTCTGAGAGTAGAATCAATCAGTCTTGCTACATGTGGATGTCAAGTGTATGTTCGCAAACTTTTAACAGAACTGAGTCGGGAAGGCCCCGAATGAAATAAATAATTTTAAAACAATTTTATTTTATGATTATAATAGTCCAACGCATTTCTTTCTTCCATAAGTTTCAGCAAGTGCTTAATTGCTTTACAATTATAAATAAACTAGCCGTACCCGTGCGCTCCGCTGCACCTGTTAGAAATAAATATAAAGTAATTTCATAATTAAAATAGGACGTTTGATCCAGGGAACATTCGTGTTTGATAGAAGGATAAATCGTTTAATATGTTACTTAATTTAAATTGTATTTAAATAATTAAAATGCGATCATTTTGGTCCAGGGCAATCATTTGGTGCAATGACAATTTCTTTAACATGTTTCTTAATTGTTATTACATACAACCATAGTTCAATGAAGATTGACATATCATTTAGTTTTAATTACTTGCTATATTTTCAGAAGTTACTGTAATAACATTGCAGAATTTGTCTATCTAGAGAAACTACACTTCCCAATTGTGAAATAATAATTAAACAATTAATTAGCTTCCGATATTACTTCATACAAACACAGAAACATTCTCTGTAGGCTATGTTTAATAGCTTTCGATTGTTGTTGACCAAGGCCCTTTATAGACGAAGTCATTTGTTTTTATTTCAGTACAGCGCCTTAGATGGCGTTGTTATTATAATTTTAAAACTCATTTATCTCATTAAATATCAGTTCTATCAAAATTTTGTGTAGAATAAAACTTATCGGAAATTATGTTTAAAGAAACTTTTGTTATGTAACATTTTTCACAAAAAAAAAAAACAATGATAAGCGAGATATTTCGATTTATTTAATTCAGGCCCCCTTATAACCCCCCTTTTAAATAAAGTATTTTTAATGCCATATAGCCTAAAAATATAAGTTACAACGAATTTAATACATATTCCAATTTTCATATAAATCGGTTCAGCCATTGTCGCCTGAAAAGGTAACAAACATCCAGACAGACAGACAGACGGACAGACAGACACACAAACAAAAATAAAAAAAAGCGATTTTCGGTTTCAGGATGGTTAATTATACATGTTGACACCAATTGTTTTTGGAAAATCGAAAATTACCAGAAAAATTTCGGCTACAGATTTATTATTAGTATAGATGTTTGATAAATGTTCGTTACGCAGTTTCACACAGATAAATAAATATTTCTGATCTATTTACCCGTATTTTTCGAGAAATGGTGTCATGGAAGTATAGACCTAATCATTCAATTCTCAATCGAAACTAGCCATTTTAAATATTTGAGTCACAATATATTTTTAAATAACTTCAACTATTTAGATATACAGGGTGTTAAAAATAACGTTTATAACGTTTCAGGGATGATGGAGGAGGTAAAAACGAACGTCTGTTTTAAGTGACAAAAGTTTAGCAGATACGCCGTTTTCCCGCTAGATGGCCTGAAGGATAGATGACTTGACTTCCGTCACAACACACACTGATTAGTTCTGTTTGTGCACGACCATCTTGTAGGGCCTTATCTGTTGCCTAACAGTCTCCGTGATGGTAATTATTTTGTTTTTTTTTATGCTACGTCCTACCAGAACTTTTAGAAAATATCCCATTGAACATCAGAGAACGAATATGGTTTCAGCATGACGGTGCCCCTCCACACTTTGATCATCGTGTCAGGAACCACCTAAATGCTACATTCCCCGATCGTTGGATTGGCAGGAGTGGGCCGGTACCGTGGCCACCTCGATGACCGGACCTAACCCCACTGGATTTCTTTTTGTGGCACACACTCCATAATACGAAGGTACCAGTTATGCAATGCCTTCAATGGACGGCAGTTTGAATACCATCTCTAAAACGACAATTGGTCTCGTTCCTTATGGTTTATACTAACACTTACGTACACAATAAACGGCGCATCTGCCAAAGTTTGTCACTTACAAAAGATATTTGTTTTTACCTCCTCTATTATCCCTGAAACGTTGTAAACGTTATTTTTAACACCCTATACAGGGTGATTCACGAGAATTTACCGTCCTTTACGGAGCTTATTTCCGAAGACATTCTGAGCAAAAAATGTCATAAACATTTGTCCTAATCTCAATATTTTCAGAGTTACACTAATTTGAAGTTAAATATTACGATGTACCGAAGTACATATGATATTTCCATGTAGAAATTCAGCACGTAGAGCTGAAAACCCGGGTTAAAATCCCGGTGACGGAAAGAATTTTGCTCCGTTCCACTCTTTCTTCATCATATAATTTGAAGTTGTTAGTAAAATACCTTTTTCTTTAGTTTTAAGGGTAAAAAATATTACAAATAGAGATTAAACTATTCAGAAGTATAATTTCTTTAATTGGCTAGTGTTATGACGCTAAAATTGTGTTGTTAATTGCTTTGTACAGATTCTGTTTTTCAATTTTTAACTAAAAATTACATCATTTTACGCAGTTATCACACAAATTGTTACAAATCATACGCCTTTAAGAACTTGATTCTTTACAGTTTAGTTATGTATCCTAATGTACAGTGTTAAATAATTTATAAGGCTGGCGTGATTTGTAACAATTGTTGTGATAAATGCGTAAGAAAATGTAATTTTGTAGTTAAAAATCGAAAAAAATATATATATATATATTCTGTACGCAACAACTATGGAATTTACAACACATTTCTAGCTTCAGTGATACGCCACTGACTCTACTTCCTGTTAGAGCTGATTGATGAAATCAAGCTCAAGTGAAAGTTCACATGTGTTTCAGTTACAGGCATAAATATTTCTGTCTTGAAAATTTTAATGCACTAGTTTCCGAAATAAATTACTGTTACGGTTGGTCTGAATCACCCTGTATACTCGTAGGCCTATACAGTATGTTCATATAGCAAATATAATTTACAAATTAATTAGATATAACAAACAAATAATATTTCCCCAGCTAGATAATTCAGGTAATCGGGACGCAAGTGGTAAATAGGCCTTTCTTTCAATGATCTTTTTTTTCGTGGGAAGCTATTGGTAGAACTCCAAATGTGGGTAGGATAAAACTAAATAGGTAAACAAAGAAGTTGAACAGTACAGTAGTGGCAAAAAAAAACCTGACCGACCTTTGTAGCTGATTTCAGAGCCTTGTTCACAGTGACAGCAAGATAGACTGGTAACTAAGACTTTCGTGGTTCGAATCCTGCCCGGGAAGGAATTTTTTTTATTACTTATTAAAAATTATTCCCAGTACTTTTCGATTGCAGCCATATTTTACTATACCTGGAAAGGTTTATCTTGTCTCAGTAGCAATAAAACCAAGAAGGGTTGTAAATTTTCAGGATTCCTTTCAAAACCTTGTTATTGTACAGGCTATCGGATCTCAATTTCTTGAAAGACAAGCTCAGTGACGGAACTACACAGTACGAAGAGAGATATTTTTTAATTTTATTTTGCGCTACAGTATGTATCAACTAGTCCCTTCCGCCACTGGAAGGATAGACGGCATCGCTCCACTCCTCCATCGCCATAACAATACAGACGAAGTAAGACATATCTCCTTTCTCACTCTTTTCACAGTGAGACAAGATAAATCACACAGACTTTACTTAATTAACTTATTATTCCCAGAACATAAATTTCACCAACTTATTTTCTAATGGCTTTCGAAATGAGCTACGTCAGCAGTCGAAACTACAACAATTTCAATAGATTACTCGCTATCTTGTGAATGCGAGCGGGGCATGCGAAGTGGCTCATTTCGGGGACTTAGATTATTCCGTCCGTCCGGTTTTTTTGCCTTGATTATTCCGTCGGTCCGGTTTCTTTGCCTTGATTATTCCGTCGGTCTGGTTTTTTGCCTTGATTATTCCGTCGATCTGGTTTTTTTGCCTTGATTATTCCGTCGGTCCGGTTTTTTGCCTTGATTATTCCGTCGGTCCGGTTTCTTTGCCTTGATTATTCCGTCGGTCCGGTTTTTTTGTCTTCATTATTCCGTCGGTCCGGTTTTTTTGTCTTGATTATTCCGTCGGTCCGGTTTTTTTGCCTTGATTATTCCGTCAGTCCGGTTTTTTGCCTTGATTATTCCGTCGGACCGGTTTTTTTGCCTTGATTATTCCGTCGGACCGGTTTTTTTGCCTTGATTATTCCGTCGGTTCGGTTTTTTTGCCTTCATTATTCCGTCGGTCCGGTTTTTTATCTTGATTATTCCGTCGGTCCGGTTTTTTTGCCTCGATTATTCCGTCGGTCCGGTTTTTTTGCCTTGATTATTCCGTCGGTCCGGTTTTTTTGGCTTGATTATTCCTTCGGTTCGGTTTTTTTGCCTTGATTATTCCGTCGGTCCGGTTTTTTTGTCACTACTGTACATGTTCAAACAATGAAAACAATAAGAATACAAATTATGTGATCGAAATATCAATTAATAAGTTTTTTTAAAATACGGAACTGTATAATGAGATCAATCTTTGCTATTGAAAATGATGGAGAAGAAGATCTTGATGGTGATTATGAAATAGTGTCAAAGGAATTTCCGTACTTCAAGCTGGATACGAACCAATGACATCCGAATCCAATCTACCTCAGGCCTAGGACTTTGATCCCGATCCGAACTCTTCACATCGTAAACATAAAGGTAGCCAAGCTAGTTTACTCTGTATAATTAGCTAATAACTAAACAACCCCTGAGAGCCACGACTTCGCCCATCACCTCGAGCAACAGATAGGGGCGCTTCGCATGGCTTAATTAAGTTAGGGTCGATCACTGAGGGCAGTAACCACTCACCGCCACTCACTCCCCTGCCACAAACAACTTACCCACTGTCTGGCTAACCGAGTCGAGATTTGAATACTATACTGTCGTTTCAGCTTTAAATAAACCAACACATGCCTCAAAACTTTCCTTCAATGGACTTGGGATGTTCGTCAATTCAAGTCTTCAATTGAAGGGATTTTTGAAAAACAACTCTAGTCCAAAAACATAAATTTTCATGAGAAACAAAAAACTATCTGGCATGGGTGTTGTTGACACTTCAAGTATGAAATTCATGATGCTATTTCCTAAAGTGTTACAGAAACTTGGGAAAACTGAAGTACGTGTACAGGGACATAATTTTATTTTTACTTCAATTTTTATTGTACCTGAGTTGTTGAATGTACTTCACTCCCACCTCCTCTACTAGTAAACTTCCAACCGTCTCCACATAGAACCAAGGCCGCATATAGTAAACAGTACTGAGTTAGTGAGTATAGTACGTTCTAGAAATATGTTCGCATTTTCCAGTGACGAAAGAGCCTTCAATATTGAATCATATCTTCGCACATATACTGTTGTCTGTTTGCCTACGTCGCATCCCGATTTCCCCCACCTGCTTCTACTCGCCCCTCTATAAAGGCTAGTGGCTGGGCTGTCTTAGCTCTTTTCTGAAAACATTTATTTCTGTTAGGAATTGGACGTCTACGTATTATACAACTGTTTAAAATAACTTAAATAAAAGGGCCTCGTTAAGTAATTAACCGTCACGTGATTTCCCCCCTTTCTACGATTCTGCGACATAACTACTTGGACGGACAGTAGATAGCATGTCTGAGTAATTTTATCTCTGCGAGTCGGGCAGAAGTGAAGATTGAATTTACAGTACGTAAGGTACTCTTTTATAGAGTAGGTACAAAATTATTTCAACATGAGTTACTAGTACGAAGGACGAAACTGGTAATTGGAATTAGATGCAGTATTCTATAGTGCGATAATATGCACAAAAGAACTGAAGCCTGTATCGAAATGAACGGCCACCATTTTCAAAAATGTGTTTAAATATACATATACATATTGATATGATATGATATGATATGATATGATATGATATGATATGATATGATATATGATATGATATGATATGATATATGATATATTTATTTGTCAGTCAACTTTGCAATTCACAGTTATGGTGGACCTTCACATTTCTGTTTTTCGATCCACCATCCCTTTAATACATACAACTCTTTTCTATTAATGTATTCTTTGCCGAGTATTTCTTGATTACTTTCTAATGTTCTGTTATAACTGAATTGCTATATGTCCTTCCCCCTCTATCCTCTTCTATTCTCTCCCTCCTACCTAGACTGTCTCCCTTCCATTTCTCGCTCACCTTTTAAATATTGCATATTCCTTCCTTAATAATTTGCATTTTTTATTTATTTTCTTCTCTACCCTCACATCCTACTACTCTTAATCATTATTTTCCAGCTATTTTCTCCTACATTACTTGCTAACTTTTCCGTTTACTCTGTTTTACAACACTTACATCACTTTTTTTTTCTATCCTCTGTTTATTTATATATTGATCCCATTCTCTTCGCTTCACTCCTAAATTTCCTATTTTATTATCTCTTTCCATAAATTTATTTCTATAATACTCCTACAGTTATAGTACCCCTGATACTACTCCCAACCCATAACATTGAAAAACATGAAATAACTAATTCACTTAATTACACTTGCAATTTCTCTCTCATTCCACTTCTCATTTGTTCAGATTTTTTTTTCACTTTAATTCTCTTGTATTCACTGTTTGATAGTCTTATCTTATTACACTATCTTCTTACACTTAACACTTTCTTCTCTGTTCCTTTTCTTACACTTTTGCCACTCCTAACTTTCTTGCACTCACTTTTTAGCACTCTTCTTCTTCGCTAATAACCTCTCCAAAGCCCTATTCATTCTGTCCTCACAATCACTAATATCTGGTAGTCGCTTCGTTCCTTCACCCGTTCTTATCATGTCTTCTCTTGCATTTCCTCCATTAGTCTTGTCTATGCTCCTGACCTTAGACCCTTCCAGCTGTTTCCCTAATTCTTCGTCCGCAGTATTTTGTATCTGCCTCACGTTTTGATTTCCTCCTTGGTTTATTCTGGTCAGCTGTTTCGTACTTGAAGTGGGCACATATACATATTGTAATTATTTTTTTCACTTTAACTTCATTCTCTATATTGTAAGCTAATGTGCTGTAGACACTGCATAATGAGTACGTTCGCATGGAAAGCTCAGTTCGTGAGTAAAAACACTTATTGTTAATACTGTACTGTATTTTGATTAAACAAAACCTAATAAAAATTAACAAGCTCAAAATTGCGATATTTCCTAGTTTACGTAAATGGATGAACTACTTTGATTCCCTCCTATACCTAGTAAAGAGATTTGTTTGTATTTTACGCCAGTATCATCGAACTCCAGTCGTAGAAGGGGGTAGCAAACGGTGTTTCCGGTTCTCAACCGTTAATCCAAAGGTATATCCAGGTCAATATTTAAAATGTTAGTAAAAATAAAATGATGTCTCTGTATAATTTAAAATCCCTCATATAAATTACATTTATAAATGAAGGTAACTGTGGACAATGGTCGTTTTAGTAAAAAGCATTCTGTTGTGGCTGACATGTGCCTCTCTTTTATTCTTATTTTTCTTTATTATATCCTGCTTCTTCTCCTTTCGTTGTTTACGTTTCTTCCATGGGGTTACTTCTGAACGTAAAGATGACTCCATAAGTATTTTTCTCTGAGGTGGCTTTTGCCACATACGTAAGAAGCAGTACTGTGAAACTACTACAGTTTAAAATTCTATGGATAAATGTTTCATTCATTCATAGTGTTCTGCCCAAGGGTAAATTACTGCAAACCCACCAATCTCCAGTCTTTCCTATTTTCCGCCTTCCTCTTTGTCTCCGCATATGATCCATATATCTTAAAGTCATCTACCGTCTGATATATTCTTCCATCTCGAACTCTCGTCCCGTTCATCATTCCTTCTATTGCATCCTTCAGTAGGCAGTTTTTTCTCAGCTAGTGACCCAACCAATTCCTTCTTCTCTTTCTGATCAGTTTTAGAATCATTCTTGCTTCACCCACTCTTTCCAACACAGCTTCGTTTCTTATTCTGACTGTCCACTTCACACGTTCCTTGCTTCTCCATATCCACATTTCAAATGCTTCTATTCCCTTCTTTTCACTTCGTCCTTTTTGTCATTTATAATACAGTTGTTCTGTATGGTTGTGAAATTTGGACTCTTACTTTGAGAGAGGAACAGAGGTTAAGGGTGTTTGAGAATAAGGTACTTAGGAAAATATTTGGGGCTAAGAGGGATGAAGTTACAGGAGAACGGAGAAAGTTACACAAAGCAGAACTGCACGCATTGTATTCTTTACCTGACATAATTAGGAACATTAAATCTAGACGTTTGAGATGGGCAGGGCATATAGCACATATGGGCAAATGCAGAAATGCATATAGAGTGTTAGTTGGGAGACCAGAAGGAAAAAGACCTTTGGAGAGGCCGGGACGTACTGTCCACACTTCACGAGATGATCTCTGCGAGGGGGAATGGTCCTTGCGGGGTAAGAGACGAGGGTAAGGAAGTGTACAATAACTCAGCGCGTCTGAAAGAGCAGGTTGTTGAGGGTGGTGGCATTGACTGGCTGGGACAAAGTTCAGTGACACTCGACCTGAAAACGTTGGTTTTGCAAACTATGCAAGTATTTTAGTTACTGTTGAGATTTTATTGTTTGATGTTGGTATAGTGAATACTGTGGATAACAAGTGTAGTTAATATTAAAACATTCTTAAGTCAGATTTTAATTTCTTAAGTTAACTTGAACATCGTGCCAGATTGGCTTTAATTAGGCAATTATCTTAAATTAGTAATTTAGTCAGACAATGAGTTACGAAGTTGTTTAGTCAGTGAAATATTTAGTTAAGTAGTTTTAAAGCGAAGTAGAGTTCTGTTTGATTTCAATAGTGTCGCATATCAGTTATCATAATGTTTACAAAATGTAAAAAAGGGAAAAACTATGCATAGTGAAGCACGATAAAGTATAGCGAATGTAATAAAGATGTGTGATGGAGAAGCAAGGCAGAAGAGATTATTGTATCCTTTGATTAATGCTACAGAAATGGCTGCTAAATACGCAGGTATTTATTTATTTTTTGTAATTTAATAGTAATTTCATTTGCACTGACTTAACAATATTCTCATAATGTCAACATTAAATTATTGAAACTTACAATAACTTCAGTTAACCATGGGCGTGACTTCGAGAGGGGAACAAATTTAAAACTTTAGCATACATGAAGCTTTAATATTTCATTTAAATAACATGCAGCATTATACTCGTAAAAATTTTAATTACTATATATTAAAAAAATCGTAATAAATTAAATGTAAAAAAGCCTAACTATTAAGGGGAGTTGGTCATTATCGCATGCAAAAAATGGTAAAAAATAGCCTAGCTTCAAGCAGTCATAAATATAATACTATTTATCAAAGGTCTTTCATTTTTGTTAGCTATGTGTGTATACATATTAAGCTTTAAAATTAAAAAGAATAGTTACTCTAGAGTCAATCTTTATCCTCAAATTAATTTTTTTAAATTAAGCACAATTTTTTTTATAAATTCGCTACATGTCTGTGATTAGGTACACTCTATTCACTTATTATAGCACATATTGAATTGAAAATTTGACCACTTACTGCTAATAGCTACTAAAACATACCCTACTAAAATTATTCATATATCTGTAATATTATGGGCATAGGGCTTATAGCAATCATCACCGTCAATAAATTAAAAAAAATTGAAGATTAGTATAAGCCCTATGCCCATAATATTAAAGATATTTTAATAATTTTAGTAGGGTATGTTTTAGTATCTATTAGCAGTAAGTGGCCAAAATTTTAATTCAATGTGTGCTATGATAAGTGAATAGAGTGTACCTAATCATAGACATGTAGTGAATTTTTATAAAAAAAATATGTTTAAATTCAAAAATTAATTTAAGGGTAAGATTTACACTAGATTAACCATTCTTCTTTCATTTTAAAGCTTAATGTGTAAACATATATCACTAAAAAATGAAAGAGTTGTGATAAATAGTATTACATTTATGACTGCTTGAAGATAGGCTATTTTTACCATTACTTTGCATGCGATAACGTCCAATTCCCCTTAAGGGGTTTGAAATTCTTACCTCCAGATTAATTTTTGCCTTCAGTATTATTCGATTATGTCGTATTCTTTCACTTCTTTTGTAAAGAAACGCTATAAAATAGCCATACTTCTTGTCTCTGTATTTGTTTTTTTTTTTGTACATACCTATTTGTATACTGGTGGTGTGGTAGGGAAGGCCTCATGGCCTTAACTCAGCTAGATTAAGTAATAATAATAAATATGGAGTAAAATCAGCTTTTAATTCCAATGGCATTACATTTATTGAATAGGTGTGTACGTAGCGACAATTAAAAGAATAAGGCGACAGTTGAAGGAAAAAAGTCAGCGAGGACTATGCAGTGTAGGTTTTATTATTATTATTATTATTATTATTATTATTATTATTATTATTATTATTATTATTATTATTATATTGTAAACCAGAAATGTAATATTTACATTGACTGGTGTGGTATAACACTGTCACTGAATAATTGCTTTCCGTAATTAACTTAATTATAGATATTAAATATATGTAGCCTGTATGAATTAATAATCCGAATACAAAGTTAATGTTTTACTGAGGGACAATGTTTTCACTGTAGTTGATAGCGAAAGTTTAGAGCACACAAACCCGCTTGTCTCGATGTTTGGTTGTGAGAGTGGGGGAAAACCTTGCATTCCTTGCTCGGAACTTCTCGTGAAATGTGGACAGTAGATGGGGCGATAATATTAAAAGAAATTTGAAGGTGGTGGGATGTGATGGTACGTACTGGATTAATCTTGCTCAGGATAGGGACCGATGGCGAGCTTATGTGAGGGCGGCAATGAACCTTCTGGTTCTCTAAAAACCATTAGTAAGTGAGAGGAATACATTCCTGAAGTTATTTCACTTATTTTAGGACACTATTACATTGACCTGTCTGAAAACAAAATTTTACGAAGTAATTTTAAGCGCGTATGTTGAAATTTCAGAAATTTTCTGTGGCTGTCTCCTACCACGAGATTCGGATCTGGCTGCCGCTCCTCGGGAAGTACTGGTCCATGCCGCAGAGCTGTTTGCTACTGAACGCACCCGGCCGACCGATCGATAGCGGTCGGGCGAGATGCAGAACTCGCGCCGCGATCGCCTTCCAGACGCGCGACTTATTTTCAAAAAAAGGAATGATTTGGAAGGCAGCGAGGTATAGAAGATTGCGGCCCACAACGTCAAAGTGGTTCTTTCATGTGCACGGCGCACGGCGGGTTAGTCTAATCGGACCGCCTTACGAGCATGGGTTTACTTACGATCAAGATATTCAGTAAGGTTTTTATATGAAAGTAAGTACAATACTAGAATCTCAATCTATCTCAACACAGAGCATCCACATGACGCATCAGTAAACTGTGAATTGATGACTTTCCATTAAAGACGACCTGATTTCGACATGAAAATGATCTTATGAAACTCATGGCAATTAGGCGATTGTGGGACAAGTTTCCTCTGAATACTTATCTCTTTTCTGTCATTCTTACAACGCCTTTCATTATCTCTGTATCATTTCTATATCATTTCATCGTCACTGCATAGTCTCTGAAGTTAACAGTTCAACGTGGATGCCACATGAGACATTACTCGTACATTAGTATCGTAATCATAATGATAGCTCTTACATCAACTTCTTATCTATGAGAATGACGTGAATATTTTAGGAGAAAATCCATAAACTATTAGGGAAAACACGGAAATTGTTTCTGTATCGTAATAATAATAATAATAATAATAATAATAATAATAATAATAATAATAATAATAATAATAATGAGGACAAGATTAATTGTAGTAACTTTCGAGGAATATCACTTTTGTTGTCGTATAAAATTTTGTCGAATATCCTTTGGAGAAGATTAACTTCATATGTAGATGAAATTATTGGGGATCATCAGTGTGGTTTTAGACGTAATAGATAGACTATTGATCAGATTTTTTGTATTCGACAGATATTGGAGAAAAAATGGGAGTATTAGAGTACAGTTCATCAGTTATTCATAGATTTCAAAAAGGCGTATGACTCGGTTAAGAGAGAAGTTTTATATAATATTCTTATTGAATTTGGTATTTCCAAGAAACTAGTTCGATTAATTAAAATGTGTCTTAGAGAAACTTATAGCAGAATCCGTACAAGCCAGTTTCTATCTAATGCAATTTCCAATTCACTGCGGGCTAAAGCAGGGAGATGCACCATCACCTTTACTTTTTAACTTCGCTCTAGAATACGCCATTAGAAAAGTCCAGGTTAACAGAGAGGGTTTGGAATTGAACGGGTTACATCAGCTTCTTATCTATGCGGATGACGTGAATATGTTAGGATAAAATCCACAAACGATTAGGGAAAACGCGGAAATTCTACTTGAAGCAAATAAAACGATAGGGTTGGAAGTAAATCCCGAAAATACAAAGTATATGATTATGTCTCGTGATTAGAATACTGTACGAAATGGAACTATAAAAATTGGAGATTTATCCTTCGAAGAGATTGAAAAATTCAAATACCTTGGAGCAATAGTAACAAATATAAATTACATTCGTGAGGAAATTAAACGCAGAATAAATATGGAAAATGCCAGTTATTATTCGGTTGAGAAGCTTTTGTCATCTAGTCTACTGTCAAAAAATCTGAAAGTTAGAATTTATAAAACCGTTATATTACCTTGAGAGAAGAACAGCTATTAAGGGTGTTTGAGAATAAGGTTCTAGGAAAATATTTGGGGTTAAGAGGGATGAAGTTACAGGAGAATGGAGAAAGTTACACAACGGAGAACTGCACCCATTGTATTCTTCACCTGGCATAATTAGGAACATTAAATCCAGACGTTTGAGATAGGCATGGCATGTAGCACGTATGAGCGAATCCAGAAATACATATAGGCTAGGCAGTGGTCGTCAGCAGTCGCTGAAATGTGCAAAGAGTAAGCGGGCCGTCCCGTGTTCCCCATCCTGCAGCAGGAAGAGGTAGAGAGCATACCCGCTAGCAGCTACGAGTGCACCATGGTGCACTGTGTTTACCGCGGGTAAGAGACGCTAGCCCCAGGGTGCTCTGTGCTGACGACCACTGGGCTAGAATATTAGTTGGAAGACCGGAGGAAAAAAGACCTTTGGGGAGACAGAGACGTAGATGGGAGGATAATATTAAAATGGATTTGATGGAGGTGGGATGTGAGGTTATAGACTGGATTAATGTTGCACAGGATAGGGACTGATGGCGGGCTTATGTGAGGGCGGCAATGAACCTGCAGGTTCCTTAAAAGCCATTTGTAAGTAAAATGAGTCCGAAGTCCGAATGAGTCTGAAAGTTACTCAGCAACTTTTCTTTAATTGGTTAAGGGAAAACCTAGGTTTTATGGCCATACGCAATATGCGTAAATTTGTTTGTATATCTAGGTAACATTCCCAAAGTTGAAAAACAAATGTACACTAAGTTACTGCTTAACTTAACGACATGTGAATTATAATTTATTTATTTATTTATATTTAATGTGCTGTACAACAGCCAGTGGCCAATTACAGTTGAGCACAAATATAATAAAAACATAATACAAAAATAATTATTACACATAAATACAATTACAATTAATTACAATAATGGCGATGAATGGATAAATAATGGATGACTTTAAAATACATAGCCAAGAATACTATGAGAAAATGATAATTGAGCATAATGCCTAAAAGAATACATAAATGATAAATCGTTGCCAAGAGCAAACTAAGTCTATACATTGAAGGGATCGAATTCGCAGCCATGCATGTTGGCATTTTTAATGCATCTGGAGACTGGTGAAAGAAATTTCGAATTTATAATATAGAAAAGTTTGTGGGCTCTCATATCTTTTGTTGGAATACGTAAGGTAATATTGTTTAAGAAAGAGTCACAGGATATATCACCTTTGAGGACTTTACAAAAGAACAGGTAATCTAGCTCATGGCGTCTAGCATATTGATTTTGACAATTAAAATATTCACATTTTCTCTCATAACTATACCCGGAATTAATGGGCAGAAATCTGAATGAACATAAGGATATAAATTTTCTTTGTATATTTTCTAATTTAGCCGAGTCCGTAGTTGTAATCGAGTTCCAAACTACAGATGCATATTCGAGTTTCGATCGCACCAATGTATAGTATAGCATTAAAAGAGAATCGGGCGTGGAAAAAGAATAAGTTATTGACCGTATTGTTTCTAACATTCTGATTGTGTGATTGTAAATGTAATCAACGTGACTATGAAAATACAATTTACTGTCAAAGAATATTCCCAAATCTGTTACGCAATCCTTTCTGTTAATTAGAACATTATTTAGATAATAATTAAATTTCAGTGAAGAAATTTTTCTAGAAAAGGTTATTACATTAGTTTTGGATACGTTAATTTTCATACCATTGTCTTCCGACCATTTAGCGACTGAATTAATGTAATAATAATAATAATAATAATAATAATAATAATAATAATAATAATAATAATAATATATTTATTTATTATTTATTTATAATATTAACGTGCAAAACAACAGCACAAGGCCAATTACTGTTAGCACGATACAAAACAAAACAAAGCAACAAATGATGATGAGCATGAATGATAGAAAATGGCAGTGAGATGAAATACAAACAATATAATAGTCATCACTAATCTTTGACCAAATGCAAGAAAATAAATAGCAATATCTAACAATAATAACAAATAAGGATATATCATGATAAACTCAAAAGGTGTATACTACACATTAAATGGATCCAAGCTTAATCCATGCAAATTAGCATATTTTATACATCTGCAGATCGGGGAGAGAGATTTTGAATTTCTATTATAAAAAATGTTATGAAATCTTAAACCCTTAGCGGGAATACGAAGACTGATATTGCTTATGAATGATTCACAATCAATATCACCCTTAATGACTTTACAAAAAAATAAATAATCAAGATCTTGACGTCTGGCAAATAAACTGCAGCAGTTAAAATATTTACAGTTAATCTCATATTTATAATCATCGGAATTTGGTAAAAATCTATAAGAACACAAGGAAATAAATTTTCTTGGAATATTCTCCAATAATAATAATAATAATAATAATAATAATAATAATAATAATAATAATAATAATAATAATAATAATAATAATATCAGCAATATATAATTCGTTCTAAAGGACATTTGTCATATATTGCAAGAAAATATAATTTTACTATAATTTTGTGATTATTATACTGTGAATTTTTAGTGCGATAAAGTAACAATCAGGAGTAATAAAAAAACAGAAACATAATTATCTTCAAATTCGGTAGCTCTGCGGTAGGTTTCTTTTCATCTTGTACAGCTCTCAAATCAAATACTCCAAAAGAATTCTCTCCGTATTTCCGCCAAAAGATTTATGCTTGACAAGAAGGCAGATACAAAATCTTGCAAAAGCCTACGTAATTTATAGTCTTCTTTATAAAATTAACCATTCCATCGGAAAACACAAAGCCGCTGCTGAATCTACGTTTGGACCAGTTAACTTATCTTGAAATCAGAGGGATGTAGGGATGGATCTGGGCATTCTATTATGAAACCTGCAGTTTATATTTAGAACTGGACTAGAGTTTTTTTCCTTCTCTTTTTTAATTCCATTACATGTACACTTTCAAGCGATCGCAGGGTGTGACGTCACCAGAATCTGGACACAGCATTGTCCACGTAATCCGTCCTGAGCCTTCAAATGTCGGTTTCAAAAGCAGACACAGTGAGGTCTTTATCACTGCGCATTAAAAAAAGCGTCCCGAGGTTTTGTTAAAGGAAATCCTCTCTGTGTGCTTTAATAAACTAAAATTAATAAAGAGGATGGAAATGTCGGGGAAATTTAATTGTGAAATATGACTTTGCTTCCCATCCATTAGTGCGGTCTGTGGCAGACCGAACAGAAAACATTCACGGCGTAATTATATTTTATCAGTTTTGAAACTGTTTCTAAAAATAACACATGACATATCGGCTGGTTATAAAAGTATATATAAAGTCAATTCCGCTGTATTTCATATAGCCTATCAATTTTTTGTTCTGTTGAACTTATGAATATGTTTTTACAAATACATCGGTTTGATAATTTAAATTTTAATATATAAATATCAATCCGATTTCCCAAGCCTCACTTATGCTATCGAATCTAGGTTCGATACTCAACCAGCATTTATTCTAGAGATACGAATAGCAATTGCGACGTTCAGAGCTAAAGTGGATCAAGTCACAATTCTTAAAAAATTGAGTTTAGTTCATTTTCTGATTATTTAAAGTTGGATCTTTTCCGAGGATTTGTGGATGAAGTCATAATTCTAAGAGTACGCCTGCAAATTGCAGCAGTCCTCTTTGTCTCAGATTATTTGTCCAGGAAGTTTTGAGCTACAGTGGATCAAGTCACCAAAGCGCTGTTTTAATTTTATTAATATCACACGTTTCCATCTTATGAATCTTGAATTTTAAAATTAATTCTCATTCAGAAGAAGTTTTCGACTTTCCAGTATAGCCTTGAAATTCTTCAAGTTAGCAATGTTAGGATTTATTTATTTATTTATTTATTTATTTATTTATTTATTTATTTATTTATTTATTTATTTATTTATTTATTTATTTATTTATTTATTTATTTATTTATTTATTTATTTATTTATTTATTTATTTATTTCTTCATTTATTTATTTATTTATTATTTTGCTAATAATTGTAACATAAAATATAATATATACAGAAAAATAATTTCAAGGGAAAAATTGTTCCGCGGCCAGGTATCGATCCCGGGACCTCTGGTTGAACGTACCAGCTCTCTTTCCAACTGAGCTACCCGGGAACTCCACCCGACACCGTCTCAACTTCTCCCTTTATATCCACACAACTCGCGTGGGCTGACGAAACGCCAGAGATCCACATCGAGTGCACACAATCTCTGTGTGACTTGGAATTGTGGTTTTCTGTTAACGTACACAGTGACGTATAACCTATATTATGCAAATATAGTCTTTCAGGTAAGGCTCCCTGTAAAGCAGATTTGAATAATTTCAAGGGAAAAATTGTTCCGGTGCCGGGTATCGATCCCGGGACCTCTGGTTGAACGTACCAGCGCTCTTTCCAACTGAGCTACCCGGGAACTCCACCCGACACCGTCTCAACTTTTAAATTTGATGTAAAAGAGGTCAATATATTTGTCATTATCATCATTATTATCATTATTATTATTATTATTATTATTATTATTATTATTATTATTATTATTATTATTATTAATGTGTCTAGGAATTCTCGTCACCGGAGATGTTGGCATTATATCTTCTTGTCACCGATTACATTTTAGTCACCGGCGTTCTTGTCACCGATTAGATTGAATAATTTATTCATATTTTATTGGAAAAATTTAATGAGATTTAAATGTAATTTTAAGGTTGTTTCTATGGTTACGCATATAAATATAATGAGATTCATCTGCCATTATAAGGTTGTTTCCGTGGTTACGCACATAAGTATTTGGCAAAGAAATGTTAGGTGTAAGGTGACGTTCTTACTTATTTTAGTTATTTCAAATGTATGGTATTGAAAGAGCATCACGAAGGAAAATTTCGATTCACTGGAAGTATTAGGGGCTTTGTGAAACTAATACTCAAGGGTATATGTATACCAGGTACAAAGTTCGACATTCCGATGTTGTTTGGAGATGCAACCAGCACAGAAAATGCAACGCTACGATAACCCTAACTTCAGATAAAAACATCCGTAATTGGAAATCCTTCTGAACATCCAAGTCATGATCCTAACCGAAGAAGAATTCACGCCATTGAAACCGTGGAGGCAATTAAAGAAACTACACGAGCAGCAGATGCATCACCTGCAGTCATTGTTCAGAAATGTTTCGAGTGAAACAAACATTGACCTGCCAAAGGAAGAAACAACGAAGAACACTGTCCGAAAAGTACGAAGACAAAATTTTGTCACCTGAGCTCCGACATATAGATGAATTGGAAGATATTGGTGATCAACGTACCATCGAATATAATTTTAATAGCAATTTTGTAAACATAAATCATATAACATTTTATGCACTGTTGTAATTTTGAAACATTAATCACATAACATTTTATACAGTGTACCTATGGATATTTTACTTGTAAAAATAAATTATTATTTTTAAGAAAATGTGTACTGATGAACAAAATAGGCCTATCGGGTATTAAAGATTTTATTAATTTGTCCTAATATTTGAGGAGAAAAACTCGTTCCGGCGCCGGGGATCGAACCCGAGTCCTTGGTTCTACGTACCAAGCGCTCTGACCACTGAGCTACGCCGAATTCAATCCACAACACCGGACCGATCTCTCCTCCTTCGATGTTTCCCTTTGTGGCCTGACTCCAAGTTAGGCATATACGTTGACGTTTTATGTCCAAGTCAACTGCCATTATATAAGTGGCGCACTCAACTGAGTGACTGTTTGGCCGGGATTCCGCAGTTAAGTGCACAGTAATCTGTACAGAAATATGCACTGCTAGCTATGTGAATATTCTTCGTTACACGTACTAAACATAAGTTTGTAACATTATACTGTGTAAATTATATTTAAGTGCTTGACGTAAGAAAAATGAAAAACCGTTAATAAGTCAGAAAGTTGCTTCACTTCCACTTCGGGTGTCCGCCTCCCTCCATAGGTGCTATGCACGTTGCAGGTTACAAAGTGGCTAGGCGCATTATCACATTTTCGCCACGGCTGCTCTACTGAGTAAAATGTATCAGGAAATAAACGTAACTTATTTGTAATCTACTTCTCTAAGAACAATTTTAGAATTTAGTTTATTTTTCTATGTCTGGTCCTTACATAATCCCTCGTAATTTGGAATAGATCCTTCTTTCCTCTCTAAAATCCTCGCAGAAAACGACAGATAGAGCGGGTAGGCATGACGACGCGTTCCCATCTGTTCCGCCGTCTCGGCTTATTCGATTATTGCAGTTAAATTGCTCCAACTGGAGACGCAGGTGGCTTTCCCTTCGTCTGCTTTCTTTAACAGAGGGCCAGGCGCCATTGCTTCAAAGACAAGTGAGCGCTGCTGTATCTTTTTCTGCCGAACTAACTACGCAATTAAAATTATATCTGCATTTAGTTGTAAAAACGCTCTTTCTTAAGCGCTAATTATGTAGAAGCAGAAACTATTGCACCATTACATTAACATGTTCATTTCAGAAGTTTAGTTACAAATAACAGTACATCTGTGCAATATACAGGATGAATAATTTCGAGGGAAAAATTGTTCCGGAGCCGGGTATCGAACCCGGGACCTTTGGTTTAACGTACCAACGCTCTACCACTGAGCCACTCGGGAACTCTAACCGACACCGATCCAATTTTTCCCTCTATATCCACAGACCTCAAAGTGGGCTGACAACCGTCAAGCAACCAACTTCGAGTGCACACTAACTCCGTGTGACTTAAATTGTGGTTTACTGTTAACGAACAATGACGTGTATTATGCAAATCAAGATTTTCAGGTATAATTCCCTGTAAAGTTGATTTGAATAATTTCGAGGGAAAAATTGTTCCGGAGCCGGGTATCGAACCCGGGACCTTTGGTTTAACGTACCAACGCTCTACCAACTGAGCTACCCGGGAACTCTACCAGACACCGACAACTCAACGTTGGTTGCTTGACGGTTGTGAGCCCACTTTGAGATCTGTGGATATAGAGGGAAGAATTGGATCGGTGTCTGGTAGAGTTCCCAGGTAGCTCAGTTGGTAGAGCGTTGGTACGTTAAACCAAAGGTCCCGGGTTCGATACCCGGCTCCGGAACAATTTTTCCCTCGAAATTATTCAAATCAACTTTACAGGGAGTTATACCTGAAAATCTTGATTTGCAATATACAGGATGTAACAAAAAAGGCATGTCAAATTTTATGGAAACATTCCTTTTATATATATATATATATATATATATATATATATATATATATATATATATATATATATATATATATATATATAAACAGGGACATCATTTTATTTTTACTTCAATTTTTATTGTACCTGAGTTTTTGAATGTACTTCACTCACACCCCTACTACTAATGAAGTATCAACTGTCCTCCACACAGAATCAAGCCGCATATAGTAAACAGCATTGAGTTAGAGAGTATAGAAATACGTTCGCGTTTTCCAGTGACGAAAGAGGTTTCAATATCGAATCATATTTTCGCACAGGTACTGTCCGTTTGCCTACGTCCCATCCCGATTTCCCCACCTGCTTCTGCTCGCCCCTCTGTAAAAGCAGGGCTGTCTTAGCTCTTTTCTGAAAACATTAATTTCTGTTAGGAATTGGACGTTTACGTAATATTATACGACTGTTTAAAATAACTTAAATAAAAGGGCCTCGTTAAGTAATTAACTGTCACGTGATTTCCACCCTTTCTACGATCCTGCGGCATAACCATTTGGACGGACAGTAGATAGCATGTCTGAGTAATTTTATCTGTGCGGGTCGGGCAGAAGTGAAGATTGAATTTACAGTACGTAACGTACTCCTTTATAGAGTAGATACAGAATTATTTCAACATGAGTTACTAGTACGAAGGACGAAACAGGCAATTGGAATTAGATGCAATAGTCTATAGTGCGATAATATTCACAAAAGAACTGAAGACTGTATCGAAATGAACGGCCACCATTTTCAAAAATGTGTTTAAATATCCATATTATGATTATTTCTCAATTTAACTTCATTCTCTATATTGCACGTTAATGTGCTGTAGACAGTATAATATACACTGCATACTGAATACGTTCGCATGGATAACTCAGTTCGTGAGTAAAAACACTTATTCTTAATACAGTACTGTATTTTGATTAAACAAAAACCAAATGAACATTACTTACTTACTTACAAATTGCTTTTAAGGAACCCGAAGGTTAATTGCCGCCCTCACATAAGCCCGCCATCGGTCCCTATCCTGTGCAAGATTAATCCAGTCTCTATCATCACACCCCACCTCCCTCAAATCCATTTTAATATTATCCTCCCATCTACGTCTCGGCCTCCCTAAAGGTCTTTTTCCCTCCTGTCTCCCAACTAACACTCTATATGCATTTCTTGATTCGCCCATACGTGCTACATGCCCTGCCCATCTCAAACGTCTGGATTTTAAGTTCCTAATTATGTTAGGTGAAGAATGCAATGCGTGCAGTTCTGTGTTTTGTAACTTTCTCCATTCTCCTGTAACTTCATCCCGCTTAACCCCCAATATTTTCCTAAGCACCTTATTCTCAAACACCCTTAACCTATGTTCCTCTCTCAGAGTGAGAGGCCAAGTTTCACAACCGTACCGAAGAACCGGTAATATAACTGTTTTATAAATTCTAACTTTCAGATTTTTCGACAGCAGACTGGATGATAAGAGCTTCTCAACGGAATAATAACACGCATTTTCCATATTTATTCTGCGTTTAATTTCCTCCCGAGTGTCATTTATATTTGTTACTGTTGCTCCAAGATATTTGAATTTTTCCACCTCTTCCAAGGATAAATCTCCAATTTTTATATTTCCATTTCGTACAATATTCTGGTCACGAGACATAATCATATACTTTGTCTTTTCGAGATTTACTTCCAAACCGATCGCTTTACTTGCTTCAAGTAAAATTTCCGTGTTTTCCCTAATCGTGTGTGTATTTTCTCCTAACATATTCACGTCATCCGCATAGACAAGAAGCTGATGCAACCCGTTCAATTGCAAACCCTCTCTGTTATCCTGAACTTTCCTAATGGCATATTCTAGAGCGAAGTTAAAAAGTGAAGGTGATAGTGCATCTCCCTGCTTTAGCCCGCAGTGAATTGGAAAAGCATCAGATAAAAACTGACCTATATGGACTCTGCTGTATGTTTCACTGAGACACATTTTAATTAATCGAACTAGTTTCTTGGGAATACCAAATTCAATAAGAATATCATATAATACTTCCCTCTTAACCGAGTCATATGCCTTTTTGAAATCTATGTACCCCTATACTCCCATTTTTTCTCCATTATCTGTCGAATACAAAAAATCTTATCAATAGTCGATCTATTACGCCGAAACCCGCACTGATGATCCCAATAATTTCATCTACGTACGGAGTTAATCTTCTCAAAAGAATATTGGACAAAATTTTGTACGACGTCAACAAAAGTGATATTCCTCGAAAGTTACCACAGTTGATTTTGCCCCCCTTTTTAAAAATAGGTACAATAGGTACCAGAACGATGGAAGGAGTCCATAATTGTACCTAATGAACATTATCGAACTCAAAATCGCGATATATCCTACTTTACGTAACGGATGAACTACTTTTCTTCCCTCCTATACCTACTAGAGTGATTTGTTTGTGTTTTACGCCAGTATCATCGAACTAAAGTCGTGGAAGGAGGTAGCGAACTGTGTTTCCGGTTCTCTAAAGGTATAGCCAGGTTAATATTAAAAATGTTAGTAAAAATAAAATGATGTTCCTGTATATATGTATATATATATAATGAAAAGTGGTATATGAATATGGGTCCGAAAACACTTTATATCCTTGTTGGAGCTCTTTTCCTAAACTCTGCTTACATTGTATCATGCGCGAACTATTTTGGTTTTGTGTGGAATGCCATCATACCTGCGATGTACATTACAACCTCATACCAGAACACTGAATACCAGAACTATGAAAAACATACAGAAATTGAATGTATGGCACTTAAACCCCATGCCTCCAGGCGTAAAAAAGAGCGTCTACAAGTAATAAAACTGTCCGCCGAGTTTTCTCTGTGGTAGCATGTCTGCCTCCAGACTAGCCGTCCCGGGTTCGATTCGCGGCGGGGTCAGAAATTGTCGTACAAAATTTCTACCTCGGGACTAGGAGATATGGCGGTGCACAATTTCTGATCACTATATTGTGCACCAATATGCCTGGGTTAAATTCCAAATCTCTCCGCAGCGCATATGAAGAGAATGCATATGTCACTGTTAATATTGATTCGTCCGTCGGAATGGAACGTTAAGCCTGGCGGCCCCCTTGGTGCTATTCGACAGAAGTAGGCTACGTGCCGGCACCGCGTTTCCCCTCGTCCCTTCCTCGTCTTCATCATCATCCTCACCCATTTAATATACTACACTTACACACGCCTTAGTACACGACAACTGTCCACAGATACACATGTACAGCATGGCTCGCCGAAGTGGTGTGCAACTAGAAAATGGGTCACATTCCTGCCATCTACCCGCAATATGCAGAACCCGAATCACGTAAAGTGAAGTGGATAGGCATTACACACCGGCTACATCAAAGGTACCGACGCGATGTGTCCATACTTAATTACCTATATGCTGCTGTCACTTTGTTTTTTTTTTTCTTAAATTACTTTTATAATTCTCATATTTTTAAATCTCATTAGTATTGACCTACACAAACCTAATATATTAAGTTCATTTCTACAGAGAGGTAGATGGAGTATAAAATAAAACATAAAATAAAATAAGATTTTATTGGATCAGTAGAATCTGGTACAAAATGTTTAACTTTTTTCAAAACCAACAGAGGAGGTAGCTGCTAGTTGAACATGTAAGCACAACTGGTTCTCTGGTTGACTCAGTTTCGCTGCTGGCACCCAATTCTATTCGGAGACGTTCTTTCGTTTCCTGGCAGGCAAGACCCTCCTGGGGAGAGAGCGCCTTCGGTGGCGGGTTTGAGAGCTGCGTCGTCGACGCCCTCCCCTCCTGCTTCTGGAACTACAGCGGCACGTCTGCGACTAGAACGAGAGCGGCGTCCTTCCCTCTTGCGCCTGCGTCCAGCGCGACAGCGGAGACATTTGCGTGACCCCGCTTGAAATGACTCGTCCTCCAGATCCTCGAGGTGGTAACGGCCCTGGTCGGTCCACAGGATTCCGTATGACACGAATCGTTCCAAAGTCGTGTTTATCTGCTGCTTCAACGTACTGGCATCAGTGGGGCAGCGCGACATGATGTACTTCGCAATCTTCTTCCGAGAACAACCGTTGGGCTCTTGTAGATCCTTGATGGCCGATACCACCAATTCACGTGGGTTTAGATCTTCCATCTCCGTTGATTGTTGAGTTTTCAGTTTTAGCCCAAGATTTATTCTGGACCAAAGCTGGAAAGGACCTTAAATATGCATAGTTAAATGACAAACAAAGGATTTATCTCGCATTGGAGACCATTTTGCCTTATAGCGTTCAAAAGTGTGATGAAAATTTATCAGGTATTTAAGTACTTGTCCCGGACTGTCAAGAAAACGCTACATACAATGATTAAAAAAAAAAAAAATCTTGAACAGTGTGCATTCCTCAAAATCAACGGATGTATAATGAATTATTTTATGACTCTGTCATAATATGAATATATTATATACAAAATATGAGATCATAACATAAAAGTATTGGTGATGTAATGACCCTTGTGCGACAGGAATATTATAAAAGACCAAAATATATTTATTTACTAGCCGTACCCGTGCGCTCCGCTGCACCCGTTAGAAATAAATATAAAGTAATTACATAATTAATATAGGACATTTGATCCAGGGAACATTCGTATTTGATAGAAGGATAAATCGTTTATTATGTTACTTAATTTAAATTGTATTAAAAAATTAAAATGCGATCATTTTGATCCAGAGACCACTCATTTGGTCATAAAAATTATTTTAGGAAATACAGGAAACGAATGTACAGAATAGCCTATCAAGTTTTCTGTGCATAAGAAGCTATTTTAATCTTGCCTGTCCTCGATTCACTCAGAAGTTACTATAATAACATTATAGCATTATGTCCATCTAGAGAAACTACGCTTTCAAATGGTGAATTAATAATTAATTACATAAATCTGTTAATTTAGCTTCCGATATTACTTCATACAAATACAGAAAAATTCTCTGTAGGCTATAGTTTTATAGTTTTCGATTGTTGTTGTCCGAGGCCCCTTATAGACGAAGTTATTTGTTTTTTATTTCATTACACCGCCTTAGATGGCGTTGTTATTGTAATTTTGAAACTCATTTATCTCATTAAATATCAGTCCTATCAAAATTTTGCGTAGAATAAAACTTATCGGAAATTATTTTTAAAGACATTTTTATTATTTAATATTTTTCATGAAAATTAATACATAATAAGGGATATATTTCGATTTATTTAATTCAAGCCCCCTTATAACCCCTCTTTTAAATAAAACATTTTGACTGCCATATAACCTAAATTCTAAGTTACAACGAACTTAATTTATATTCCAATTTTCATATAAATCGGTTCAGCCATTATCGCGTGAAAAGGTAACAAACATCCAGACAGACAGACAGAGAGACATACAAACAAAAATTTCAAAAAGCGATTATCGGTTTCAGGGCGGTTAATTATATATGTTAGGACCAATTATTTTTGGAAAACCGAAAATTATCATGACAATTTCGGCTACAGACTTATAATTAGTATGGATTCCAGACACTGAGAAAGGAGGATGAAATTCAACTCATAATTCTGACGTCATACTAACGTTACTTAGCAACAGCTCAATTTTAAGAAGATATATTGAAAAAATTAGTTTGGAAAATACCTACATTAAAATGCTGTAATGAATACTGTAACTTTGAAACATTCTATATTCAATAACGAACGTTTCATTACATCTAAAAATTATGTTCATAAAACAGAAGTGACATCAGTTTCAAAGATCTATGAATCTGTAATTATTATAACTGAAGTATTATAGTTTGATAATTAATTTATTAGTGGAATATTGTGAACAGAGTTGTGTGTGAATTTATTTCTTTTCATTCTAGATTTGATGCAAAATGTAAATACCTACTGTTTCGTTAAATTGGTATTCTATATCATATTTAAGACACACATTAACTGGAACGTAAAATAGAATGCACAATCATTTAAAATCTGAAGATTAAGCACTATTTGTCATAATAAGCACATAAATCCATACAATCCATGGATTGCACTAGAGAAATTACTTTGGTCTTCGTCTGTTTTGCCTCCTAAGTGATCATATTACACTCTACTGTGCACCATCTTCTATTTCTTAGTTCTGTGTACTAGAGCCGGAGACGGAGCGTGTAGAACTGTTGAGTTACTCGGTTCTATCGGTTTATGTGCTTGGCAGCGGAGCACCGAAGTTACTCGGTTAACCGTAGACGTTACCGGCCAGTTCAAACATTCAAACAGAGTTCGCGTGTTTTACTTAATTCTAGCAGACAACAACGTAGGTACTGTTGTATTTAAATATTTTCACCTGCAGCACAAATTATTTCCTTATCCCCATGGCGGGCTGAATGGTCTCTAGTACTGAAGAGGAGTTCATCCTATTATATGGCCTGTCAAGTGGACCTAATGAACATTGGCAGTCTGAACATATTACTATACATAATAATAATAAATATAATAATAATAATAATAATAATAATTATTATTATTATTATTATTATTATTATTATTATTATTATTATTATTATCATCATCATCATCATCATATTAGAGTGTTTGATTAATATTAAAATATGTTAAAAAAAGAACTGCATTATATTTTTCTTCTATTTGTGTTTATTGAATTTGTGTTACCTCATTAGTCATAATTTTATTTGTATTTATTTCTACGAATTATGTTACCTAATTACTTTAATTTATCAATAGTATTACTCTTCACAAAAGAGAACATGGTTGTATTGAAGACTAGTAATGTTATAAAATAAATAAACATTATGTTCTTCAGTATAAGATTCCAAGTTTTATTGATTATTTTATCCACTTTCTGTATGTTATTTTTAAGTGTTTTAGGCAGTGCTTCATGGAGTACGTTTCTTTCTATCTTCTTTTTTAATTAGCTGCAGCGTTTACGTCACATGTTAATTTATTAGCTGTTGGTATTATAAATTATTTTATCAATTTTATTTCGTCTGTCATATATAACAACACTGAGAGTTAAATAGACCTTTCATACAAAATAACTCCGCAAATAGTTGTAATCACGCAAATGAAATTTCCAACCGCCATTTTGCAATGAAGAGAAGCACTTTTTTTCTCGTCAATTGGCAAAGCGAAGGCGCTTTACTACAACGCTTTTAAAACACCCTTGGTTTCACTTTCAAAGGACGTTCTAAAATCGACACAATCTGTCTAAATTTTAAATCTGCCGCCACAAATTTGTACTCTGTACTGTACTCGGTTCAACAGAGTAATGACGTCACAGTAACTGCTCCGAACCGAACCGCTCCGTCCCCAGCCCTACTGTGTACTACGTGGCTGTGAATAACCGTTGATTTGTAAGTGTGATTATACGTAACATAATCGGAAGTGAAAATTAAGTACGAAGGAATTGTCTATCTGCAATATAATTGTAATTATTTAATTACCGTAATCAGAAAGGCCGTTAGGTGATAATATGAAGTAGTTGGGTGAAAACCTGCTAAACAATATCATTTTCCACTAAATGTTTCAGAGAATCTGTTGGGAATTGAACCCAGTATCCATTATGAGAAATAATTAGCCAGCTGGTTTATTGACTGATTCGTAGAAATTTATCTGCAACTGTATCCCAATTCTTGATGGATATGGTGTCGTTGCTTAGAAATTTAGAACAAAGATTGAATTAAAATGTCGCATGATTTTCCATGATCCTTCATTTTGCATATGTATACACTTGGTCAAAATGAAAGTGGTCGGTTTCTTGAGCAGTAGAAATTTTCTAAGTCCCTTCGGGTGAGCGCGCAGTTCACTACCTTAAACCTCCGTGCGCCGCTTTAGTTAACTCCATAATACAAGGCGCGGATTTGGGCTACCTCCACAGCATGCTTCGAATCTCCATAGAGAATGTTTTGTTTTGTCCTTACTTTTATTTTTTACAGTGCAATATAATCAAATAATTTTGCTTATGTTAATTCATGTTACTTACAGATAATTTCAAAATTGGTGAACATTTGTGGTTATAATTCCAGAAAATCAGAATATATTTTGTCATAGGCCTTGATCTATCTATCTATCTATCTATCTATCTATCTATCTATCTATCTATCTATCTATCTATCTATCTATCTATCTATCTATCTATCTATCTATCTATCTATCTATCTATCTATCTATCTATCTATCTATCTATCTATCTATCTATCTATCTATCTATCTATCTATCTATCTATCTATCTATCTATCTATCTATCTATCTATCTATCTATCTATCTACCTATCTATCTACCTATCTATCTACCTCTCTATCTACCTCTCTACCTATCTATCTATCTATCTATCTATCTATCTATCTATCTATCTATCTATCTATCTATCTATCTATCTATCTATCTATCTATCTATCTATCTATCTATCTATCTATCTATCTATCTATCTATCTATCCATCTATCCATCTATCCATCCATCTATTTATTTTGCTAATAATTGTAACATAAATTATAAAATATACAGAGAAACTTTAGCTCGCCCCTGAAAGAGTAGAACTCGTGCTCAGGGGCGGATTCCTGAATTGAAATTAATAATTATACAATACAATTATAATTAATAATTATACAATACAATTTTCAATTATATTATATAAATTAAAATTTACAATTTTTTCAATTTTTATAAAATCCATACATAACTTTTTAAATTTAATACTAGAACTATTAGAATTGACAAGATTAGGATATTTAACCCTGCGTTACTCATGTTATAAATTTTCTCACCATTGCTCAGGTGGAGTTTCACAAACCCCATTTTAAATAACTAATATATTTTTCCGCAAGTTTCAGAAATCAGATAAACGCAATTAAATATACTATTCTTAGTTCACTTAAACAATTTCTTAAGAGAACTCTTCTAGATGTGATTGAAAAGTATACTCTCGGCTCCACAAGTAAAGAACCCTGGCCTCACACCACTTCTGCACAGATGACAGTGATTGACAGGCCAGTTAGGGGAGGTAAACTTGCTAAAGCTTTCAGCTGTTGCCACGTTTGCTCTTGGCTGGACTCTTTAAATGTATTTTCTTTTGCAACTGGTTGGATTCTTTCAAAAATGGAAAATTCACAACACAGCATTCTCGGCGGTCTCCTGGCGGTATCTTTGTCCACAGTTTCACTAATTGGGGGAGCGTGTCGGTCAGATTTATGGCTTCCTGAACCCAACCCTGCAACGAAGGTTCTTTACTTGTGAAGCCAAGACTACAGATGCACAGAGTACACACTAGCTCCATCTCTTATATTTTCGTTGAAATATACGCACCGGGGTTTATCACACCCCACCTGAGTAATGCAGGGTTAAATATAAATTTGTTATATATTCTTGGGCCTAAATTACTACTATGATTAAATACTGTAACAGTGTTGCATTTTGGTTCAAACAATCTTAAAGAATTCATACCTTTTGTTTCGTAACTATGAGAATACAATTCAAAATTATTTCGATTTTTATGTATGAATTTTATTAATGCAATATAATAAATTTGTATTACGTTAAGTACATTACAGTCTATAAACAAATTTTCAGATGGAAAATCAATAGGTTTATGAAGACATATTTTAATTATTTTCTTCTGTAATAAATAAACGGGATTAAAATTGGATTTAAATGAGCTACCCCATCCTATAATTCCTTACATAATTACCGATCGAAATAAAGTTAAATATACTATATTGTGCGTAATAAACTTATTGACAAGTAATTCCTCAATAAAACAAAATAATATACTATTTTACGTAATTTATTACAAAGGGAATTAATGTGTTGGTTCCATTGTAAATGATTATCGAAAATTATGCCTAAATACTTAACTTCAGAGGACTCTTTAATAATCGGACATTTACACTGTATAAGAAAACAATCAGAATTATGTAATTTAATACTTAATATAGATGTAGGAGTTTTGTTACATTTTTCAGATAATGAGAATGGAATAATGATGGTTTTATTTTCGTTGATAGAAAGATAATTTATGTCAAACCATTTTTTTATTAATTTAAGTCCATTATTTCAATTATTATATGCATCATGCCAGGTTTTTCCACCAAAAAGTAAAACTGTGTCATATGCATAAGAATAGTGAACACCATTGTATTGTTGTAAGTCAATTTTTAATAAGTCATTAACATATATTAAAAATAGAATGATGATAACGTATTTAGATTAGTATAATAATCATATTTCCTGTAGCACAACATGGAATTTAATTATTGCCAATTATTTAACCATCAACATATTTACTGAATGTTCCTTTGGCAATAGAGTATAAAACAACAGAATTAATAAAATAATTAACACAGCATTTTAATACCTCCACAGCAGGTGTTAGTGACGTATTCCGATAGGTGACGTAACGCCACAATTGTCGCCCAGTTCTGCAAGCCTGATTTATAACTACGATATCGCATCATCTACCCTTAGGTACTAAATACGATAGCCTGTCATCCATAAATTCGACCTTTTTTACTGCTGATTTTATTAGTTTATGAATAAAGAATCCTCTTCGTAATTGTTATTGTTTGCTTCTGCATAATACAAGTAATCTCCTATTGGTGACATCCCATCCCCACCTAACCTAACTTCCTGTACTCTCACAGAGTCTATTCTGTATCTACTTTCGCTACTAATGTTATCCCTCCTGTTCTATAAAGACTCGTGACATTAAAATCTCATAAGTCTAGAGAGTGAAATTTTAGGCCCTAAAAAGTGGCATTTTAGACGCCTAAAATAGGCTCTTGAACTCCCTTATTTAGGCTCTATAAAATAAAAATAGTTTTTTTGTTAAATAATTCAAATTCAAATTGAAATTGAAATTTATTCACAATTTACATTTTAAATGAAAACATATGAATAGATACCCGAAATGAGCATATGCTCGTGCTCGGGTACAGTCCAGTGAATGAATGAATGAATGAATGAATGAATGAATGAATGAATGAATGAATGAATGAATGAATGAATGAATGAATGAATGAATGAAATAGCCTTTGGATTTCCCGTGAAGGGCTATGGCCTCCTGAAAGGGGAGCTCTTTAGAGATCATGCGGTGAGCTAATCCGCATGACGGTAGATTCTGTTCTATATAAGTTTTGTTCGTCGTTTGTGTGTGTACACTTGCACTCTCACTCGATACTGGCAAACTGTAGCGATCTCCATTCTTCTCGGTTCTTGGCTATTCTGGACCACAGGGGTCCAGCTAGGCTCTTGAAGAAGTCCGCCCATCTGGTCCCAGGTCTTCCTCGGTTTCGCCTCCCGATGCGTGGGTCCCACGTGGTGGAAATATGCGCCCATCTGCAGCCTTGGAGTCTCGACACGTGGCCTCCGCATTTCCATTTCAGGCGCTCCCCTTGGTGTGCCATGTCTATGGTGTTTGTCATCTGCTTGAGTCTGGTGTTGGAAATCTTGTCTCTGAGGGAGAGTCCTAGGATTTTCCTCTCCATTTTGCGCTGGCAGATCTGAATCTGCGTCTTCTGGTTCACAGTCAGTTTCCAGGTCTGACAGCCGTAAAGTAAGGTTGGGAAGATACAGGATTGCAGCACCTCCAGCTTTAGTTTGCGGTTCAGTTTCTTGTCAAGGAGTAGGAATTGCAGTGACCAGAAAGCTCTCCATGCTGATGCAATTCTTCTTTTTAGTTCTCTCGTCATGCAGCTTTTGAATCCGACCAATTGGCCCAGATAGATGTATTCCTCCACGTACTGTAATCTGGTTGCGTTGACTTGGATTGGTTGTGGTTGGCTGTTCGTCATGACTTGGGTTTTTTCCATGTTCATGCTTAGGCCTGCGTGTGCGCTGCAATCGCTTAGTTCCTGTATCATCTCTTGTAGGTCGGTGGCGTTTTTAGCGAAAAGTACGATGTCGTCCGCGAATCTTAGGTTCGTCAGCCGATATCCGTTTATATTGATTCCATGTCTTTTCTTCCACTTTAGCTTACGGAATATGTCTTCCAGGAGGCTAGTAAATAGCTTTGGTGAGATCGGATCCCCTTGTCGGACTCCTTTTCCTATTCTGAATATTTGTCCTTCTCGTTCTGTCATCACGATGGCGTGCGAGTCTCCGTAGAGCTTAGTTAGGATGTTGATATATTTGTGCTCGACTCCCTGGTTGCTCAGCGCCTGTAATACACAGGAGTGTTCTACCGAGTCAAATGCTTTCTTGAAATCTATAAATGCGAGATAGAGGGGAATATTGAATTCGTCCGTTTTTTCTATGACCTGGTTGATTGTCTGTAGATGATCCACCGTGCTGTAACCTGAGCGAAATCCTGCCTGGTCTGGAGCTTGGTTGTCATTCAGTACTTTCGTGAGTCTCCTTGTGATTATCTTAGAGAACAGCTTGTAGACATTTGACATCAGGCTGATTGGACGGTAGTTGTTCAGGTCGTCCTTGGCACCTTTTTTGTGGAGTAGAATAATTTTGCTTGTCTTCCATTGGTGGGGTACTGTCTCCGATTTGAGTATTTCGTTGAAGACTGCGGTGAGCGGTGTTAGCAAGGAGTCGTGACCGAGTTTCAGGTGTTCGTTGTGGATGTTGTCTTCTCCGGGCGCTTTTCCGGATTTGAGTTCCCCTATCGCTGTCCTGACCTCGCTTTGAAGTATTGGTGGGACCTCGATGTCGTCTACGTTGTTCATCTGAATACTGTCGCTTGGATTCGCTTCCTGTTTGGAGCTGGTGTATAGTGATCTGTAGTAGTTTGTGGCTGCCGTCACAATGTCTTCTCTTTCTGTTAGACGGTTGCCTCTGGGTCCCCGTGCTCCCAAGAGCCATTGCTTCCCACTTCCTCTCTGTTTTCTTGCTTGTCTTGTTGATTTGGATGATTCCAGTATTGTTCTTACTGCCTCTGTGTTGTGTTCACGTACGTCCCTTCTGATCGCCCTTTTTGTTTGCTTATCAATCTCTGCGTACTGGTTTTTATTGTCCTCGTTTTCATCCCTGCTTGGATATAATCTCTTCCTTTGTTCAATTAATGCAATTATTAACGGGCTGAGCTTGGAACTGTTTTCTCTAGTTCCATTTGTTCTCCTGGCTGTGATTGATGCTTGGGTAAGGGCCTCTTCGATGGAGTTGTATAGATCCTGTAGGTCGCGCTGGGAGGATAGGTCCATTTCTTGTAGTCGTTCCTGTAGTGCAATGCCGAAAGTGTGCCTATCTAAGCTGTCAATTGTGCTCGCTATTGTATTCCCAAAATGTCTTCTGTTTCTCTTTATATTCACTGTGGCACGTACCATTCTGTGATCCGTCGAGAATTTCAGGTTTGGTACGACTTGTATGTCCCTCGCACCTGCTAGGCTGTCGGTTAGTATGTAGTCCAGTTCGTTTTTTGTCGTGCCGTTGGGGTGTCTCCAGGTCCACCTTGCTTCGCTACGCTTAGTATACATAAATTTTACAGAGATCAATAATAATGTTGTTGATAGAAGTAATAGTAACAACAACAATAATAATAATAATAATAATAATAATAATAATAATAATAATAATAATAATAATAATAATAATAGAGGTGGCTCAGTTGGTAGAGCAGCTGGCTACGGACTGGAAGGTTCGGGGTTCGATCCCAGGTGGTGACAGGATTTTTTCTCGTTGCCAAACTTTCAGAACGGCCCCGAGGTTCACTCAGCCTCCCATAAAATTGAGTACTGGGTCTTTCCCAGGGGTTAAAGGCGGTCAGAGCGTGGTGCTGACCACACCACCTCATTCTAGTGCCGAGGTCATGGAAAGCATGGGGCTCTACCTCCATGCCCCCCAAGTGCCTTCATGGCATGTTACGGGGATACCTTTACCTTTAATAATAATAATAGAATAACCGTGACGAAGATGATACAAAGATAGTAATACAATTTAAAATTAAATTAAATTATTAAATTAAATTAAAGTAAATTAAATTATTGTTAAAGAATGTCACTAATATAAGAGTGTTTTTTGTTAAAGAATGTCACTAATATAAGAGTGTTTTTCATTCACCAATCACATTTGCATAGTTTGCTTCACAGTAGATGATCAGCACCTATTGTGGCTATTGTGTCGCTCACTGCTGTACTTACAAATGGTGAGAAGAAAAGGAAGGGGTTGTTATCTGTCTTGGAATGAAAGAGAATGCTTATTCGGGTACAACCCAGTGAGTTTGTGTTAAATTGCTGACAGACGGAGGAAGATATAATAATAATAATAATAATAATAATAATAATAATAATGGTAATAATAATAATTTTTCCCGCAGGAGTTCTTTTATATGCCAGTAAATCTACTAACATAAGCCTGTCGCATTTAAGCACACTTAAATGCCATTGACCTGGGCCAGGATCGAACCCGCAATGTCGAGCACAGAAGGCCAGCGCTATACCGACTACGCTACCCAGGCCGACTAAGAGTTGGAATTTTATGATTGAAAGATTGTAAGAATGAGAAGCGGTGGCCCGGAGGTACATCTCTATTATGTTGTTCACTGCTAGGAAACAGTTGTTGTTATCCGTCTTGGAATGTAAACGGTACAGGATGTTAAGAAAAATAGTAAATAGTTACGAAAAATTATGCAAAAATTTAAAAAACTTAAAAATAGTCACTAACGACGAAACAGGCACTTCTAAGCACTATAAAATCCCTTTATTTATACCTATATTTCCATGAAAAATGTAAATATTAAATCTCAAGCCTGTATGTATCAAGAAAAAATAGGATTTTGCCTAAATTCCGCTCTTTACTCATAACCTTATCTTTTGCTGTGCTCGCTCCAAGAATCAGTCCCATTCCAAGGCGTATGTAGGAGTTTCGTAACAAGCTCTCCTATACGGTGATGGGTTGTTAGTCCTTCGCCCAAACCCCAAGTTGGAGGACACTCCTTATCAGCGATGTTTGTCGTAGACTACGCTTTTGGGACTGTAACACCTGTTGGAAAAGTCGATCATGATTCTCATTTGTGGTGACGGTTCTTGGACAACCTGATGTCCCCTTTCGTCGACATAAGACTAATCTCGTATGATGGGACTTGTCAACGACAGCTAATATTGAGCGTATTCCGAATCTCAGCGCTGAGCAATCACAGTGTTCCGAATTTCACCGATGGCGTCACTGATGCTCCACCGGTGTCGCACCGGTGCCATCAGCTTGCAGAGGTGGTGGCAGTTTCCATCACCCGCCATCAGTGAATCTGATTGGTTCTTGTATAGGGCGGGAATTAGCAGACGAATGACATCGTGCACTGTTGTGTCATAGCGGTGTGTTCTGCTTTAGTTCTGCTGTATTGCTTGTAATGAGCACAACTTAAAAACAATATGTGAATGGCTTATGAGGGAACATGTCAACGGACCAGTTATTACTACCGGCTCAAGAAATAAGTTGTTTATGATCTCTTTTCTTTGAACGAGATGGCAGTACGGAAATTTCGCAAAACTTTGCTAGCGTAGCACGGATAACAACTTACACAGTCGCCATGACAGCCATCGATCCTTCCAGCAGTTTTGTTCCTATTTCGCTGCAGCGTGACGTCATTGTTGTCCACCGGTCCGGTGAGATTCGGAATACGCTGATTGTTGTGCCACATTGTTAAATAGCTCCTGATACAACTCTTTAACGTGGCGTAAGCTCGGCCCATTCTGACGTCCTATTCCGTATGACCGGAAATAATGCTCGAAAATAAACCACCTTCTTATCTGTTGTGAGAACCATAATTGCAGAAATCAACACAACACTGAATTCACAATTTATCAAACCATTATATACAGTAAATAAATAAGTAGGCCCACTTCGTTGCTATGGAAAAGTGGACAGCAAATGAGCAATAATTTCAATGTAGTACTGGTGGCTTGTGCAGCAAATACTGAAAACTAAGTTTATTAGAAGTTCAAATAAAATTTTTTCAGATTTATTTTCATAGAAGAATACCAGACATTTTGAAACTTATTTGCTTCCAATATAATGAAATATATTCCCTCTGAATGTTTTTATGCCAAATACTTTTTCTTGAACTTATCCACTTTCAGTTTTTGAGTTTCAACCCAAAAACGCAAGTAGCAATGCCAGGACGATCAGTGGGTTTTCCATGTGGGAGTAAAGCAATAGCTCTTTCAGGTCATTGTGGATTGTAGGTGGAAGTTTAAAAAAATGTCAGGTTTGCTAAGCTTTCGAGCAATATACATAGCATATTGGTATAGCTGCTGCATGTAGAGCTTGAAATGTAAAGGGTAAAATCATTTTATCCTGCTAAGAGATCTTGCTGAAATGATCGAGAGACTACAAAATTTTCTAGGCCTCTTATTTTGTCAGTAAGTAATACCTTTTAGTTTTTCCTTAGGAACTGTAATTTTTGCGCTCTCTCGAGCCAATACTGAAGAGAATGACGCATATAAATATCTACACCACACCGCCATTAAGTATATGAAAAAGACCCAACCCCACATGATTAATAACTATAAAAATATTTCATTTCAATAACAATATTATCTTACATAAGTTTTATAGTTATATATTACATAGTCGTCACTCAGTAAATTGTAGAAATGAAGATCTAATTTCACATATTCTTTACATCTACTTATATAACCCCAAAACGTTTCGCTTTCATATCAATATAGCATTAATATGTATAATTAATGAAAAATAGTCACATCATGGCATTAACTATAACAATATTTAATTTATAATGGTAATAATGTCATCAAACCACCTCAGGTTTTGTAGATTTTAATATCCAACACACAGCTATATTCAGAAAATTACACACCACAGAATCAGACCTGTAAATTATTTTTTGTAAATCTTGAAGTTTTTAATAACGAATTGAATTTGAACTCTAAATATGTCAGCAATCCTGCAGATCATGGCCTTCGTGTAATATTGTTTATTGTAATGTGTTTGTGCTTTCTTTTATTTTGAAATGTCATTATTTCTCAAAACTTACGACAGATGGATTTTGGAAAATAGGGAAATGATGTAGGAAAATTGACATTTCACTGAAAACCACTATTTTTCTGAAAAGCTTTGGGTCCCAAACTTCAAAATGAAGGGTCATTTATTAAAATCCGTTCAGCCATTTTCCCGTAATGTCCATTACTAGTTCAAATTACTGTGCCGCATACCCTATAATTATTACGTGCGAGTTACTTGATAAATGGGAATCTGGGGGTTTTCGTTACTCCTGAGTACTTTTATTATTTCGAATCTTCCTTCCCCCAGCATTTGATCCATCGCACACTTCAATTTCATAGAAAATATATCAACATTTCATAAATTACTCATAAAAAACAAAACACCAAGCACTAATTCGATAGAGTTACCATGGCGACTAAAAATAGTTTAACCAAAGGAAAACTCCCTCTTCTCCAGAAACAAGGGACGAGCGTAATTCTTGTCTGGGCTGTATATGAAGCTGCGAAGAGAAGATAAGCCGGTATAACAAAACTGTCTCTTGGGATACATCCAGCTTCTCCTATAAGATGCAATTTTTTTACGAATGCGCTCAGTTTTAATAAAAATAAACAAGAATAAGATGGGATGTGTTCCTTGGCAAGATGCCGGCAGCGAGACGTCGACTGGAGATGTGACTAACTCAGACAAGAGCGAATCGATGTTTGTGTTGGTCCTAACACGCGTACACGCCCTCCCCGGCACTATTGTGTTCGCAATAAGGTTCGAGACCATCTGACGGGGTCAGAATTCTAGAAGCTTATTTCAGGCAGAATCATTTTTTCACAAAAAGAACGGAATACATGATGGTAGATAATTACATTTTCTGTGTCATAGATCCATGTGACTATGTTCAAAACCCTGTAGCACAATAGGGATATCCTGAACTAGCACCAACAGATAGCGCACGTGTACTTTGAGGGATGCGCTTTGCGTGTGCATTTGTTTTTCGGTATATAAACATTGAGGATATACGTTGTGTATTAGTATATTAAATACTCTTAAAAAAAACTAAAAATGACAAATTTTTGTTTTGTTCCTATAAGTAAAAACCAGGGAAAGCTTTTTGTCTTCAATCAGGTCCCGAAATATTCTGAATACATGCTTTAAACTTTAAAAAATATAAGTAATTAAATTGCGCCTCGAAAGTGCTAGCTATTAAATAAAAGTAACTACTTCAAGTAAGGAATTGTTGACTACAATTTCATTTTGGAAGAGGAAAAAGAAAAATTAATAAAAACATATGCAACCTCGACAGCGAGCTATGTTAGCTTAGATTATATTATGCAGTAGTTGTAGGAGTCTCCGAATTTTACGCCTGCAGTAAACTCTCGATAAACTGGGATGTTTATTATCCAGGACGATCCGTAGTGAAATCCATTTCGTGAATAATGTTTTTAATGTACGGGGTTCGATCCCAGGTGGTGACAGGATTTTTTCTCGTTGCCAAACTTTCAGAACGGCCCCGAGGTTCACTCAGCCTCCTATAAAATTGAGTACCGTGTCTTTCCCGGGGGTAAAAGGCGGTCAGAGCGTGGTGCTGACCACACCACCTCATTCTAGTGCCGAGGTCATGGAAAGCATGGGGCTCTACCTCCATGCCCCCCAAGTGCCTTCATGGCATGTTACGGGGATACCTTTACCTTTTTTTTTTTGTACCATAATTATTAAAACCATGTTTTAACTTCAAATTTTCAAAATCATCCTACATAGTATTCAAAACTGCATGTCCTTAACCTACAAATCGCACGACTAATCGTGATTCTACTGCGATCATATTATATCATCCTATTCAAAATTGCATTTGATCTTTCTGCAACTACAGAAAAAAATACAAGGAATTCAATCTCGATAGTCCCTTCCCTATAAAAAGAAAACCACATTGGTGGCTGCATATCCTGTTTTTAGCGTACGGTACTTTAATACTAATGATTAAAGAGGGCAATATTCACCGTCGACACAGTTCCTATTTTTTTTTTATTCGTACACCTCGTTCTCAAAGTTCTCGTTTAGGTTCATGAACATTCAATTTACTCTATCTATATTCTGCGTACTGCAGATTTCCCCACCCATCTCGGGGAATCGCTCAATATTATACATGTTTACGTTATTATTTATTGTAAATTAAATTAAAATATGAGGTAAGAAAATATGGAATTATATTAAATTATACTAGGTTATACAAAATAAAATTGTAAATATAATTTTGACACGCACAGAAAACTAATAACCGGGAAAACATAATCAACTGTAGCATATAACATAACATAGCCCTACAACATGTTGCGCCGCATGGAACGCTCCTGCCATCTAGCGGTAAAACTTCGCATAAGATATTCCTATTGGTGGACAAAGAACGATGTCTGAATAGAAATAGTTCAGGGAGTATTGTCAAATTTGTATTCAAGTGTCACAAGTTACAAATACAGCCAGACAGATATATGCATAAAGCGGAACTAAAATTTGCGACTTTCCTTCAGCGGAAAATCAACACCGAGCTGTCTGAGACACACCTTCTCCGAGGGAGTTGCTGACAGGATGCGAACCTGATTGTGAAAGAGAAGATAGACAAAACGTTATCTAACGTTGTTTCCGCGAAGTGAGAATCCCATATGAATCGAAATGGAATTGAACCGCTGTCCCCAGGGTAAAAGTACGGAGGCGAGCAATTTCCTCCCGTAATTGACACCATCTCACGTACTTCAAAGGCGGACGAGTTAACGGACTGGCCGATGGTGCTCAACCCGAATATCTTTATTCTGCAGGGAAGCAAATCTTGTAAAGCTACTACATTAATAATAATAATATTATTATTATTTACTTATTTATTTACTTGTTTATTTATTCATTCATTCATTCATTCACATATTCATTTCTTTATTCATTCATTTATTAAAATATTTCTTTATTCACTCATTCATTCACTCACATATTTATTTATTCATTCATTCGCATATTTATTTATTTACTCATTCATTCACATATTTATTTACTTACTAATTCATTCGGTTATTTATTTATTTATTTATTCATTTCTTCATTTATTTATTAATTCATTCATTCACATGTTTATTTATTTATTCATTCATTCATTCTTTCACATATTTGTTTATTCATTCATTCACATATTTATTAACTTACTAATTCATTCACATATTTATTTATTTATTTATTCACTTATTTATTTATTTATTTATTTATTTATTCATTCATTCACATATTTATTTATTCATTCATTCACATATTTATTTATTCATTGACATATATACTTATTTATTTATTTATTCACTCATTCACATATTTATTTATTCATTCATTCACTCATTCACACATTTATTTATTTATTCATTCATTCACATATTCATTTCTTTATTCATTCATTTCTTAAAATATTTCTTTATTCACTCATTCATTCACTCACATATTGATTTATTCATTCATTCGCATATTTATTTATTTACTCATTCATTCACATATTTATTTACTTACTAATTCGTTCGGTTATTTATTTATTTATTTCTTCATTTATTTATTAATTCATTCATTCACATGTTTATTTATTTATTCATTCATTCACATATTTATTTACTTACTAATTCATTCACATATTTATTTATTTATTTATTTATTCACTTATTTATTTATTCATTCATTCACATATTTATTTATTCATTCATTCACATATTTATTTATTTATTCATTCACATATTTATTTATTTATTTATTTATTTATTCACTCATTCACATATTTATTTATTCATTCATTCATTCACGCATTCACACATTTATTTATTTATTCACTCATTCACACATTTATTTATTTACTCATTCACTCATTCACATATTTATTTATTTATGTATTTATTTATTCACTCACATATTTATTCATTCACATATTTACTTATTTACTCGTTCATTCTCATATTTATTCATTCATTCACATATTTATGCAGTCATTCATTCATTCATATATTTCTTTGTTTATTCATTCATTCGCATATTTATTTATTTATTTATTCATTCATTCATTCATTCACATATTTATTTACCTACTCATTCATTTATTCATTCATTCACATATTTATTTATTTACTCATGCATTCACATATATCTTTATTTATTTTTATTTTTTCATCTGCTGGATAAGAGCTGCTGACCAATTAAAGTTCAGCACAGTAATACTAATAAATACAATAACAATTTTAAGAACAATATTTCATTTTAACCGTATAAAAGTGAGCATAATAAACAACATATATAAAACAAAGTTAACAATGATTAATTTATTCAGGATAAAAATGAATCATAAATTCTAATCAGTGCTATAATATTGAAAGAAATATAACACAAGCAATATAATTAGAGATAATATAAATGTTTAAAACATTGCCATGAAACAATTAAGTCTATAGGCTACATTGAATGAGATCGAAATCACATCCATACACGTCAGCATTTTGAATACATCTGGAGACTGAGAAGAGAGCTTTAGAATTGCTAACAAGAATAATAAAAATAATAATAATAATAATAATAATAATAATAATAATAATAGTAATAATAGTAATAATAGTAATAATAATAATAATAATAATAATAATAATAATAATAATAATAAACAAGTATTAGGTCTTTTAGTACTCTCTAGATATTTGAAATTTAATACGAAAATTTCCTCCATTTTTTATATTTATTTATTTATTTTTATTTTAGTCGATTAATTAACGACATTTGTATCAATTACTTGGTTATTTAGTGTGAATTGAATTGCTATAGCGAGGTAGTAATTCGCGAGATGAGGCGGACGATTCGTCATATGATTACCTGACATTTGCCTTTCGGCTGGGGAAACCTCGCAAAAGACCCAACCAGGTAATGAACCCAAAACGGAATGGAACCTAATCTAGAGCGCAATCCCGGACCAGTTAGAAAACGCGCTACAGCCTGAGCTACGTCAGTGGCTTATTTCTTATTTAAGAAATGTGTGATTTGTTTATCAATTTCGAAATAAAGTCGCCAGTCATTATTTTCATGGTTTTACAGTCATTTTCTTCCTTATTACGTTGTTCTGCCTGTAGAAGAATGTTCAGTTTTTATGAATAAGTTTATTTTTCACTTTTTCAGAAGTGTGTTCTTCGTAATGTCTGTCAAAAATCATTAGGCGTACATTTTCCTAAGTATAGGTTAAAGAAGTGTGTACGTAGTAATGTGCAAGTTATGTACTGTCAATTATTTTCATGCCACATGTGACAGACGTTTCAGTGCCACTTATTTTCTTCATCATTATAGGAAGCAAAGAGAGGTGTAGGAATTTATTAGGACACCACAAGAATCGGCTTCGTTATACTCGGCACAACGTTTGAAGTTTTTAATGGAAAAGAGCACTGGGACAGATTTTCTCAAATCATTTCGGTTTTCTTCATTATACTCATTTCACAATACTCCACGATTAATAAGGAACGGATTCCTATGTAATTAAATATTTTTCTTGCGTGTGATAAAACACAATTAACAAATATATTATTTTAATGTACCGAAGTACATATGATATTTCCATGCAGATATTCTGCGTCATCATACGATGAAAGAGTAATGGAACGAAGAAAAATTTTCTCCGGCCCCGGGATTTGAACCCGGGTTTTCAGATCTACGTGCTGATGCTTTATCCACTAAGCCACACCGGATACAACCCCGACGCCGGTTAGAATCGGCGCTTATTCCGTCGGATCCCGGCCAACTAGTCACTCACATCGAGTGCACCTCAGCACATGTGTGGACTTCGGTCCTGCGTTCATAGACATCTATGACGTAGTGCAGAGGGCGGCCACTAGAGGGAACCCAAGAGTTGGAGCTTAATCTGAGACGATTCTAACCGGCGTCGGGGTTGTATCCGGTGTGGCTTAGTGGATAAAGCATCAGCACGTAGAGCTGAAAACCCGGGTTCAAATCCCGGCGCCGGAGAGAATTTTTCTCCGTTACATTACTCTTTCATCGTACAATTAACAAAGTTAAAAATTCCGAATGTCAAGTTTCAAGTTTAAAACCCGAATTTTATTTCACATAAAAACACATATTTTCACAAAAAAATTATGTAAATACATAATTTCAGGAAATCTATTATAAACACATAAATCTTGAAGTTTTTTACTTAAACAATTTTTTTTTCCAACAACTTTTAAATATTTTAAAACTAAATCAATTATATCACTCAGAAATACGTTATCTTTTTAAGAATTCTTGGTTGCTTCGTGTTTCTATGGGCTGTGTGGTGTATCCGTGATCCATTTTTGTAATAGTATCGTCTCAAGTTCTGAACTGCTAGGTAGCATATCAGTGTTATTACATGAGAATAAATTAACATGGACAAGAAGGAGAGATTTTGCAACACATAATTAGGAATGTTTATTGTTGCTGAAGATGATTTCATGCCGCGCTTTGTTTGTAAAACACAACGGATAAGAGCTCGGGTATAAACATTATTTAATTTAAACAAATCTCTCGCCTCTCGCTCATGCATATGAAGTGAGGAAATACATCTTATTGTGATTCCCCGTTATCGGACCATAAGCATAAACTGCGTAGTGTAGACGTGGTGGCGTTCCTATAGGAAGCTTTTCTCCGACATTGTCAGTCAGTAGCTAGAAACATTTTTTTACGCTAAGACGTATGTATATTAGCCTCTTAAGATGCCTAAATCAAATAGAGTTTAAGATCGCGACTACAGCAATATGTAGATGAATTTAAAAATATTTTTACTACCGACAGAAAAGTGTTATTTTGCCAACCATGTGGTAAATCAGTAAGTGCAGATCAGAGCTCTCAGGTAACCCAACATTTGTCTGGAAACAAGCACATTGCCGCTGCTTCACGTGTGCATTCACGGCAAAACAGTGGATATAAAAAAATGTGTAAAGTTGCTCAAGTATTGGAGGGTGTGCCTGTAGGTGAAATTGACGGTGTAGGTGTTTGTGACATTCCTCTCTTTAAATATGCACGTCTGACGACCTGTGATATGGAAAGATCGTTTTCACATTATAAGTCGTCGTTCAGAGATAATGGGCATGCATTTGTGATGGAGAATTTGGAAATGAACTTTATTGTTCACTGCAATTCTCGGCCAACTACTAGCACTCAAGTGTGGTTGGTGAGTACCTAGTAACATTTTTTTTTTTCAAGCTAAGTAAGGTATTTTTGTCATATTTAAAAAAAAAAACTTTTTTTATGTTTAGCAAATATTTTCGTACTTTTTAGCACATAAAAAATAAATATATTTAAATTTTTTAGCACATATAAATCCGCTCCCTAAATTTAATATTGTCTTACCTCCGAGAAATCCCTTATAGTTACAAAACGATGTTACATAATGCATCACGAATCCAGAAGTCTTAAACTTACGTCCGTCAGAGAATTGCAAAATTGCTGACTATATAATCACTGAATTCATAGTCAAATTTCTAAGCTCTGGTGTTTGTGTTATCGAGTTTCGAGTCCTTTGCATTATAATTAGCGATATCTCTAGCCTTCCTACTTCTCAAGCCTCCAAAGTTATAGTTCAGCAAACATGAGAATCTGAAATCCGATCGAAACTTTCTTGCTTGATTAAGTGTTATATTACGAATATAAAGGAGAACAAACATTTATCTTTTCACTAAGGAAAATAAGTTTTATCTTAAATCGTACCATATTAAGTATCTCCGTAAAGAGCCGTCTATAAGTCTTTCGGTCCCTGGTTACGCATTTTCATGGTGCATCGATCACGGTTAAATTTCTACAAATGGTCACCACGGTAACTTCTAATCGGCCATATTCCAAAGATTAAAGAAGATAACCAGTGATTAGTAGTAAGGTAAACTGGCAGCCAGGTTCACAGCTGATAATGTGTGAGTTAACCAGTGATTATGATTGATGTATTGAAATTACATTTTGACCGCGGTTACTTTTTAACTGTTGTTTTTTAATGTTCTTTAAATATTAGTCTGTAATCATTAACTTAATTTAGAAACCCACATAGCATTTATCGATTTTATGAAAGCTTTTGACAAGGTTCGAAAAGACCTTTTATTTGACATTTTACAAGAAAAAAATATACCAAATCTGCTATTACAAAACATAATAGAAATCTACACTGACAATAAAATAAGTGTCAAAATAAATAATCGTATATCCGAAAGAAAGTATGTTAATAATGGAGTTAGACAAGGTTGCCCATTATCTCCAACACTATTTAATATTTACACGAATGAAATCATTACTAAATGGAACCAAACCTATACATCAGGAATCATAATAACCAGTACCTTCACAGCCGTGGGACTGAAGCCGGATGGTCTATGGCGAGTCTATAGCGAGTCCTTGGCATCAACCCCTTTGATTTGATTACCCCCCCCTTTGATTTGATTACCTGGTTGGGTTTTTCCGAGGTTTTCCCCAACCAAAAGGCAAATGCCGGGTAATATTTTGGCGAATCCTCGGACCTCACCTCATCTCACTACATTTCGCCAAAATATTGTAAAAAATTGCACAAAATTGTAAAAATTGTAATTGTAATATTGTAAAATTTTGACTTGTTCCACATCTTAAAGCTTCATTGCTCATGTAAGATCTATTGAATAAAATAAATGAATGAATGAATGAATGAATGAATTAATTAATTAATTAAATATCCTGCCCTTTGCAGACGATCAAGTTATAATTTCCAATTCAGAGATAACTTACAAAGAGGACTATGTACATTAAATAAAATATTATCAGATTTTGGGATGGAGATTTCAGCACAAAAATCAAAAGTAATGGCATTTTTGGGACAAGATCCAATCAGAAGTAAGATAATACACAATAACCAATGCCTAAAAAATACAAAATTTCAATTATCTGGGTTCTGAAATATCTTATGAAAATGAAAAAGATGTGAACAAGAAAATCACCAAATTTACACAAATTTAGGAATAATAAATAATACATTAAAAGCTAAATTAATACAAAAATCCACAAGAATAAAAATAATTAATGCTCTAGCATTACCCTCCCTTTTATACGGAAGTGAGATTTTTGGACATTAAGGAAAAGAGAGATGAGCAGAGAAATTTCTCAGACGAACAGCAGGATATACTCTTTTACATCGAAAAAGGAATGAAGAAATATTGGAACAATTAGAAGTAGAGTCAGTAGAACAAAAAGTAAACAGATACAAACTAAATTGGCTACACCATATAAAACAAATGGACAATTCAAGAATCCCCAAAATGATGATGAAATATCAACCCAGAGGACATCGACGGTTAGGAAGACCCTGTAGAAGACTGCTGGATGGGGCCGAAACAGGTCTACACATAACTAATTCGTGACGGATGATAATGATGATGATGATGATGACGACGATGATGATACTCATTAACTTGTATTACTGCAAATTGTATCAGCTACTTTTGTTCCTGGCTAAGTGGAAGGGAAGACCTGATGGCCTTAACTCCGCCAGAATAAATGCATAAATATTTATACAGGGACATCATTTTATTTTTACTTCAATTTTTATTGTACCTGAGTTTTTTTATGTACTTCACTCCCACCCCTTCTACTAATGAAGTTTCAACTGTTTTCCAGACAGAATCAAGGCCGCTTATAGTAAACAGCACTGAGTTACTGAGTATAGTACGTTCCAGAAATATGTTCGCGTTTTCCAGTGACGAAAGAACTTTTAATATTGAATCATATTTTCGCACAGGTACTGTCCGTTTGCCTACTTCGCATCCCGATTTCCCCCACCTGCTTCTGCACGGCCCTCTGTAAAAGCAGGGCTGTCTTAGCTCTTTTCTGAAAACATTAATTTCTGTTAGGAATTGGACGTTTACGTAATATTATGCAACTGTTTAAAATAACTTAAATAAAAGGGCCTCGTTAAGTAATTACCTGTCACGTGATTTCCCTCCTTTCTACGATCCTGCGGCATAACCACTTGGACGGAGAGTAGATAGCATGTCCGAGTAATTTTATCTATGCGGGTCGGGCAGAAGTGAAGATTGAATTTACAGTACGTAGAGTAGGTACAGAATTATTTCAACATGAGTTACTAGTACGAAAGACGAAACTGGTAATTGGAATTGGATGCAATAGTCTATAGTGCGATAATATGCACAAAAGAACTGAAGCCTGTAGGCTATCGAAATGAATGGCTACCATCTTCAAAAATGTGTTTAAATATCCATTTTATGATTATTTTTCAATTGAACTTCATTATTCTCTATATCGTACGCTAATGTGCTGTAGACAGTATAATATACACTACATAATGAACACGTTCGCATGGATAGCTCAGTTCGTGAGTAAAAACACTCATTCTTAATACAGTACTGCATTTTGATTAAATAAAAATCCTAATGAAAATTATCGAACTCAAAATCGCGATATTTCCTAGTTTATGTAAATGGATGAAGTACTTTTCTTCCCACCTATACCTAGTAAAGTGATGTGTTTGTGTTTTACGCCAGTATCATCGAACTCCAATTGTGGAAGGGGGTAGCGAACGGGTTTTCCGGTTCTCTAAAGGTATAGCCAGGTTAATATTAAAAATGTTAGTAAAAATAAAATGATGTCCCTGTATTATCATTATCATTATCATTATTATTATTATTGTTATCATCTTATTACTATTTCAAATCATCCACACCTCCACACCCTTTTACCTAGCATCTCGTTTTGTTTATATTTCACTACCTGGAATCTTCTCTATTCCTTTGCACAAAACATCCTTCTACTTATCATCTTTTAGCATATCGATTCCACGCCTCTGGAATTCTCTCCCTGAACATGTCAGAGATGTCACACAATATCAAAATTCAGATTTAAATTAAAGAATCACATTCTAGTTCATGGAATTGCTTGTGAAACACCTGTCATATTGCTCAATTTCGGCTTAACCTACGATATATAATTATATATTGTAACTATGATATTGTCAGTTTTACCCTTAATATGTAATGATTTATTATTATTATTATTATTATTATTATTATTATTATTATTATTATTATTACTACTATCATCACTATTATCACTGTTATTTTCTCTTCCTCTATTTTTTTCTTGTGTTAACTTATAAATTATCTATAGTGTTCTTTGACCCTGTAAGGGGAGGGCAAGGCTAATTGGGATTTCCCAGTCTCTCACCGGGTCAAAAACCCTGATAGAACTGAAATTTAACCCGTGTGGTGAATTTCAGTGAAGCCTGGATGGCCTAATTAGTCAAATTCACTCTCTTCACCTCCACGCTGGGGCTCCCTGGAATCTTTAAGATGCGAAAGAGAGAGTGGCGTGCGGAAAGCAACGGGAAGCTACAGCATTTATCTTTCCCAAGAAAAACTGCAAACATGTATGGAGTATGGCATTTTATGGGGCAGAAATATGGACATTACGACGAAATGAAGAAAAGCGAATAAAAGCATTTGAAAGTGGATATGGAGAAGACTGGAACGTGTGAAGTGGGCAGATAGAATAAGAAATGAAGCTGTGTTGGAAAGAGTGGGTGGGGAAAGAATGATACTGAAACTGATCAGGAAGAGCAAAAGGAATTGATTGGGTCACTGGCTGAGAAGAAACTGCCTACTGAAGGATGCACTGGAAGGAAAGATGAACGGGAGAAGAGTTCGGGACAGAAGAAGATATCAGATGATGAACTACATTAAGGCACAATATATTGATCATATGAGGAGACAAAGAGGAAGGTAGAAAATAGGAACTATTGGAGAAAACTGGGTTTGCTGTGAAAGACCTGCCCTTGGGCAGAACACAGAATGAATTAATGAGCCCCTAGTGGACTTCAATGTAATTTTTACTATTTTGTCACTTTTTATAGTCCATTTCTTATATTTGATGTGTTACGGTAGGATAGAAGAGAAGGCCCTATGACCTTAATCCTATCAGATGAAATAAATAAATAAAATTAGAAATTTGGAAATAGTATTAGCCCATTGTTATTAATATTATTAGCCCATATTATTAATATTATTATTAGCCCATGTTAATAATAATAATAATAATAATAATAATAATAATAATAATATATTAGTAATATGATTTTTTTTTAAATATCAATTAGAAAAATATCGTATGATGAGTTGCCGATCTAATGCGTTGCAAATATTTAATGCAATGTGTTCCACTGTGTTTATTTTTTATTATTGTTTATTATTTTTATTGTGTACACTTAATTCAATCGTCTTTTTAATTTTATTATGTAAACAGTACTTTTTTCTAATTTAATGCTCGTTTGTTTACCGCAGCGTTCATTTTTGTGTATTCTTTATTCAAATCTCTGTTTATGACTTTATTATGTAAATCGTGTTTTTTTTATTTTATTGGGTTATTTTACGACGCTGTATCAACATCTACGTTATTTAGCGTCTGAATGATATGAAGGTGATAATGCCGGTGAAATGAGTCCGGGGTCCAGCACCGAAAGTTACCCAGCATTTGCTCGTATTGGGTTGAGGGAAAACCCGGGAAAAAACCTCAACCAGGTAACTTGCCCCGGCCGGGATTCGAACCCGGGCCACCTGGTTTCGCGGCCAGACGCGCTGACCGTTACTCCACAGGTGTGGTCAAATCGTGTTCATTTAACATTTAATACCAATATGTATTCCACTATATATACTCATATATTATTATTATTATTATTATTATTATTATTATTATTATTATTATTATTATTATTATTATTATTAGTATTATTGTTTACATGTTACTTAATTGTCAGTTTCTGGTTTAATTATGTGAATTCTACTTACTTGTAATTTACTACCGATATGTATTCCAAAGTGTTTAGGCCTATTATTGTTTTATCGAGTATATTTTACTGAATTATCGGCTTCTGATTCCATGTATTTGATTCTAACAGCATTAATATGTTAAATGTTATGATTTATTTAACGACGCTCGCAACTGCAGAGGTTATATCAGCGTCGCCGGATGTGCCGGAATTTTGTCCCGCAGGAGTTCTTTTACATGCCAGTAAATCTACTGACATGAGCCTGTCGCATTTAAGCACACTTAAATGCCATCGACCTGGCCCGGGATCGAACCCGCAACCTTGGGCATAGAAGGCCAGCGCTATACCAACTCGCCAACCAGGTCGACCACATTAATATGTATTCCACTGTATTTATTTTTATTTTATTAGGTAAATTTTTATTGAACTGCCTCTTTTGATATCATTATGTAAATTGTATCTGTAGGCCTATGTAATTACATAAATCCGATTCAGTATATGTTGAACTATGTAAGCAAGTTTTAATCCTGGATGAATGTAAGAGAAGGCCTTACGGCCTTAAATCTGCCAGGTTAAATGAAGCCATTATTATTATTATTATTATTATTATTATTATTATTATTATTATTATTATTATTATTATTATTATTATTTTCTGTGAACTATTTTTCCCGACACCCAGTGTTACTTAATCTACTTCTTAAAATGCAAAAATAAAAGAAGCTCGTGAAATCTGTCTCTCCTGCAACACGTACAATGCAATGAATTAGCGGGCACAGCAACTGATAAAGAAGTCGTTATTTTTAGAAATGAATCGTGATAACTTCTAGTTGTTCGTGCTGTTGGATAATTACTTAACGTTGTGCCTGGCTTTTTGTATTCTGATCGAGTTCATCACTTCACGAGATGCCATATCTGATGCATTTTGCCGCTTACGTGTCCAGGATTATCGTTATGTTGCCTTTATAATTACCCTCAAGAAAAATGCTTTACTGAACTTATGGACATGGATCTTCCTCAGTTGCCTAGCTGTTACCAATTCCACCACGGGATACAGGATTAGTCGACTGGAAACAAGTCAAAAGGCGATGTATTTTTAAGAGTAATCAGAATTCTTACCGAAACATTCTTCAAAAGGGAGAAGCTATCTGGTTTACACGTAGCACATTCATACTCTACACGAGTACAAGGGTTGCAAATAAAAAAACACAGATCATTTTTTATTGTCTACGTTATTCGCATTTGTGACTAGCCTTATCCTAAGTAAAACTTAAAATACGAATTTATCGTAGAATACAGTCTGATCCGTTTGGGTATGGATAATATTAATTTATTAACAGTAATCTCACTAGAGGTTTTGATTTATCTAGAGAAAATCAAAACTCGAATGGGATTTAATTGATTATTACACGATTAGAAGAAAGTATATAAAGATTAGAAGTAACGAAGTACTCCAATACAATAAAATATTGTGACAGCTGCAACGGGGTTTGAACACGCGTCCGACAGGGCGCGCGGCAGACGAAACGCTGGTACGGGGAGCATCTGCATGCTGAAGGGCAGAGGGGGTGTATTACGTCAACGCGACGAGGGGAGGTTGCGCGTGCAACTGCTACGTGCGGAGTGAAGGGGGGACGGACCCTCCCGACTCTTCCAGAAGTCCGTCGAAGTGGAGATATCCAGATAATTCGAGAGGACACCCGTAGAAATTACTCGTAACTATGGTTTAGCTATAAAAGAAGAAACGCGAGCGAACTTGAGCAGTTTTCAGTTTATTCAGTCATTCAGTGAGTAAGCCAGTGAACAGAGCAAGCCAGCCAGTCTTGTGTACCGGAGTTCGACTTGAGTGTGCGTCCGCAACTGTGTCAGCATCCGAAGGCCTGAGTTCGAGTGCAGTGGACCGCAGTTGGAGGGACCTGAGTTCGAGTACAGTGGACTGTCTCTGAAGGTCTGTGGTTCGAGATACTGTGAACCTGAGTGACTGAGCTAGAAGAACTGTGAACTGAGAACTGACAGTCCTGATTTGTAAATAGTGCTTTGTAAATATTAGTTAAGATTAACAGTTCACTGTTGTTCGTAATAGTCCAAGTAAATTGTCATTGTCGTCGGTGGAGTGCACTAACGAATACTGTGTTACTGTGTGGAGAGCAAATCCTATTGTTGAGATAATAAAGTTACATTGTTGTCTAGTTTAAAAAGTTACAATATTAATTGACTTACGAAAATACAATTGTCTTCAAATGTATTATTGTACCATCTCAACATTACAAATATTACGCTAGATGCATGCTAGATGGCAGTAGTGTGTTATGATCAGCTGTCTTCGAACATAAAATATACTTTAATGCTCGAAGTTAGCTGTTATCTTGCTATCAGTTGTGCCAACTATGGAATCTTCATTGAACTCTGTAGACGATTACTAGCAATGCCTTCTCGATCTAGATCACGATGGCAGTGTTACTAGTCAAGAAGGCTTTGTTGATTCAGTTTCATTTTTATTAAAACAGTTGCATTCCACTTCAATTATCCGAATCCCAGTAATCAACGTCACTTGACAGATGATTTTCAATAAATCTTAATATTAAACAATCTCTGATACGTGACTATCCATAATATCATATAGCAGAAGCTATAACATAACCTAAATAATATATACAAGTGTTAGAAAAGCTTTAATTAACGACGATGACATAAAAAATAAACATGAATAATTTTAAAAGGAATAATTATTGAATATACAATTTTCAAATTTGAATGTTTTAGTGCTTGGTGGTTCACTTGATGTTATATTGGACGTGTGCGTAAAAGAAGTGGAACTCGTTGATGTAGGCCTACATGGTGTATTCAACTTATTCAGGATTTTCGAATGGTGCCCTTCATTTATTTGTAAATAGGATTTTAGGGAAGATACATAGGTATGACCAATGATCTTTATTAATTCTTGTTCTTGAATGCCAATGCGAGTCATATTTGAAACTGCTGTGCATCGACTGGAGTGGTTTGTAATTTTCTGTTTGTTTTTTTTTTTTTTTTTTTTTTTTTTTTTTTTTTTTTTTTTTTTTGACGTCCAGACCAGCGCAGTTTGAAATGTTGGCAAACAAACAAACAAATCCTAGGGACGCGATAAAATTAAACAAATGCTAGGGACGCGATAAAATTGTGCGATAAGCAGCCATGATTGGTTGAAATACGTCCTTTCGTACCGTTTTACTGGTCAAAAGTAGTATGACGTAGTAAAAGTGTAATAATCAACAGTAATCTCACTAGACGTTTTGATTTATCTAGAGAAAATCAAAACTCGAGTGGGATTTAATTGACTATTACACGATTAGAAGAAAGTATATAAAGATTAGAACTACGAAGTAATCCAATACAATAAAATATTAATTGACTTACGAAAATACAACTGTCTTCAAATGTATTATTGTACCATCTCAACATTACAAATATTACGCTAGATGCATGCTAGATGGCAGTAGTGTCTTTATACAGACACTGTAATGATTACTATTCAATAAATCTTAATATTAAACAATCTCTGATACGTGACTATCCATAATATCATATAGCAGAAGTTCTTTTTATCCTCTCAGAGCAGAAGCTATAACATAACCTAACTAATATATATAAGTGTTAGAAAAGTTTTAATTAACGACGATGACATAAATAACAAACATGAATAATTTTAAAAGGAATAATTATTGAATGTACAATTTTCAAATTTGAATGTGGTTGGTGGTTCAATTGATGTTATATTGGACGTGTGCGTAATAGAAGTGGAACTCGTTGATTTAGGCCTACATGGTGTATTCAACTTATTCAGGATTTCCGAATGGTGCTCTTCATTTATTTGTAAATCGGATTTCAGAAGATGCATAGGTATGATCAGTGATTTTTATTCATTCTTGTTCTTGAATGCCAATGCGAGTCATATTTGAAACTGCTGTGCATCGACTGGAGTGGTTTGTAATTTTATATATATTTTTGACGTCCAGACCAGCGCAGTTTCAAATGTTGGCAAACAAAGAAACAAATGCTAGGGACGCGATAAAATTAAACAAATGCTAGGGACGCGATAAAATTAAACAAATTCTAGGGACGCGATAAAATTGGTTGAAATACGCCCTTTCGTACCGTTTTATTGGTCAAAAGTAGTATGAAGTAGTAAGAGTGTAATAGTCACTATAAACCTATTATGATAGCAGGAATATTTCTTGCTGGTTATAATATTATGATTAAAAGATGGGAGTTTCCATATACAGGCTTAGTTAAAAGTCCCGCACCACCTAAATAACTTTTCAAGCATACGGTTCAGTCACATGAAACTTGGTATGTGAGGATAACCATATACTGAGAACTCAATAATGGTATTACCGAGTTTTTTCTACTTCCGGTTTAACCGGAAGTAACTTCAACTCTCTTAGTTTAAATGGAACACCCAGTATATTATTTTATTTTTGAATAGTGCTCATTAAGAGCTTTTCAAAAATTACCCACACTTGATACTTCTGTACAGATTCAGTGTTACTAAGTCAAGGAAACTGAAAAGTGTATCGAATATTAAAATAATAAACGCACCACCTAAATAACTTTCGAAGCATACGGTTCAGTGATATGAAACTTGGTATGTGAGGATAACCATATGCTAAGAACTCAATAATGGTATTACCGAGCTTTTTCTACTTCCGATTTAACCGGAAGTAACTCCAACTCTCTTATTTTAAATGGAACACTCAATATATTTTTCTATTTTTGAATAGTGCTCATTAAGATCTTTTCAAAAAGTACCCACACTCGATACTTCTGTACAAATTCAGTGTTGCTAAGTCAAGAACACAGAAAAGAATTAGGTGTTAGATGGTCCACTACAAAATGTTATTCTCTTTGGCAGTCTTTCACCTGTTATCCTTTTTGTGAACCAACACAATTCCAATTTTTTGTTGCCAAGGAAAATCAGTAACTGAATTTTGAACATCCATAGTATATCTAATAATTTAATTTACAATTATTTTCCTATCGAAATTTCCTTATATAACAATTCTTTTGTGAAAAGAAAAATGTGCCTGCCCTTTTGTACACCCGGTATGAGAGTACAACAAAATAAATTCAAACTTTCTTTTTATCGCTTTCTCCAACTTACTTCTGCAACTTTTGACGAAGCAACTGCGTACAAATGTTTACAAAACAAATGTGACGTGTTCTTTTGTGCACCTTGTATATGCAAACAACATGAATTCAAAATCCAGTTATTTCTCTTTCTCTTCTTCTGCTATTCCCGGAACTTCTGTCAACTTAACTGCCTTCCGATTATCGAGGAGCACGAGTTACGAAGTTCCAATGCTCCACTTGTCTCCCTCCGGTCCGTATGTTTTCTGCAGCAGTTCGTTTCCAAACATTCGCGATTTATGATCTCTTCTCCAACTTAACATGAAGACGAATCTGCGACGCCTCGTTTCGCCCAGGGGGCCGTGCCACGCAGTCTGGGCGCCCGCCCGCCCGATCGTTACCAGTAGCAACAACCTGAAAGTTAACAGCTCCTGCATCCTGCTGTCAGGCAACTCCTTATCTGAAGCACAAGTAAACTCCGTCCACGACATAGCAGTGAGTTGTGTTTGTTTCATACACATCCGGTTCCATATCTGTTGACGTCAACTTGCAGTGTCCAAAAATTCTTCAATGTAGCCCAACGGACTGGCCGCTCAATAATGTCCTGGCTTCATTTGTGGGAGATTTTATGGCTGATAAGAGATGTGCTCAGTTTGCACCAAGTTTCAGATTAATTTTCATAGAATTTGTGCAACCTATTCGAAACACACAGTAAGTTCCTTTAGTAGGTTCTATCTGGACAACGACAGACCTCTCTCTCTCGCTCTCTCTCTTTATTTCTCTCTTTCTTTCTTTATCTCTCTCTTTATTTCTCTTTCTTTTCTATCTCCTTATTTCCTTATTTCTTTACTTCTTTACTTCCTTCTTTACTTACTTACTTTTTACTTACTTACGAAGCGCATCCAGAAAGTAAGTTTCCCGATTTTTTCCCCTTGAAAGTTAACGTAATTAGCCGTGTCAATTGCGCATACGTAACAAATCTATGACGTATCAATCATATGCCAGCCGGACAGGTCCCGCCTGGTGCCAGTAGCGAGGCAGCAGTGATCCAAAATGGAAGCTCTTATTCCTTCTCCCGCCGCCTGCGAGGTTGGGTCGGTGATAAAGTTCTTTAATGCACAAAGCATTGCGCCAATTGAAATTCGTCGCCAGCTCTCTCTCTCTCTCTTTTTTGCATCTCAAGAAATTCCTGTCCTCCGGTGAGCATTTTAGCAACGACGAAGAGCTGAAGACGTCTGTCACACGCTGGTTCCATTCACAGGCAGCGGAGTTCTACGACAGAGGGATACAAAAGTTGATCCCACGAAACGATAAGTGTCTCAATTCTGATGGTGGCTATGTTGAAAAATACCTGAAACATTGCTGTACCTGTTGCCAATAAATGTTTTCCTGAAAGTGTGTGTTCTTTTTAAAAAAAAATATGGAAACTTACTTTCTGGATGCGCCTCGTATTTACTTCTTTACTTACTTATTTACTTCTTTACTTACTTATTTACTCATTTACTTATTTATTTACTTCTTTACTTACTTCTTTACTCATTTACTTATTTCTTTATTTATTTACTTATTTCTTTACTCATTTACTTATTTCCTTACTCATTTACTTACTTATTTACTCATTTACTTATTTATTTACTTCTTTACTTACTTCTTTACTCATTTACTTATTTCTTTATTTATTTACTTATTTCTTTACTCATTTACTTATTTCCTTACTCATTTACTTACTTATTTACTCATTTACTTACTTATTTACTCATTTACTTATTTATTTACTTCTTTACTTACTTCTTTACTCATTTACTTATTTCTTTATTTATTTACTTATTTCTTTACTCATTTACTTATTTCCTTACTCATTTACTTACTTATTTACTCATTTACTTATTTATTTACTTCTTTACTTACTTCTTTACTCATTTACTTATTTCTTTATTTATTTACTTATTTCTTTACTCATTTACTTATTTCCTTACTCATTTACTTACTTATTTACTCATTTACTTATTTATTTACTTCTTTACTTACCTCTTTACTCATTTACTTATTTCTTTATTTATTTACTTATTTCTTTACTCATTTACTTATTTCCTTACTCATTTACTTATTTCTTTATTAATTAATTTATTAATTTATTTATTTATTTATGTATTTATTTATTTATTTATTTATTTATTTATTTATTTATTTATTTATTTATTTATTTATTCTGGTAGAGTTAAGGCCATGAGGCCTTCTCTTCCTCACTACCACAAACAACAGCAATAACAAAACAGTAGTAAAATTAATAGTAATACTTAAGTATCAAATCGTTATCATTCACATTAAGGAGCTTACATATTATGAAATATCAACTAAACATGATACATAATTAAGTAATTACAATTTACATCCTAATTCTACTTTATAATAGGCCTAAATGACAGTTTATACAAACACACAGAATAACATATAAAAATCAGCTAACACTCACGAATAAATTCCATGTAAAACTAAGTATTCTATGCGGTGACTTTTTTATATAAATATTTACATACGGAATACAAAATAAATTTTACAAGAGAAAGAGTTCATCCAAAGGGCTGGACTCGGCAAGAGTACCCAAAACGCTCATTGCATTTCTGCGTTGAATTGCAATACTTAAACGTTGACGCAAATAAGTAGTGCAACGACGATCACCAGTAATGGAGATCAAAATTCTCAATTTAAATTAATTAACTATTAGGTAATCCCTGACATGACGAGGTAAGGAGTTTCATAAGCGACAAATTTACACGGTGAAAGATAAGGAATAGAAAGAGGTACGATGACGAGGAATGGATAATAAAATTTGATGTTGATTCTGCAATGTTCAAAGCGGGTTGACATATATTTGGGAGTAGAAGTGAGTAATAATCTAAATAGAACAGACAAAGAATGCGCTGTACTCCGCTCCTTTAAGCGGACCCATGAAAGAGCTCCAAAAGATGGCGTTATATGGTCAAATCTACGAATATTGCAGGTGAAGCGGACATACATATTATGAACATGTTGTAATCTTTTAGTTAAATTGGCAGTTATATTTGTCAAGAGGAAATGGGGCATCGATTGAACAATGTTTCTTTTTATGGAAAAAGGCAGAAAATTTCGTAAATGATTAAGAGAATTGAGCAATGCAAGTACTTTCTTACAGATGTGGGTTATTCGGCTATTCCAATTTAGATCTCTGTCCATAAATAATAATCAAAGATATTTTACAGTGTCGCTAGTATAAGGTGGCATGATCGGCACGACTCAGACAGGACACAGAGTGGACCTTGGGACAGTTTTGAAGGTTTGGTGACTAGCCTTATCTTAAGTAAAACTTAGTACACGATTTTATCGTAGAATACATATTTCCCCCCCCCCCAGTATGAATACCCGTTCCGGAATCCGTGGTGAAACACAAAAAGTCAGAACTTTAAATACTTACTATATCAAAGAGTCATAACAAATGCTGATGTTATTGAGTACATTAGGTAGTAAGAATAAAGCTTAAGTACTTTCTCAAGGTTTATACTTATAAGTATGAGCACTTCCTGTGATTATATACTCATAACCACTAGAACATACTCATTTTCGTAAGAATAAAGACTTTCTACCTAACGCGAATATATACTCATTTCTACAGCCTTCTTGATCGTTTAAAAGTTAGTAGGCTATATACTCTTGTTACCTATCCTCTTTGACCACATTGCACCGTGATGCTTAGTGTGTGTTTTTTTTAATAGAGTTTCACATGCTATCGGCATGCTGTAATTTAGTGGTATGTAATTTGCTTTTTGTAAATCTTTATATTGGATAAATAAAGAAATAAATAAACCAAATAAATAAATAAATAAATAAATAATTAATAAATACTTAAATCAATTAATTAATTGAATAAATGAAATAAATAAATTAAATAAATAAATAAAATAAATTTATTAAATAAATAAATAAATATACTAAATCAATAAATAATTAAACTAATTAATTAAATCAATAGATAAATAAATAATATTAATTAAATAAATAAATGAAATAAAATAAATTAAATAAATAAGTAAGTAAATAAATAAATAAACATGAAAGAAAGAGTGAATCATATAAGTGAAGTTAATAAAACAGGAAACAAGAAAACAGCACTGGGAAATCGTCATTACGGGATGTTGGATAGAGATTACAATCGATTTCTAGAATTCCAGGACAGGACACAGAGTGGACCTTGGGACAGTTTTGAAGTTTTGTAAACTTGAAAATCCTCCCACTATTCCGAGATTGAACCCGTAACCTTCCAGTTCGTCGCCAAGTGCTCTAAAAACAACCTACCCAGCCGCCTTCATTGTTCTATCATACTATGACATTCAAGGTCTTCTCCTACAGAGTAGGTCTAATAGTTAGAATGTCTGATCGTGCAACGAGCGGGCCCGGATTTAAATCATTCTTGGTCAATTTACCTGATTGAGGTGTTTTCCGACGTTTCCCCTCAACCAACTTAAGCAAAATTGCTGGTAACTTTCAGCGTTGGACCTCGGACCCATTTCGTCATCATCATTACACTTCCCCTCTTTCAACATCTCCGTTTCTTTCCCCATATTTCATGCTCGCTCTGATGTAGAGTCGCTGCGAGACACCACCGAGATTGGACCCCGTGTTATGTGGTCATTAGTTGCTGGTGGTAGTGCTATGTACCATGGGCTCTCCCCTCTGGAGCTAATGGTAGCTCGTGGGATCGAGGCTGAGGAACGCGGTGATGCCTACTTGGAGAGGTGAAAGGTTTCTGCAGGCTACAGAGAATTTCGGCGGCGGATCGCGAGGGAGGAAATGTCATATTGCAGTGTCTTACTGGGCGCATTTTATTTTTCTGAATATAGTGGGTTTCACATCCCATCGGCGCCATACTTTATTGCGAATACTTGCTGCGAAAATGTCCTGTCCGTATAATAGGTCACATATTATGATAGCTAGGCTTCGTATTACAGCTACCTAAAGACTGAAGTTAACGACACATTGGGTATATACACTAGTGTCCAAAAGTTAAGCATAATTCAATATTTTGTTCCCAACCTATCAGAATGGCACCAAACTTGTACAAATGAATCACACAGGATCTAGTATGCAACAGAGTAACACATATCAGCAAATTTTGTTTTGTTGTGGCGTAGGGACACATTTTACACAATTACGGTACAAAATCTGACTATCACTTCCACAACAATGATGGTGCTGAGCGGTTACCATGGGGTGTGGTTACCCCTCATGGCTATACAGGCGTCGCAGCGTCGTGGCATGCCCTCTATCAGGTGGTTCAAGAGCTCTGCAGACAGCTGTTTCCATTCCTGACGAAGAGCATTGCGGAGGGTTGAAAGTGTCCTCGGTGGAGGCTGGTGGGCTGCAACTCGTCTTCCTAATGCATCCCAGGCATGCTCTATAGGGTTCAGATCCGGCGACATCGCTGGCCAGTCCATGCGCCGGATATATTCCCTCTCATGATACTCGTCCACCAGGTTGGCTCAATGCGGACGTGTATTGCCGTCCATAAAGATGAAGTGTGGACCAACTGCACCTCTGAAAAGTTGCACGTGTCGTTTCAATACCTCGTCTCTGTACCTCTGGGCATTCACAGTACCAGCTGCGAAGACGTGCAGATCTGTACGTTCATTGAACATTATGCCTGCCCGCACGAGTACGCCACCACCACAAAATGGGCGTTTTTCCACGATTTTTGTGGGATGAAACCCGGTTCCACGTTCCCTCCAGATTATTGTGCGACAGGAATCATTGGTCAAACTGAATCTGGACTCGTCTGTAAACAGCACATTCCTCCATTCATCCAAGGTCCAATGTTGGTGTTGCCGACTCCACTGCAAACGGTTCCTTATGTGTACTCGAGTGAGCTGGACACACACTGCTGATCGTCTGGCACAGAGACCGCCTGCCCTGAGCCTCCAGTATACAGTTTGCCTGGAAACTCGAACGCCTGAGGCAGCTGAAAGCTCAGAAGACAGTCGTCTTGCAGGCATCGTCCGATTACGTCGTGCTGTTAAGGTCAAATATCGGTCCTCTTGCGGCGTTGTGACCCATGGGCGACCTTGTACAGGCATACGACGAACATCTCCTGTGTCTTCGAACAGTCGCCAAAGCCTGGAAATGACACTTTGTGCCACATTCAGGGCTCGGGAGACTTCGGTCTGTGTCTGACCTGCTTCCGGACGTCCGATTATTCTACCCTTCAAAACAGGGTCCAGTTGGCGTCTTTGTGGCATGAAGGTGCTGTCCTGTATACACTGTGGTAAGAAACTGCCCTCTGTTCACAATAAGAGAACAAGAACGAATGAGTCGCACTGGGTCTGTTTGCTTACCTTCGAAACACGTGTTTATTCGGAAGGAGGCGGAGGTTGAGGTACCCCGTCCCTATGCACAGCGCACAAGTACGATGCGCCACACACTGTGATAAAGGTTTATAGCGATTGCTCACCGTTTTCCCTTTCATTTCTCTGTTTTACGAATTATGCTTAACTTTTGGACACTAGTGTAGTACACCGAACATAGGTAATGCAACGGATAAGGATATAAACACGTTTCGCTGTGTGTTCGTGGAGTACAGTCAACTCCCGACATTCTGAAGCTATACTGGTAAACACATGCTTGAGCCGTGATGTTCATTTTCGTCGTGATCTTTGCAGTGAATAATAACGTGCATTCGTAAGTTACGGAACTTGAACATATGCGGATGTCACTTGAAAATATTTTATATTGCAAGAAATTCTGTCAATAGAACATGGCGTTATTGTTGCATGTTGTAGTACAAGATATTTCTATTGCCTGATATTTTTTTGTTTCTTTAGGATATTACATATTTCGCCAATGATTGAAAATACATTAATTTTCTATGCAATTTTATAGAAATTCCCTAAAATATAGATTATTTAATTTATTAATTGAGATGATGGCACTGAACATCATGGTAAGCTAGACAAATCCATGCTAAAAGTCGAGTTAATATCTTCATAATTTTCAGATTTTGATGGTACTGATACTTTTGGATTACGTTCAACATACTTTCTGTGCCTTTTAGTAGCCTATAGCAGTGTCTTTCAGTGCAACGTTCTTGTCACTTTTACGTTTAATTTACACAATAATATACTATATGTAATGTTATCCGTATTGACAGTGAAAATATTAGTTCAATAATATCAACTATGTCCTGCTTGAGCGTCTTACCTAAAGCATTTTACCTCTGCAATGAACCTTCAATCAGCCACAAAGATGTAGTTATTTAAATAATACGACTAGTAAGAGCAGTGATCGATAAGACTACTCACTATAATTGCGACCCGGTTTTTACTTTCTAGAGGAAAAGGGCAGAGGATGCGTAATTATTTTGTATACGAACGTACTTGTACCTACGCTGTGACGTCTCATATACTTCGAATGAGGCAACTTCATTCCAGTTTATAGGTAGCTGGAATACGGAGTCTAACGATAGCACAACAAACGGCTTGGCCTGCTAAACTCGTAAGACCATAAACGGCATAAACGATCGATTTTGAATTGTCTTACAAAAATAATGTTTAATAAACGGTAAAAAATTAAATATTACAGTACTTTCCCGATCTACAAGGACTGTGAAATTTGCCTATGAAATAAACTTTCAAGTGAAAACATTAGCTACTGGAATAGACTATAACCATTTAAATTTTGTGCCTTTTTTTTTTTGCCCACTGTGTATTTACGACAGCTCCAGAGTCCAGACAACTGCAAGTCAGAAGATTAACTTGAAGGATAACATAATAATAATAATAATAATAATAATAATAATAAAGCCGTAAATCCCCAGTGGGGCAAGGCCTCCTGCTTGGGCAGGGGTGGCTCAAGTCTTGACCATCAGAAGAGCCGACCTGATGGTCTATTTGCATTCCTAGTTCTTTGTCCACAATTTCACTAGCACTGGTTGACTGCGTCCCTCCACCGTGTTCTTTGGCGTCCTATTCTGGTCCACAGTCCTCCTAGCTGCAACTTGAAGTCGGCCCCCATCTGGTTCTCGGTCGTCCACGGTTTCTCCAGCCAATTCTTGGATCGCACAGTGTCGCCGTGTGTGCCCATCTGGTAGGTTCGTACCACGTGTCCTCCCCAGCGCCATTTCGTCCTATTAGCGAGTGTGACCACGTCCTCTACGCCGCTTCGCCGCCGTACTTCTTCGTTTCTGATTCTGTCCTTCAGGCTTATTCCGAGTATTTTCCTTTCCATTCTTCTTTGGCATCTTCCTAACTTTAATGCCTGTTTCTTGGTGAGCGACCAGGATTGCACCCCATATAGAAGTACAGGTGCAATACAGCTGTTGAAGATCTGCCTCTTGTTCTGCAATTTCTGGCTCTTGTCCGTTAGGATGAAGGACAGACTCCAAAACTTTCTCCATGCCGATGCTATTCGTCTATCAATTTCTTTATCCATGCTGTTCTGAAATGATATAGTCTGGCCAAGGTAAATGTATTGCGTGACAAATTCAATGTTCGCATTGTTGACGATCATCTGCTCTTCTGCGTCATTTATCAGTACTTTGGTTTTGCTGGTGTTGATTTTTAGGCCTACTGCCATGCTTTCTTCGCACAAATCGTTCAGCATCTCTTCCAAACGTTTCCTGGATCTGGCAAACAGAACCACATCAGCGAAGCGTAACTGGGATCTAATTTCACAAGTCTTCAAATCACACCCCATCACTATTAATAGAACTAGGAGTCGGAGTTGGAATGAAATTAGAGTGCAGAGAAATGTGTAGGCTCAATATTCCCGATTATCCAACGCATTTTACACTCGTTTTTTATTGAACGATGTGTTCGTATTATGGTGAACTTTCCTCATATCTTGACCTTCCTTTTGTATGGAGTAATTTACATAATCTTGCCTCCGGCATTTCTTTCCACTAGAAAGTTTAGAGAGGGGGAGAAATCATAAGAAGGCGCTATCAATTTAAAATTAATTGGATGGGTAGATTTCTACTGTAGGAGCAATCCCTCTCAAATTAGTTACTGTTTACCGAAACTTCTTAATTAAAACTTCGACTGGAGCTGCCGCCAGACGAGATCAAAGGGAAAGATATCACTCATTCTAATGCGCGTTACAGACGCATTAAATATACTTCTGTATCAGAATCAGTACTTGGAAAATTACTGCAAAACGCTAGAATTCTCCTACAGCGGTATATTATCTCTTCTCCACTTTTCATTTTTCTTACGTGTTCACAAACATAAATCAATAAAATTTTATTTAAATGACTGCGTAATTAGGTCTATTATTCGTCCAGTTTGAAGAAATCAGCCCTTATACAGCTTTTAATCTTTGAACTTAAGAAACATAATACATAATGTGATTCATTAAATTTTCATTATCATATTATTATTATTATTATTATTATTATCATCATCATCATCATCAACATCATCACATCCACAAGCTATTAGGGAAAACAAGGGAATTTTACTTGAAGCAGGTAAAGAGATAGGTTTGGAAGTAAATTCCGAAACAGAAAGTAGGCTATATGACTGTGTCTCGTGACCAGAATATTGTACGAAATGGAAATACAAAAATTGGAAATTTATCTTTCGAAGAGGTGGAAAAATTCAAATATCTTGGAGCAACAGTAACAAATATAAATGACACTCGGGAGAAAATTAAACGCAGAATAAATATGGGAAATTCCTGTTATTGTTAGGTTGAGACGCTTTTGTCATCCAGTCTGCTCTCAAAAAAGCTGAAAGTCAGAATTTATAAAACAGTTATATTACCGGTTGTTCTGTATGGTTATGAAACTTGGACTCTCACTTTGAGAGAAGAACAGAGGTTAATGGTGATTGAGAATAAGGTGCTTAGGAAAATATTTGGGGCTAAGATAGATGAAGTTACAGGAGAATGCAGAAAGTTACACAACGCAGAACTGCATGCGTTGTATTCTTCACCTGACATAGTTAGGAACATTAAATCCAGACGTTTGAGGTGGGCAGGGCATGTAACATGTATGCGCGAACACAGAAATGCATGTAGAGTGTTAGTTGCAAGGCCGGAGGGAAAAAGACCTTTGGTGAGGCCGAGACGTAGATGGGAGGATAATAAGGGAAAGTAGCCTAAATCGTACCGGCGCCGAAATCGTACCACTATTGATATTAAGCTTATTATTTTATTATTAGTAGTATTCATTTTGTTTTATTGAAAATTCAAACTGTGCATAGTTATAAGCACGAATGACCGTACAGGCTCGTGCGAAGGATCTTGTGTACATGAGTTTGCATAATTATATATCAATAAATGCACTTTATTCATTCATTTATTCAGTCCACATCTGTGGAGTAACGGTTAGCGCGTCTAGCTACGAAACCAGGTGGCCCGGGTTCGATTCCCGGTCGGGCAAGTTACCTGGTTGAGGTTTTTTCAGGGGTTTTCCTGCAACCCAATATGAGCAAACGCTGGGTAACTTTCGGTGCTGGACCCCGGACTTATTTCACCGGCATTATCACCTTCATCTCATTCAGACGCTAAATAACCTAAGATGTTGATAAAGCATCGTAAAATATCCTACTAAAATACACAGATAATTGTGGAACTAAAGTGCAGGAGATAAAGAATAAAATTATTACTTACTTACTTACTTACTGGCTTTTAGGGAACCCGGAGGTTCATTGCCGCCCTCACATAAGCCCGCCATTGGTCCCTATTCTGAGCAAGATTAATCCATTCTCTATCATCACATCCCACCTCCCTCAAATCCATTTTAATATTATCTCCCCATCTACGTCTCGGCCTCCCTAAAGGTCTTTTTCCCTCCGGCCTCCCAACTAACAGTCTATATGCATTTCTGGATTCGACCATACGTGTTACATGTCCTGCCCATCTCAAACGTCTGGATTTAATGTTCCTAATTATGTCAGGTGAAGAATACAATGCGTGCAGTTCTGTGTTGTGTAACTTTCTCCATTCTCCTGTAACTTGATCCATCTTAGCCCCAAATATTTTCCTAAGCACCTTATTATCAAACATCCTTAACCTCTGTTTCTCTCTCAAAGTGAGAGTCCAAGTTTCACAACCATACAGAACAACCGGTAATATAACTGTTTTATAAATTCTTTCAGATTTTTCGACTTCAGACTGGATGAAAAAAGCTTCTCAACCGAATAATAACAGGCATTTGCCATATTTCTTCTGTGTTTAATTTCCTCCCGAGTATAATTTATATTTGTTACTGTTGCTCCAAGATATTTGAACTTCTCCACCCCTTCAAAAGATAAATTTCCAATTTTTATATTTCCATTTCGTACAATATTCTTGCCACGAGACATAATCATATACTTTGTTTTTTCGGGATTAACTTCCAACCCTATCTCTTTACTTGCTTCCAGTAAAATTCCCGTGTTTTCCCTCATCGTTTGTGGATTTTCTCCTAACATAAAGAATGAAATTATTATTACTCCAAAATCCTATTTCACAGGATATTAGCCTATAAATAAAATCACAGAAACTGTCGGGATAGAACTGCAGTTCTCGTCGATGAGAATCTGTCAGCTGAACTACGACTGAGCCCAAATCTCCAAGGATAGCGAAGAAATCGAACTTGATTTAAAAAAGTAATAAACCATGAAATAAGGCGCAGTTTAAAATTTGCTCGAAAATAAAGCAGGCTGGCTGGCAGGCAGGGGGGAGTGGAGGGGTTGTAATCTATCCGCCGCCGCGTGGAGTGATTTCGAGAGATTCTGCCAGCCCAGCGGTTTGACAAATGCATCGAGGGCCGGGACACGGGTTCCATTGTGCCAGCCGGGCACGAGGGAAGAATATTGCGGGATAGTGAAAAGGACTCTTCCCGGGGGAGCACGAGCCGAGATGAAGACGTTCTGAAACAAAGGAGTTTCCAACGGCGCGCGGCGTCTGCACCCAGACTCAAAGTCGGGGGAGAAAACATCGGCCTTGATTCTGTTTAAAGTCGTTGTGACGGTGCAGAGGACTGGAAAACTCTGGTTGGAGAATCATTTTATTAATTTCCTTCAACTATTATTGTGGGATTGAATTGATTAATCGATCAATTTCTGTTGTAAGATTAATCGATCAAAAATATTTAATCGAATAATCGTCGATTAAAATTAATAATTATAACTAATTAATTATTATTTTTTGTATACAAACTCATACTAAAAATTCCGATAATATCTCTCTCTCGGAAATTTCTTACTTAAAAGCACAATAGTACTGTTATTTTCTAACTGAAAACCAGATAGCGTAGAGAAAATCTTTGCACAAACACTTCAGAAAGAGATGAAGATATGAGGACAGTGACCTAGTCTACCTTTATTGAAAATTGAAACACAATGCGAAACCCTTATTAAGTTTTATGGTTTTCCAAGAAAGCTTCCTCATTGTTGTCAGCCCATCTTCCTAGCATATGAGATACATACTTTTCTGGGATTCGTCCCTCTCATCACTTATAAAATAGCCATGTCTAGACTGTGTGCAAGTGAGAGCGTAACTACATACCTTCTTCTCTCTCTAAAATCTGGTAATTCGATTGCAATAGCGGAGAGTCTTCTGTTTCGACCGCTGCACTTTTGGAGGAGTTGCAGTTTCTGTACTGAGTTTGTATATGAAGATTATGTGTTTAGTTTGATAACGAAAAAAAAAATCAGTTTTCTGTAGTTTGTGAAAAGACCTCCATTATGTCATATGAGAATTTGAGACGTAAACTTGGTGAAACGCTTGGATTTAAATTGAACGATCGTGGAGAAGTGCTTAGTCGCTGAGGACTGACACACCGTAAGCAAATAATAGAACTTGAACTTATTTACAATCATCAAACATTTGTTAGAAAACATATCTCTTCAAAAAATAATGTGCGAAATCACCGAATCATTAGAGTCATAATTAAGTGGACGATAAGAGACAAGACGCTCCTTATGATATTGTTCACACTCATGTAGTCAAAACAGTTTTGCACCCATCTCGAGTTTCGTCCTTGCCGCAGCAACATGCTGGAGAAATGACAAATATGTATATAATAATCAGTATAGGTCAGTATAGGCTAATATACTAAATAGTATAACCAAAACCACCGTTTCTGGCGCGTGAAATAAGTAAAGGGAACGTTGAGAGGGAATATCTTATCTTTGCCACAGTCTGTGGACAAGAAAGCTGACGACTGTGATAGGCAGATTGCTGACGTGACTTGTTGGGTGGTACCGTTCTCGGCTGCACTGGCAACAAGTGCTCACTGACTAACTTTTTACTCAATGATACGCGCCTTAAACGCTGACACTGGCTTTAACATAGGTAACTGCTGCAGTTTTAACTGACGTTACAGGTACCTGCGGATTCCTCAATCGTTAATATCCGATAAACAAATGCGAGTTCAGATTTAAAAATGTGTGTCAATAATAAGTGGTCGATTGTTGAAAGCTATCAGAATCATAGTCCCGTCGCTCTAATTTCCGACAGCCAATCACGTTGCAGGTCGGCTACATTTAAACGTGTGCGTCTTGTGATTCGCTGATGAAGATGTAAAGCATTTCCTAAGGCTGGATAAATACCTAATATATAATCGCCCGCCATTTTGGCTCTTCCGTTGGCGTTCGCAGAAAGCACACGAGGACGTTATTTGCCGCTCAATTATTTGCTGAATTTCAGTGCGTTTGATTTATTATCATGGGAACTATGACATGCTAATGTTTAACGGTGTGGCAAATAGATCCCTCGTCTGGTAGCTCGGCAACGAAAGAACAAAAATGGCGAACGATACTTCCTACCTGGACTTTGTAGAGCCTTCACTTCATAAGACGTAAGCAAAGAGGAGGAGTCACGCCGGAAATAACAGCGTCGCGACTGTTTTTATAGGAAGAAACTAGGATAAAAGGTGCGCGAGAAAACCATATTAATACTCGTACTTCTCAGTGGAACGACAATGCACGCGCGACAACTGGAAGGTATTGATTACATACATAGTAGTCCTCCTTCAAAAGTTATATGGATTGTCTTTCTCCATCCTTTCTTGCTTTCATTGGTAATTTTGTACCACTTATTCGTTTATTTAATTTATTAGTTTATTTATTTATTTATTTATTTATTTATTTATTTATTTATTTATTTATTTATTTATTTATTTATTTATTTTTACTTATTTATTTAATAGCATTTTCATTTCTGTTCCACTTTTATTATAAAACAACAAAAGAAGAGTTGTCAAGTAGGCCCTAGTATTGAAAAGTAGCGGTCATAAAATGGTCGTTATACGCATATTTTCTTACAAGTGAATGGAGTCATGAATTTAATTTAAATGCAAATAAAATTAAGTTCAATTTTGTAATATAATAGTAGAGGAAGGACGGCGGGAGCTGTGCAGAAAGGAAATAAAAAAGCGGAAAATTAATGAAAACTTGTGCGAGAGAGAACAAGCAAGACACAGAGCCAAGTAGCTATAGAAAGCTCTTTTGCAATAAAAATACAAAAAAAGACTGCAACTCTGACAAAGTACGTACAACAATTCATCACTGAGAAATACGTGTAGCAGCTCTTCACTGAAAATTGTACCATGCCATAAACAGCTCAATTATGAAGCAAAAATAATTTCAAAATTCTCGTAAGAATATTTCGGCCGTGAAAACAGCGTAGTAAGACGAAGTATTTATCTACGATACTAATGTTAATAGTAATATACGTTACAAGAGCGGTATGTTGAAGTTTTCATGTTCGATGAAAAGTTTGAAAAAGCGAAACGTAGTTGAGCTTTTTTAATTTCCGAGAATTGAAAGAAAACATACCGCTCGTGTATCGTACATTATTTTGTGCGAAGATCCTTTATTACATACCTGAAAGAGGAATTTCTAATTAGTTGCAATGAAATCTCCATCTTGGTTTCTGTTCAATGACGGCAAATTTGCAAAACAAAAATATCTATCTTCAACATTGTTGCTTTAAAATGTTTTCTGTGTTTACTATACTCCAGCAGGACGTGATATGTCTGTCTTTTTTTTCTCCCAGTCTATAAATGCGAACTTAAAAAAACGGTAAGGTTATGTAATGATATATTTTTCATTTTAATATTTTAACAATATTATTTATATAACATATTGCAGTAATAACATCGGCAAGGTTAATTTTGCCGGTCAAGGAGATATTTAGAAATGGAAAATATCTTTGACATCTAATTCTGCATCACGAATGCAGTAACGTTAGTGGAGTTGTAGAGTTTACTTAATTTTTGCAAATATTTAAAAACAATAATTAACAGTGCAATTTAGGTGAAATTACAGTGGTAAGTTTCCAATTTATAATTATTACTATATTGAATGTCTCTAAAAATAATATGTTAAAAGCCTAAAGCAGTAAAATCAATATGTCACTTAAGCGGTAAGAAGAGGGAAATTGTTATGAGTGTTAGGTCGGGAATATTGAATGTGGAATTTTAGACTTTCCGCGGATTGGTTTTGTGCGGAAACCAAGTAAATACGCACGATCTCGCACAAAAATGATTATTTTATTTTGTGAGTAGGGTTATTTACGAAACGAGATCGCACGAGCTTAATCACATCATTTTAACATGTTTGTCGTACATTATTTTTAGACAGTCGTTCAGTTATATTTTATAATACAATACCGGTACATAATTCAACAATTTACTTACATCATATTATCTACTGCCATTAAAATACAGATCGACCTGACAGATGTGGCATTGTACATATCTGTTGTAATAATAATAATAATAATAATAATAATAATAATAATAATAATAATAATAATAACAATAATAATAATAATAATAATAATAATAATAATAATCCGTGGCGCTACAGCTTATGAAGGGCCAAGACCTACCAACCGGCTGCTGGCCTCACGGCCACATGCTGAAGCAGAGGTGGACGATCATCCAACCATAATGGAGGTATCGTGTGGTTAGCACGATGAGCCTCCCAGCTGGTTTGCGTAACCACATTTCACTACCTATCGTAGCTCCCCAAGTGCATCACGATGCTGGGTGGGCACCGGTTCCATATACTGGCCGAAATTTCATGAGAAAATTTCTTCCCCCATGAGGGCTCGAACCAGCGCGCGTTCCGTAACGCGAGTCCTAGGCAGGATGCCTTAGACCACGACGCCACGGCGCGGGACACATATCTGTTGTAGATTTAGAAAATGCGTATGATAGTGTGCCATGGAATAAATTATGGGAATCGTTAAAACAATACAAAATAAACAACATCATTATCCAGACGATAAAAAAAAATTACATGATAAATCATATATGAAAATTAAAAAACACAACAAGATTTCAACTGGATTTCATGTCATGAAAGGCCTACGACAAGGATGTCCCTTATCACCAGTTTCATTCAATATATACTGGGTGTTCATTTCAAAGTGTGTCATGACGTCACTGTTGTGAGTCAGCGATTTGAAGTGAGTTGCAGCTTTTATGTCAGAGAAGTTGCCTATTAATCAAGGCGTTCAATCTGAACTTGAGAACTTGTACGGTATAACTTGAACGTCGTAGCAACAGATGGCGGTCTGTACGGTCTGTGTGCTACCATAACCTCTTTCGAACTGTGTTTTGCGCGGGCAAGTCGTATCTAGGGTATTTGTTATCATCGGTTGTGTACGGCAACATTCCACAACACAAAACAAATGCTGCGTGTCCATGTTGACCGTCGATGTTAATGTCAACAAATACTGTACGTAAGTAATCGTCTTAACCCTTTCCCCATATTCCGAGAGTAAGAAAAAACGCAACTCAATACGTGTTTCCAAACGGTTCACATTCCTGCCACTACCGGCGTTACGGTACGTATCGGTAAGTTCTCTTCAGAATGAACGCCGTACTTGCTAGGCAACTTCTCTGGCACATAGGTAATACGCCTCTGCGGAAGTGTAGGAAGATTGAATTCTCTAGGCTTATCGGCTAGCCGTATGACGACATACAGCGAGCCATGACACGCTTTGAACTCAACACGCAGTATATATATGTATATACAAAATGCTTTAACAGTCTGGAAAAGAAATGCTCACAAATGGGAGTATTACTAACAGAGGATACTATTTATCCACTATTATTTGCAGATGACCAGCTATTAGTTGCAGAAGATTATGAAGACACGGAAATTGATAGAGAAATATGAAAAATGGGGTTTAAACATTAATCTGAAGAAAACAAATTACATGGCAAATGGGACAGAGTGAATAGACTTTATATTAGAAGATGGAAAAGGAATCAAACTATTGTGAAGAATACACATACTTGGTAGTGAAATTCACGAAAAACGGCGACCATGAAGAGGACATAAATGGAAGAATAAACAAGGGAAGGATAGCGATATCAAGACTAAACAGCATTTTATGGGACCGAGATATTACAGTAAAAACAAAAACATTTATAATTCAATTGTAAAAAGAACAATCACATATGGACCAGAGGACATGGCATTTGAAATCAAGAACAATACATGAATTGCATTCGACTGAAATGGATTTCTGGCGACGATCTGCAAGGATTTCGAGGAAAGAAAAAATCATGAACAACGTCATAAGGGAAAAAATGAATCTAAAAGGATTCCTTCCAGAAGACATTAAAACAGCACAGTTAGGATGGTTTGGCCATATGAAAAGGATGACGGAAGACATATTACAGAAAAAGATTTATGAATGGATTCCGACGGGAAGAAGAAAGAGAGGATGACCGAACTTAACCTGGACAGAGGGAACAGTTAGAACGCTGAGTGAGAGAAGTTTAGAGAAGGGAGATTGGGAGAATAGAGATTAGTGGCGAGTGGCTATAAATTCTTGAAATGGGTACAGCAAGATGTCAAGGACATTGTAAACCTGTAAAATAAATAAATAAATATATGTATACCTGTGTGTGTGTCTAATGCCTACCCTTTTCACTAGCGTGACTCGGGTTCCGCATATTGCGGATAGACGGCAGGACTGTGGCCCATTTTAAATTTGTACACCACTTCGGCGGGCCACGCTGAACGAGATTTGTATCTGTGAAGAATTACGTCGTATATTAGGGCGAGTGTATGTGTAAGTGTCAGTGTAAGTGTAGAGTAGGGAATGGGTGAGGATGATGAAGGTAAGGAAGGGAGAAGGGGAAACCCGGTGCCGGCACGTAGCCTACTCCTGTCAAAAAGCACCAAGGGGGCCGTCAGTCTTAACGTCCCCATCCGACGGACGAATCACTATTAACAGTCATATGCCTTCTCTTCATATGCACTGCGGAGAGATTTGAAGTTTAACCCGTGCATAATTTAGTGATTAGAAGTTGCGAACTGCCACGTCTCCTAGCCCCGTGGTAAATATTTTAAATAAAAATGTCTGACCCTGCCGGGAATCGAACCCGGACCAATTGGTCTGAAAACAGACGCGCTGTCACAGAGCTAACTCCGCGGACCGCATTGAATGTTATCTGTCTGTAAATTTATCAAACATTACGGTTGGAATTCGAATTTGAACACACTAATTCCACAGTATAGTATATACAGTCACGAAGCTTGAGTTGATGAGGTTGCTAGGAACAAGAGACTGTGCAAATACTATTTCGCATTGTTTGTAATGAGGCGACGGTAGCGATCCCAGTGGTTAGCAACTATCTATGGATGCATATTTATTACATATTGAGCTTCGTGACTGTATATACTAGACTGTGCTAATTCTGAAAATAAACCGTAAGAAATAAATTGCATAGAGAATAAAATTGGAGTTATTACTAGCAAAATTAAGGAAGCGAAATCGTAAGAATTCAATAGCCTGGATATTATTTATGAATATAGGTCAATTTATCGAAGCATCTCGAATACAGAAAAGGGAGAAAAGTCAGATATGCACTTACTCAGTTCTCTCCTCTTCTTTCATCGATGGTGCTTGTTGAATAAGAACGCATTCGGCAAAGCGCACCGTCTCAGTCTGTTTTGAACTTCGGAAACAACTACAAAGTTGTATAGTTTCCTATATACACAAAGGAAAAATATACAAGAGCGGAGAACATCAAGTGAAATCAGGTCACATAAAGGTCCTCTCAATGTAAATATGAGCTTATATATAGACTCTACTTAAGACGTTCCTTATACAATTTTATATCTGTCTCACCTCGAGATGAAGGCACAGAGAAGTAAGTCATAATAAAATAGAGTTAACCAGCAACAATCTCATAGGAAGATTCCATTATATCCTGCACAATCAACACAACTAAGTACATTCACAAGAGATTTCTGTTCGATTTTCTTCATAGCTAGTGGTCACCGGAATATGCAGTAATACAAATTTACATTAATATATTATATTGAGAATTTAATTTAGGACTACATATGGCTTTCATAGATTATGGAAAAGCTTTCGACAAATTAAACAGAGAAAAACTATTACTTACTTACTTACTTACAAATGGCTTTTAAGGAACCCGAAGGTTCATTGCCGCCCTCACATAAGCCCGCCATCGATCCCTATCCTGTGCAAGATTAATCCAGTCTCTATCATCATATCCCACCTCCCTCAAATACAGTTTAATATTATCCTCCCATCTACGTCTCGGCCTTCCCAAAGGTCTTTTTCCCTCCGGCCTCCAAACTAACACTCTATATGCATTTCTGGATTAGCTCATACGTGCTACATGCCCTGCCCATCTCAAACGTCTGGATTTAATGTTCCTAATAATGTCAGGTGAATAATACAACGCGTGCAGTTCTGCGTTGTGGAACTTTCTCCATTCTCCTGTAACTTCATCCCTCTTAGCCCCAAATATTTTCCCATGAACTTTATTCTCAAACACCCTTAATCTCTGTTCCTCTCTCAACGTGAGAGTCCAAGTTTCACAACCATACAGAACAACCGTTAATATAACTGTTTTATAAATTCTAACTTTCAGATTTTTTGACAGCAGACTAGATGACAAAAGCTTCTCAACCGAATAATAACAGGCATTTCCCATACTTATTATTCCCGAGTGTAATTTATATCTGTTACTTTTGCTCCAAGATATTTGAATTTTTCCACCTCTTCGAAAGATCAATCTACAATTTATATATTTCCATTTCGTAGAATATTCTCGTCACGAGACAATCATATACTTTGTCTTTTCGGGATTTACTTCCAAACCTATCGCGTTACTTGATGAGAAAAGTGTTAATTATATTAAAAGAAAGCGAGATCCCAAATCAAATATTACAGTCTAATTATAATATGTACCAGAGCACAAAAATTGTCGTTAGATTAAATGATCAACTAACAGACTTTAAAACTATTAACACAGGTGTACGACAGGGATGTCCTCACATGCCTCTACTTTTTATAATCTACACGAATTCTATGATATGTAGGCCTAAATGGCGTTTCCAAAATAGAGGCTATGTTCCCACAAACAGACGTCCAAAATAGATACAATCCTCTTCACAGCTGACCAGGTTCTTGGCCACTTCAGATAATGATCTTTGAAGATCAATATATTCATTAAACACAGTTGCAAAAGACTATAATATGACCATTTCTGTAGAAAAGTCAAAAGTTACGACTTTTAAAGGTAAATATCCAGTAAGAAGTAAAATCTGTATTGAAAACAGAATCCTAGAACAAGAACACATTTAACCATTTCAGGTACCGTCTTTCAAATGAAAAAGAAAAGGATATCGATACTAAAATAACTAATTTTGTAAAAGTTACCGGCATTATCAATTCAGTGTTCAAACCTAATTTAGCACAGAAACATACAAAATTAAAGATGTACAACATTTTAGCATGACCTACTTTAGTCTATGGATCAGAAGCCTGGACTCTAACAAAAAGGATGTTCAACGTATAACTACCTAAGAAATGAGATTCACGAGGAAAACGGCACGATACAAACTTTGGGATAGAAAATGAAATACAGAAATTTTGGAAGTATTGAACGTCCAATCTATATCTATCCTTACAGATTAGAACATATTAAGACACGGGAAAAGATTCAAAAAAGTTCTCTCAAGTGTTGTCGTAATAATTCATTATTAAGATGGGACAGACTCGCGGACAGGAGATCGCGAATTCGATTATGCGCAATGTTAAAAAAAAAACAGAGGTGAATATTAGGCCTATATTAAGTCAACTGCCATTATTACAAGAAGCGCACTCAATTGAGTGACATGATGGCCGGGATTCCACAGTAATATGCACTGCTGGGCGAAGAATCTACGTAAAGATTAATTTTTGGTCCTACAAAATATATCTGTTATGGTAACAAGCGCGGGTGCTCGTGTAAAGGGGGTTAAGTTGATTTGGCTAAACAGGAATAAGTACAGATTTGAACTATTCACAATTACTTTTCTCTTGTGTTAATGGGGTTAAGTCATTCTTCCATCTATGATGCAGTTACAGTGCTCCATATTTTATGACAAAAGGGTTTTGTTCAGCACCAAAGAAGAGAATTTACATACCTTGCATTTTAACTTAACTCCCTTTACACGAGCACCCGCGAATGATTCCCGGCGCCAGAGCGAATTTTTCTCCTCTAATAATCAAGAACTATTTCGTTTTCAACTGACATTCCCGAAAACTTCGGCTAATGGCGTAATACGTAGGTAGTGTAATAAATAGAGCTAGGATTTATATGTAGTATGGGTTAAGAATGACGCCGATGCCCACGTGCATCAACGTCGGTTAGTGTAACCACCAGTTAAAATTGTCACCTAACCTCTGGTTAAGCATTTTTACAGTGGATCGACCTCGGTTATGACTTAAATAGGAGGTTAACCACAGTAATCTCTAACCAGCCATATTCGAGCGGTTAAAAGAGATAACCAGTGATTGGTAGAGCAAGTAAAGCAAAATGGCGGCCAGAGCCACAGATGTTTATTTCGAAGACGATTATTATTATACAGTACTTGAATTACTTGGATAGAGCGTGAGCGTGAAGTTTCTATAGTGGAAAGAGAGAATTCTTACGAGGAATTAGGTGACAGAAAATTTCAGGAGGGATTTCGTTTATCAAAATCTACAAATGGATCACTTGAAATAACACAAAAAGTCATATTTCTCCTATGGTTCGGCTGCTTGTATTACGATTCTATATAACTGATATTTTCTGTATTTTAAGAGGGAATACTCGAATATCTCTTTCTCTATGTCACTGGTTGAACAAAGAGAGGTTATTTATGAATCTTAGGATAATGAACAGTTCCCTCTTGTAAATGAGCTGCTTGATAGTATACACATTCCTATTAATCTTCTGCATCCTTTTTCTTTATAGATATTCCATCTTTTTATATAATATATTTAAATTCTAGTAATTAAGTCTAGCGACACTTCAACCACACATTGGGATATAATCATTTTTGCATTCAATTTTCTATTTTGTACGATTTTAACCTAACAGCAAAGAAATGCAACTTGCAAATATAACAGCGCCCAAAGGCAAACAAATTCAAAGCGAAAATGTAGGACACGTTCATTTCGATGTAGAACGGAGTGAGCGCAGTCATTTTTAGACGTTGACTATTATCTTTACAGCGGTATGGATGCTTTCCTTTAGTCAGTACACCAGCATAGACTTTACTCTGGTTAAATGAGATGTCAGCTAGCCATGTTTAAGTAATCTGTGATTATGAATGGTGCACACAAATTACATTTTAACCACTATTACTGTTTAACCGTCGTTTCATAATCTACGATTACTGCGTTTTTAACCGATGTTGATACACTTCGCCACGAGTATAGTTGAGTCGATGTGATGCCGGTTAAGAAGGTTAAGCCTGGTTGACAAGATCGAAATGTAGGAAAAGTCATAAGGACTAGACAATGCAGCTTTTAAACCCCCGCTGTTTTGTAATGAGTGGTTAAGAGGATTAAAGACCCTTAGCGCTAACTAATGGAAGTAATGAATGATAAGAATGGCAAGTATGAGGAGTGGGGGGTATGGCTTGCATGTCTGTAAACTATACCGACTAAAAATATTAGTTATTACTACATACAAATCCTAGCTTTAGTAATAAGAGAAGCTACAAGGAGTTTCTTATTCTTATCTACAACTGCAGAAAAAACTTATCACAGCAACGTGACAGAAGACTGTCAGGCTCGTTCACAAACAAAAGACGAGAGCCTGTACTCGTACCCCAGAGCAGACCTTCGGATATCTGCAGCCAGTGCATACAAGATATGACAGCAGGAGTCCCGCAAGACAAATGGGAATTGTGATGTCAGTCGAAACTCGACGATAATGGGGGATGAAAGCGGAATAGCTGCTTCTTCTTCTTTTTCTCCCTCACGGGGGGGTTTCCTCGCGGACGCCTCCGGTTGGCCAGAATCTTATCAGGCACTCAACCAACAAGTGCAACGTCAAGAAAGGGCGGGGGGAGGTGCGCTAATGTTCGAGTCTAATGGACTCTGCCCCCTCGGATGACAAGCCAAGGCCCCCAAAGACGCTTTTTGTTGGAAGACACAGAATCTCTTTGAGAATGTGACGTGCTACGGAAATTGAGAAAGTCGTTTGTTATTTCTCTGAGCTCTGCAGACGGATAGGAATTACGACAGGATAAGCACTTGGCTTTTCCTCTTCCAACAGGAAGGGACCGACCGACTGCCTGTCTCACCTGATGCAATGCTTCACACGTGGATTTCTTTGCACTCCAAATGCACAAAAAATGCATCTTCGTTCCTTTTGTACATTAAAGTGCTGATATTTTGTTCTTAAGTGTGTAAGTTTTATTTATTTCATTATTCATTTATTTAGGCTACTTATGTCACTAACTTATATTTATTTTTATTTAGTTATTTTTTTACTTATTTTATTACTAGCCTTACCCGTGCGCTCCGTTGCACCCGTTAGAAATAAATATAAAGTAATTACATAATTAAAATAGGACGTTTGATCCAGGGAACATTCGTGTTTGATAGAAGGATAAATCGTTTAATATGTTACTTAATTTAAATTGCATCCAAATAATTAAAATGCGGTCATTTTGGTCCAGAGACACTCATTTGGTGCAATGACAATTCCTTTAACCTGTTTCTTAATTTTTATTACATGCAACCATAGTTTAATGAAGGTTGACATCATTTAGATTTAATGTGTATATTTTATTTTACTTGTTATAAGTTTCCATTCAATTATGGTAATAACTTAATTTTAACCCTTGTTTTCTACGTCTTCAGTAAATGGCGCTTGGCCCACTATGGTTGTGAACCCTTCAAATAACTTAAATTATATTATATTATATTATATTATATTATATTATATTATATTATATTATATTATATTATATTATATTATATTATATTATATTATATTATATTATATTATATTATGTCAGAAGTTACTGTAATAACATTATAGCATTATGTCCATCTAGAGAAACTACACTTTCCGATGGTGAATTAATAATTAATTATACAAATCGGTTAATTTAGCTTCCGATATTACTTCATACAAACACAGAAACATTCTCTGCAGGCTATGTTTAATAGCTTTCGATTGTTGTTGTCTAAGGCCCCTTATAGACGAAGTCATTTGTTTTTTATTTCATTGCACCGCCTTAGATGGCGTTGTTATTGTAATTTTGAAACTCATTTATCTCATTAAATATCGGTCCTATCAAAATTTTGCATAGAATAAAACTTATCGGAAATTATTTTTGAAGAAACTTTTGTTATGTCATATTTTTCATGAAAATTAATAATAAGGGAGATATTTCGATTTATTTTATTTAATCCCCCTTATAACCCCCCCCTTTTAAATAAAATATTTTGAATGCGATATAGCCTAAATTCTAAGTTACGTCGAATTTAATTTATATTCCAATTTTCATATAAATCGGTTCAGCCATTATCGCGTGAAAAGGTAACAAACATCCAGACAGACAGACAAACATACAAACAAAAATTTCAAAAAAGTGATTTTCGGTTTCAGGGCGGTTAATTATATATGTTAGGACCAATTATTTTTGGAAAATCGAAAATTACCAGAAAAATTTCGGCTATAGATTTATTAGTAGTATAGATTTTTTACGTACTCGTATTTCACTATACCTATAATGAATGTTAATTAACGTAGACCTACAGAGTGATTCACCAGGATTTACCGTCCTTTACGGAGCTTATTTCCGAAGACATTCTGAGCAAAAAATGTCATATAAACATTTGTCCTAATCTCTATATTTTCAGAGTTACACTAATTTGAAGTTGTTAGTAAAATACCTTTTTCCTTTAGTTTTAAGGGTACAAAAATATTACAAATAGAGAATGAACTATTCAGTGATTGGCTTGTGTTCTGAAGCTAAAAATGTATTGTTAATTGCTGTGTACAGATTTTGTTTTTCAATTTTCAACTAAAAATTACAACATTCTTACGCACTTAACACAAAAATTGTTACAAATCATTCAATTTTAGGAACTTGATTCTTTACAGTTTAATTATGCATCTTAATGTACAGTATTAAAGAATTTACAAGAGTGGCGTGATTTGTAACAATTGTTGTGATAAATGCATATGAAAATGTAATTTTGTAGTTAAAAATCGAAAAAAAAAATCTGTACAAGCAACTATGGAATTCACAAAACATTTATAGCTTCAAAATAGTAGCTAATTAAAGAAATGATATTTCTGAATAGTTTATTCTTTATTTGTAATATTCTTTTACCCTTAAAACTCAAGAATAATGATATTTTACAAACAATTTCAAATTAGTGTAATTCTGAAAATATTGAGATTAGGACAAATGTTTTTATGGCTTTTTTTGCTCAGAATGTCTTTGGAAGTAGGCTGCGTAAGGGACGATAAATCCTCTGAATCACCCTGTATAATATATTAAACGAAATTCAGAATAAAAATTAAAAATTGTTGTGTCATTTCTTGCGACCTAGAAAGCAGGAGTGTACTCTCGCCAGAGCGCCACTCCGGTACTTTTTTCCGCAATCTGAAAGCGCCCTACTTCTTTATTTTTACATCTTAAAATAATGCAATAATACGAGTATAATACAATAAACGAAAAATACCTACAGTCAGACTAGATTTTATATATATATATATATATATATATATATATATATATATATAGAGGGCTTTTAAAAAATACGGGGGATAATTTTAGGTATGTATTTCCCACATGTAGACAATCAAAATAGTTCATTACAACATGTGTCCGGAAATGCTTCAATTCCGAGTTATGGCCTTCACAACATTGAAATTCACCGGAACGTTTTTCTTTCCGCAGGTCGTTGTCATTACAGAAGATGTTCAAAATGTCCACCTCCTGCTTGAATACAGATCTCACATCGATGTCTCATTGACCTGCGAACACGATCCCAAACTCCAGGAGTATTGCGTATGTCCTCAGAACATGCCACATCTTGGTCGTCCCCTTCCCAAACCAGGAGAGTTAAACTTTCCATACTCGCACAGACGGTAATGGAGACGTACAAATGTCTTCCGATCTGGACATTGTCGCTCTGGGTACCTCTCCTGGTACAAACGACGAGCCAGCGCAGCATTGCCGTCCGCCTTACCGTACATGAAGTGTATCTCTGCCAGCTCTTGATTTGAATACATGTCGCACAGTCTAACGTCTACACAACACTGAATGTAACCTTCGCCTCGGAATGAACTGTCAGAGTGCCCTCTTAATGTCTCCTTTGACGGCAACGACCTGCGGAAAGAAAAACGTTCCGGTGAATTTCAATGTTGTGAAGGCCATAACTCGGAAATAAAGCATTTCCGGACACATGTTGTGAAGAACTATTTTGATTGTCTACATGTGGGAAATGTACATACTTGAAATTATGCCCCGTATTTTTGAAACACCCTATATATATATATAGTCTGATCCGTTTGGAAAGACATAAAATAAAATGACTATAAAATTTATATTGGGGGGGGGGGGTTCTATAGAATTCATTTCAGTTTCAATGTGATACTGAAGCACTGGAGTCTTGTATCATCGTTGCTACCACACAAGAAACAAAAAAATTACTCAGCAACAACCGAATAAAAAAATGTCGTGTACTGCACAACGAGATGGGTATTTTCTGACGAAGCAACGTTCCATGGCAATGGAGGAGTGAATACCCTTAACGCAATCCTATGGAGACGTGAAAATAAGTCGCTATAATTTGTGCGGGCCGTTTACCTTCGCAGAGTAAACAGTTCGATCAGGATCATACCTTGGCCATAAAAAACCCGTTGTTGAAAACTAGACTTAAGGGGAGAGGATGGTATTTTTTGGTGGAAAATGAATAAATTTAAAAAAAAAATCTTTAAAATACCATGTGATATATGGGTATTTGTGCCCTTATCGGATTTTGAGTCGTCATTTTTAAACTTCCTGCGTTATGGATCTTTAAATCACTCTCCCACTTTTATTGTTGCTTTCGGTGAATTAAATTTTCAAAAATTTTTTTTCTTTCAAATACCCTTTGATATGTGTGGAATGCATTGCATAACATTTTGTGGGTATTTGTGGCCTTATCGGATGTTGAGACGTCATTTTTAAACTTCCTGCGCTATGAATTTTTAAATCACACGCCCGCTTTTATCGGTTTCGAGTAACTTCTTTTTTTTTTTTTTTGCTACATTCCCAGACAAAAATGGATATAATTTCTAAACTATTAAATATACATGCATGAAATTTAGAACACACATTCTTTAGACTATTAGGAAACTTTTCTCTGTAACAGAATTTTGTTAATTGATTTCATTTTAAAAATACGTCCGTTTGTTTGCAAGAAAGGAAATCAGAAAATTGTTATTAAATTTTAATTGTTTATTTTACAAACGTAGGGACTAATATCAAAATTCTGTTACAGACAATTTGTAGAACATGCTTTTACAAATACATTGCAAAAAATTGTTTGAATCTATCTTTAAAAACGGTTTAGACATATCGCTTTTAGTACAATCCTACATTGGGTACATTTTTTTTTTCAAATTTGGGCCCCCAAATAATTTTTTTTTTAATATTTTTATTTGGTTCAGTTGCCACAGCTATGAGCTCTCTACCTACAAAAAATTAATATTTTACACCAAATAGGAAAGAAGTTAAAAAAATACCATCCTCTCCCCTTAAATTAGTAAACTGCTGATCCACTACCTATACGATGTTTTCGATTAACCGTTCACTTCACCCCTTCATTACCACGGATAATAGAGGTTCTACTGTATTGGGAATTAAATCAATGTTTTTCCCAAAACACGTTATGAAATGTTTCATATAAAACAATTTTTATCTCTAAAAGGAAGCGAAAACGAGCAGAATTTTATTGAACTCTTTGTTTCAAATATCTCAAAGAATGACCACCTGAAATTAATGATATTACTTACGGTTCAGTCTACTGCGTGTTCAGTTCAATGTGTATCATGGCTCGCTGTATGCCGTCATGTGGCTAGCCGATGAGCCTAGAGAATTCAATCTTCCTACACTTCCGCAAAGGCGCATTACCTACTAGCCGTACCCGTGCACTCCGCTGCACCCGTTACAAATAAATATAAAGTAATTACATAATTAAAATAGGACGTTTGATCCCAGGAACATTCGTGTTTGATAGAAGGATAAATCGTTTATTATGTTACTTAATTTAAATTGAATTAAAAAATTAAAATGCGATCATTTTGATCCAGAGACCACTCATTTGGTCATAAAAATTAGTTTAGGAAATACAGGAAACGAATATACAGAATAGCCTATCAAGTTTTCTGTGCATAAGAATCTATTTTAATCTTACCTGTCCTCGATTCACTCAGAAGTTACTGTGATAACATTATAGCATTATGTCCATCTACAGAAACTACACTTCCCAATGATGAAATAATAATTAATTATACAAATCGGTTAATTTAGCTTCCGATATTACTTCATACAAACACAGAAACATTCCCTGTAGGCTATCTTTCATAGTTTTCGATTGTTGCTGACCAAGACCCCTTATAGACGAAGTCATTTGTTTTTTAATTCATTACACGGCCTTAGATGGCAGTTATTTTAATTTTAAAATTCATTTATCTCATTAAATATCAGTCCTATCAAACTTTTTCAAGGAATAAAACTTATCGAACACTATTTTTAAAGAAACTTTTGTTATGTAACATTTTTCACAAAAATCAATAATAAGCGAGATATTTAGATTTATTTAATTCAGCCCCCCTTATAACCCCCCTTTTAAATAATGTATTTTGAATGCCATATAGCCTAAAATCTAAGTTACAACAAACTTAATTTATATTCCAATTTTCATCGAAATCCGTTCAGCCATTCGCGTGAAAAGGTAACTAACAAACAAACAAACATACAGACAGATAGACAGACAGACATACAAACAAAAATTTCAAAAAAGCGATTTTCGGTTTCAGGGTGGTTAATTATATATGTTAGGACCAATTATTTTTGGAAAATCGAAAATTACCAGAAAAATTTCGGCTACAGATTTATTATTAGTGTAGATGTGCCAGAGAAGTTGTCTGGCAAGTACGGAGTTCATTCTGAAGAGTACTTACCGATATGCACTGTAACGCCGGTAGTGGCAGGAATGTGAACTCTTTGGAAACACGTAACCTACTGAGGTGAGTTTTTTTCTTACTGTCGGAATACGGGGAGAGGGTTAAGACGATTACTTACGTATTTGTTGACATTAACTTCGACGGTCAACATGGACACGGAGCATTTGATTTGTGTTGTGGAATGTTGCCGTACGCAACCGATGATAACAAATACCCTGCGTACGACTTGGCCGCGCAAAACACAGTTCGAAAGAGGTTATGGTAACACACAGACCGTACAGACCGCCATCTGTTGCTACGACGTTCAAGTTATACCGTGCACGTTCTGAAGTTCAGATTGAACGCCTTGATTAATAGCCAACTTATCTGACATAAAAGCTGAATCTCGCTTCAAATCTCTGACTCACAACAGTGACGTCATGACACACTTTGAAATGAACATCCTGTATATGTAGCAGCAAGATTTTCGTGAAATTTCGTCACTCACTGTACGCAGTGTGTATAAGAGCACTGTAAATGCAAACGTCTCGAAGGAAAAGCTTGAGTCGGGAGGACAAAAGTATTATTATTATTAACGGAGAGGATATAAATCTGGAACGTGCAGAGGCGGGGAGTAAGTGCATAGGTCAAGGGTCACGGAGCCAACACATTCCTCCAGCGTCCGATGCCTCCGCCACCTATTAAACCGTGCCGGAACTACATTTTATACATCTAATTCCCTTCATTTCAACTCATCCACTTCCTTTACAGAGGAACACGAAATACTCTGACTGGACTGATAGCGCACTTTCCTGAAAATACACGCAACAGCAATTAAAAAAAGCACTAGGTGCCTCAGGACTCTAGCAACGAGTGTAACTCAAACTTACTTATAGTTTTCACAAAATAAAAATAAATATGAATTGGCAAATATTCCTTAATGTACGGCGAATGTAAGATTTCGGATGTTTGACAAAATGCCTTTTTTACTGGATGGAAGTAAATAATTATTTTTATAGATATAAATGTGATTTGGAGTAAATCAAAGTGATAGGGCCAATTTCTATTTTGCCTATTTTGCCTTTTTTTAAGGTATTTCTACTAATTCAATAATGAATGCCCTTTTTTGTCATTTTAAAGCAATATTTCTCGTTTACTTCCAATTTTCTAATTAATTGTAATATATATTAAATTTAAATATATGAACCAATGACTAACTTTACTAACAACACTAAATAAAAGTAATTTATTTCGGTGCTTAAGCTGCTAATAATCGTGCTTTAATACTATTGGTGTAATATGAATAATGATCGACAATCCACAGTTAGAAATATAATGCCAGGTCTTCACGATACCAACAATCAGCTTTATAATTTGAAATATTAAGCCCAGTATTAATATTAAGACACTTTATATGGGATGCGGTGAAAATACAAGATGGAATAGGAATTATCACAGGGTGCAATTAATTTGAATATTTAGGAGTCAAAATTAATAACAACGCTACACAGGATGATATGAAACACAGGATAAATGAAGGAAGATCAGTAATAACGATGTTAAATGGAATATTATGGAACAAGACTGTTTTTAAGGAAAAAAATATTTATCTGTCTACAGTCTAGAGTTTGAAAACATATGGAGCAGAAACGAGGAAGCTAAATCAAAATTTGCGGTCAAAATTACCAGCATTAGAAATGGATTTTACGACGTTCGGCCAGCGAATAGGGATTATAAAGAATGGACACTGAGCGAATTTTCCTGTGTTTTGTTTCTCTGTGCGCCAGCGTTTAGTTCCACTTTCAAGCGCTAGAGGTTAGTGTAATCGAGCATACGCTAAATAATAATTGAGAATAGAGTTGAGACACAGGATCCAAACATCGCCTACCTTATTGCATAATCCAGTAACGAACGCTTTGCTTAAAATAAATTCAAGTTAACAGTTTTTCGTTATTTCTCAGTGACAAACTAGTTGTAATAATAATATTTTATATTTCAGATATAATAAATTATATTATAAAATAATATAATACATTATAAAAAGTATCGAATTCGTTTAATATTTGTATATAATATAATATAGGTATATGGTTTTACTTCTCGTAAGAGTTTTGTTTTTCCATTTTCAGCGCTATCAAATCATTACATATTTTAATTGTTGTTGGGGTCAACGTCTCAACTCTCATTATAAAGGACCTCTAGAGTCTAGACATTACAGTTAATGACGGATTTATTATTTTATGGATCCAATTTATTTTATTTGAGTACATAATGTACCTAGATGTATTAATTATATGTGTTATATTTCCGCTGTGTCGACTGCTAGCTGGTGTGATGTCAGCGCCAACCCTAGGGAGAAAGCAGAATCTCACGCTTTAGCTGGCTTGAAGGTCATTGAAATCAGTCCGGCTACATCAAAGGTACCGACGCGAAGTGTCCATTCTTTATAATCCCTATTCGCTGGTTCGGCCAGACATTCTGAACTCGAAAAAATAAGAAATGAAGTAATCATCTGTAGGAGGTGGGGATGCTCGGAGGCTACTCCGCATTTCCCCACTATAACCTCTGCCACTTCCAACGTCATTAAGCCTTTTTGATTGAGTTGCAGGCACGTAAACAGTGGTGCTACGATGACTTTCCCGCCAAATGCGAGTTGCGTAGTGTAATTCGGTTTCTTCAAGCAGAAGGGAATAATGCAATGGAAATTCATCGAAGAATGAGCCAAGTATACGGTGAAAACTTTATGAGTGGTAATGTTGTGCGTGAATGATGTAGGAAATTTAAAGAAGGCCGAACCGATGTTGACCATGAAAGGGAATAAGGACGCAAGTCCGTCGCAACAGAAGACATTGTTCAACGAGTTGACCAAGTGGTTCGAGAAAAACGGAGGTTTACCATAAGTGAGTTGTGTGTAGAGTTTCCTGAAGTTTCAAGATCATCTGTTTACACGATTGTAAGAGAACACCTACGCTACAAAAATCTGTGCGCTCGATGGGTTCCAAAGTTGTTGTCTGAAATGTGGTTACAAGAAAGGGAATGGAAGCATAGAGAAAGTTGAAGAAAGAAGATAAGAGTGTTCATTTTGGGAACAGGAAGATACTGCTAATGCATTATAAACCTGTATAATAATATTCCAAAGAAAATACAGTATGATAATCAAACTTCTTCCTTCATTAAATTTATACCGACGAAAGAAGATAGATCCAATATTCAAATTTCATGTTTTCCAGATACAGTCAACTTCGGTTATAGTGAACCTCTGCGGACCGGCATATTTCGTTCACTATTCCCGAGGCTCACTAAAACCGAAGTGTCTGTTTTTACACTACTGACGTTGCTGTACATACAGTATTAATGCCCATTTAGGACAGAGCACGTTCAATATCAGTACTAGTGTTCTCTGTATCTTCCAACTTAAACACTTTACGCTTTGACATTCTGATGTTCACAGTTCGAAACTTGCATCTAATCTGACCATGTAGGTAGTAAGCATTGACCGATTTCACACCTCTTTCCACTAGAGGTATGCTACTATGTACCCGGCCTTGGAATTTCCCCGGTTCACTTTTACAAAGATGCGGGAGGAAGGGTTGAGGACCATTTTAGTGTAATCCTTCTTGTATTTATCCTTTGGTCATAACTCTACTCCCTTTTAAAAAAGAAAACACTTTCTCTTCCTATTCTTCTAATAACCTCTTTTAAAGAAGTCAGAACTAATCCTTCCTTTATCCCTCACTGCGTACACTATTCTCTTTAACATGTTTCAAGCTGTGCAGGAAGTTGAGCAAATTCTTTGTCTTTCAATGCACTTAAGGAGTAGAAAGTTTGAGATTTTGTTCCGAACATATTCTTGGAAGTTTATAGGAGAAAGGGTTTCCTAAATTACCATTTTGGCCATTTTAAAATTACATTTTCTTGGGAAAGTTATAGTTTTAGTTTCACTATAACCGAAGCGAGGGTTCACTATAAACGGAAATATTAACGTACTTTTTAATGTATGCGGGTCGGAACCAACGATTTATGTTCACTATAGCTGAATATTCACTATAACCGAGTTCACTATATCCAGAGTTGACTGTATATTCACAGAAAGAGAAGCAGTGCAAATAAAATCTCTATCGAAATGAACTGCATTTTGTATTTTGCTTTGTGTCTGAGTTGAAATCCGAAATGCTGAAGACTAGCTGGTGTCTGCGTGAGATATAAATCGGATTCCAGGGGTGTAATATTATAAATTGCGTTGTCTTCTGCATACAGCGGGAATGCGGTGGTACAGGCGTTACTCGCTTGTCAGCTCTCTCGTTTCTTTTTGTGAGCGCAAGACAAAATGTCCGCTATGTTCAGTAGTTTGTCTCCTTTTATGCACCCTAGAATAGTCCAGCAAACAACAGATCTGTATGGCGCTTCTCCGAAATTAACAATTAAATTAAGATCGACTGCAGCATAAACAAGATACGAATGGAATTCAGACATCCTTTTACAGTAAAGTTTGTTTGTAAATTCTGCACCAATACAAATAGCCTATACCATTTAGTTCCAAAACAAAAATTAGAATATAAAATATTGTGATAAATATAGGATATTTAGAGTACTAATGTATAGGGTAAAGGTGCCTAATTCCATGATACGCCTAATCCCGTGATAAAATTTCAATTGACTGCCATGGATTTGTGGTCTCTGACATTTAAGTTTTTGAAATACCTAACAGATGCCAGGAGATGTCTTCTTTTCAATTTCTGTTGACTACCCGCCTTTTGAATAGAAGCAGTCGACTGCAGAAGCTTTTGTTCAGTGAAAGGTGGTTGACCAGTAAGTTTTTCTTTCTCTTGTGACCGCTCCTGAAGAAACATTTTATATTTGAGGTAAGAATTAATATAGCATTATAAAAATGATATATTACTGTAGATTATAGTCAGCTGAATCAATGTGTATGATTATTTAAACATTGTGAGACAACAACAATGCTAGAGGAGCTTTCCCATTTTCGGATTTATTTTCATATTTCTCCTTCCTGGCTCACTCGACCAATGATTCCAACGCTAAATTGTGACAATTAATGTGTATGAAAAAAAACAGTTCGTGGAAATAATAATAAGTTATAGAAAACATCAATTATTTATAATAAAATAACAGGGCATATATTTATCTTAATTACTGCTGTTGTTAGGAATATAAATAACGAGAAATAATTGTGTTATAATTCAATTTAATCAAATTTAATTCTGTATTGAATTTAACTTTCAGTTTATTTTGTTTATAATATATTAATATGTAATATGTATTCCTGTAGTTACACAAGTATTTTCTATTAAATTTGTCACTTAGGCCCTTTTCATATGTTGTAATTTCTTGCTTAATCCATATTAAAACAATATAACATGACTTTAATGTGTTTTTCCAAATACACGTTTGTTTTCTGAGCAGTTAATGAGGATTATTTTAGTTTCACGGAATTAAGAAACCATTATCACGGAATTTAGATCCCTGTCACGGATTTAGGAGCCACTGTATAACAATGAAGAATCGTGTAATATATATCAAACTTGTGAAACTGTTGACACTGAATGATGTAAAAGCTGTAGTTTGAAGGTCCAAATAACATCATTTAGGTGTTTGGCATAAATATAGACTTTATTAAATATGTCATAGAATTAGACAACCTTACTCTACAAGATGTCAAAAAAATTGTGTTTACAACGTTTAAGGGATGATGGAGGAGATAAAAGCAAACATATTTTTTATGTGACAAAAATCTCTTAGATTTGTCATTTCGGCGCTACGAGTTAATTAGTGGTGCAAAGAGATTGTATTCAGACTTTGCTACCTGGATGCAGTGATGTGAAAAAATGTGGTTCAAACTGCCTTTAGGTAACATAATGTTCTGATATAAATAATTCGAGGCACGACAGCCCATGAAGGACCATGACCGATCAGCAGGCTGCTGCCCTCACGTTAATACGCCGAAGCAGAGCAGACGATCATTCAACCAGAATGGCCACGATGATCCCCCCAGCTGATATAGCTCACTTTCGTAACCGGATTTCGCTACCTATCGTAGCTCCCCAAGTGCATCACGATGCTGGATGGACACCGGTCTCAGACACTGGTCGAAATTTCTTCTCCCATGAGGACTCGAACCGGCGCGCATTCCGTAACGCGAGTCCTAGGCAGAATGCCTTAGACCACGACGCCACGGCGCGGAACAACGCTTTAATATGGGTGATCTAAATACGTGTGATTTCATCCTAATCTCAATCTGTGGTCCACTAACCAAATCATCCAGCGAACCATACATCCTTATTCTTAACTCCCTGCAGTATTACCACAGAAATTAATAATTTAATAATTAAGTTTCGCAGCAAATATATTGTGGTATAAATTCTTTTCCAGATATAATACAATAAGAAAGAACATGATTCCTTAAAATTTGTGGACTATTTTCAGTCGTAAAGTCGTTTTGCTATTACGTTATAAGACGCCACATTTTCTTCGGAAAAGTATTATTTTTCTAACGACAAATTAGATAAATTCCGTGCATCTCTTATCTATGATATTTCTTGTTGCTAAATCTCTAGTTTATATGATATTATCACAGCCTACTATATACAGTCGCGAAGCTCAATACGTAGTAAATATGCATCCATAGATAGTTGCTAACCACTAGGATCGCTACTATCGCCTCATTACAGACAATGCGAAATAGTATCGGCACAGTCTGTTGTTCCTAGCACCCTCACAACTCAAGCTTCGTGACTGTATATACTAGACTGTGATATTATCTTGTACAATAAAATGAGTTCTGATAGTTTTCCGATAATATAAATTGAACTTAACTAATGTTTGTTGTCATGATAATAATTATTTCGAGACCAGAGGTCGACAATCTATATACCTAATGACAACAAACATGAGTTTAAAAAGCGAAATAAAGTCTACTGAGGATAACTATTATCACGAATTGTATTCGGCAAGGTAATTCCAATTTGAACAACTGTATGAACTTCGATGTTGTAATAATAAGATCCAGAAAAATAATCGAATCAAAGCAGAGATGATAGAAATAAAAACTCCTTGAAATGAAAACAAATGAACACATTGGTTATCTATAATTTTGAACATATTTAATGGTATTGTAAAACATTTTTACTTATAATAAATAATTATGCAATTACTGTGATTAATTTTTGTTGAGACTGATAGTACATAGAAGCAGAGACGATACAAATAAAACAAGAAAAAAATACCATTTATTAATTTTGAGCTGCACGTTTTTAATTGTCAGTGTAACTTCATTCTCATGGTCAATCTAGCGTCAATGAGCTCATTCATTGGTTGAGAACTTTCCCGAGGATTATCTTATTGTACGTGCTATTTCAAAACACGATCTTTCCGTAACATATGGCTAAGTGTGAACTTTTCAAGATGTTCCGTCTTCTTTTAACGAAGATTTCCTTTACCGACTGTTTCTGAGCAACTCATGTTGTGCGAGAAAAAGAATTTCAATTAGCTTGGCAGGCTCTTCTGAATGAATTTATAACCACGTGATTTCTTTCATCCGGAATCTCTAATACGTGGGTAGAGGCAATTACGCTTGCAGTGCTGAACACCCATTCTTGTCCATAAATCGCCCGTAGTTATTTTGGATAAAGGGAGCTTTATGGAAATTTACACCCTATTGGCAAAGTCTCAGTCCTCAGTTATGAATATTTTAGCATATTATAAAATTATACATTACTGCATTATAATCCCTCCTTAATTTCTTAGGCTAATTTATAAAGCATCACGTTATATCATGCTACTCCATTCGCAGTAGGCCTAATAATAATAATAATAATAATAATAATAATAATAATAATAATAATAATTATTATTATTATTATTATTATATTAATGATTATGATAAAAATAATAATAATAATAATAATAATAATAATAATAATAATAATACTAATAAAGCATCACGTTATATCATGCTACTCCATTCGCAGTAAGCCTAATAATAATAATAATAATAATAATAATAATAATAATAATTATTATTATTATTATTATTATTATTATTATTATATTAATTACAATAATAATAATACACTAAAATCTATTCCAGGAAACAAAAATTGATTTTTGCGTAAATGGAAAAAAAAAATGAATAAAAATATTGTGTCTACTTAACCAGCTCCTTACGGCAAAATGCCTATTGATCAATAAGGGAAATATAAAATTTAGTGTCAATATTTTGGAGAGCATTTGGAAGAGGAAGAAGCAACTCTATTTTAAAAACAGTCCGATTCAAAGCACCTATTACCTATAGATTAGGATCATATGTTGATATATAACAGATCACACCAAATGATCGCCCGTTACTGTTACACATTCTTGGTACTTGAGTTCCAAGAAAAAGTGGCCAGTAGGGCAGAGTGAAATTTTTTTTATATAAACTGCATGTGGAATAGTCGTACTTTAGGAGCTCTCTTCAGTGTGTGTAATCCCAACAAAATAAAATTTTATCTTGAGCTACCCAAAAGGCTCTAAATTATAAATTATATATATATATATATATATATATATATATATATATATACCCACACACAGGGTGGAAGTGAAGTAATCCTGCAGATAGAGTACACTTAAATTAATAGAAAACCTATATTACATTTTGTGATTAAATGCACGGTTAATTAGAAAATTGAGTTGGAAGTTTCAGCAGCCTGGCAACATCGCCGCTAACACACTGATCTTTCTTCTCGTAATATAGTTGTAAGAGATCAACGAACTTAGATCTGTCTGCTTTAGCGAACTATCTCCCATCTCCCTTTCTGTCTACAATGTTGCAAGCTGGTCGCAACGGTCAGTGGCTTCAAATTAGTGATTTTGAAATTAAATTTACACGAAAACCATCCACGCTATTGAAATACGTCAGATGAATAAATTATTCTTTATTAGATTTTTCCATCGATAAGGATAAAAACAACGATCCTACTCGCAATAGTTACCGAATAAGAAAGTGTTAAACATTTGGGAAAAAAAAATTGTGAGAAAACTATGGACTTTCCACCAATATGGTATTACAGTTTTTTGTTACATACAACATGAACTATTCGCTCTGAAAATCTGTAGGGTTATTTCACTTCTACTCTGTATGTATATATAATTTTCAGAAATTTCTAACTCTAAAAATTTTAAATCCAAAAAGCTAAAAAATATTAAGTAGATGCGAGATCGTGCGCATTTGCTTGGTTTCCGCACAAAACCAATCCGCGGAAAGTCTAAAATTCCACATTCAGTATTCCCAACCGAACACACATAGCAATTTCCCTCGTCTTACCGCTTAAGTGACACATTGATTTTACTGCTCTAGGCTTTTAACATATTATTTTTAGAGACGTTCAATATAGTAATAATTATAAATTGGAAACTTACCACTGCAATTTCATCTCAATTGCACTGTTAATTATTGTTTTTAAATATTTGCAAAAATTAAGTAAACTCTACAACTCCACTAAAGTTACTGCATTCGTTCGTTCATTCATTCATTCATTCATTCATTCATTCATTCATTCATTCATTCATTCATTTTATTCCACAGATTTTACATGAGCAATGAAGCTTTAAGATGTGGAACAAGTCAAAATTTTACAATATTACAATTACAATTTTTACAAATGTTTATAGTTTTACAATTCAGTAATTTTCTACAATTTTTACAATTCTGTGCAATTTTTTACAATCTGCAAGTAACATTAAGGAAGCCTTGAAAAAATCAACAAGATTCCAGACTCATCATAGACTGGGGGGGGGGGGAAAGACAGACGTATATCACGGCCTGCTGGAGTATAGTAAACACAGAAAACATTTTAAAGCAAAAATGTTGAAGTTAGGTATTTTTGTTTTGCAAATTTGCCGTCATTGAACAGAAACCAAGATGGAGATTTCATTGCAACTAATTAGAAATTCCTCTTTCAGGTATGTAATAAACAATCTTCGCACAAAATAATGTACGATACACGAGCGGTATGTTTTCTTTCAATTCTCGGAAATTAAAAAAGCTCAACTACGTTTCGCTTTTTCAAACTTTTCCTCGAACATGAAAACTTCAACATACCGCTCTTGTAACGCATATTACTATTTAATAGAGCCTATTAGTATATGTCAGTACTCTGAGATAAAAATAAAACCGTCTTGCAGATATGGCACTAAACATTCTTTCTGGATTACTGAAGAAAATATCGTTATTTGCCTGATGATGTAAAGAAAGTGCTAGATCCCGTGGTGCAGAGAAATTGATGTTTTGGCCATCCGTAAATTATTATTTTACTGACAGTCTATACCGATGCTCGTGAATGTATGAGTGATTTGGTCAGATTTAACTTTTCAGTCCTCCTGACGAATTGATGACTAGGGCGCGGATTTTGATGACCTAAAAAACCCTAAAAAAAAAGATCTATAAAATGACCCAAAAAATGTTAGAAAATCACCTAAAATTCTGAAAAAAGGACCTAAAAATAAATAATTGTATACATAAGTATCGGTAGTAAAAGTCCTGCCTTAAATTAACAATTCTCATCTCCATGCAATAGACTACAGTGTACATCCGAAGATTCTGGAATGTGAACGACCGGCGATTGTCGGCGAGGGCACTGTTATACATTGATAAGATTATTTATTTCCACATTCGCGCTGACCGCGGGAGCATACTTGAAGAGTGGCAGATCTCTGGGTGTTGATTCTTCTTGTATCCGCGCTATTTTAAAGCTTTCTCTGAGAGTACTTTAACGATTGTGCAAGTTTTTAAATTTCATTGAGACCTTTTCCCTAATAATCACCAACCAAATTTTAGTTTATGCAAAAAATCTGACTTTCAGGTATAGCTCCCTGTGACTTGAATAATTTCAAGGAAAAAATTGTTCCGGCGCCGGGTATCGTTTCCGGGACCCTTCGCTTAGCGCACGAATGCTCTACCGACTGAGCTATCCAGGAAATACACCCGACACAGTCTCAATTTGTCCCTTTATATCCACATACCTCAAGTGGGCTGACAAGGCGCCAGAAACCCAACTCTGAGTGCACCTAAATAATGTGTGACTTGAATTGTGGTTTTCTGTTAACGTACCTACAGTGACGTATATATTATGCAAATCAGGCTTTAAGGTATAGCTCCCTGTGTTGCAGACTTGAATAATTTCAAGGAAAAAATTGTTATGGTATAGGGTATCGATCCCGGGACCCTTAGTTCCTGTGTAGCTCAGTCGGTAGAGCATTCGTGCGCTAAACGAAAGATCCCGGGATCGATACCCGGCCCCGCAACATTTTTTTCCTTGAAATTATTAAAATTTTAGTTTGTCACTGAAGTTTTAAGATTTTAGCTTAAATGACTAAAAAAATCACCTTACAATTATTAAGACAATGACTAAAGAAGTCCTCAAAATTTAAAAAATGATCTGAAAGATAAAAAAAACGAAAAATGACCAAAAATGGCGTAAAAACCCTACACTTCTGTAACCGGCAGATCGCATCCAGGATTTATATATTTATAGACGTTGCAAAGGATGGTAAAGAAAAAAAAATGACCGATCATCAAAATCCGCGTCCTGGATGTGATACTTCATTGTAATTTGGTCAGATATCAGTTTTAAGACTTTCTTCTGAGAGTACTTCAACGATTGTGTACGAAGTTTTGTATCCTGAATGTTTAACACATTTTTAATTTTCATTGAGACCTTTTCCATAATAATCACCAACCAAATTTTAGTTTGTCACTAAAGTTTTAGGGTGATATTCATAGACATTTCGCTTGCCCGCGCTACGAGCGTGCTAAACTACCCCCGGCTTTAAACTGATTAGTTGTACAGGATTCATACCATATCATATCATTTCGCTAACACTGGATTATGAATACGAAAAAGTTAATTCGCTTATCATCCACCGGAAGCCCGCGCTAAGAATTTCTATGAATACGGCCGTTAAGCTTTTAGCTTCAATGACTAAAGAATCACCTTGAATTAAGAAAATAACCAAAAAATCCTCAAAATTAAAAAAAAAAAAATTATCTGAAAGATTAAAAGATGACGTAAAACTCTATACTTATGTAACCAGCAGCTCGCATCCAGGATTTATATATTTACAGGCGTTGCAAAGAACGTAAAGAAAAAAAGATGACATGTCATAAAAATCCGCGCCCTGGATATGATACTTTGTTGTAATTTTGTCAGATATCAGTTTTCAGTCTTTCTAATGAATTGCTGTGCTATTTCTACCGTGATTTTGTCAGATTTCTGTGACACTTATATCGAGCTTTGATCTAACAAATGAACTGTTGTAACACTTTCATTGTGATTTGGTCAGACTTCAATTTACAGTCTTTCCAATCCACTTTTGTTTCACTTCTTCCACGGTACATCTATTTATAGTAATTTTTTACGTAATGTTATGTCACTTCTTCCATGATAAGTTCAGACTTCAGTTGACTTCACACTTAACTTGTTGTTGCGTCACTGCTTTCGTGATTCGATCAGATTTCAGCTTACGACTCTTCCTGAAGAGTTTTAATCCTTCCTCCAAGGCAGTAATAAAAATTCCAAACTATTACCAACTGAAGCAATAAACGTCCAAACTTTATTTATACAAGTTCCGATACTTTTTCCGCCTTGTTACACCCGGCACGCGAAAGAACGGTCTTCGACAACTGGAGATCGTAGGAAGAGATAAAGCACGAAAACTCGAGAAAAAATGACGAGAAGTGAGTGTAAAAATTATCGTCACCACGACAACCCTTCGTACACCTGTTACTTCTCATCCATGCGGGTTCAATATCGCATATCGGCCTGGCAGAACGTCAACTGTTTTTATGCAGCCGCCGAGAGACCATACTAATAAAAGATGTGACACTTGCATATATACAAGGAACCTTACTGCATCACAGAGGGCACAAGACAGACTGTGGCTACTGCTATGTGAAAAACAGTACTGCAACGACTAGATGGACAGTTTTTCAGCTCATGACTGTGGCACGTTCACCTCGCGGTATGTTTTAAAAAAGAAAGAAACTTAGGCAAGAAATGAAGGAATTAAAGAAGAAATCATTTAAGAAATACAGCAAGAAAGGAATTAAAATATGAAGTCATGAAGTTCCCCCATAAATATAAATCGCATGCGGTATTGAAATTGGGAAAATGCTAAAAAAATGCTTATTGTTTGAAAAGTGATGTTGAAAGTGTCCCTCATTCAATTCAATTCAATTTATTAGGTCATTAAACATACAAGTAATAGGTTTCGTCACATATGATGTCTTTTAAAGAACATAAAATATAAATAAAATTAATTAATACAATAAAAATTAATTAAAGCAATTCACATACGATATATTAATACTAACAAAAAGTAACTAAATTTAATTATTAAAAAGCTATTTCATTCGAATTTATGTTTAAAATACACCAACAGAGTAAAAAGGAATGAATTTGTGTTTAAGAACACACCAACAGAGTAAAAAGGAATGAACTTGTGTTTAAAAACACACCAACATATTAAAAAGGAATGAATTTGTGTTTATAAACACACCAACAGGGTCAAAAGGAATGAATATGTGTTTAAGAACACATAAACAGAGTAAAAAGGAAAGAATTTGTGTTCATAAACACACCAACGGAGTCAAAAGGAATGAATTTGTGTTTAAAAACACACAAACAAAGTAAAAAGGAATGATTTCGTGTTTAAAAAAAACACACCAACAGAGTAAAAAGGAATGAATTTGTGTTCAAAAACACACGAACAGAGTAAAAAGGAATGAATTTGTGTTTAAAAACACACCAACAGAGTAAAAAGGAATAAATTTGTGTTTAAAAACACACCAACGGAGTAAAAAGGAATAAATTTGTGTTTAAAAACACACCAACAGAGTAAAAAGGAATAAATTTGTGTTTAAAAACACACCAACAGAGTAAAAAGGAATAAATTTGAGTTTAAAAACACACCAACGGAGTAAAAAGGAATGAATTTGTGTTTAAAAATACACCAACAGAATAAAAAGGAATTAATTTGTGTTTGAAAACACACCAACAGAGTCAAAAGGAATGAGTTTGTGTTTTAAAACACACCAACAGAGTAAAAAGGACTGAATGTGTGTTTAAAACATATTAACAGAGCCGAAAGGAATATTTTGATAAAATCAATTATTGGAACGCAGGAGTTGTAGCGTCTGAACCATATCCGGGTGTAAATAACTCGATTGAGTCACTGCAGACTACCCCTTAACTCCCCACTCCACTTTCCGAGTGCAGTAAACGGTATCCGGAAGTCTTGGGTTCAAAGTGCAGTGAACTGTGTCTGAAGGCTTGGGTTCGACATACAGTGAACTTGAGTGAGTGAGCTAGAAGAACTAGCCAAGGCGAACGAACTGTGAACTGAGAACTGACAGTTTTCTTTGTACATAGTGCTTTGTGAACATTAGTTGAGATTATGAGTACATTGTTGTTCTTCTCAATAATCCACGTGAATTGTCATTGTCGTTAGGAGGAGTGCAATAACGACTACTGTGTTGCTGTGTTGAGTGGAATACCCATTGTTGACGGGTGTGTGGTTGTTGTTGAAATAAAAGTCACACATTATTGTTGAAAATAAAAGTTACAATATTATTATTATTATTATTATTATTATTATTATTATTATTATTATTATTATTATTATCATATTATTATTATTAGTATTATTACTACTACTACTACTAACAGAAATTTCCTATATTACACCAGGTGGAAAAATAATTAGTGTTAAGGGGACACTCAACTTAAAAATTGGAGAAAAAGTGTCATAGAAATGAAAAATTAAATTTCTACACTAATTTACGTGATAGAACTAAATCAATACGCAGAATTCTTCCCCTATTCATTGAGAAGTCACAGTCAAATGCACAAAGCCAAAAAATAAAAAATGATAATTAAAAGTGATATTTCAATTAATGATTGATTAAAAATTGAACTATTTTTTATTTTGAAAAGTATTGGATCTAATGAGCTGAGATTTTCCAAGTTACTTTCCATGTGCATATTAAACCTTTTCTCCAAATTTGAAAAAGATTGGTCAAATAGGAAAAAAGTTCCAAAATATAGTTGAGTGTCCCCTTAATAGCACGGCTTTTCTTGTTCTATTCGCTAATAAAAAGAGCAATTGCATTACCTAAAAAACTTATTAGGCCTACATCTAAGACTGGTGGAATGCTTAGTGCACAAATAGAAGACAATGTTTCTTTCTCCCCCTAAAACGGGCATTACAATTTCCAACACACAGACTTTATGTTTATTATTCTGAACCTGGCTGTATCAGGGAAATGTATTAAAGTTTTTCTTTGCGACTCCTGACCTTTCCTGCAAGGTGTCACATCTCGTGAAGTGACGCATCCCCTGACTTTCTTTTTTCCTGCAAAACCCGACTATACCGCCGAAGTGTAGATTACAGGTCTGACGTTTGTGTGGATTGGAAAAAGTTGGCAAACATTCCTAACTTATGAGCATTTGACGTCATGTGTCGGGAACAGGTGATCGTTACGGAGATGCAGTGCCACCAACTCCTGCAACTTTCAGCTTCCAAAATATTTTCTACAAGTTCATCTATCTCCCTTTCTTGCCTTCCTTCTTGAAGATAAAGTGAAGGAATGTACAAAGAAACAAATCATTAGTTAAATACAGATTGGTTCACAAGCAGCTAAGAGCAGTTTTCTAAGATATTTCTGTTTTATAAACATAGGATACAAGGACAATACTTTTCTTACATTCCGTATGAGAAATTGGGTATTAAAAGTAACAGGCGGAGATGGTACATTATGATATTATTAAACATTATAAGTATTATGAAACACGTTTGAAAGAAGTGAAATCGTATAGTAACAGATAAAATTTCAGAAAAAATGTTGCATAAGAATTGTAAAAAGATAAAAATTCAGATAAGTTTTGATCAAGTCATGAATTTCTCCACACTTGTGAACGCTGAACTATTGTTTAGGAAGAAATTATTTTGAATAGCCATAATATAGAATAACGAAGTGTTTGAAGCATTTTAAATATGGCTATGGAGAAGAATGGAGCGTATGAAATGGACAGAATAAGACATGTAGCTATGCTAGAAAGAGTTGGTGAAGAAAGAATAATGCTGAAACAACTGATCAGGAAGAGCAAAAGAAATTGGCTAGTTCACTGGCTAAGAAGAAACTGTCTACTGAAAGATGTATTGGAGGAAATGGTGAACGGGAGAAAAGTTCGGGGCTGAAGAAGATATCAGATGATAGACAACATTAAGATATATGGATCATATGAGGAAGAAGGCATATGAAGAAAGTGGAAAATAGAAAGACTGGAGAATGCTGAGTTTGTAGTGAAATACCTGCCCTTGGGCAGAGAACTATGAATGAATGAATTAAGTATATGGAAAGTTAAGAAAATGCAGAGTAATAACAAAAATTTGATCAAAACTCCCAAGTGTGTACAAAGCTTCAAGAATTGTCTAATATTTTTAACAGAAACGAAATTCAAATGGTTTGAACTTATGACATCATGGAATCTTGGCCACTGCCACTCTTGAAGTACTTTATGCCCTCGACAGTGATTTGTGAGAATAAAATAGTCACGCATTGTTTTCGTACACTTATTATTATTATTATTATTATTATTATTATTATTATTATTATTATTATTATTATTATTAACAAAGTAATAATAATAATAATAATAATAATAATAATAATAATGTGCAGTGTTAGGTTAAAAATCCATCAATACAAAGAATTTATTTATATTATCTCCGCTAACTACTAATTTCTATTTTAAGAGAACTACTGTTTGTTTTAGTCTGTTATTTAACGACGCTGTATCAACTCATTTATCATTTATTTATTTAACTAGCCAGCTAGCTAGTGACTACAAATTAAAATTAAGAAACAAAAATGTTTCTAGCCATTACCGCAAGAGCCAGGCTCGTGTACGTGTGGTCTTAGCCAATAATATAACATAAAATTTACAAGGACAGTTTACTAAATACAGTAAGTAACTTAATTCAAGCCAATAAATAACACACGAGCAAAAAAAAGAGAAAAAACACATTTAATATAAATTGGCAATCAGACAGAAGCCAGTTATATTTAATAAAAACATGAATACAAACGACAGAAATAAAAGATTAAAAAATACACACATTTGTTAATATTATATATCATGAATAATTTTATAAATTTCATTTTTAAAAGCTTCAATTTTAAAATATTTCAAATTTGGAAAATGGTTTGTAATTTTATTATAAAGTCTTGGGCAGAAACTAACAGATGGTTTAGCTTCGAGAGATTTCATTTAATTAATTAATTTATTTAGCCTATTTACTTATTTATTTATTTCATTATTTATTTATTTTATTTTATTTCATTATTTATTCATTTTTTCATTCATTTATTTATTCATAGATGTATTCATTCACCCATTCATTTATTCATTAATGTATTATTTATTCATTCATGTATTAATTTATTAATTTATTTATTTATTCATGTATTCATTCATTCATACAATCATTCGTGTATTCATTAATTTATTTACTTACTCACTCATTTATTTATTTACTTATTTATTTAATTATTTATTTACTTGTTTATTTATTTATTCATTTATTACATCATTCTGTATTCACGTCATGGCGGATTAAATGTGCTCCGAGGAAATTAGATTTATTTATTTATATACTTATTTATTTATTTGCTTATCTACTTATTTAGGTACCTATTTACTTCTTTACTTATTTATTTAATTATTTATTTACTTATTTAGGTACTTATTTGTTTATTTACTTATTTATTTATTTAGGTACTTATTTATTTAATTTATTTTATTATTTACTTATTTATTTATTCATTTATTCATGTATTTATTTAGGTGCTTATTTATTTATTTATTTATTTATTTATTTATTTATTTAGGTACTTATTGATTGATTTATTTACTCATTTACTCATTTATTTATTTATTTATTTATTTATTTATTTATTTATTTATTTATTTATTTATTTATTTATTTATTTATTTATTACATCATTCTGTATTCACGTCATGGCGGACTAAATGTGCTTCGAAGGAATTAGTGATAGCGAGATTCATTTTAACGAGAAGAGATCGAGGTTTCGCCATGTGATTACCTCACATTCGCATTGGGAAAAATCTGTGAAAATCCCAAACCAGATAACCAGTCCAAGCGAGGTAACATAAACATAAATCTGCGTTATTACGCAACAAGCAGACATGGGCTATACGTGATCGTGACAGGTTGCAATTTTCACTAACATCATGAGAATCAAATCCTATTATCACAGCATGTAAATTTGCCAATTTGTATCATCATATCATAGGCACCAATTTCTAATACCTGCCTACGTATATATCACCACTGCCCCTTGAAACATAAATTTTCTTCGGCAACATACTCAGAACATTTCATCATGTGAAATTACTCAGTTTTAATAAAAACTGTATACGCTTTCAGACGTGCAATTGTAATAATCTGTAACTATTGTTAATTCAGCAAACGGAAATACTACAGATTATTGTGTCTGAAACATTCTGTATCTGAACAATATACGCATTGCGTACATTTTCCATGTCGTCGGTTAACTCCGAATGCGGGAAAATTGTTTACGAGGAGACTTAACAAAACTGATTCATATTTATATAGTGAATGCACTGTAAGAAAGTTCGTGACGGAGGAGATTGGATTATAAAACATTTCGCCGCTCGTAGAGTCAAATTAATTTAGGTTTCGCACATTTGCTGTGTAAATTAAGCCATTATATCGGCGGATTCAATTATTCTGGAGCTCCCGACTACAAGCATCTCGCAAAACGACAACTTGCACAACCACAGCTGCTCTGTCTCATAAACTGTCATCTCGCATTACTCCGGTTTCCAGCCTCCGGCAACGATAAGTCCCACATCGCGAATACCGTAAAAGTATCTAGGTTGCATTATCTTTCCAGTCTTCTGAATGCTGCTGCACAGGTAGTCTAAGTTGCTTCACGTCCATGTCTGTCCAGCCGGCTATTTTACACAGACGATTTGGCCGCTGCAAGTAGACTTGCAGGATGTTCGGGTTTTCCCGGACATGCTCTAGACTTTTATGCGCGTTGAACTAAGCAAACGATGGTATAATGACAAAGTAGGCCTACTAAAGTGTGCCTCAGTTATGCCGTTTTCTTATGGGGTAAGTCTACCAATGTTAATAGGATATTTATTGCACAAAAAAGAATTATACGATCCATTTTTAAATTAAAGAGTTATGACTCATGCAAACCTTATTTTAAACAATACAAAATTTTAACATTTCCATCCATTTATATTTACAAATGCCTAATTTTCTTGAAACAGAATGAGAATAAATACAATAAGAATCTAGATTATCATAATTATAATACATGAAATGCACATCTGTTCTCAATAAAAAAAAAAAATCATGGACTTGTGAAACATGAAAAATCGCCTGCATATACTGGCATTGTGTTTTTTAATCAATTACCATTGCAATATAATCTTTACCTTATGCAAAATTTAAAGTGAAAGTTAAACAGATTTTAACTGATCAAACTTTTTATTCAGTAAAAGAATTCTTAAATCACAAGTTATGATATATGCAATACTACTTGATTATATTACTTATTTTAGATATATTTTAACTTGTAGTGATTTTAATTTTATAGTGTTTTTTATTTATTATGTAATTGACGTGTACATACATGTATATGGCCATGTATAGTATAAACAATCAATCAATCAATCAATCAATCAATTGGCATGTAGTGACTTTTAACTAGGATTTACACCCTTTACACCCATTTCGTTAGTTTTAGTTTATTTTCTACTGGAATAAAAGAAATGGTTAGGCCTAATAGACAATCCATTCTATAGTTTAAATGAATTTCTTAATTCTAATATTAGTAGAACCTACTATTATAAGGCTTTATTGCATTTTATTGACCATGTCTATAGCACTTTGTATTTATGACAATAAAGCTGATTTATTTATTTATTTATTTATTTATTTATTTATTTATTTATTTATTTATCTATTTATCTATTCATCTATTTATCTATCTATTTATCTATTTATCTATTTATTATATTTATTTACACTTATCCGACTATAATCTTGAATTGTAAACGCAACGCAACACAAAATTAGGGTAAATTTGCCTAATTCCGTGATAAGTTTCTTTCACTGTATGTCACAGGATTGGGTATCTTACTACGAAGTTCACCGATGTCTCAAAATTAGGCGAAAGATGTACTCTTTCGAGACAGTTGTCTGGCGCTATGGTCGAATGGCAAAGCTTTGACTGACATTCAATTTTAAAAAAGTATCACGGGATTAGGAGTACACGGAAATAGGCAACTTTACCCTACTGTTATGTATTAATATTAGTTACTGATATTAGTATGTTCAAATTTTACTGGCTTCCAGTAATCATATTATGGATTTATTAATTTGTCCTACAGAATAATCTCTGTAATGTTGACAACTAATATTTGAGGAGAAAAATTCGCTCCGGCGCCGGGGATCGGACCCGGCTCCTTGGTTCTACGTACCAAGCGCTCTGACTACTGAGCTACGCCGAATTCAATCCACAGCACCGGATCGAACCTTCCTCCTTCAGTGTTTCCCTTTGTGGCCTGACTCCAAGTTAAGCATATATGTTGACGTATATGTCTAGTGTCAACTCTCATAATTCTAGGAGCGCACTCAGTTGAGTGACTTATTTGGCCGGGATTCCGCAGTTAAGATGCACTGCTAGCTATGACAATATTACGGATTTATTAATTTGTCCTACAGAATAATCTCTGTAATGTTGATAATTAATATTTGAGGAGAAAAATTCGCTCCGGCGCCGGGGATCGAACCCGGGTCCTTGGTTCTACGTACTAAGCGCTCTGACTACTGAGCTACGCCGAATTCAATCCACAGCACCAGATCGAACCTTCCTCCTTCAGTGTTTCCCTTTGTGGCCTGACTTTATATTAGGCATATATGTTGACGTATATGTCTAGTGTCAACTGCCATTATACTAGGAGCGCACTCAATTGAGTGACTTATTTGGCCGGGATTCCGCAGTTATGATGCACTGCTAGCTATGACACTTGGCAGCTGACACTAGACATATACGTCAACATATATGCCTAACTTGGAGTCAGGCCACAAAGGGAAACACTGAAGGAGGAAGGTTCGATCCGGTGCTGTGGATTGAATTCGGCGTAGCTCAGTAGTCAGAGCGCTTGGTACGTAGAACCAAGGACCCGGGTTCGATCCCCGGCACCGGAGCGAATTTTTCTCCTCAAATATTAATTCCAGTAATCAGCTCAGAAATCTAGAGCAACTTTAATTTCATAAAATTTCACTACTGTCACCGGCTGTTACTGCTGCCAACATAACACTTAGAAAATCACTACCAGTTGTAGTATTTCTCAGTTGGCCAAAGAAAACTCAACCTTAAAACTAGAAAATCACCATAATCACTAGCATATGTAGTAATGGGAGAAAAATGGTTAGGTTTCATCCTTAGGGTATTAAGTAAGCTGATACGGACTATAATCGAAGTGTACAAGAGAAGATTATATCGTGAATAAGAAAGACAGAGTAATTATTACAATGCAATTTGCCTATTTGGCTTTTATATTATTTACCTTATTAAGGACCATGTTAAATGGTACAAAACTCTACACAGATGTATGGAAATTATACGGAATATGTTGATTCTAAAAACTAAGTACGCTCTGAAGCTCTTAATACCAAACTGCGCGTCTTTATTCAGAAACAAAGGAACCAAAGACCGAAATATTATGAAAAACAAATATCTTTCCATTACAGTGGTCGTTTAGATGCAAGGCGGGCGACATTTCAGTTGCAACAGGGGTAGTAGGCAGCGTATATGGAATTTCACAACACCAGAAAAAGAGAATGAAAACAAGAGAAACGTCTCGGCAGAAGTAGGAATAAAATGGAATATGCGGTGAAGGTAATTTCAGAGTCAGAACTCATATTTTTGTCTGGATGTTGCTTTTTACTATTATATATATATATTTTTTGCTGAATAAAAAATGTTACAAACATCATATTATTTGATCAGAAATAATCATTAAAAAATATATCATGTAATTCCATTTCCACAGATTTCACTGAGTACCAATTTTAGAGCGATCATTTTATTGTATGAGACTAGGCATATATATTACAAAAATCTGTTTCATGAAGATGGCTCATACAATACTCTCTCCTCCATATTTTATGCGTTCGAAAAAAGTTAATTCTTGAATGTTATTCCTGTTTAAAGCTACTTTTCCTGATTCTGTCAGCTTAACTATTTTAATTAATAAACACAAAAAACAGTAAAAATAAATCGATTTCATCATAAACAGATTTTGGGTATACCTGGAACTCAATATTCAACGCTTCGGAATTACATAGGCCTATAAGTTCCATGATCAGGACAAGAGATGCACGACTAGAAGAGTTGAATGCACTACGTTAATATACAAGGGGTATTAAGTAAATATTGTCCACACCTATGGAGTAGCGGCTAGTGAGTCTGGCCGTGAAACCAAGTGGCCCGGGTTCGAATACCGGTTGGGGCAAGTTACCTGGTTGAGGTTTCTTTTAGGGTTTCCCTCAACCCACTATGAGCAAATGCTGGGTAACTATCGGTGCTGGACCCCGGGATCGTCTCACCAGCATTATCACCTTCACTTCACTCAGACGCTAAATAACCTGAGATGTTGATATAGCGTTGTAAAAGTATTCATTAAAAAAAGTAAATGTTTTTATTTCATATTATGTCTCATTTCACTACTTTATGGTCTTACAAAATGGCCGGCAAAGAGAAGATCACATATACATGGTGGACACAAAGTCCCGTCACCCCTCATAAATACTTCAAATATACAGTCTGATCCGTTAGGTATGGATAATATTAATTTATTATTATAGAACTATTATGATAGTAGGAAAAATTTATTGCTGGTTATATTATGATTACAAGACGGGGATTTCCATATACGGCAATCAACAATTCATAATCTGAAAGTCACCGGCGTGGCTCAGTCGGTTAAGGCACTTGCCTGCCGGTCTGAAGGTGTGCTCGGGCGCGGGTTCGATTCCTCCTTGGACTGATTATTTGGTTGGGTTTTTTTCCGAGGTTTTCCCAACCGTAAGGTGAATTCCAGGTAATCTATGGTGAATCCTCTGCTTCATCTCGCCAAATAACACCTCGCTATCACCTATCTCATCGACGCTAAATAACCTCGTAGTTGATACAGCTTCATTAAATAACCAACTAAAAAAAATTTTAAAACAATCTGAAAGGGCAAATTAAAATCGTAGATGATTAAAATGGCTACTACAAATTCAACAGCGGGCACAATGTGTTCTTTGGCATGCTAAATTTGAGAGTGTTAAAAGAGTTCAAAGGGAATTTCGATGTGAGTATGGTGTGCGTAATGTACCTAAATACGATTCCATAGTGTTGTGGTATCGAATATTTGTAGAAACAGGTTCTGTGTTTAAAAAAAATGCAGGAGGTCGCAGGCGAAACCCAGTGCGAGAAGCAGCTATCTCTTGGCTTGGTCCCGAAACTCCCCAGATCTAACCCCTCCTGACTTCTTCGTGTGGCGTTTTGTTAAAGGCATTGTCTATTCACAAAAAACCCAGGAACATTTATGATCTGAGAGTAAAAATTACTTAAGCTTTTCAGCAAATCACCCTCTTATGGCCCCTCTTATTTTGCATCACCGTTATGAGTTGTGCAGGGTGCGCAATGGGGGTCATGTTGACCTCAGAGGAATCTCCCGACTTTCTGTGTTGTATGCACGAAGTTTCGACAAATAAAGTTCAGTAGTAAATGTTTTACGGTGTTTTTATTTTATCCATATCCAAACGGATCACCCTATACAAACTATTTATGTAATTCCGGTCATAATGCAGACATGCATCAACTTTACACTAACTGTGTGTCCTAAGAGTCCAAAGAGTCAGTATGTCCCCCATCATTCTCCTCACACAAAATAATACGTCGCCAGGTTCGGTGTGACATTCGCCACAGCATTGCTGGTGTGATCTGTTGGAAAGCGAGTAGCACGACGTCCTTCAATTCATCAGTGGTGTCGTACTGTTTCTGTGCAACAATGCTCTCGATAAAACCCCACAGCGCAATGTCACAGGTTGTGAGGTCAGGGCTGAGAGGTGGCCAGTAGAGAGAAGCTGGTAAGATGTGTGACCCACGACCAATCCAACGTAGTGGAAACACCTTATTGAGGTATACATGAACGGAAATGAGCAGGTGCCGTAGAACATATTCGTTTTCAGTTATAAATGGGTGGCGTACATTCTTGATTACACACTTTGTATCACTTAAGAATATACCACTTAGTTTTTCATATTAACACTAGAAAATCGTTATTATAATTAACTGTATTCTTAAATGAAACAGTTTATTATTAACATAGCCATACCCGTATTGTCTACTGAACACTGTTATGGGACAATCATTTGGAGCCAGTAAACTTTTCTATTGCAAAAGAAAATAACTTATAGAACAGTGTCGCATGTCTATTTTAAATTATAAACAATGACACATGTCTGTTTTAAGTTATGAAACAGTGACACATGTCTGTTTTAACTTATAACAGTGTCACATATCTTTTTTTAACTTATAGAAGTGTCACAAGTCTTTTTTAAATTATAAAACAGTGGCACATGTCTGTTTTAACTTATAGAAGAGTGTCTATTGTTTGTTTCGAGCTATAAAACAGTGACATATTTTAACTTATAACAGTGTCACATGTCTTTTTAAGTTATAAAACAGTGTCACATATATCTTTTAAGTTATGAAACAGTGTCACATATGTGCCACATGTCTTTTTAAGTTACAACACAGTGTCACATGTCTGTTTTAAGTTATGAAACAGTGTCACATATGTGCCACATGTCTTTTTAAGTTACAACACAGTGTCACATGTCTGTTTTAAGTTATGAAACAGTGTCACATATGTGCCACATGTCTTTTTAAGTTACAACACAGTGTCACATGTCTGTTTTAAGTTATGAACAGTGTCACATATGTGCCACATGTCTTTTTAAGTTACAACACAGTGTCACATGTCTGTTTTAAGTTATGAAACAGTGTCACATATGTGCTACATGTCTTTTTAAGTTACAACACAGTGTCACATGTCTGTTTTAAGTTATGAAACAGTGTCACATATGTGCCACGTGTCTTTTTAAGTTACAACACAGTGTCACATGTCTGTTTTAAGTTATGAAACAGTGTCACATATGTGCCACATGTCTTTTTAAGTTATAAAAGAGTGTCACATGTCTGTTTTAAGTCATGAAACAGTGACACATGTCTGTTTTAAGTTATAAAACAGTGTCACATATGTGCCACATGTTTTTTTAAGTTATAAAACAGTGCCACATATCTCTTTTAAGTTATGAAACAGTGTCACATATGTGCCACATGTCTTTTTAAGTTATAAAACAGTGTCACATATCTCTTTTAAGTTATGAAACAGTGTCACATATGTGCCACATGTCTTTTTAAGTTACAACACAGTGTCACATGTCTGTTTTAAGTTATGAAACAGTGTCACATATGTGCCACATGTCTTTTTAAGTTATAAAAGAGTGTCACATGTCTGTTTTAAGTTATGAAACAGTGACACATGTCTGTTTTAAGTCATAAAACAGTGTCACATATGTGCCACATGTCTTTTTAAGTTATAAAACAGTGTCACATGTCTCTTTTAAGTTATGAAACAGTGTCACATATGTGCCACATGTCTTTTTAAGTTATAAAACAGTGTCACATGTCTCTTTTAAGTTATAAAACAGTGTCACATATGTGCCACATGTCTTTTTAAGTTATAAAACAGTGTTACATGTCTCTTTTAAATTATGAAACAGTGTCACATATGTGCCACATGTCTTTTTAAGTTATAAAACAGTGTCACATGTCTCTTTTAAGTTATAAAACAGTGTCACATATGTGCCACATGTCTTTTTAAGTTATGAAACAGTGTCACATGTCTCTTTTAAGTTATGAAACAGTGTCACATATGTGCCACATGTCTTTTTAAGTTATAAAACAGTGTCACATGTCTCTTTTAAGTTATAAAACAGTGTCACATATGTGCCACATGTCTTTTTAAGTTGCAACACAGTGTCACATGTCTGTTTTAAGTTATGAAAAAGTGTCACATGTCTGTTTTAAGTTACAAAACAGTGGCGCATGTCTGTTTTAATTTGTAGAACCGTGTCTATTTTTCGTTTTAAGTTATAAAACAGTGACATATCTATGTATTTTAACTTATAACAGTGTCACATGCCTGTTTTAAGTTATAAAATAGTGTCACAAAGTGTTTTAACTTAAAAAAGTGGTGCATGTCTGTTTTTTATTTATAAAAGACTAGAACATGCCTATTTTCACTTATAAAATATTGGTTCACGTCAGTTTCCACTTACAAAAGAGTACGGCACGTATAGTTTCACTTGTAAACTATGAACGTATTGCGAACTTCTGTAGTAATCTCCCATTGCAAGGGCAGAGAAGGTATTGTGATGTTGCAAAGATATGATTGAGATTCTCACGAAAAATGCTTTCAGCGTTCGTGATCTCTATACGTATCTGCCCATTTGTATACAGCATTTTCTTCGAACTACTGGGCGCATTTTGCTCATATTATCTATTCTATTCACCGTGTATTTTTCTGTTTTTATTCTTTCGCCCGTCTGTTCATTAGCCTATTTAGCTTACATGAAACAGATGCGTGTTATGATCTTTTAATCCGATATTTTCTTTTAGAATAAGGATTATGCTTCCATTAATTTCAGACAATCTACCCAAAGGGTTTCGAGGGAAACAGGAGAGTAGGAGATGGGATGAGAAGGCGTTTGCCTAAACAGACTGGGTATTTCTATTTCTGCTCCCGTTTCGACACAGCGGAAACAAGTACTCTCTCGCTTTGTCTGAAACAACGGATATGGCATGTTGCGCGCTCGGAAAGTCGATAGGGTATTATAACCTTTGCGAGAGTATCGCGCCTCTCCCTCACACCTAGGAAGTAGACCCCATCCGTTACTTACAGATGCGCCTTTGTTTTCTACAACAACCAACACACTTCATGCTTTTCTCGCGGATTGCTTAACTACGCTCTTCCAACTACAATTATTCCCTCTTATGACAATTACATGCATATCGCAGTAGTGTAATATTGAAGGTATAAGAGAATTTTTCACTCGTAGTTAATTCTTGCATACGTACTTACTTACTGGCTTTTAGGGAACCCGGAATTTCATTGCCGCCCTCACATAAGCCCGCCATTGGTCCCTCTCCTGTGCAAGATTAATCCAGTCTCTATCATCATATCCCATCTCGCTCAAATCCATTTTAATATTATCTTCCCATCTACGTCTCGGCCTTCCTAAAGGTCTTTTTCCTTCCGGCCTCCCAACTAACACTCTATATGCATTTCTGGATTCATCCATATGTGCTACATGCCCAGCCCATCTCAAACGTCTGGATTTAATGTTCCTAATTATGTCAGGTAAAGAATACAATGCGTGCAGTTCTGTGTTGTGTAACTTTCTCCATTGTCCTGTAAATTCATCCCTCTTAGCCCCAATATTTTCCTAAGCACCTTATTCTCAAACTCCCTTAACCTATGTTCCTCTCTCAAAGTGACAGTCCAAGTTTCACAACCATAAAGAACTGGTAATATAACTGTTTTATAAATTCTAACTTTCAGATTTTTTGACAACAGACTGGATGATAAAAGCTTCTCAACCGAATAATAACAGGCATTTCCCATATTTATTCTGTGTTTAATTTCCTCCCGAGTATCATTTATATTTGTTACTGTTGCTCCAAGTTATTTGAACTTCTCCACCTCTTCAAAAGATAAATTTCCAATTTTTATATTTCCATTTCGTACAATATTCTCGTCACGAGACATAATCATATACTTTGTCTTTTCGGGATTTACTTCCAAATCTCTCTCTTTACTTGCTTCCAGTAAAATTTCCGTGTTTTCCCTAATCGTTTGTGGATTTTCTCCTAACATTTCACGTCATTCGCATAGACAAGAACCTGATGTAACCCGTTCAATTCCAAACCCTCTCTGTTATCCTGGACTTTCCTAATGGCATATTCTAGAGCAAAGTTGAAAAGTAAAGGTGATAGTGCATCTGCTTGCTTTAGCCCACAGTGAATTGGAAACACATCTGACAGAAACTGACCTATACGAACTCTGCTGTACGTTTCACTGGGACATATTTCAATTAATCGAACTAGTTTCTTGGGAATAGCAAATTCAATAACAATATCATTTAAAACGTACATACGTACCTATGTATATCCATGTGTTATGTGTAGGGTTGGGCGAGTAAATTACCTGTACGTATTTTACGTGTAATTTTCTTGTACAACACGTAATGTAGAAAACTGTTTTATACACGGAGTAACGAACTAATATACACTATGAACGGAAGAATGCTGTAACTCAAAGAGAAAGTTGCGTATGTGCTAAGTAAATCCATGTTATTTTTCTCTACGTCCTTCGTCGTGTTTCTGATTTCTATAAACTATATTTGTCGTCGTAAGAGCAACATTATATTCATGGCTCACCGCTGATCCCCGGAGCTTGTATTGCCATGAATATATTTTCGTGTAGCTAATGTCCTGTCCTTCCCCACTTGTTCATTAAGTTGTAAATCAAGTAGCGCTGTGTTTTGTCTCCTCACCCATTATGGCTCCAGAGTAGAATGTTTTATGAATATGTTGCTTGCAGACTCTCATTCCATTCTGAACAGATGGAAAAAAAATACTTCTCGCAACTACTATAAATGTACCTACATATGTCAAATATAAATGATCGGGTCGAACCCACACTTCCTGAAGTCGAAATTGCGATAGAAGAGCTGAAAAATTACAAGTTTCCAGATATTGATCAAATTCCAGCAGAATTAATTAATACAACAAGGTGGAAGCGCATTATCTAGTTAAATTTATAAGCTTATATTTGCTATTTGGGAAAGGAAATTGTACCAGAACAAAGGAAGAAGTCCATAATTGTACCTATATTTAGTATCAGTTGGGTATTTATTTATTTAACCACATAGAGATAAGGCCGTATTAAATTTACAATTACAATTACAATAAAAATCATAGTACTAAAAGATTACCTGAGTAATGAAAGCTAGAAAATTTATCATAGAAAAACAAAGAATAGTTTGTATTTACTGAATTACAAATTAAACCTAGAATAACAAAATTGTATAGTGATGAAATTATCGGATATTGAAATATTTTGTGATAGATTAAGGAAACTATTTACAAGAATCCATGCCTAAACGAGTTTCAATTACTGACCAAGTGCCTAGTAAGTTTGCGTTTGAATTCAATTTTATTTCGACAGTCCCTGATGCTAGCAGGTAGCGAATTCTAGAGTCTTGGCAGGGCTATTGTGAAAGAGGATGAGTATGAGGAGGTGTGATGGGATGGTATTGTTAGTATTGTTTCATGACGAGAGCGTGTGTTCAGATTATGGTAGGAAGAAAGGTAAGTGAAGCGAGATGACAGGTACGAAGGAATAGAAGAGTTGAAGATTTCGAAGAGAGAGAGAAGTGAATGTAAATTTATTTTCTTATCTAGTTTAAGCTAACCTATTGCTTCCATGGATGAGATAATATGATCATATTTACGAACATTGCTTACAAAATGTACACACAAATTATGAGCACGTTGAAGTTTCGTTTTGTTGTCGCTGGAATGGTCAGTCAGTAAAATGTCAGCATAGTCAAAATAGGGAAATGTAAGTGTCTGTACAAGGGACTTTTTTAAGCAAGAGGGAAGATGAACATTTATTTAAGAAGGGGAAAAAGACTAAATGTAGTAAATTTCGAGGAATATCGCTTTCGTTGACATCATACAAAATTTTGTCCAAAATTCTTTTGAGAAAATTAACTCCATGTGTACAGTAGATGAAATTATTGGAGATCATCAACGTCATTTTAGGCATGATAGATCGACAATTGATCAGATTTTTTGTATTCGACAAATATTGGAGAAAAAATGGGAATATAAGGGCACAGTAGGCCTACATCAGTTATTCATAGACTTAAAAAAGGCACATGATTTGGTTAAGATAGAAGTTTTATATAATATTCTTAGCTGATGTTATACGGATAAGTTTTGAAAACGAGAAGCCAAGTAGTTTGGGGTAGCGGTGAGCAGAATTTGAAATAAGAGAATGCAGGGCTCGTCGATCGCTTATTCTTAACCAAGACAGAGTTCGGAAAGACGGGGAAACATGATCATACTTACGAATATTGCAAATATAACGGACGCACGCATTATGCACACGTTGTAGCCTGCTGCTCAAATTTGTATTTAGGTTACTTAATATAACATCGCAGTAGTCGAAGTGTGGCATCACGAGTGTTTGTACAAGGATTTATTTTAGTTTATCAGGAAGAAAGTGCTTCAGTCGCTTTAATGAGTGAACAATCGAAAATATTTTTTAGAAGTATGATTCACTTGTTCATTCCATTCCAGGTGACGTTGGTACATCTGCGTACCTCTTCCTTTGATCTCGAATTTGGTGCGATCCTCGTACCTCGAAGATGTAGACACGGAACCAAGATTATATATTAAGAACTACTGACGCAAATTTCCTCGGGGTTAACGTCGTGACTTAATGTAATGACGTCACTAAATTCCTAGTTTCAAGTAAATTATTCCCTCCATTCATACCGGGGGACACCATCGATTTCCGGGGCCTCTACCTCTCTTTCAGCCTTCGGCATGCAAACGAGAGGAGGTGGTGATAAATAAATGATTAGATGGGGAAACTGCTGAAATACGGCATCTATTATTATTGAGGGTGGAATGGGGTGAATAGATCAACTAGGTGCACTGAGATTATGACACACACATACACACACACCTTTAGCGGGGCAAGGCCGACTACTGCTAGTCTCTAAGTTTAATCTAATTTCACAGTTTCATATTTTATTATACTTCGGATTTTTAGGCTCGTTTAGCGTTTAGCGTAGATGTAAACATACGGGCTATTCCATCTCAAATCGACCGAAATATAGAGAAAATTGAGCTTGCAATTCTTAAATACAATGAAACTTTTTCTGTCCGTTGACAACTGTGATACAATGCTTTGTGCAAAGTTTGAGGAACCAGAACTTCATAGTGTTTAAATTTAAAATATTTTAATTTATCGTATTTTCATAAAATTAGCAACTTTAAACTGTTGTGTCTCCGAAACCCTTTCACCCAATGATCAAAATCTTGGTTTATTTTGATGCTGAGAAATTAAAGTTTAGGCCTATATTAACATGTGAACAGTTTTTCTTACTTTTTATGGAAATGGGGAAATTTAGATTTTTCTTCATTAAGACGCCTTTGCCCACGAAAAAATATTTTAAAAATATATGGTTAGATTCCGCATTGAAAGTACAAATAAACACATATTTTTTACTGGTGCACCGTTGATAAGAAAGTATTGAAAATATCAAATAAAGAAAATAAATAGTAAGCGCGTGAACTAACCAGCTGACTGTGAGACGGGAGGTAGCCGAGACAAGCAAGACTAGGAGACAAACACGTGATGTATCGTCTAGCAGCGCATGGCTGTGCTAGCTTTATCACAGGTTTTCATAAACACAGGAGTAAAATGACGCCCAATTATCGCTTATCTTCAGCTCTCGGCCAGTGCGTGCGGTACTGCACCGTTCAAGTCTAGGCGTGTGAAAATAATTTATTTAATACCCTCGAAACTTATTGCCGTGACACTAAGCAAACAATGCCGAATCCCTCTTAATAATGCAAGGTTTTTTCTCAATATTTTTTACGTTTTTACAAATTGTCAAAAAGCCTAAAAGTAAGTAAAATCAGATTATCTGTCTCTCTGTATACAATAAAAATAAGGATTACTTCTTATCATAACCTAACAAATGTCAGCTTCAAAATGAGCTCCCGTTCAAGGTTTTGCAGTAAACGGTTCCAGAGTTTCGAGCGCTGAAAGAGGCTTGTTTTTATAAAATACGCTAAATGTGTCGCTCAATAGTACGAAAACCGTTTGACTTTCGATAGTATATTTTTTAAAATGCACTCTCCTCAGCACCTTGTGTAAATAGGGAAAAAATTAGCGTATTAAACAAATGCGAGGTTTTTTGCTGATCGATTTCATATGGAATAGCCCATATGTTCTTTAATGCACCTAATTTTAGACAATACCATCGCTCGAGTGTGTCTCGTTTTGGATACATTTAGGGATTTTCATGTAAAATTATTGCAACATATCCTATTCGAGCCTAAAGACCCGAAGTCTTTTATAAAGTAGTCCTTCACGAAAATTATAGCGACAGAAATTTTATTACAAAATCAGAAGACTCACGATTGATTTTATCCTGTGTTAAGTTACAGTAATCGAAGGTCTAATAATATGCTGACAATCTAGAGGTATAAAGAGGCTTAATGAAAGAGGCATGAAGCATCCTCAAGTACTTCAGCCTAAAGAGCTCTTTGTGTACCGTGACTCACACTGTGATGTTCGACTAAGCCGGTTCCGTCATCCACAGCACTAAACATTCCTCTCCAGCCATCAAATCCGCACTCCATACCTCAGCTGGCAATCCACCATACCTCATACACAAAGTGAACCTTAAGTAATGTCATTAATTTCCTTTGACATATTTGAAACAAAAAAGTTTAATACAATTTTGCTCGTTTTTGCTTCCTTTCCGAGATAAAAATTATTTTATATTAAATATTTCATAACGTGTTTTTGGAAAAATCTTGATTCAATTCTCAATATGCTGAGTCACTTTAAGAGAACAGTGTATTATGATAATAAATGATTGAAAGAATTTTAGTTTTGTCATTTAAATATGCAACATTTTGAAATTTCTTTTCAGAACGAAAAGTTACATTTCTTCGTATCAGATTTCTGCACATTGTAGGACAAAACTAAAATTCTTTGAATCATTTATTATCAAAATATTCTGCTTCTTCAATTGACTGAGCATATTGGAAATTAAATAAATGGCCTTCCCAAAACACGCTGTGAAATGTTTCATACAAAACAATTTTTATTTCGAAAAGAAATGAAAAACGAGTAAATATTTCAAACAATAGTCCCTTGAAATTAATGCCATTACTTACGGTTCACTCTGTATAAGTAGTCATATGACCGTCAGGTAAGCAAGAATCTGGGGAGGGGGGGGGTTCTTTGCTTCTTATACAAATCTATGAAATTGAGAATAAATAGGTAAGGAGAAAGGGGTTATACAAAAGGAGACAAACATAGTATGAACAGAAAACAGAGGGAAATTCAAGAAGTAATAACGAAAAGGAAAAATTAGAAGGAAAGAACGAATGCTGAGGAAGAAGAAGAGAAAATGGAGAAAAAGGGGGAATTCAAAAGAAGATTCGAAAGAATGTAAAATGGAGGAAAGGGCGAAGCAGAGGACGATGAACAGAAGAAAACGAATCGGAAGAAGAAAAATGGATTGTGAGTGTTATCTGTCTCTGCGTATCTGCCTGTATATCTATTTTATTTATTTATTTATTTATTTATTTATTTATTTATTTATTCACTCATTTACTCGTTCATTCACTCTTTCACTCACTCATTTACTCGTTCACTCACTCACTCGCTCAGTCATTCATTTACTCAATTACTCATTTACTTACTTACTCATTTATTTACTTATTTATTTACTTATTCCGAAATGGAACTATAAAAGTTAAAGATTTATCCTTCGAAGAGGTCGAAAAATTCGAATATCTTGCAACAACAGTAACAAATATAAATGACACTCGGGAGGAAATTAAACGCAGAATAAATATGGGAAATGCCTATTATTATTCGGTTGAGGAGTTTTTGTCATCCAGTCTGCTGTCAACAAATCTGAAAGTTAGAATTTATAAAACAGTTATATTACCGGTTGTTTTGTATGGCTGTGAAACTTGGACTCTCACTTTGAGAGAGGAACAGAGATTGAGAGTGTTTGAGAATAAGATTCTTAGGAAAATATTTGGGACTAAGAGGAATGAAGTTACAGGAGAATGGAGAAAGTTACACAACGCAGAGCTGTACGCATTGTATCCTTCACCTGACATAATTAGGAACATTAAATCCAGACGTTTGAGATGGGCAGGGCATGTAGCACGTATGGGCGAATCCAGAAATGCATATAGTGTGTCAGTTGGGAGACCGGAGGGAAAAAGACCTTTGGGGAGGCCGAGACGTAGATGGGAAGATAATATTAAAATGGATTTGAGGGAGGTGGGATATGATGGTAGAGACTGGATTAATCTTGCTCAGGATAGGGACCAATAGCGGGCTTATGTGAGGGCGGCAATGAACCTCCGGCTTCCTTGAAAGCCAGTAAGTACTCATTTATTTACTTACTCACTTACTTACTCACTCATTTACTTACTTACTCACTCATTTACCTACTTACTCATTTACTCATTCACTCACTAATTTTCTCATTCATTCACTCATTTACTTATTCACTCACTCATTTACTCATTGTCTCACTCTTCTATTTATTTATTTATTTTTTATAGTTAAGGCCATGAGGCCTTATCTTTCACACTACCAGAAGTGAAATGTACATTGAAACATAGCAAAAGTAGTAGGCCTAATATTAAAAGCAATAATTCATTATAAAATCGTTGTCATGCAGATTAGGGAGTTTGCATACTGTATAATGAAATATTGACTAAATATGATACATAATTAAATACGTTACGTAATGAAAAGGAAGTAACATATTAAACCAGAAAAGAAGAAAGACTGGAAAACGTACAAGTAAGAAGGAAGGAAATAGAATGATAGATATTATTTAAGACATTAGAAATAATAAGACACGAGAAAAGTATGAAGCTAAGAGGAGAAAGGTGAAGAAGAGACGAGTAAGCAGAAGTCTAGAATAAACGATAATAACAAACGAAGGCATAAAAGTAAAAATAAAAGAAAAATCGACACACTTTACCAATTTAAGTCAAGGATAGCCAGAGAAAGAAAAGGGGATGGAAATATTAAACCGACGTCCACCGGGAAAACAAGTAATAAGGTCTGTGAAGAGATGGAGTCACAAGTAGCTGAGGAAAAGAAGAGGAGGGCAGAAAGAAATTGGACCTGAAATACGAACGGAACAGATTGGAGCAGATCAAGGGAGAATTGAATAACCTGTCATTTAGGACGGAACTCGTGTAAGAAGAAGTTGGGAAAAAGAACTTGCGGGAAATAGAAGCACGGGGAGGCCCAGTTCCATTATGATAATTCTCTATTGCCACCGAAACAAAAAGTGTGAACCTTCAGAGTGTGCTACTTGCAGCAATACATTTTAATCTCCTTCACGCCCACACAATCGAAGTCATCTACTTGATCAACCTCCACGTTCAGGCTTTACGGCCAGTTTCGATTTATGAAAGAATGAATCTGTCCACATTTATTTGGCTTTTCCAATTTCCTTTTCCCTTACGTTTTTAAAACGTATTATAGCTTTACAGTTTTTTTGAGTTCCATCTATGGCCCGATTTGTCATATTGGAACCCAATTAGGTAAGATGTCATTGCAAAAAAAATAGTTTTGATATTTTCGCGAAAATACACATTTTCGACATAATTAATATCATATCCTCTGTCTGTCCGTCTATCTATCGGGCGGTTTATATTCATAATAGTGGCTTGTGCAGCAAATGCTGCAAATTAAGTTCATTAGACGTTCAAATAAAAATTTTTCAGATTTATTTTCAATGGAAAATACCAGACATTTTGAAAGTTATTTGCTTCCATAATAATGAAACATACTCCCTCTGAATGGTTTCTATGCCAAATAGTTTTGTTGAACCTATGTATCCTATATATCTTGAGTTTCAACGCGAAAACGCAAGTAACAATGTCAGGGCGATCAGTGGGTATTTCATGTGGAGGTAAAGCAATAGCTATTTCAGGTCATTGTTGACTGTAAAAGTCAGGTTTGCTATACTTTCGAACAATAGACATAGCATTTTGGTATAGCTACTGCACGTAGAGCTTGAAATGTGGAGGTAAAATCATTTTTTCCTGCTAAGAGATCTTGCTGAAATTATCGAGAGACTACGAAATTTTGTAGGGCTCTTATTTTCTCAGTAAGTAATACCGTCTTTCCTTAGGAACTCCAATTTTTAAGCTCTCTCGAGCCACTACTGAAGAGAATGACGCATATAAATATCTACACCACACCGCCATTAAGTATATGAAAAATACCCAACCCCCACTTGGTTAATAACTATAAGAATATTTGATTTTTAATAACAATATTATTATCTTACGTAAGTTTTGTATTTTTATATACATTATAGCTCCCACTCAGTAAATTATAGAAATGAAGATCTAATTTAAGATATTCTCTACATCTACATATATAACCCCAAACGTTTCACTTTCATATCATCAATATAGCATTAATATGTATAATTAATAAAAAATAGTCACATCATGGCATTAACTATAATAATATTTCATTTCTAAAGGTAATAATGTCATCAAACCACTTCAAGTTTTGTAGATTTCAATATCCAATACACAGCTGTACTCAGAAAATTACACACCGCAGAATCAGTAAGTCTTGAAGTTTTTAATAACCAATTGAATTTGAACTCTAACTATGTCAGCAATCCTGCAGGTCATTGCTTTCGTGTAATAGCTGTTGTTTATTGTAGTATGTGTTTTGTTTTATTCTGAAATCACGGCCGTGCTGAAATGCAATTAGTTCTCTCTCTCTCTCTCTCTCTCTCTCTCTCTCTATATATATATATATATATATATATATATATATAGATTCAGTTCGTACAAGTTAATATATTTCGGAATGATGCGAATGAAATATAATGATGCCAGTAAACAATTACTAGAACGTTTTTGAAATACATACATTATATTAAAATTTACATATTCCGAATCACCATTAATGTTACATATTAATGTGTAGAAATTTTACCCATTCACCTGGTTCATGTCTTAACCACCTATGTTATTTATTAAACTTGTCTTGTCAGCTTCAAACTTGAGACAAATAAGTATGTAAAATCATGTTGAGTAGACCATAAATTTAAACAAAAATACTATTACTAACCAAACTTTACAACAGATGCTCAAAATGAGAACCATTCACATCCAAACAAAGTCTTAGTCTATCACGAAAACTGTCCATCGTCCTTCTCACAGTTAAATGACTGATCAGATCCATCTCATATCAACAGTGAACATGAAACAGGTGTGTAGGTAAAATGTCTACACATTCGTATGTACAGTTTTATGGAGATTCAGAATATGTAAATTTTAATACCAGGTGTTATTTAAAAAAAAACAAAGTTTACTGTCACACCCTGTATTCTTATTGAATTTGGTATTCCCAAGAAAGTAGTTCGATTAATTAAAATGTGTATCGGTGAAAGAGCAGAGTCCGTATAGGCCAGTTTCTGTCGGATGCTTTTCCAATTCACTGCGGGCTAAAGCAAGGAGATGCACTATCACCTTTACTTTTTAACTTTGCTCTAGAGTATGCCATTAGGAAAGTCCAGGATAACAGAGAGGGTTTGGAATTGAATGGGTTACATCAGCTGCTTGTCTATGCGGACGTGAATATGTTATGAGAAAACCCACAAACTATTAGAGAAAACACGGGAATTTTACTTGAAGCAAGTAAAGAAATAGATTTGGAAGTAAATCCTGAAAAGACAAAGCATATGATTGTGTCTCGTGACCATAATATTGTACGAAATGTAAATATAAAAATTGGAAATTTATCCTTTGAAGAGGTGGAAAAATTCAAATATCTTGGAGCAACAGTAACAAATATAAATGACACACGAGAGAAAATTAAATGCAGAATAAATATGGGAATGCCTGTTTTTATTTGTTTGAGAAGATTCTGTCATTCAGTCTGCTCTCAAAAAGCTGAAAGTTATAATTTATAAAACAGTTGTCCGGTACCTGTTGTTCTGTATGGTTGTGAAACTTGGACTCACTTTGAGAGAACAGAAGTTAAGGGTGTTTGAGAACAGGGTACTTAGGAAAATATTTGAGGCTAAGAGGGATGAAGTTGCAGGAGAATGGAGAAAGTTACACAACGGAAAACTTGTCGCAGATCTGGAGAGCGAGGTGGCCATGCAGCTGGCCCCGCACGACCAATCCAACGACCTGGTAAACGCCGATTAAGTAGTCCACGAACCTCTTGATGGTAGTGAGGTGGTGCCCTATCTTGTTTGAAGTGAATGAGTCCATCTTGATCTTTGTAAATTTGCGGAATGAGGAACATTTAGAGCATATCTTGATACACCTCTATCACTTATTACTACGTTTTCGTAGTACTCGCCTAACCGTCATGTGTGGTAGACTATACTTTTCTCACGAGAGGCATGTCTCGTTGATTTTTTGGTAGTACAGGTAAAGCTCTACCTGACTTGTTCAACAACATCACCAGAAGTTCGCGGGCGATCTGGAGATTTGTCATATCGCACAAAACAACCAGTCTCAACAAAAATCCTGTGCCAAAAGTAAATTGTAGGCCTACGTGGAGAATCTTTACGACACTGAGTACGAAAATTAAGTTGCACTGTTGTCGCGGAGTCTGCTTCGTGAAACCAAAACACACAGCGAGCATGAACGAACAAAGGTTACTCATCTTTTTAATTTCGTAATCTAAATCTAGGTAAAGAGCAAGTAGCCACAGCAATATGTGAGTTTGCATCAACATTAGAGTATCCTGGTACGTCAACACACACTCAGCGTTGTAATAGGTTTAATAGTATAAAATGGAAATCCTACAAAGACTAATTTTGACTATTCTACCTAATTAGATTCAATGTTATACGTCAGTCTAATTGAAGCCATCATTCGTTGGTTTCTGTAACAGAAAACTTCCCTTTGCTGTAACTAGATGCAGGCGAAGTGTGAATAACACGTTTCCCAAAGTTTACGAACCAGTTAGAAAGAGGGGCGTGGATATGTGACAAGAATTTTGAATTAGTGTTCGTCCTGGAGTCACTCCCACGCGTCATAATGAAGAGCCACAGCTGTTCTGAACCGAATCCAGCTTGCCTCCCACGAGAATAACTTCACCGAGAAAAAAAGCAGCATGGTAAATATAAGTTACAGAAGTACAGCAAATCTACACAGAAATATACGAAACATAGACAAGCCAAAACTATAAACAACAAAATTCAATTTAAAAAAAATAAGCAGAACATCACAAATGTAATGTACTTATACAACATACATTTTATACATATATTCAATTACGCCTGTCTCTTCGCTAACTTAGACGAATACAGAAATCAAATTGCATTATGTAAGATAGTGGATTTCATAGAGCAATACAAGAAATATATACATGTAGCTAACAAGAATACCTTCTAATCACCATGTTTGAGATATTTTACACGGGTAGAAAATGTAAAAGTAAAATACTCTACAAAAGTGTAGCTGACAGTACAAAATGTAAGACATACAAGGAAAGTATGAAAACTTAGTAATGTTATCTTACACTACAACAATAAAATAATCCACATAGATTACACTGCGCAACAAATTTTAAGTTTTTTTTTTTTTTTGCGCCGGGCATGTGATATATGTTTTCTATATAATTTGGGCCTCCTGAATACGAATATGACAATAAAAATTAGTTGTTGGTTCCAGTTTTTGAGAAATTTTCGAATTCATATATATTCAAAATACTGCATTATATAATGATAATAAGGTTAAATATTCAGTTTTCAGAAGATTATAACTTTCTTTTTTTGCATTTTATTTCACACTGGGCATCAGGTACATCACGAACTAAGGTCCAACAATAGTCTGTTTGATAAATAGTTACTCCATGTCTGCGATGAAAAGTTTAGCGGATTCTATGTTGTGAATTTTTATAGAGGTTGTGCCAGGTGAAAAATTCAATTTTGATAAAACTGAGTAAGGGCTGTGATAATGTACCTATTTTTGGAAGGACTGTCCTGCAAGGAAATTTATGCGGAGATGGTGGATGCATTCAGGAGACGTTGTCCTTCATACGCTGAGGTAAAACTTAGATTCTGGAATTTAAGAAAGGAAGAATTGAACTCAAAGACGAACAGTGCGTTGGGAGAATTGTTTCTGTGATCACTACAGAATATATTATGATGTCGTGCATGTTATAATTTTCCTGAGTCATGCCAATTTTCAAGTCTCTTTGCCGTTCTTCTGAAGAGGGTTCCTCTAACTTCTTGGATCGTAGTGTTGGCTATGCACGAAACATGGATCCATCAATACGATCCACAGACAAAGAATAGAACAATCAAAAGAATGGAAATACTTCCCTTTTTCCTTAAAAAAATCAACAAAAATGGTTCTCAATGGGACAAAGAAGGCATAATTAAGGCAGACTACTTACAGCAAGGCAAAAAAAAAATATGAAAAAAATCGTATTATTTTTTTACTATTAACTAAGTTTCATTTAGGGTCGGTTTTGCATGAGACTGGAAATTGTAAAGCGGATATAGATTATAGGATAATGCAGGGTAGAGGAGCAATAAAGATGTTGAATGGAGTGCTATGAAGCAGGACAATAACAATGCAAACAAAAAAGAGAATTCTTGAGGTTATAGTGGAAAGTATATTGACATATGGGGCTGAAGGTTGGAGTCTATCGGAAGGCCAAAAAAGTAAGATACAGGCAGTTGACATGGACGGCATAAGGAGAGGTGCTAGAATATCCAGGCTGGAAAAGAGAAGAAACGAGGATGTTAGAAGGATAATGAACATGGAAGAATCGGTGATTGCAAGAATTGAGAATAGACAACCTCAGTGGTATGGTCATATAAGGAGGATGGATGAGGGGAGGTGGCCAAACGTGCTACTTCAGTGGTCTCCAGCTGGTAGAAGGAAACGAGAAAGGCCTAGAAATTCATGGAGGGCTGAAATATTGAGGATGATGAATGATAGGGGACTAAATGAGCAGGGATGAAATGACAGACGCAGATGGAAAATGGGAATAAAGGGTAACCACTCAAAAGTGGAGAGGCCCTCAAAAGTAAAAGTAAGTAACTAAGTTTCACGAAAGAATTTGGAGAAACGTCTTGGTAAAATTTTTAAATATACGTAAAGATTAATTTTTGGTCCTGCAGAATATATCTGTTACGGTAATCTTTACGTAGATTCTTCGCACAACAGTGCATAATACTGTAGAATCCCGGCCATCAAGTCACTCAATTGAGTACGCTCCTTGTATAATGGCAATTTACTTAATATATGTCGAACTTGGAGTCAGACCACAAAGGGAAAACACCAGAGGCGGGGGATTCTATCGGGTGCTGTGCATTGAGCTTCGGTGTAGCTCAGTGGTTAGAGCACTTTGTACGTAGAAACAAGGACCCGGGTTCGATCCCCGGCGCCGGAGCGAATTTTTCTTCTCTAGTAACCATAATAACCAAAATTTCTGAAGATGTGCTGTTCTTGAGAGACAATGCACCCGTTCACAAATCACTGTTTACGTTGCTTCAAGAAGTTGTGTCTGAAATGATTAACAATTCCCATATTCGCCAGATTTCCACCCCCCCCCCCATCACATTTTCACTTAGTTTCCACACTAAGAAAAAACAGCATTGAAAAGAAGAACATTTCACCGAATGAAGCAGTATTCCAATTGAAACTTGAAGAGAAAAAAAAAGATAATATTAAAATTATAAATTGAAAGCGATATCTAATTTGTTTTGCTAAAAAGTGATCTGTCACAAATTGTATTAGTACCAAACATAATCCTTATAGTGGTCCAAAATTTCATCAAGTTCTAATATTTCATGGGGCTGGTAAATACATTAGTGCACTGTTGACAACAGGCCCAAATTTAGGTATAGTGACTTCTCTAGATAGTGGTACAATTTTTCGCTCCCCAACTAAATGTTTCCATGTGACGCTAAGAGCTACTCAATTCCACTTCATATGGTGTAAAGTTATTGTTTTCTCAATTTTATGTATGCTATTCCATGGCATTTTATGATGATTTTTAGTGTAACATAATAGAAGGCGATTATATTAGTCTTTGGCGCACTTCTTTTAAGAATTGGTATCCGTAGCGTTATGATATGTCGATATGAAATATAAACATTGCATTTATGGTGAAATATGATTTGTTTTCGTCCTAATTTAAGAAAAAAAAACAGCGTGATGCAATTACTTATACTTTAAACTTACGACTGTACCAATTGTGTGTTTGTTGGCTTAATTTTAAGCATAGACATAATTAACGGTATGACAATGGGGTAAAACAATAAAATATATAAAATATATTATGTTTTCTCTTCGCTTACCTTTAGTAAGAGGCGGGTCGATGTTCCCAGGTTTGTTGATAGCGGCATTTATTCCAAACTCGAAATCTGTAATCGGATTAAGAAACAAGCTGGAATTAATAAACGGTCCTCTGCTGTCGGATTGTGGGGGGGGGGAGGTGGAGGTGTTGGCTCTGTACCAGCGCCATGTGGTCTCGCAGAGAGCACAAAATTCTCCACATTGGTGGCTTTTTAAAATAAGGCACGAAACCAGGTTCATTTGGGCCGGCTTAAAAAATAATCACGGGGAACCCAACAGTCACTGCTAAGTCTGAGAATTTAATTATACCTGTTATCCTCGACAATTCACACATTGTAAAATTTTTCCATATAGTCAACACCACGTCTTCGAGGGAGAATGTAAGTACAGCAACGCAAGGTATTGTACGAAAAGGCGGGACTTTCCGTATATTACAGAGTGATTTATATAGAACTGACACATTTCTTTCATTAATTGTTTCAAAACGAATTGTGCTAGCGACAACTTATTATACCTAAAATGTAGATGAATTTTGGGAGATTATTTACCTCTATAGCAAATGTTGTCCGGCGTTGTCAAATCCGGAGATCTCGGTGGCCACAGGTTCCTGGAAATTATTCGGTCGTCACATAACCGGATAAATGGAACCATGCTTCATCTGTGAACCATGTGATGGACAATATGGCAGGATTTTGCACAATGAACGTCTGAAACCAACGACAGTAAGTCATTAGATGCGCAGATGTTTATGTTTTATTCCTATTGTTGGCAGCTGTTTTCGACATTTTGTATTAACTTGAAAATGCAGTACACATTAAATCAATGACTCTTCCTTGTGAAGCAATACTGGATTACGAATTCAATTACAGCTACTCAAAGGGCATACCAGAGAGAATTTGGTGTTCGCAGTCCTCCCAAAAGAAACACAATACTGGGACTGGTAAACAAATTGGAAACAACTGGATCTCTGGTGAGTGAAAAGGGAAAGCATCGTTTATCTAGACTCCCACGGTTGTTGTTGACGTAAGAGCACGACTGCAGCAGTCATCCAAAAAAATCATTAAGACGTTTGTCGCAGGAGACAGGGTACACCTACTCAATGTGTCAGAGAGCCTAAGCCATATAGGGTTACGGTTGTTCATCAGCTACAGGAACCAGATAAAGATAAAATATTGAATTATTGTCGTTGGTTTCAGACGTTCATTGTGCAAAATTCTGCCATATTGTCCATCACATGGTTCATTTATCCGGTTATGTGACGACCGAATAATTTCCAGGAATCTGTGGCCACCGAGATCTCCGGATTTGACAACGCCGGACAATATTTCCTATAGAGGTAAATAATCTCCCAAAATTCCTCTACATTTTAGGTATAATAAGTTGTCGCTAGCACAATTCGATTTGAAACAATTAATGAAAGAAATGTGTCAGTTCTATATAAATCACTCTGTAGTTAGGTGGTGATTTATCATCAAAGCTCTTCATCTCTTACAGATCTTGTGAGATTTGTCTATAAAACATTCTCCAGAGAAGGTTTTCTGTAATTTATCTTCTGCTAATCAGCATTGTTATATTAGTGCTTTATCAAAAGCTTCTAATTAAGAGTCCACACCTGTGGAGTAACGGTCAGAGCGTCTGGCTGCGAAACTAGGTGGCCCGGGTTCGAATCCCGGTCGGGGGAAGTTACCTGGTTGAGGTTTTTTCCGGGGTTTTCCCTCAACCCAATACGAGCAAATGCTGGGTAACTTTCGGTGCTGGACCCCGGACTCATTTCACCGGCATTGTCACCTTCATATCATTCAGACGCTAAATAACCTAGATGTTGATACAGCGTCGTAAAATAACCCAATATATATTTCTAATTAAGAAGACTTTCAAAGAAAGAAATAATTAATTGCTGATCTCGTGTACAGTCTGGAAGCGTACTTGTTTCTGTTTTTGTTTCCAGACAACCAATTAACTCCATATTTTCTCGGCAAACTTTTATCCGTGGTTTAATATATGTAAAGAATTCCATTTATTGGCATAGAAACTATGAGAATAAATCAATTATAAGTACGAAAAAATAGCAACAATAGTACATTTTAATTTTCGTGGAAAGATCCCTAATAAATGTTGACTGAATCCGCGGAAACGAGAGAAAGAAGTTGTATTTCTTTACCTCCAAGACACAGAAAACATACTTTATTTTTGTGCACCAGCATTGCAGATAATCTTTTTTGGCCGATCGTGTTTTAATAACCTTACCGATTTTACTAAAGATTATTTTTTTTTTTGGTCCTACAGAATATATCTGTTATGGTAACAATTACGTCATAGGCAACCTTTTATTAGCCTATTCCTATTCCTAGAACTGTTTTCTTCAAGAACTCTCCGTTGTTTGTTATGTGTAATACTTACAACTCTCTGTCTTTAAACTGTGATTCTCAATTGGATTTCAGTTTAATTGAAAATTTTTATACAATATTAAAAATAATTGTATTTCCTTAGATATTTAACTTATGAAGAAGTGTATTATAATGTTTTTACTCTAGTTTTTAAATAATTTTGCATCATTATATTGACATTTGGCACTATATTAACTGTAATATTATATTCCAGCATCTATTACCATTATGTATTTTCTTTCATTCGTTTGTGTTGTTTGTTTTGTTGTTTTTTTTTCTCTTATTATGTATTATATATCTATGTAAGCCACCTGTAATTGGAAGCCTGCTTCTGTTGGTAGTGATTTAAAATAAAAATAAAATAAAATAATGTTACAGGAGAAAAATTCGCTCCGGCTCCGGGGATCGAAACCGGGTCCTGGCTGTGGATTGGACTTCGGCGTAGCTCAATGGTAAGAGCGCTCGGTACGTAGAACCAAGAACCCGGGTTCGATCCCCGGCGCCGGAGCGAATTTTTCTCCTCTAATATCAATATTAACCTTACCGATGTTTTTGATAGGCCTTGTAAGTTAAACTTACAACACACATGCGGTAAGTAAGCACATCAAATCAACTTTTATTTATTTACTTACCCTATAAGTAACGAACTATCAGTGTCGCGCACCACTATGTGATATGAGGAAATAACTAAATATCTTATTATACCTGCACTCTTTCTAAATTAATTTATTGGAGTGGAGATTTGTAAGAAAGACGTAAGCGTGAAAATCATTTCTGATGACTTCCGGTTGTTGCTCTGAGCGCTACTATTAGTCGTGCCTGAACGTGAAAACATCCATGGAGTAAAATACGTATTCAGGCATTAACCTACCGGTATGCAATTTATTTACAGTGTTGTATAATTAATGTGTTACCTACAAAAATTTTCTATGCTATTTATTTCAATTAAATTAATTCTCATCATTTTAACCAACTAGCTATCTCAACTTAATTATAATTCTTTACATAATATTGCATATAGACTGAATTTAATTGCATTAGCTCATAAATTAAGTTATTATTTTTATAGGCTTTATCTCAAATAAAATAAACATGTACTAGTCACTAAAACTTAACTGAAGAATATTGCTGGAGAATCTTGTAAGTGTATTTTGCGGATAAACCGTATTAAACGACAATAATAAACTACAAAGGAAACTAGATTTGTGCACTAGTGACTTGACTAAAGCATTTGATTGTGTAAACCATAATGTATTAGTAAAACTTGAAGTTTTATGGTATTAAAGATGAGACGTTGGGTTGGTTTATATGGTACTTATTTAATAGAAAACAAAAAGTAGAAATAAATGTACCAAATAGTCACGAAGTTACTTATTCAGAATTTAGAATTATTAAACATGATATTCCTCAGGGGTCAATTTTAGGTCCACTGTCCACAGATCTGCCAACTCACGATAAAGGTCAATAATGCGAGTACGAAAAAGCTGGTCGAAATTAGATAAACTTAGGGTAAGGTTGCCTACATCGCACCACTTTAGCATTTATAATTTTTATTGAACAATACAGTTTTTATTTTCTGCATTCCTTTACAGAGATACATTCCCAGAACATTTATCTTTCATGTAAAAAAGAATCCTTGAATTTGATTTAATATTTTTTAATTAAAATGACATTTTCGAAACACATGTCAGTGGTGCCATTTAGGCAACTAGTTTCCTAAATAGCACCTGCGGTTTCTTAAATCGCACCTCTTTATCTGCAGGGAACAGGATGAAGGAAAGCTTTTAATATTGAACATACTGATTTGAATGAATAACGTAATAAATGCAAATTACAAGTTTTTTGAAATTAATGAAAGAGAGTAACGCATCTTCAAATGAAATTGAAAAAATAGAGCGTAAATTACGTAACATTTAAACTTTCTTAATGCGTTTTTTATTGTTATACATTTGCCATGTGCTTCACCAGGCAGTTCAGACTGTAAACTGCGTCACCATTTCTCCACGATTATCTCGAAGCCACCTAAGAACTGTTTCATGATGTAGCTGTCTGAAATGATTTGAAGATAGAGACATCTCAAGGCTGGGCCTCTGAGTATTATGACGAGGAAGCTGAAACAGGAGCATACCATTTTCCCGAGATAATCTATCTTCTAAACTTTTGGAATGGTTCATATAGGTGGACATACAGAAGCAGCACTTTTTCTATGGCAGGTTTGAGTGGTAAATAAAATGTTTGAGCTATTCGACAAATAGTTTACTATTGATGTAACCTGACTCAGAGCAAACAATTAACGATCCTGGAGGAGCACCAGCTGATAATGTAGGATGCACTGTTTGACGTTTAAAAATTATCACAGGTGGCACAAAATATCTCGTGCGCTTGTACAACACACACTTGTTGTATTAACGCCCTTCTCACCACTTGATATTGCACCCACCTGATGCATTCCTAGTTCAGTTAAAATTTTTGGGGCCTTCTTTTGTACGGTTAGAATTACTACAGTTGCTCATATCGCACCGGTGCGAATTAGGCACATACAAAGTGGTGCGAATTGAGAAACTACGCCATAAGTTATTATTTCCTTCATTCTAGCCTATAATCACTACATGTTCGAAAATCCTAGTAAGTCAATTAATGTTCTTTAATACCTGTTTAAACGAATAACATCTTAAGATTATGGATTCCTTTGCATAAAAATCCGTTATTTAGTTACAAAATGTTAGCTAAATATACATCCACCTGAGCGATTATATTAGATACACTATCACCACGCTGCTGACACAAAGAAGTGGCAGAAATCAAGTGACATGGCGGAAGTTCATATGGTAGATTGTAGCAATACCACTAGATGCCACACTACTACAGTAATTTGTTTGAAACTAGCAGTGGTGCGATTTAGGAAGCGGTGCGATTTATGCTACTCTACCCTACTACTGAACTCACCCCATAAAACTATAATCAGTAGACGGAAACTAAAACTAGATGTGCAGGCCAACTTACGACTGATTTCACTGTATAAAATGGTAATCAATAATACGAAAATAAAAACTAGATGAGAGGGCAAACTTGCGTCTGAACTCACTGCATCAACAACAATCGATAAGATGAAAGAGCGTAATTGCGGACGAGTTTACGATCAATAACACAATATAAAACGACAATCAGTACATCGAAAAAAGCAAACGGGCTAACTTACACTTAATTTACTGCATGAAACAACAACCAAGAAGCGAAAGGTCCATTTGAATGAATAGAAAAGTTACGGCGTCCGAACTCGCTATGTAAAATGAAGTAAGTAGCATCTCGCGTCCATCACCACACTGCTCAATCTTATCAAAGTGGGCTAAACTGTAGTGTCAGTGACCCCCCTCCCCATGTTTCCGTGGAAGAGTCTTGTTGCTAGGAAACTCACCACGCCTCACGGTGTAGTGGGCAAACATCCCTGTTTAGTATTCGAGAGGTCATTTTGGGCGACTACATGTAGCTGAGATAGACCTATCCGTGAATTTCCCATCTTGATTTTATTGACCCGGTTACTGCAATATCAAATGCGTTTACGGTTTTGGTAAAAGAAATCTGTTCAGATTTCCTTCAATTTTACTGCTTCTTTAGACTCCCTATATTTATCCACAAAGGTTTAAGGTCAGTTTCAAAGCCAATATAGATTTATTCAATTTAATATCTTCAACTTTTTTGTCTCAATTGTTTAATATTCCGTTAATTTACTCGACTCCATATGATATTTGATCTCGGTTTCACGATTTTTTTATTTTTAACATTTACTTTTATTTTGTAATTATTTAAACATACAGCGTGTTAACTAATATGTGGGAAACTTTTGGGGATAGAATAAAGAACTGGTTTTTCCCCGAGGTTTTCCCCAACCATAAGGAAAATGTCAGGTAATCTATGGCGAATCCTTGGCCTCATCTCGCCAAATATCTCGCTATCACCAATTTCATCGACGCTAAATAACCTCGTAGTTGATACAGCGTCGTTAATTAAGCAATTAAAATAAGTAACAGAATAAAGAACTTAAAAAACAAACGAGTTAATGTAAATATATTGTCAATTTCGCTTTTTTAATTACAAGTACTATTATAGCAGCTTGAGGGTTGGACGAAGAGCTAACAACTCACCGTAAAAAACAGCTTGTTACGAAACCCCAAAAGCCATAAGTATTATTTCATGTGGTTGAGTTCTTACATTAATTGGTCATGTAAGTGCTTTGTGTGGTGGGTGGCATTGTATGGGACAGAAATATGGACATTACGACGAAGTGAAGGAAAATGACTAGAAGCATTTGGAATGTGGGTATGAAGAAGAATGGAATGTGTGAAGCGGACAGATAGAATAAGAAATGAAGCTGTGTTCGAAAGAGCGGATGAAGAGAGAATGATGCTGAAACTGATCAGAAAGAGAAAAAGGAAATGGTTGTGTCACTGGCTGAGAAGAAACTGCCTACTGAAGGATGCGCTGGAAGGAATAGGAAGAGTTTGAGGCAGAAGAAGATATGAGATGACAGACGACATTAAGATATATGTATCATATGCGAAGACTAAGAAGAAGGCAGAAAATAGGAAAAACTGGAGAATGCTGGGTTTGCAGTGAAAGACCTGCTCTTGGACAGAACACTATATATGTATGAGTTTTTATTTTTTTCTCAGTAGGCTTTTGGGAAATCTACCGCGTCCTGGAACTTGAAATGTTTATTAAACCTGTAGGCCTCATAAAAAAAGAGAATCTACTGATTATTTCCAAATGGCGACTGAAAACAACGAATAGTTTCTGGAACAAGACACCAACAATTATATAGTAGCATTAATGTACGGGTTGGAATAACTGGTGGCAGATAATCGGACCTTTTTACTTGAAACATTGACAGAAGCATCAAGCTGTTAAATTTTTAAAGGAAGATTTTAAAGGTTAAATAAACCATTATCATTATCATTATCATCATCATTATTATTATTATTATTATTATTATTATTATTATTAAATTATGTAAGGAGAGCAACTGGTATATTAAATTGTGTTTTATGAAGCAATATCATTCTACATCACACAATACGTGTACTGACATCAGATTTTAGTCCGAAGTACAGTACGATTATTTAGCCCTGACAGTCGCCGGAGATGTGCGCCTGGGTCAGGCGAGTCCATTTAGTTACGCCAAGGGGTGTTTGGGTTAGTCACTCTCTTGCCTTCGGAGCGATCGGATGTCATGCGTGCGGTAGAGCGGTATGTTTCTAGTACAGTTAAGCTGTACTGCATTCCTTTACCGACCGCTCGCCCTTGTCTCTATTCCGCTATTCCCACTGCTCCTATTACTTCCCCTCTTTCGCGTTGCTGAGCTGTTATGACTAAATAATCAGTCTGTACTTTGCTGTACAGCCAAGGAAATAATAATAGGTAGTAGGCCTAATATTATTAATGTAACAATATATTATTATTACTATTATTACTATTATTATTATTATTATTATTATCATTATCATCATCACTTATAATCACCCTATCGACCTGCTTTCTAAGTAACAGTAACTAATGAATAGACTGTTACATATCAAAGGAAGCAGTGTTCAAATCCTGGATGCTTATTGGAGATTTGCGGTGCACAGAGTAACTGTGAGGCTATTATGTCTGTAACTTTGTCATCTAATGCTTCCTCATCAAAGGTACGGGAGTTAATCCTCAGAACATTCCTCGGAGTAATTATGTAGATTTATTTAAGCCTTAAAATGTTTTCCTCTGGAAGTTTATGATGGAAGGAATAAGAATTAATGTATTTGATATAAACATTTAAACTGTATAAACTGTAGACATATCCTATTTGCTGACGACTTACAAATATATATCTCTGCACTTATACCGGCACTAAATTACGCAATAAATGAAGTGAACAATGGCCTAAAATCAATTATTTCGTGAATGAAAAAATTTGGACTAAAATTGAACTCAGAGAAATCACAGGCAATTATAATGGGACATCAACGAACTGCTAAGTAAATTAAACACAGGTGACTTATCTCCTGTTAAAATGAATGAAACTATTATCCCTTACAGTGATAACGTAAAAAAATCTAGGAAAAAACACACGCACGCACGCACACACACACATCGCAATATTAAAAATACTGGAAAAAATAGAAGAAATTCAGAACGAAGACAACGACAAATCTGTTGCATTATATACGGATAGTAAAATTACTTTAGATTTATTGAAAAACAACTACAAAATAAATAGATTAATAGAACTTATTAAAACAAAAATAATTAATTTGGCACATTCGAATTGGAAATTACATTTCGGCTGGATTAAAGGACATTCAGGAATAGAGGGGAATGAAATAGCAGATAGACTTGCAAAGCAAGCAGCAGCAGAAGACCGGGAAATCGTTTACGACAGAGTACCGAAAGAGGTTATTATAACACAGGAAAAAGAAAAAGGAATCGAAATGTGGCAGCAACAATGGACAGACTCAAGGAATGGAACAATAAATAAGGCTTACTTCCCATCAGTGAAGAATAGACTACGACAGAAAATTCCCTTCTTCCCAGAATTCACAGCAATAGTAACTGGCCATGGAAAGCTGAGGGCATACCTTCACAGATTTAGACTTTCAGACAACCCGATGTGTCCTTGTGGAGAAGAAGAACAAACTGCAGATCACGTCGTATTCCAATGCAAAAGATTATATAAAGAAAGAAAGGAAATGAGTAAAAGAATAAGAAACATTGGCGGAGATTGGCCTACGACTCATGACAAGCTAGTTAGCAAGTATTTTCAAATATTCGTCCGTTTCATCAGCTCGATAAACTTCAATGATCTACAATAATATGTCAATTAATCATGACAGACTGCAATTAAAATATTATATTATACGATATCATAGTATGTATGAAGATTATAGTTAAACACGTGTATATTATAATACGTTAGATACTGTAAACTGATGAATTGAAATTACAAAGCATGTAGTATTACTATGTAATGGGGCATGCAGTTTAAAAAAAACACACGCACGCACGCACACACACACACACACAAATAATTTTTATGAAAATTCACACACTAAAAATAATCCGAAACTTCCTTCCGTTGGTTCTCAAGAAGAAATAGTACAGTCGCTCTTGATGCCTCATTTTGATTACTGTGACACTCTCTACACTGACCTTAACATGAGACTGACAAACAGACTACAGCGTGTTCATAATGCATGTGTTCGATTTATTTGCAACGTCCGTAGATCTGACTGTATCACACCTTCACTAAATATGCTGTCCTGGGTCCGTCTCAAAGAGCGAAGAACTATTCACTCTCTCACTTTACTCTTCAATATTCTTCAAAACTCTTACCCTAGCTACTTAGCTTCTCGTTTTCAGCATTTGTCCTCATATCACGAAAAAGATACTCGCACACGACATCATATCACACTCTCCATTCCTAAACACAGAACAACCTCCTACTCTTCATCTTTCACCGCGTCTGCAGCTCATCTCTGAAATTCTCTACCACAATATATCAAAGACTGTCGGACATTATATAGTTTCAAAAATAAGCTAAAATTTCCCTTTTTCAATTCAAATTCCCTTCAATTAGAAGCCCCTTTCTCTGCGAAAGTTTTGTAATATATGTATATATTTTTTTTCCTTCACTTTTTTTTCCTCTTGATCACCAGATGAATTTATTATCACAGCCTTTTTATTGAAGATTTTATGTAAATTAAGTATGTCTTTTTTATTATTGTATTACATTCCATTTGTTGTATTCTTCCTTACGTTTTCCCTGTTAACTATTGGTTGGGTCATTAGGTACGAAAAAACTGCCTACTGAAGGATTCACTGGAGGAAATGGTGAACGGGAGAAGAGTTCGGGGCAGAAGAAGATATCAAATGATTGACGACATCAAGATATATGGATCATATGAGGAGACAAAGAGGAAGACAGAAAATAGGAAAGACTGGAGAAACCTGAGATTGCAGTGAAAGAGCTGCCCTTAGGGAGAACACTAAGTAAATGAATGACCACAATCTAGACACACGATCATAGCAATGCTCAATATTATCTATTCCCTCCCACCGAACATCCTTATACTCATCTTCCTTCAGTGCAGTTGTTCCTCGACTTTGGAATTCCCTACCGAGCAATGTCACGGACTGTCAGACATCAAACCAATTTAAGACTAGACTAAGGAAATATTTTTCTAACAATTCTTGTTAACAATAGGCCTAATAGTTCTTTCGAATCCCTCAATTTTTAATTGTTTTGTATATTACAGGATTAATATATAATTTACCTCATTATTAATTATTATTATGATTGTTATTAATAATAATAATAATAATAATAATTTATTTTAGCTGGCAGAGTTAAGGCCGTAAGGCCTTCTCTTCCACTCAACCAGCAAAAAGTGTATATACATATGCATGAACTTACAAAGAATTCAACAACTTGATTTAGATTAAAGTTACATATATACAAGAGTTATTTACGAATTAAACAACAAAATACTATGAACTATTAATTAAACACTGAAATAAACTGTGTAGCAGAATTAAGCTAAAATACATAGAATGTTAATATATTTCAAATAATATTAGATAATAGAAAGAGATTATTATGAGACAATTTTGAAAATACAGCACAATCAGGATGATATCTAAAGAAAGAAGTAACAATGTAGTCAGTTATAGTTTAAATCAGTATGATTGGAGTGAAATGCTAATAAGGTTGTGTTTTAAGCTGTTTTTAAAGATGTTTATTGTCTTGCAGCCCCTAATACTTTGTGACAAGGAATTCCAATGACGCGAAGTGGATACTGTAAAAGAGGATTAATAACGAGATGTTCTATGAAGAGGTATACTTAGCGTGCCACAGATAAGTGATCTGGTATTTACGTCGTGGTTAGAGTATAGATAAGAGAAATGAGACGAAAGGTAATTTGGTGTTAAGGTGTGCAGAATTCGAAAGAGTAAAGACAAAGAGTGTAAAGTTCTGGGTTCTTTAAGTCGGAGCCACGAAAGACTTGCGAAGGACGGTGATATGTGATCATATCGTCGGATGTTGCACACGTATCTGACACACATATTCTGAGCTCGCTGTAACTTGAGTGACAGTTCAGAACTTAGATCACTTAACAAAACGTCACAATAATCGAAGTGCGGCATTATTATTACTATTACTATTATTATTACTATTACTATTAATTCTTATCAATGTTTATTATTGTTTCATTAACACTACTTATCTAACTTTCATTATTTACTTTATTTTATTATTCACTATTTCTACTCACTTTTATGTTGTATGGTCTATATATTAATATTATAATTACTGTAAGCTTAATTGAATATTAGATTCTGGCTAGACGGAAAAGAATGTCTACTGGCCTTAGCTCTGCCAGATTAAACACATAAATTATTATTATTATTATTATTATTATTATTATTATTATTATTATTATTATTATTAGTGATGTGTATTCTTCACCTGATATAATTAGGAACATTAAATTCAGACGTTTGAGATGGGCAGGGCGTGTAGCACGTATTTTATTTATTTTAGTAGGTTATTTTACTACGCTTTATCAACAGCTTAGGTTATTTAGCGTCTGAATGAGATGAAGGTGATAATGCCGGTGAAATGAGTCCGGGGTCCAGCACCGAAAGTTACCCAGCATTTGCTCATATTGGGTTGAGGGGAAAACCCCGGAAAAAAACCTCAACCAGTAACTTGCCCCAACCGGGAATCGAACCCGGGCCACCTGGTTTCGCGGCCAGACGCGCTGACCGTTACTCCACAGGTGTGGGCTGTAGCACGTATGGGCGAATCCAGAAATGCATATAGAGTGTTAGTTGGGAGGCCGGAGGAAAAAAAGACCTTTGGGGAGGCCGAGACGTAGATGGGAAGATAATATTAAAATGGATTTGAGAGAGGTGGGATATGATGATAGAGACTGGATTAATCTTGCACAGGATAGGGACCGATGGCAGGCTTATATGAGGGGGGCAATGAACCTCCAGGTTCCTTAAAAGCCAATAACTAATTATTATTATTATTATTATTATTATTATTATTATTATTATTATTATCATTATTATTAATAATAAGTGCAGACACACAAGAATATTGCGATTCTTCTGCTTAAAATCGATTCTGGCAATTTTACTGAAAGATACGTTGTCAGTATCCCTCTAAATGAGAAAGCTTTTTTTTTTAAATACAGTCTGTATACGTATACATAAACTACTGGACGGAGTTTGTTCAAAATCCTGAAATGAGCTTTTTCCGCCCCAATATCATAATGCCAATGTAGTACCGCGCTCCACGCTTTACAAACCTGTATACAAGGCTAATTTACTAGCAAGCAGAAGAAGCCAGTCTACAGCTCATCATTTTTGCCATTGTTACTGCTAACTGTCTCGCGAGAGGGATGTCAATAATGATCTGATGAGAAACAGACGACTATGATTTCCGCTCCGTTGCGTATCAGAGTGTAATGGAGACAATCACAAACGTCGTGTGCATGCAATTTCATACGGGATGGGAACGTGTGGGGGTGAGGAGTAATATAAACCCTTGGCATTGTCAAACAGACTCAAACTTAATTATCTCTGCAAGGAGAGTAAAACAAAAGACGTCGTCGTCCTGGGAAATGTGCCAAGATGTTGCCTTGACACCGTGTCATGTTCGCCGTGTCATAGCGGCAACTTCTCCGCCACTATAGTGATGCGTGTAGCATAAAAGCAGAATTGCAGGCACACTATGAAGTTCATAAATAGAGCAAGCGCGGGAAATTATTACACTCTAGAGCTCCATATCCCTTTCAAGTTAGGATCCGTTTACAGGGGGCGTAGGTGGTATTGTGGAGCCGTGGTAAATACAAACCATCTGAGAAACCCAAAACCCTGTCGGAAAAGGTTAATTCTCCGGGAGTAATAAATCAATCAGTCAATTATGGAGAAAACAAGTCGGGTAAAGGTTAGTAATATTGTTCTTTTGGAGAATTTATTACAATTTTACTGAGCAAGAGGAAAATCGGCCATGTATTATGGGTCCCTATCACCACGGCATGGCGCGTCCTCAGGTTGCGGATAGAGGAGACGGCCTCCAGATATAATAATAATAATAATAATAATAATAATAATAATAATAATAATAATAATAATAATAATAATAATAATAATAATAATAATAATAATGTTTTATTTTCGCTGGCACAGTTAAGGCCATAAGGCATTCTCTTCCACTCAACCAGCCTTAATCAATACAATACATATTTAAATTACAAATATTTACACTACACTTAAAAGGTTCTCCAGCTATATTCTTCAGTTAAGTTTTAAAGACTAGTGGACTACATATTTATTTAAATTTAGATCAACCTATAAGGTAAAGTAGTAACTTAATTTATGAGCTAATTTAATTCAATCAATTATAATTAATTTAAGATTTGAGATAGCTAGTAAAATGATGAAAATTAATTTAATATAAGCTTACTAGGACTATGTTACAGGGAGAAAAAAATATATATAAATCTAAAATATATTTCTATAATGAGAATATTAATGTAATTGTCATTAGAGGTTTTGTAAATCTATTTAGAGAAATTAATGATAATAATAATGGACAGATGTTAGTTTCATTATAGGTAACAAATATTAATCAGCAATTAATCTGTTAAGTAAGAATTTATGTAATTTTGACCTAAATGAAGTTATTGTCCAACAACCCCTTACAACACTCGCAAGCGAGTTCCAATTTCTAGTAACTGAAACTGTATAAGATGAAGAATATAAAGATGTCTTGTGGTAGGGTATAATGAGTAAATTGTTATGATGAGATCTTGTGTTATAATGAGATCTTGGAGGGTAGCTGCGAATATATTGAATAAGCAGTCGCGGACAGCCGATAAGGGATGGTCCTCCAGCTTGGGGGTTGGGCGAAGGGCTAAAACTCATCACCGTAAAAAAACAGCTTGTTACGAAACCTAACAATAAGCCTCGGAATGGGACTGATTCTCCGGCACAACCACAGCAAAGTGTTAGTTGGGAGGCCGGAGGGAAAAAGACCTTTGAGATGCCGAGACGTAGATTGGAAGATGATATTAAAATGGATTTGAGAGAGGTGGGATATGATGGTAGAGGCTGGATTAATCTTGCTCAGGATAGGGACCAATGGCGGGCTTATGTGAGAGTGGCAATGAACCTCCGGGTTCCTTAAAAGCCAGTAAGTAAGTAAGTAAGCAAGAAGAAGATCGTTTCTTTGCATCAACGTATTAAGAGAATGTTCGTGGACAAGTTTCTGCACAAAAGCGGTCCTTCTCTCGCTCAGTAAAATTGTAATCAATTCTCAAAAAGAGCTGTCACAATATTACTTGTATCGCAGTATTACCAACCTTTACCCTAATCTAAAAGGTTCAAGAGCGAGTAAGCTTACGCGTCCTTACTAGGAGTCTTGGGAATAATCTTAACATTCATGTGAGCTCCTAGCCTAAAGACCACTTGTCTCGCTTCGTTCAAACTGTCCCATTTAAGAACGTAAGTAAATATTGCAAAAGGAAAGGCCGAAAGAACAGTAAACTAGAAAGAAAGATAAATCACAGAATTAATATTTGAGGATAAAAATTCGCGCAGGCGCCGGGGATCGAACCCGGGTCCTTGGTTCTACGTACCAAGCGCTCTGACCACTGAGCTACGCCGAATTCAATCCACAGCACCGGATCGAATCCTCCTCCTTCAGTGTTTCCCTTTGTGGTCTGGTGCTGTGGTTCGGCGTAGCTCAGTGGTCAGAGCGCTTGGTACGTAGAACCAAGGATCCGGGTTCGATCCCCGGCGCCGGAGCGAATTTTTCTCCGCAAATATTATTTGTCAACATTACAGAGATTATTCTGTAGGACAAATTAATAAATTCATAATAAATCACAGAAGATTAAGTCAGCCCAGTCGTCGAGACGAGGGACAAAAGAATCACCGAGGCAAAATCAAGTGCCAGCCGAAGAGACAAAAACCACCGTCAAGCCGAAGTTAAATGAACACCAGAATTTGAAAGTACGAAATGTATATTGGTGGATGATAGGTCCTTGATCCATTTCTCTTAACGCTTTGGGAAATCACCGGGAAAACTACAGACAGGACGACTGATCTCAATTGAAGAGTGGTTTTCAAAAACGATGCTAAGTCATAAATATATAAACGATTTTTTATTTTGTAGGTTAACGTTATTATGTCCCATACATCTACACAGGAATACACTTAAAAATTTCCTAACGGTGTTATGTTCCATGTTATTCACATTATAATCTCTCAATTTTTTTCGAAGTGTCCTAAGTAACAAATATGAATGTTTCAAACAGTGCTAAGTCATTGTGATTTTTTACATTTTAGATCCAATTTTTTATTTTATTGTGATTTTGCTATTGAACAAAACCAAATGTACCAACCCTAATTTGAGTGTGCTGATTACAGATCTGAAGTCCATTTTTTTCTATCACGTCAAAACTTTAAAATAATAACATTTTAAATTTTTAATTATGATGTGTGACACTATATTCAGGTCAAAACTGAGTGCTCTTGAACTCGAAGCTTGGGATACATTTGTACTAGTGTCAATTAGGTTTTTAGGAAATTAACGAGCTGATAATTATCCTGAGCTAGTATATAACATGCTTAGAGCATTTCAGAATCTAGGTTGTATTTTTTTACTTGGTTATTTAACGCTGTATCAACTACGAGATTATTTAGCGTCGATGGATTTGGTGATAGCGACATATTTGGCGAGATGAGGCTAAGTATTCGCCATAGATTACCTGACATTTGCCTTACGGTTGGGGAAACCCTCGGAAAAACCCAATCAGGTAATCAGTCCAAGCGGGAATCGAACCCGCGCCCGAGCGCAACTCCGGATCGTCAGGGAAGCGCCTTAACAGACCGAGCTACGCCGGTGGCTTCTAGGTTGTTGTATATCTTTAAAACTGCACTATCTTCATTCACACCTTGACTTTTTTCCATCAAATCTCGGCGCTGTAAGTGGTGAACATGGTGAGAGGTTCCATCAGGACATAATCAACGATGGAATCCAGGTACCAAGGCCAATATGGTTGGAACCTGATGGGTGATTTCTGCTGGTTCCTACAGCGAACAACCACATGCAGAGGTTTGAAGCACTTTTAACAGAGTTTTTAGTGCTTACTACATATTGTAAGTGTACATATCTTCTTATAAATGTGTTTAAAATAATATAATATAACAATTTACAAATAATTATAAACTAAGCTCAATTTATATCTCTGACTTTACGGTACAGGTATGTACTGAATAGTAAGATTTAGAATTAATGTTACAGCCCCATAACTCAAAAACCTGACGTGCTACGATAAATCGGATTCCAGATTTGTAATCAGCGCATCAATTTCAGTGTAGAATACGTGGAATTTCCTCAGTAGCAGAAAAAAAAAGTTTTTTTTGTAGGCCAGTGTTATCTGCCGGCATCTCTGGTCAGACGATAATTTGATGACCCGTTACTTCTCAATTTTTATTACAGATCGCGTAAAAAACGTGACTTTGGAAGATAAAAAACAAAATAGGGGAAAGCAATAGCATTTCAGTTTCCGAGGAAATTACTAAAAGGCTTTAAAATTCAGTTGATGATAATCACGACGACAACGTTGGTGATGACGGATATGTAAGTACATATCAGACTGACAGCGCGAATTTCAACGCTTAAAGTTTGCAACATTGCACGCACCCTTTTGTCACTGTAACTAGTGCTCTTTTTCAGGCATAGGATATCTCGTATGCAGTGATTCAGACCAATACAACTTGTAACAAATTATTTTTATTTATTTTATTGGGTTATTTTACGACGCTGTATCAACATCTCAGGTTATTTAGCGTCTGAATGATATGAAGGTGATAATGACGGTGAAATGAGTCCGGGGTCTAGCACCGAAAGTTACCCAGCATTTGCTCGTATTGGGTTGAGGGAAAACCCCGGAAAAAACCTCAACCAGGTAACTTGTCCCGACCGGATCCGAACCCGGGCCACCTGGTTTCGCGGCCAGACGCGCTGACCGTTACTCCACAGGTGTGGACTGTAACAAATTTCCAAAGCCTTCTACAGATTCCATATTAGCGACGTCACATTTAAAATAAATGCGAAACACATGCCGAAGGAAGCTGTGAGCATCAATTACAGATAAAACTAAGCTACGAGAACATTTCACTCGACCTGCAAGAGGGCGGATGAGGGAAATTACATAGTGGAAGAGGAGAGTAATTTATACTGGACTAATGAAAGGCATGCAATTTGCGCAAGAAGCTGTCCCTCTAGACAGCTAACATATTTCCTGCGCCATTTTCTACTCACGCTGCACGTGCTCGACTATTTTAAATGTGCATCATTGCCCCCCTCCTCCTCCTTAGCTTGTAACCACCTTAATTTCGATTCCGCTTCTTATTAAAGTTACTGATATGAACGACTCAGGATTCTTGTGTAAACTTTCATTAAATTATTTCAGTGCGGAACGTTTTATGTCACATACAACTTATATGGCTATTTTTCTTCTGAACTTGCTCTTCATTCAAGTAGGGCTTATTTGTCCTGAAAGTGTGAAAATTAGAGCACCATAAGTCAGCATAGCACAAGAACACTGCTGGGACAACTTGGGACGGAAATATTAAACCAGTGAACATATCTTGTCGAATATTTGAGTTATGATATGTAATATATATTATGTTGTATATTATAGTTTTTGTTGTGATGTGTTCTGCTAATTTTATGTTTAAACTATATAATATCACATTATATTAATATACTAACCGTACCCGTGCGCTCCGCTGCACCCGTTAGAAATAAATATAAAGTAATTACATAATTAAAATAGGACATTTGATCCAGGAAACATTCGTGTTTGATAGAAGGATAAATCGTTTAATATGTTACTTAATTTAAATTGCATCCAAATAATTAAAATCCGACCATTTTGGTCCAGAGAGCACTCATTTGGTGCAATGACAATTCCTTTAACATGTTTCTAATATTTATTACATGCAACCATAGTTTAATGAACATTGACAACATTTAGATTTAATGTGTATACTTTATTTTACTTGTTATAGATTTCCATTGAATTATGGTAATAACTTAATTTTAACCCTTGTTTTCTACGTATTCAGTAAATGGCGTTTGGCCCACTATGGTTCTGAACCCTTCAAATAACTTAAATTATGTTATATAATATAACATTACATATATTATATTACATTATATTATATTATATTATATTATATTATATTATATTATATTATATTATATTATATTATATTATATTATATTATATTATATTATATTATATTACATTATATATTATATTATATTATATCATATCATATCATATATCACATTACATTACATTATATTATATTATATTATATTATATTATATTATATTATATTATATTATATTATATTATATTATATTATATTATATTATATTATATTATATATTATATTATAATAATGTTATGTTTTATTTAACGACGCTCGCAACTGCAGAGGTTATATCAGCGTCGCCGGATGTGCCGGAATTTTGTCCCGCAGGAGTTCTTTTACATGCCAGTAAATCTACTGACATGAGCCTGTCGCATTTAAGCACACTTAAATTCCATCGACCTGGCCCGGGATCGAACCCGCAACCTTGGGCATAGAAGGCCAGCGCTATACCAACTCGCCAACCAGGTCGACTATTATATTATATTATATTATATTATATTATATTATATTATATTATATATTATATTATATATGATATTATATCAGAAGTTACTGTAATAACATTATAGCATTATGTCCATCTAGAGAAACTACACTTTCCAATGGTGAAATAATAATTAATTATACAAATCGGTTAATTTAGCTTCCGATATCACTTCATACAAACACATAAACATTCTCTGTAGGCTATCGTTCATAGCTTCCGATTGTTGCTGTCCAAGGCCCCTTATACAGTAGACGAAGTCATTTGTTTTTTAATTCATTACACGGCCTTAGATGGCAGTTATTTTAATTTTAAAACTCATTTATCTCATTAAATATCAGTCCTATCAAAATTTTTCACGGAATAAAACGTATCGCAAATTATTTTTAAAGAAACTTTGGTACGTAACATTTTTCACAAAAATCAATAATAAGCGAGATATTTCGATTTATTTAATTCAGGCCCCCTTATAACCCCCCTTTTAAATAATGTATTTTGAATGCCATATAGCCTAAAATATAAGTTACAACGAACTTAATTTATATTCCAATTTTCATCGAAATCCGTTCAGCCATTATCGCGTGAAAAGGTAACAAACATACAGACAGACAGACAGACAGACATACAAACAAAAATTTCAAAAAAGCGATTTTCGGTTTCAGGGTGGTTAATTATATATGTTAGGACCAATTATTTTTGGACAATCGAAAATTTCCAGAAAAATTTCGGCTACAGGTTTATTATTAGTATAGATTATATTACCGGTTGTTCTTTATGGTTGTGAAACTTGGACTCTCACCTTGAGAGAGGAACACAGGTTAAGGGTCTTTGAGAATAAGGTGCTTCGGAAAATATTTGGGGCTAAGAGGGATGAAGTTACAGGAGAATGGAGAAAGTTACACAACACAGAACTGCACGCATTTTATTCTTCACCTGACATAATTAGGATCATTAAATCCAGACGTTTGAGATGGAGAGGGCATGTAGCACGTATGGGCGAACCCAGAAATGCATATAGAGTGTTAGTTGGGAGGCAGGAGTGAAAAAGACTTTTAGGGGGGCCGAGACGTAGATGGGAAGATAATATTAAAATGGATTTGAGGGAGGTGAGATATGATGATAGAGAATGGATTAATCTTGCTCAGGATAGGGACCAATGGCGGGCTTATGTGAGGGCGGCAATGAAGCTCCGGGTTCCTTAAAAGCCAGTAAGTAAGTATATTAATATATTTTCATTTCATTTAGTGTTCTGCCCAAGCACAGGTCTATCACTGCAAACCCAGCTTTCTCCAATCTTTCGTATTTTTTGTCTTCCTTTTCGTTTCCTCATATGATCCATATATCTTAATGTTGTCTATCATCTGACTTTTCTTCTACCCCGAACTCTTCTCCCGTTCACATTCCTTCCAGTGTATCCTTCAGTAGACAGTTTCTTCTCAGCCAGTGAACCGACCAATTCTTTCCTCTTCTTGATCAGTTTCAGCATCATTCTTTCTTCACCCACTCTTTCCAACACAGCTTAATTTCTTACTCTCTCTGTCCACTTCACAAGTTCCATTCTTCTCCATATCCACATTTCAAATAATATATATATATATATATATATATATATATATATTCTATATTATATATTACACACTGTTTTCTTTAGTCAACTGTCCGAAGACAGGTCTGAACCTCACAAATGATACCAAGAAGACACCACTCATAAGGCAACTAGGCCAGGAGGTAATGGGTAGGGTGGCCAGTTCCCTTCCCCCCTCCATTGCATACATCGCCAATTAGCTAATATTCCACTAATCAGACTTCAGATGCATACAAACAATTATTCTTCCTCTGACACATATCGCCAAGTGAGATAATAGATGTAAGTTATATTATGTTATGTTATGTTATGTTATGTTATGTTATGTTATGTTATGTTATGTTATGTTATGTTATGTTATGTTATGTTATGTTATGTTATGTTATGTTATGCAATGCTATTATATTATATTATATTATATTATATTATATTATATTATATTATATTATATTATATTATATTATATTATATTATATTATATTATATTATATTATATTATATTATATTATATTATTATTACAGTACATACATTCATAGTGTTCTACCCAAGGGCAGGTCTTTCACTTCAAAACCCGGCATTATCCAGTCTTTCCTATTTCTGTCTTTCTCTTTGTCTTCTATTATCACTCCTCCAATGTTCTCAAAACAGTTCAAGTACATTCAGTTTTGTTTCTATGAAATCAGAGTGCACTAGTAGCATTGTCTTCGCAGAAATTTAATGATCTCAGCATTACGTGATTTTATTGTCGCAGGTGTCTAAATACATTCACTTTTGGTTCTACGAAATCAGAGTAAAAGTCTGAATGACACCTAGGCGATGCATATTTTCGCCCTGGCTATTGAAAAATTATACTTACACGGCTAGTATGTACACAGAGTAGCAGCTAGTCTCATGTTAAAGTGGGAAACGACCCAACTTATACACTAAGGACAAGTATCCATTATCGTCGCAGGAATTTCATGTCCTCAACAGTAATTAAATTGGTTTTATTACTCACATAATTTTTATATTTCTTGGAAATTATTCTTACTTTTATCAGAGAGAAATTTTAAAATTGGATAATAAATCGGAAAAAACAACAAAGATATTCAATATGTATGCATTTAAGTATGCAAAATAAAAATGTATGTGCATTTAAAAGGAAAAACCCTCGAAATATGCATTTATGCAAACTTTACTTGGTTTCATTTGAATGTAAAAACCATGATCGGCAAAGATCAGCTTTTACTTTCTCAATATGATAAATTAATAAAAACATGCAATTACATGAAGTTCCTCGATCTAATGATAATAGTAATAATAATAATTATTATTATTATTATTATTATTATTATTATTATTAACAATAACAAATATAAATGATACTCGGAAGGAAATTAAACACAGAATAAATATGGGAAATGCCTGTTATTATTCGGCTGAGAAGCTTTTATCATCCAGACTGTTGTCAAAAAATCTGAAAGTTAGAATTTATAAAACAGTTATATTACCGGTTGTTATTAATGGTTGTAAAACTTGGACTCTCACTTTGAGAGAGGAACATATTAAGGGTGTTTGAGAATAAGGTGCTTAGGAAAATATTTGGGACTAAGAGGGATGACGTTACAGGAGAATGGAGAAAGTTACACAACACAGAACTGCACTCTTTGTATTCTTCACCTGACATAATTAGTAACATTAAATCCAGACGTTTGAGATGGGCAGGCATGTAGCACGTATGGGCGAATCCAGAAATGCATATAGAGATTTATTTTTTATTTTTTAATTATTTATTTATTTATTTATTTTAGTTTGGAGACTGGAGGGAAAACGACCTTTGGGGAGGCCGAGACGTAGATGGGAAGATAATATTAAAATGGATTTGAGGGAGGTGAGATATAATGATAGAGACTGGATTAATCTTGCTCAGGATAGGGACCAATGGCGGTCTCCTTAAAAGCCAGTAAGTAAGTATTATTATTATTATTATTATTATTATTATTATTATTATTATTATTATTATTATTATTATTTTATTATTTTCTGGTTTTATATTTTATGTTCTTATAAAAAATTTAAACCAAGTGCAACTTACAAACATTCCTTTAAAATAGCAACTGTAAATTAAAAAACTTTTAAGGAACACTTCGTGCGTTGCCTAGCGACTCTCTATCCCAGCAACAGTATTTACGCGGCTGATTTTCTTTAGAGATTTAACACACTGAACCTCCTCGTCATCGTCCTCTTTCTCCCTTTTCAGAATTGAGTGACGTAGCTCTAATCCCTCTGCGTTAAGTTTGTGCACTAAATCATGAGGTGCGCTTCCCTTCTGTTTTCCGTCTTTATTTCAATCCCCACGCGTCTTTTCAGTGGGCACTTGGGTTGAATAAAATATTCACGTCTACCAACTACCAAATGTCGAATTTTCCTGGGCCTTCCAACGACCATCTCTAGGCAAAGTACGGTCTGGGGAGGGCGAATAAAGACCATAGCCTTGAATAAATTGGGATGAGGAGGAAGGTTCCGTCGCTATAAAATTTTCAAGTCTAGTTCTAGCCGTGTGACCCGGTTAGAATGTACAGAGCTTCCCGCTTTGAATGTCCGTCCGCATCACAGTTGGCTCAACATATTTCCAACACACTAGTTCCGTTCGATGCATGCTGGGAATCTGTCAGGTTCACAATAGGCCTACATTTTGAAGTTCGCATCGTGAAAGGAAGCAAATTCCGCATAGGCTAGCAACACTTTTATGGGGACAGTCAAAGACACGGGATTAATTGTATATTTTTAAAAGAGCATCAGCCAACAAACATTTTGTATTGGGAAATTGAAACAAAATTCAATTCAAAATAATAAAAAGTGGACAATTAAGTATATTTTGATGTAGCCAAGTTCTATGGTTCAATTTTGATTCTCAAACAAGAGATTGTAATGCAAATCTAGTCTTTCAGGTGAAGCTCCCTGTAAAGGAGATTTGAATAATTTCAAGGGAAAAATTGCTCCGGGGCCGGGTATCGATCCCGGGACCTCTGGTTGAACGTACCAGCGCTCTACCACTGAGCTACCCGGGAACTCCACCCGACAACGTCTCAACTTTTCCCTTTATATCCACACAACTCGCGTGGGCTGACGATACGCCAGAGACCCACAACGGGTGCACACAATCTCTGTGTGACTTGGAATTGTGGTTTTCTGTTAACGTACACAGTAACGTATATATTATGCAAATCTAGTCTTTCAGGTGAAGCTCCCTGTAAAGCAGATTTGAATAATTTCAAGGGAAAAATTGTTCCGGGGCCGGGTATCGATCCCGGGTCCTCTGGTTGAACGTACCAGCACTCTACCACTGAGCTACCCGGGAACTCCACCCGACAACGTCTCAACTTTTCCCTTTATATCCACACAACTCGCGTGGGCTGACGAAACTCCAAAGACTGTGTACGTTAACAGAAAACCACAATTCCAAGTCACACAGAGATTGTGTGCACCCGTTGTGGGTCTCTGGCGTTTCGTCAGCCCACGCGAGTTGTGTGGATATAAAGGGAAAAGTTGAGACGTTGTCGGGTGGAGTTCCCGGGTTGCTCAGTGGTAGAGCGCTGGTACGTTCAACCAGAGGTCCCGGGATCGATACCCGGCCCCGGAACAATTTTTCCTTTGAAACTATTCAAGAGATTGTAATACTTGTATTGTATTGTATTGTATTGTATTTATTAACATTCTATGGTATTCATACATTGCTTACAGTTAGAATATGGAACAACTCAAAAAACTTAATACTATTATAAAATCTTAATTCATAGTCACAGTCTAGATGAAATATATACAGATGAGATTTACAATATAGTCTACTAGTACAACACAAAGTTTTAGTTTATCAATTTCATGAAGTGTTATTGAATGTCATGAATTCACCTACAGAATAGAAGGCGTGAGAAATTAGGTACTTCTTCAATTTGGCTCTAAATAATTTTATGTTTTGAGTTTCATTTTTTATATCGATAGAGAAGCTGTTAAAAATTTTTACTGCCATATAACGCACTCCTTTTTGATAGCACGATAGACTTGCCGATGGAGTATGAAAGTCATTTTTGACGTGTATTTATGCTATGAACTGTTGAATTAGTTACAAAGTTTTCGCGATTACATACGAGGAAGATTATTAATGAAAAAATATACTGACAAGCCATGGGCATTATTTGAATTTTTTTGAAAATAGTCCTACACGATTCCCTAGAATTGGCACCTACTATTATTCTAATTACTCTTTTTTGTAATAGAAATATTAATTACTTATGGCTTTTAAGGAACCCGGAGGTTCATTGTCTCCCTCACATAACACCGCCATCGGTCCCTATCCTGAGCAATATTAATTCAGTTCTACCATCATATCCCACTTCACTCAAACCCATTTTAAAATTATCCACCCATCTACGTCTCGACCTCCACAAAGGGTCTTATTACCTCCGGCCTCCCAACTAACACTCTATATGTGTTTCTGGATTCGCCCATTCGTGCTACATGCCCTGCCCATCTGAAACGTCTGGATTTAATGTTCATAGTCTGCTGTCAAAAAATCTGAAAGTTAGAATTTATAAAACAGTTATATTGCCGGTTGTGCCGTATGGTTGTGAAACTTGGACTCTCACTTTGAGAGAGGAACAGAGATTAAGGGTGTTTGGGAATAAGGTTCTTAGGAAAATATTCGGAGCTAAGAGGGATGAAGTTACAGGAGAATGGAGAAAGTTACACAACACAGAACTGCACGCATTGTATTCTTCACCTGGCATAATTAGTAACGTTAAATTCAGACGTTTGAGATGGGCAGGGCATGTAGCACGTATGACGAATCCAGAAATGCATATAGAGTGTTAGTTGGAAGACCGGAGGGAATAAGGTCTAAGTATCAGTAATCCACTGTCATCAGTGTTGTATAACATTATTTGGAAGATTTTTTACCGCTACAATCAGAAAATATCAGTATCCAGTCACCGAATTGTGTTTTACAACTACTGTACTTCATTTCAATTCTCATGGGATCTGCCCAAGATCAAACTCAATCTCCTTTAGTATGAAGCCATCAGTTAACACATACGGTTGGGCGTCAGAATAGATCAAAGTGCAGACGAGATATTTATAAGTGTTGTAGGGAAACAAAGTCAAGCCAATAGTCTGTTGAAGACTTGCATCTCTAGAATTAACCTGAATTCCAAAGATTATAAACAGGAGTTACAAAGACATACCTGCTGACAGGTTCATCCTCAGTGAATGCCGCAGTTTTTCTCAATTCCCTGCTCACGTTTACGACACAAGTGTAGCCCATTCGTCCCACTTTAAGGATACAAGACGCTGGAGAAACCCATTTTTTACACTTCCAACTAGGGAATTTTATACCGTTCGTACAGAAAACTGTGAGATAGGTGAGAGTGTAGTCACAGAACCAAAACCAAGCCAAGGTATGGTAATTTAAAAGAAAGACACATAGATCAAAATTTAATAATCATGTGACGAGAAACATAATTCATTTTCTTTCTTATTCTCTTTAACCTCCCCTTTTTTTGTCGAAATCACGCACTAATGTGGATAGGGGAGGGAGGTTCAAACCCAATCCCGTGGTCGGGAGATAAATTTATTTTTTTTATCCAAGTCAGTAATCGAACTTCTGATCGCTTGATTGGAAAGTTCATGAGCTATCCACATTGAGAAACTTATTAGAAAGGAAAAATGCGATAATAGTACATTATGCAACGAGCCTATAATAGTAGTAATTAAGACGCAAGTATGTTTGTTTATGAAATGAGCGCAAGCGAGTTTCATAATTTTCATACGAGCGTCTTAATTACCATTATAGGCAAGTTTCATACTACTTTTTATGCTCGACCATATTTCTAACTTGAAATTATTCAAAAGTAGGTCATGTTATGGTTATGTGAGTAGCGAACTGACCTGAATTGTGAGATGTGCGCAGACGCGAAAGTATTGATTTTTTCCGAGGCCGAATGTCATTGACCTTGATATAACGTAGAGAATAAGATGAATTTAGTCTTGATATAACCTGGGAATTGATTTAGAATTGAAAAACGAGATGACAAATTGAATTTATTTGAATATTATTTACAATTAACGCTAACTAGTCAACAGCATTTTTTGTGCCGACAAACAGAATGCTGATTATTACTAAGTCTTGTGCGCTGATTACGAATATGTAATCAGATTTTTTCCATTACGTCAGGTTTCCGAGCACTGCAACAATGTTGTATTTTATGAATAGCCATAAATACAGTGCGGGCGGGAAGTAACTAGGTATTATTAATTGACTGTGGAACTTTTAATATTGATGCAACCATAATGAAAATTGTGTGTACATGTAAATCATTAAATAGAGTTTGAACTTTTGCGCGTCCGTAGTATAGATGGTGGCCGTGAGGGGCGGTTCGCGCAACAATAGCAAAGGTGGTCGATCATCTGTTTGTTCGCGAACGAACTGCACGCTAGGAAGTGTGGAATTCCGTTGTTTTCGTTCAGAGATGGTGCCATACAGAGAAAGGAAGGAATGCCACAATCCATCCAGAGACAATAAATAATTGGAAGAACGGATTCGGAGCATTATCACCAATGCCCCACGCAACTTCCTCCAGAAATCTGTGGATTCCATTACCGGCCGCTTAGGAAACTGGTGGAAGCCACAGGAGCCTACGTTTAATTTCGATATATGCATACGTATTCCCATTTAACGAGGTAGACATGAAATAAATTTCAATAATTTAGTTTTATAAATATAGAATTTATACACATTTTTCTATACCTAGTATACATGTATCAAGTCCCTCTTCACTTGACACATCTGAATCATGGTTTGATACTTGAAAGAAAATATACACTTACAGGGTGCCTGGTAATGAAAACAGAGACAGTCAGTCTGTATTTTGTTTAGTTCAGGTGTAGAGGTTTTGTTAGTAGTGTGAACTGTTCTGTGTGAAATAAAATGAAGCAAAGTCGTAGTTGTAAAAACTTTCCGAACCAATGGTATGGCGTGAACAAAAGAACCACGAAGATGACTGTTATTTCTGCTTAACCAATGTTACTGGATTTTCTTAAAAAAATAAGAGACTCATTCAATTTCCTAGTCTCCCATCAGCTATAAGACCAATACCTCATGGAGAAAATTTACCTGTTCCCATTCCACTTTCCACATGGCAAGAAGAATCGGAATCTGACGTAACGTCATCTGATGATGTGCAGCCCTCTACATCAAGGGATGACGTCTACATTCCAGATGAAGAGAGAGAAGAAAAGCCAGATTTAAAACATAGGTGGAACTCAACGGTCTGGTACGTGATTTGCACTTAACTAAACAGCTGACTGAGCTTCTAGAATCTCGTCTTCAGGAATGGAAGGTGCTGGATAAAGATGCTAATGTTTCAGTATTTAGAAACATAAATAAAGATCTATTATCATTTTTCATAGTTACAGATTCTGGAGTTTACATGGACGATGTAAATGGACTGATTAAAACTAGGTATTACATATAATGCTGAAGAGTGGCGCTTATTTATAGATGCTTCTAAAATTAGTCTGAAAGCAGTTTTGTTACACAATCGTAATAAACTTTCCTATATATCTGTAGCATACAGTGCAGCAATGAAAGAAACACACGAAAACATGCGTCGTATTCTTGAAGTCATTAAAATATGAAAACCATTGTTGGCATATTTGCGGGATCTTAAAGTCTTCTACATGGAATGCAGAGTGAATTCACTAAATTTGCTTCTTTCCGTGCCTTTGGGACAGCCGAGATACTCAACATCACTATACAGTATAATCAAGGAATGGCCAAGAAGAGAAGATTCACCCCTGGGAAACATAATGTAAAATTTAAACCTTTAGTTGACCCACACAAATATATCTCCATCCTTTACACATTAAATTAGAGCTCATGAAGAAGTTGAAAGGTATGGACACAACAGGCAAAGGTTTCAAATATCTACGAAGAATATTTCCTGGCTTGAGAGCTGCAAAATTAAAAGAAGGAATATTCATTCAATGATGCGTGATCGATTTTTTTTAATTACCTCCAAACGAACATGTAGCATGGGAGTCATTTAAAAGTGTTGTGACTGAGTTCCTCGGCAACAAGAAGGAAGAAAATAATGACAACTAGTTCAGAGACTCTTTCAAAATTGTAAGAATTTTGGATACAGGATGTCTGTCAAAATTCACTTCCTGCATTCTCATTTACATTTTTTCCTAAAAACTTGGGTGCAGTGAATGAAGAACAAGGCAAACGCTTTCACCAAGACATTTTATAGATGGAACAGCGTTATAAAGGGAGATGGGATCCATCTATGATGAGTGATTACTACTCGTTCTTACAAAGAGAGAATACTAAAACACACACAAAAAGTGTTTTAAAGCGACGCCTCCTTCCACTACGTAAATGTAAATAGCTATTTACGTCATTATAACATGAAGGATACTTTATTTTTAGTATTAACACCACTATAATAGTGAAAAACTATGTTTATGCATTCTGCATTAGATATTAAAGATGTAGAACTGCTTAGTTAGTATCGAACTTTTCAGAAGTGTAATAAGGGTAATAACTGAAAATCTGAGGGTGCTGCTGAAAAATGGGTTCCATTTTTGGATTCAGCATGGCAAATATGTGGATAGTAACAATGTTTCATTTCGGCACAAATTTCAAAGTTAAAATTTGTTGACTAGTGTTATTATAGTAACAGAACATAACCTTCTGCGACAGTATTGGATTTCCAACCTCCGTGACTTTTCGCTAATTGTCTTTCGATTGCATATCCGAGAATAATCGATACTTGCGGTTTTATAATGGTACAAAGGTGATTTGTCATTGGCTGAACACCTGAACTTTAATGAATAGGTGTACTTTAATGAGGTGCATTAAAGGGCTACTATCAGTTGTATAATTACTACATTTCGGCATGGACGAGCATAAATAATTTAAAATAATGCGATCATCCCTCAACTGCAACACAAAAACATAAAAATGATTTATTCAGTATATTTTTTTCTCGTATTTATTTTTACCTTTCTCTTTTTCAACAGCTAACTCTCCTTCCTTGTCTTTTCTTCCTCCTCTTTATTACTTCTTAACCGTTTCATATTTTCCTTTCTTCTTACCATTTTTCGTTCCTTTCGTCCTTCCAGTAACGTAATAATATAGTACTACTTACTTACTGGCTTTTAAGGAACCCGGAGGTTCATTGCCACCCTCACATAAGCCCGCCATTGGTCCCTATCCTGAGCAAGATTAATCCAGTCCCTACCATCATATACCACCTCCCTCAAATCCATTTTAATATTATCTTCCCATCTACGTCTCGGCCTCCCCAAAGTTCTTTTCCCCTCTGGTCTCCCAACTAACACTCTATATGCATTTCTGGATTCGCCCATAAGTGCTACATGCCCTGCCCATCTCAAAGGTCTGGATTTAATGTTCCTAATTATGTCAGGTGAAGAATACAATGCGTGCAGCTCTGCGTTGTGTAACTTTCTTCATTCTCCTGTAACTTCATCCCTCTTAGTCCCAATTATTTTCCTAAGAACCTTATTCTCAAAAACCCTCAATCTCTGTTCCTCCCTCAAAGTGAGAGTCCAATTTTCACAGCCATACAGAACAACCGGTAATATAACTGTTTTATAAATTCTAACTTTCAGATTTTTTTACAGCAGACTAGATGACAAAAGCTTCTCAACCGAATAATAACAGGCATTTCCCATATTTATTCTGCGTTTAATTTCCTCCCAAGTGTCATTTACATTTGTTACTGTTGCTCCAAAATATGTGAATTTTTCCACCTCTTCGAAGGATAAATCTCCAACTTTTATAGTTCCATTTCGTACAATATTCTGATCACGAGACATAATCATATACTCAGTCTTTTCGGGATTTTTCTTCCAACCCTATCTCTTTACTTGCTTCAAGTAGAATTTCCGCGTTTTCCCTAATCGTTTGTGGATTTTCTCCTAACATATTCACGTCATCCGCATAGACAAGAAGCTGATGTAACCCGTTCAATTCCAAACCCTCTGTGTTATCCTGAACTTTCCTAATGGCATATTCTAGAGCGAAGTTAAAAAGTAAAGGTGATAGTGCATCTCCCTGCTTTAGCCCGCAGTGAATTGGAAAAGCATCAGAACGTATTAATATAGGCTTATAATAATTACAATAATAATAATAATAATAATAATAATAATAATAATAATAATAATAATAATAATAATATTGATAATAATAATGATGATAATAATATTGATGATAATAATAACATTATTAATAATAATGATATTAATGATAATAATAATAATAAAATAATAATAATAAAAATAATAATACAACAATAATAAAATAATAATAATAATAAAAATAATAATAATAATAAAGTAATCACTATACTATGGTTCTCCATCATGAGATGGTAGATTTTCGCAGTCGGAGATAATGGACAGGTGCCGTGGGTCACCCATCTTACCAGCTCCTCTCTATTGGCCACCCCGTAGTCCTGACCTCACAACCTGTGAAAATGCGCTGTGGGATTTCAACAAGAGAATTGTTGCACAGGAACAGTACGACACCATTGATGAACTGAAGGACGCCGTGCTACGCGCTTTCCAACAGATTACACCAGCAATGCTGAGGCGAATTCACACCGAATCTGGCGACGCACTGTTTTGTGTGAGGAGATGATGGGGGACATACTGACTCTTTGGACAAACAGTAATTCAGAGTTATATTGGAGGAAAAAGATCTTCAGAAGCTTGGGGAGTGTTGAAAAATCTGATAAGTAAAGGACGCAACAAAATAAATATTCAGGGAATTTCTTTAAATACATGGAAAGTACATTTTAGTAAATTATTATTCATCTTGATTACACAACTTTTAACTCTGCATCACTTCGGAATATGTATGATAAGACTTTCTTCTGTTAAATTCTAACGTACCTTGTTTACATGTTTCGACCTATTTATGGGTCATCCTCAGAACTGGTCGTTGTTGGTCTTGGCGCCTCTTGTTTTGTTTCCTGTGAGGGTGTGTTCGTGTGGTATAATGTAGAGTCAAAGAGTGTGTGTGTTCTGAAATTGAGTTGTGTGTTGAGAATTTCGTTGGGGTGTGTTTTCGTGTGTCTGTATATTTTATAATGTTCTAGTGTGTTTAGTTTCTGGCTTTTTGGTTGGATGTGTAGAATTTTCATGCCTGTGTTGATGTCTCTGTGGATGTGGTTAGCATTTGTGATTTGTTCTGCATATGTCGAGATGTTTTGTAATTTTCTTATGGCTGTGATGTGTTCTTTGTAACGTGTTTGAAATGAACTTCCTGTTGTTGCAGGTGTTACATTTGAGTTTGTATACGCCTGTGTTGTTGTATTTGTTTGTTTGTGTAGTTTGTGTGTTGAGATGTTTTTGTATTTCAGAACACACACACTCTTTGACTCTATATTATACCACACGAACACACCCTCACAGGAAACAAAACAAGAGGCGCCAAGACCAACAACGACCAGTTCTGAGGATGACCCATAAATAGGTCGAAACATGTAAACAAGGTACGTTATAATTTAACACAAGAAAGTCTTATCATACATATTCCGAAATTATTATTATTATTATTATTATTATTATTATTATTATTATTATTATTATTATTATTATTAACCGAAAATCATACAATTTTTAAATAGAGTAGAAGACAATGCAGAAGACGAAGAAGAAGAAGAAGAAGATGAAGAAGAAGATAGGGATGCTATACTTTTGGGTATAGAAATAGTAGAATTGGCAATTGCCACCTTGAAAAATAGATCTGCTTATGGAGAAGGAGTACAATCAGAACTGATCAAATATGGCACCAAGAAATTACTTGAATTGTTAAGGAATCTTTTTGAGAAATGCCTGAATAGTGAAGACGTGCCAAACTAATGGAAACTTGGGTTGATAGTGATTCATAAAAAAGGAAAGAAAGATAAATGTGAGAATTATAGAGAAATGACAGTGATGACTATTTTTAGTCGTTTATTTCGAAAAATAATCAGATATTACCTAGAAGAAAATTACAAAGACAAAGAGAACAAATACAAGCAGGAAGACAATTAATTTTATGTTGTGATAATGTGTCCTACGTTTTCTTGTTCATTTCTTTCTTCGTTACATGTACTAAACATTAGTTTGTAGCCTTGTACTGTATAAAACTATATTTAAGTGCTTGACGAAAGGAAAATGAAAATCCGTTAATAAGTCAGACAGTTGCTTCACTTCCCCTTCGGGTGTCCGCCTCCCTCCATAGGTGCTATGCACGTTGCAGGTTACACAGTGGCTCGGCGCACGATCACATTTTCGCCACCGCTACATTATAGTATCTTCCTACGTTTGCAAACAAAATAATTTACTGAAAAATACTGTTTGAATACATATAATGAACGAATAGTAATCCGATACCCTATGGGTGGTTCATGGGCTGAAATGGGGATGACTTTATCTTTTCTATGATAATCATCGCAGAGCTGTTCGGCTCCAACCGCCCCTCTTAAAACTCGTCACTCTTGCTTTCCTGGGTGGCTTTGCAATATTCCCCAGCCGTTCCTGCTTCCCGTGAAACATCCGTTGCGAATTCTGTCCTGTACGATAAATAAATCTGTTTCCATAACTTCAAACTTTCTCGTTTATTCCGTCGCTCATAGTTTGTTTCAAATACCTTCATGACGATAGTACATAGTCTTGAAGATACGCTCCTCTCTTTAATATTAAAAATTTCATATCCGTTTTTGTAGCTTGGTTCACCGCTTTCTGTCAACGACAAAAACTTGCCTCTGTCAAAACTGCGGGCTTGTTTTGTAATATCTCAACTTTGACGCTTTGATTCCATTTGTTTTAGTGTATTATTATTACGTCACAAAAATGAACGAAACAACAGAACATGATTGGTTAGGGGAGTTTAAGAGGATATATGATTTTAATGGCCTCAACATGGCGCGAGATTTAAATTTTTGCACTATGCCACAGGTTTAAGTGTCCGTGTAAGTGTAGTGCAGAGAATGGATGAAGATGATGATGGTGAGGAAGAAAGAAGGGGAATCCCGGTGCCGGCACGTAGCGTACTCCTATTGAATTGTATAATTTTGTGCGATTTGACGTGGAATGACTCAATTGTGTTATATTAGTGTTTTAGTCTTTAAATAATATTTTTACTCCATACGATTGGATCAAGTATACTAATAACTTTCTTTGTTTCAATGACTCTTCTTTCCACATTCAAATCAGATGATCCATTTCTTTGAATGGCTGATCCCAGATATTTAAAACTTTGCATTGTTTTAATTTGTTAACATTTATTTTCAGATCATCAGTGAGATTCGTGCTTAGGTGCCTTTCCATAATTAATTTTCAGTCCCAATTTTCATATACAGCCACTAGACTAGTTTTATAAAATCTGCATATCATATTGTGATTTTAATATCATCGGTAGACAACAGAGAGCTGCAAAACAGCGCTTACAACCGGTTTAGATTCGACCGGTAGAGGACATCCGTCAAGGTCGGGCAACCGACCGAATATTCGATTTTTAACCGGTTACCTCTTATGTTTGCAGGTATACAGAACACCAGGCGCACTCCATCATATGTACATGAAACCGACATTTTCTGAGTACACAAACGGAGTAACAATTGAAGGAAATTTACTTTGTCTTATTAAAAACTATGTTTGCTTGATATAAGTTTACAATATTATTGATTGAACACTTTAATACACTTATCTTCATAACTAATACATAAATGAACAAATGGACACTGGTAACAACAAAGGAAATAAGTGTAATGCAGAATATGAACTCTGATGTGTAGAGAAATGTAAGAATAGAATAAATTACAATTACTTACTAAAGAGAAGAGCAAATAAGTGAATAAGCCTATATTACATTTCAAACTCAAAATGTATACCTCTAGAACAATAGTTGTTAATATATAATGCATTTTAATTACTCTAAAGAGCTGCATTATTATTTCCTTAATAAATCATTTTTTACGAAGATAGAATGTTATTAACGAAAAAGAAAAGTACTCTGAAGCTCAAATACTTGTACTTTCACGAAGCATGTTGTTGCCCTTGAAGGTACCCAACTGAAACATCTGGACTGGATGAATGAATCAATCAATGAATCTATGAATCAATCAATGAATTAATCAGTGAATCAATGAATCCATGTATGAATGAATTAATGAGTCGGTAGATACATGAATGATGAATCAATCGATGGATGATTGATTGAATGGTCCACACCTGTGGAGTAACGGTCAGCGCGTCTGGCCGCGAAACCAGGTGGCCCGAGTTCAAATCCCGGTCGGGGCAAGTTACTGGTTGAGGATTTTTCCGGGGTTTTCCCTCAACCCAATACGAGCAAATGCTGGGTAACTTTCGGTGCTGGACCCCGGACTCATTTCACCGGCATTATCACCTTCATATCATTCAGACGCTAAATAACCTAGATGTTGATACAACGTCGTAAAATAACCCAATAAAATAAAAAATTGATTGAATGTACTGAGAGAGGAAGAATTATCAATTAAATGGTAGGCCTACACGATAATAAACGGGTTCTTGCAAGGGCTCTTGTAACTCCTACATGGCTCAATGCGGTCTGCCTTTGCCGCTCACCCTCAAAGGATGAGAAACAACTGGAATATTCGATAAATCGACCCTGAGACATTCCCCGAGATGGAAGAGCTTTGTATACTGACTATTTTATTTATTTATTTATTTATTTATTTTTATTTTTTCTTATCTATCTATCTATCTATCTATCTATCTATCTATCTATCTATCTATCTATCTATCTATCTATCTATCTATCTATCTATCTATCTATCTATCTATCTATCTATCTATCTATCTATCTATCTATCTATCTATCTATCTACCTACGTATCTATCTACCTATCTACCTACCTACCTACGTATCTATCTACCTATCTACCTACCTACCTACGTATCTATCTACCTATCTACCTACCTACCTACGTATCTATCTACCTATCTACCTACCTACGTATCTATCTACCTATCTACCTACTTACCTACGTATCTATCTACCTATCTACCTACCTACCTACGTATCTATCTATCTATCTATCTATCTATCTATCTATCTATCTATCTATCTATCTATCTATCTATCTATCTATCTATCTATCTATCTATCTATCTATCTATCTATCTATCTATCTATCTATCTATCTATCTATCTATCTATCTATCTATCTATCTATCTATCTATCTATCTATCTATCTATCTATCTATCTATCTATCTATCTATCTATCTATCTAATCTATCTATCTAATCTATCTATCTATCTATCTATCTATCTATCTATCTATCTATCTATCTATCTATCTATCTATCTATCTATCTATCTATCTATCTATCTATCTATCCATCCATCCATCCATCTAACCTGATAGAGATAAGGCCATCAGGCCTTCTCTTCCCCTCTACCAGGGGACTACAGCGCCAGGCGTTCAATAGCAATATATAATTTCTATTTTTCGTAACTGGTTATGCACGACAAAATCGTCTGTTGTTTATGCAACTACCAGAGCTTGGTGTACCTAAGGTTGCAGTGTATTATACTACGAGAACTACCCCACTCTATACTGCCATTTCGTATTCAATGGTAGTCTGCCACAATTTTACAACTGTAGTCAGAATAATTTATGACAGCTCCCCACCCCTACCAGCATTCGCTCTCGGGCAGTGAACCAAGCTCCCATAGCGGGAGCGCTCAGTCCTCAATACAAACAGTGTAGGTAGCATGCATGCCGGTAAGCAGAGCACAAACCCAGCAAATCTCTGCTGGAGCCAGGGTGTGATTAACAACCTGTACCGAGGTGAGAAACTGCCAATTTTAAGGAGATTACGTCTCAGAATCAACTTCCCCTTCCCCCTCTTCGACCGACAACAGCAGCTCCGGCACTGCAACCACCACGCACATATCAACAGTTCATATCAGATCGATTTGCAATACTATCCGAGCGGCAGAGAACACTTCGCTCAGAATTAAAGCAGCGGGCACAAAAATGTGGACAAAAATTACATCGCTTAAAAAAATGAAATTGATAGTAAACTGGATAATAAATAGTTGTCGAGTACCAAAATATAATGGCAAACAGTCAAACAAGAGTGAAGCAAGTCAGCAACTATGATGACACTGATGTTATAGTCAGACAACAGAATTAGGGAAATGATACAAAAACAACAGAATGAAGAAAAGAATAAAAATAAATGATCCACGAAAAGAGAATACAGAAAAATGAGATATGAAAAAGGATATAAGGAAAAATTAAAATACTAAGACTACGAATAAAAGAAATTAAAAATAGATTTATTAAAAATGCATAAAGAAATTAAGCATTTGCAAATATAAAAAAGAAATTAATGAAGAAAGAATGAATTAAGAAAAGAAATAGAATAAAAAAGGAGATTAAAGGTAATGGAGAATGGAATAATAAAGAACGAAGAAAATGCAGTAAGACAATAATAAAGAAAGGATGAAAAGAGGGACTATGATAGAAAGGAAGAAACGAACAAACTATGGAGAAAACGAAGAAACTACGGAGGAGACGAAGAATCTACGGAAGAAACGAACTGCGGAAGAATCAAAGTAATTGGGGAAGAATCAAATAAACTGGGGAAGAAACGAAGAAACTGAGGAATAAACGAAGAAACTGAGGAATAAACGAAGAAACTGAGGAGTAAACGAAGAAACTGCGAAAGAATCAAAGAAACTGCGGAATAAACGAAGAAACTGAGGTAGAAACGAAGAAACTGCAGAAGAAACGAAGAAATTTAGGAAGAAACAAAGAAACTGCGGAAGAAACGAATAAATTTCGGAAGAAACTAAGAAACTATGGAAGAATCAAAGAAACTATGAAAGAAACAAAGAAACTACGAAATAAATGAAACTAAAGGAAAGAAGAAACTATGTAAGAAAGGAAGAAACTACATATGGAAGGAAGAAACTACGTAAGAATGGAAGAAACTACGTAAGAAACTAAGGTAAAAACTAGGGAAGAAACTAAGGAAGGAAGTAACTAGGGAAGAAGGAAAGTAACTAGGGAAAAGGGAAGTAATTAGGTAAGAAGGGAAGTAACTAGGTAAGAAGGGAAGTAACTAGGGAGGAAGGGAAGTAACCAGGGAAGAAGAGAAGTAACTAGGATACAAGGGAAGTAACTAGGGAAGAAAGGAAGTAACTACGGAAGAAAGGAAGAGAAGAAGTAACTAAGAAAGAAATGAAGAAACTAGGGAATACAGGAAGTAACCAAGGAAGAAAGGAAGTAATGAAGGAAGAAAAGAAAGGACGTGAAGGAAATGACATGATGGAAGGAAGAACACGAAGAAATTAAGTATGAGAATAAAGTAAAAATGTGAATAAGAAAAGGATGTGAACAAGCAAAGGATGTGAACAAACAAAGGATGTGAACAAGCGAAGGATGTGAATAAAAGAAGGGTGTAAAGAAAGTAAATAATGGAAGGATGTAAGGGCAAAAGAAGAATAGGTAAAAGAAAGAATGAAAATGGATGAATTTTTTTTTGTTTATTATTCAATGCAGTGGCACTTGACTAGAGTCATTGGTCGTACAATGGCGATAAAAACTAAAAGGAAAGAAAACGAAATAAAGTGAACAATGTGCAAGGAAACTATGAAGGAGAAGATGTCAGCACTGCTGCATTCTGTCTCTAGCCTCCCAGTACCTATCCACAAAGCTGACAGATGAAAGAGCTGGAAGAATAAAAGTAAGGAAAGATAGAACTGTCTAAAACAGGGATGCAAAACTGTGCTACAATTGAAGCCGGAACACGTAACTCATCCCTTCCCTTCAACCCTCGCGTCATTGCTCGGTAAGGGGAGAAGACTAGAGTGAACAGTGTGCTTGCCAAACGTCACACAAAAGTCATTGAAGGCTTCGGTCTTATGGATGGGGGTATGAACTATTTCCCCAGGCTTCCACTCATCTCTTCCCCAGTTCTGCAACCCTGGTGTAAGAGATCATTTTTAGGAGTGTCAGTATCTATGATTATTATTGTAATTTTTCACTGATCTTGAATTCTAAATGAAATGTTTAATTACTTCCGATTTTTTCTCGTATATTCTTCAATTTAAAATGGTGATTCAACTGAAACTCTAACTATATCAAAAGAATGGATGAAATGACGGAAGATTGGAAGAATGTTAAATAAGAAAGGAAGGAAGGAAAAAGTAAAGTAAAGGTGGATGGATAAAAAGGAAGAAAATACAAAAGGAAAGGAATTTAGGGAGTTCGAAGGGAAGAAGGGAAGAAAATTAAATATTAAAAGTCATAGAAAACAAAGGAATAAAACTAAAATGTGAGTGATTAAATTATGAAATAAGAAAAATAGTAATTAAATAAAAAGAAAGAGCAACGAAGAAGAAAAATGGCTAGAGAGAATGGGAATTTAAGAAAAAAATCGAAATACAATGAATTATGATTAGTAAAGTCGAAGGAAAAATTAGAATTAATAAAATGTAAAGTTTAAAGAAATGTACAGTTTATGGCGAGTAGGAGACGAAGAAATGAACGCATATACAACACGAATATGAATTTAAGAACCAACACAAAATTACTGCTGTACCTGTAAGTATAATAAAAACATTTTCAAGTGAGGTCCAACGACCGATGTTTATAACTGCTGCAAAACACACATATAAATGAGAGACTGGTACATAAATGAGGGGTGGGTTCCATGTTACACTCGACGGGACAATTCTACAGTAAAGCCATTAGTTCGGTGTTCTGACGGGACACGTACGTCTCTCGATCTGCATATAAAATACAGCAACATGTGCCCCTCTTTCCAGACTCTTTTTATATGCATATTATAATCAGAGAGAGAAACACTTTGCTCAACAGTAAGGTTAAGACAACCAACGAAAGCGCTTACTTTACGAGAGCCAAGAGTGACCTCTTTGTAGGAAGCAGGGGTGTCACAAGGCTTTGCTTCTGAACTTCACAAAAATGCATGGAGTACAATGTTAACAATGTTCTCGTTGCAAAGTTCCACAATTTTTCAGCATTTTTAAAACGATTTCCAATACTGTGATCAATGCTTACTTAATGGCTTTTAAGGAACCCGGAGGTTCATTGCCGCCCTACATAAGCACGCCATTGGTCCCTATCCTGAGCAAGATTAATCCACCTCCCTCACATCCATTTTAATATTATCTTCCCATCTACGTCTCGGCCTCCCCAAAGATCTTTTTTTTCGGCCTCCCAACTAACACTCTACAGTATATGCATTTCTGGATTCGCCCATACGTGCTACATGCCCTGCCCATCTCAAACGTCTGGATTTAATGTTCCTAATTATGTAAGGTGAAGAATACAATGCGTGCAGTTCTGGTTGTGTAACTTTCTCCATTCTCCTCTAACTTCATCCCTCTTAGCCCCAAATATTTTCCTAAGCACCTTATTCTCAAACACCCTTAACCTATGTTCCTCTCTCAAATTGAGAGTCCAAGTTTCACAACCATAAAGAACAACCGGTAATATAACTGTTTTAATTCTAACTTTCAGATTTTTTGAGAGCAGACTGGATGATAAAAGCTTCTCACCCGAATATTAACAGGCATTTCCCATATTAATTCTGTGTTTAATTTCCTCCCGAGTATCATTTATATTTTTTACTGTTGCTCCCAAGTATTTGAATTTTTTCACCTCTTCAAAATAAATTTCCATTTCGTACAATATTCTGGTCACGAGACATAATCATATAAGCCTAACTCTGTCTTTTCGGCATTTGCTTCCAAACCTATCTCTTTACTTCTTATTCCTTTGCTGTGGTCGTGCCAGAGAATCAGTCCCATTCCGAGACTTATTTTGAGGTTTCGTAAAAAGCTGTTTTTTTACGGTGATGGGTTGTTAGCCCTTCGCCCAACCCCCAAGCTGGAGGACCACCCCTCATCGGCTGTCGGCGACTGCTTACTCAATATATTAACAGCTCCATATCTGGAGGCCGTCTCCTCGATCCGCAACCTGGGGACGCGCCATGCCGTGGTGATAGGGACCCACAATACATGGACTGTGGTCAATACAGTGAGTAATTACAGGTATGCTTACATTTCCTTATCATTTCTTCATAGATTATACTGTAGTCAATTTCATGAATATTATGTATCTGATATGTATCTTCATAACTTAAGTTATTCAAGGAGATTTTGATAGTACGATATGCAGCTAGATGAGATTTATTGCCTGATATGCCTAGCACATAGCACTGTTTGCATTAGCTGTTATAGCTCTGTACTGAAGAATTTGAAAAAAAAAAAAAAAAAAAAAAAAAAAAACATACCTCGAAAACAAGGCTCCTTCCGAATGTACAGGGACGGGCAGGGCATAGTTGCGCCCCACGGTCAGATAAGATGCAGCAGATAAAAAAGAGTCCCTGTTTTGTGGGCATAGTTGCGCCCCGTTCCCATCAGATAGAGAAAAGGGGCATGGCATAGTTGCTCCCCGATGAAAAAGGTAGAGAAAAAGACACTAGGGGAACTCGAGCCTCGTAATGAATCAACCTTATTGATTTCTTATTGCGTGAAGATTCTTTTCATCAATGGAGCGAATTGAAAAGTAAAGGTTTGGGAGTTGTTTTCTATTCTCACTGGAAGAAAGGTAATTCGTGGATCTCAACCAAAGAGGGACTTTCGAGCAGTCAGTGGACGCAAGCCATTAAGATGAACTGTAATACAATACCTGTACGTACTCTCCCTGGTAGAACTATTGACTCAACCCGTTGCAGAAGATGCGACGAGCAAGAAACGCTTCCTCACGTCTTGGGTTTCTGCCATCATGGAGAATTGCTCCGAATCAACAGGCATAATACGGTTCGTTCTCTCATCGCAGCTTCAATCCGTCAGAATGCTTCCTATGAGGTTTATGAGGAGGTTGGTTTCGTCTCTTCTGATGGCTCTACTAGACGGGCTGATATCATCATAATTGATCGGCAGAAGGATAAGGATGTCATTCTTGATCGAGCAATCAGTTTTGAGATGCATGAGCAACAGCCACAAGAGGTGTGTCGTGAAAAACAAGTCATATATGAGCCTTGTTGTCAGCATCTTGGAGCACAATACCACATTACACATTGGACAGTTTTTGGGCTCATGTTCGGTGCCCGTGGCACGATCCCACGTGAAACTCTAAATCAACTTAAACAATATAAAATTTCTGATGCAACGATTGATGCCATAGGATCTCACGTGTTAAAATCATCCTTAGCTATAATTAGTAATCATTTGTACCCAACAAAATTTTTATTGTAAATGATTTCCTACGTTTTCTTATCTTAATGTTTTTTTTCTTTTTCTTTCCAAATGTCACAAAATTGTTTTGTTTACTTATTATTCTTTATGAATTGATTAGTAGGCCGATCTGTCGAATCCTTATTTAGGGCGGCTTTTGTTTAAATAAATTTTATCGATACCGTTAAAATGAACATCATGAAGTTGGCAGTACTTTATTAACTGTTTTTCTATTGTTTATGCAGTTGCCTACCGTTAAAATGAACACCATGAAGTTGGCAGTACTGTACTTTATTAACTGTTTTTCTACTGATTATCAATAGCCTACTGTTAAAATGAATACCATGAAGTTGGCAGTACTTTATTAACTGTTTTTCTACTGTTTATGCAGTGATTATCAATAGCCTACCGTTAAAATGAATACCATGAAGTTGGCAGTACTTTATTAACTGTTTTTCTACTGTTTATGCAGTGATTATCAATAGCCTACCGTTAAAATGAACACCATGAAGTTGGCAGTACTTTATTAACTGACATATTCAAATGAGTGAGCCGTTGGAATACGGGGTCTTAGCAGTCTTGACATTTTATTAGAGATTTTCACACCGTCTATGGCGCATAGTGAGGTTAATTTAAAATGAATGTTAAGTTTAGTGAAAAGGGTAAAGAGTTAATAATTCACAATGGTTCTAAGTTTCAATTTTCGAAACCCTGTACCGTAGGGTTAAGATATCGATGTACAAACAAAAAATGCAGTTCATTATTGTGTGTGATCGATAAAAAAGTGTTATTTTAAATAGTAAAATTGATCATATGCTAGGCCTACCTGATTTCAATGCAGGTATCACTGTAATATTTTTAAGTAATTTATTTAAATTATGACAATCACTTTCGTGTGTACTATACCCATCGGGGCGCAACTATGCCATGTCCAGTTTGCTACCTGATTTCTTCGGGGCGCAATTATGCCATGCCTAGGCCTCCCAATTGACCGCGGGGCGCAACTATGCCATACCGACAGGGACATCAGTTTATTTTTACTTCAATTTTTATTGTACCTGAGATTTTGAATGTACTTCACTCCCACCCCTTTTACTAGTCAACGTCACTCGCTCACACAAGACCAAGGCCGCATTAAGTCAAAGTTGTCTTACGTTCATAGTAGTGAGTGAGTGAATGAGTGAGTATAATACGTTCCAGAAATATGGTCGGGTTTTCCAGTGAAGAAAAAGCCTTCATTATGAATCATATTTTCGCAAAGGTATCTACTGTGCGTCCGTTTGGTTACGTCTCGGTTTCCCCCACCCGCTTCTGCTGGCCCCTCTGTAAAGGCTAGTTGCTGGGCTGTCTTAGCTCTTTTCTGAAAACATTACGCCTGCGTAATATTATACACCTGTTTAAAATAACGTAAATAAAAGGGCCTCGTTAAATAATTAACTGACACGTGATTTCCTCCCTTTCTACAATCCTACTACGTAACTACTTGGACGGAGAGAAATAGCATGTCTGTGTAAATTTATCTGTGCGGATCGGGCAGAATTGAATTTACAGTACGTAAGGTACTCTGTTATAAAGTACAGAATTATTTTAACATGAGTTACTGTTTTCAGGTACGAAGGCCGAAACTGGAAATACGAATTAGGTACAATGTAGTGCGATAATATGCTAAAAAGAACTGAAGGCTGTATCGAAATGAACTGCCACCATTTTCAACAATTTGTTTAAATATCCAGGTTTTGATTATTTTTCTATTTAAATGTATTTTCTATATTATATGCTAATGTGCTATAGACAGTATAATATACGCTGCACAATGGATACGTCCGAAAATTATCAAACTCACAATCGTGATATTTTCTAGTTTACGCAAATGGACGCATTACTTTTCTTCTCTTCTATACCTAGTAAAGTGATTTGTTTGTATTTTACGTTAGTACCATCAAACTCCGGTCGTGGAAGGAGTTAGCAAACAGTGTTTCCGGTTCTCAATCGTTAATCAAAAGGTATAGCCAGGTTAATATTAGAAATGTTAGTAAAAATAAAATGATGTCCCGGTATAAATTTATAGGGATTTTTCTTATTTCAGATGGAAAGTATGTATGTATGTATGTATGTATGTATGTATGTATGTATGTATGTATGTGTGTATGTATGTTTGTATTTATTCACACTGCAAATGGGTATATACCCGGTGGCAGTGGTAACTAATTACACTCAATAATGACAATTAATAATAAACACAACTAATAAAAAACAATAATAATAATAATAATAATAATAATAATAATAATAATAATAATAGTAGTAGTAGTAATAATAATAATAAAATAATAATAATGAGCAACCTAAATTAAATGAAGCATGGTCACTTAAAATAACATTTAAGGTAAATCTAATTTGTATCTTAACCGTAAGTTCGAACTAAGACCCACGAGTGTGACAGGTTCATACCTGCACAAGTACCTTTCGGCACTACACTTATTTCGCTGCCAACTCACTCACTGCACTGATTCTACCTGATTTCACTAACACTTCTAACCATTTCACTGTTCAAATACTTTGCACAGCCACTTCACTGACACCAACACACTTCACTTACACAATAGACTTCACTGACACTACACACTTCACTGACACAACACACTTCACTTACACAATAGACTTCACTGACACTACACACTTCACTGACACAACACACTTCCTCACTGATAGAACACTTCAAATAACAAGATATCAATTACACTCTTTAAGTAGTGTGCATAATATACTACCGTCTATTAGTAAAGTCCTTAAGCCTATTTTTAAATACATTTTTGGTTATTGGTATGGGGGAACAATCGTTGTGAAAATCTATTAAATTATCACTTGGTGAGCCTTCCTTGTCAGTATGAAACCTGGAAGTCGGTTAATTTAAAACGTCAAATGTGATCCAAATCTCCAAAATCTACTTGGAATCGAACCGTCGTGAAAGTCTGAATCTCGTAATTCACTTTCTCTACACATACGCAAACACGTAGAACAAGTACCGTAACCATGGAAACTGCTTTCCACACTGATGACACATTTCAACGCCGAAGTGAATAGGATCCATGACGTACAGCTGAAAGTGCTTTCAGGTGAGTGCCATTTCGAGTCCCTTCTGTAACGAACTCAGTTAATATCCTGTGCGGAGAAGAGGAAAAGCGACTATAAAAAATATATGCTATTACGTCACCATAAATCCTTCCCTTCAACCCCGACAACAGCTGTGATTTCGCCTTCCGTTAACCCTTGCAAATGGGTCCATTTTGACCCCGCACGGTACGCTCTTGATTCATGACGTCCACCGCTGTCTGCACTAACGAATGGAGGGTCAGTCTAGAAAATGAACATTTCTGTACAGAATTTATGGAGCTGATTCCCCATATTCTAACAAAACGACACAAGAGAAAATACCACGTACATGAAGAAATTAGATTAACATGTGTATGTATATATTAAAAAATAAGTAGGGGTCCACATCTGTGGAGTAAGGGTTAGCACGTCTGGCTGCGATACCAGGTGATCCGCGCTCCATTCCCGGTCGGGGCAAGTTAACTAGTTGAGAGTTTTTCCGGGGTTTTCCCTCAATCCAATATGGGCAAATGCTGGGTCACTATCGGTGCTGAACCCCGGACTCACTCCACCGGCATTATCACTTACATCTCATTCAGACGTTAAATAACCTAAAATATTGATAAAGCGTCGTAAAATAACCTACTAAAAAAGTAAGGCCTAAATACCATTGAACATATTTTCTTGTAACAGTTGTGTTTGTATATTAAATTATTATAAAATGGTGTACTTCAAGAGAGAACAGAAATCATTTATTGAGTTGAAAACCGTTGTGCTCCTCAGGTTTTCTTCAATGAAAATCGGTCCAACAATATCATCCCCAAAAATTCCAGCCCACAAATTGATCTTCACGAAACGCATGAGGATTTTCAATATTCAGGTACCTACAATTATGTTTGCTGACAAACCCATTTAAGAAAAAAGTCGCTTCATCACTAAAGCAAATATATTTTGTCAAATTTGAATAATCAATTCTCTGAGACATCACTTCACAAAATTCTTTTCTTTTATCAAAATCGTATTCGCTGAGCTGTTGGTGACTTTGTATTTTGCAGGGAAAAAAAATTTGCTCATTTTCAGCATTTCATGTATGGAACCAATCGAAATGTTTATTACAGCAACTACTTTTGGAATGGAGAAGTTGGATTCATTAATGAAATTACATAGTATTTCAATCTGCGAAGTTTCATCGAGTTTTCTAGGTTGGCCATTTGCTTTATTGCACACAGAACCAGTTTCTTCAAATTTCCGTATTAGATCTATGACATATTGGTGACTTACGTTTTTCTCAGAATGCCTCTAGTTGAAAGCACTAGCAGTTCTACGAGCACAACGGTTTCCAGCTCTATAAATAAATATGATTTCTGTTCTCTTGAAGAGGTATACACCATTTTACATTAACTTTGGCAGAATTTTATTTTATGGTAGCTGTATGTTGGTAACTATGTAATATGTATCCTACAATGAGAAAGTATGTGGCATTTCATATTTTCTTCTCATCTCACACTTAAAAAACATTAACTTAATACACAAACGCAACTATTACAAGAAATGTTCAATGCTGACAGTAACAACAATCGAGGTTCCCAGGTAACGATATAAAACAAAAGATGTGAAATAAATGAATGAGGTGTATAAACATTTAAATGATCTTTCATACTTAAGCATAAAAATATAGGGGTACCATTTGAAATTTCTAAGGGGGTAGGCTGAGGGTGGGGGTGAAATGTAAAATGCAATTAAGTCTGATTTCTGACTTCCCCCTTAATATCTAAATTGACGTGTTTTTGTTTAAATTGAATTCAATTTAAATAATTTTATTTAGACTGGTAAATTTTGAAATAAAAGCCCTGTATATATTATATTAGTAGAATATATAGACTGCAAGAGTATATCATGAAGCTACTTCCTTCTGCTTCACAGAACACAATGTTATAAATAGAAATAGTACGTAACAGAAGCCTACAATAACTTGATACGCACACAAAAGAATGCTTTCCAATTTCAGCCACGTATAATATCAGTATGACAAATGCATCGCATTTCTCTCCGCCTTTGTGTTTCTAGATTGTTTTATCTCCTTCCATGGCAACCTCTTCGAAATTTCTAGATCCCTTTGTGTTCTGTTACTCTTGTATTGTAGTAACACGCTCAGGTATGAGATGGAAGTTTACACGATTAAAGGAAAGAAAATTACATATTTAACCGTTCTAAAAGCAAGATCATTAAGAGGTAAGACATATTTTAAAAGCATTTCACACTCTGGTCCTGTTAGTTGCATTTTTTTAAGTAAATCAGAATTCTGTGAAGAATCTATCCAGATCCAAACTTAAGGTTAGAATAAAAGAACTCATTTTCTCCCTTTAACGACCATGTTACATCTAAAAGAGTTTCTTCTTCTTCTTTTTTTTTTTTTTTGTGATGCCAAGTTCTGTAAAATAACCACTGACCGACGAAGGTCGATAAGATTAATACTTTTAGCATGGATTAATTTTACTAACAGGATGAAAAACTTATCGACTCTCCAGTTTCGAAGGCTAGAGTTGCTACTGTGGAAACTGATCTTGCTGCCATCTATTTTGCGTAGGAATAAATAACTACTCGATGCGTATAGAAGCGCACCAAGTGGCGAAAATAGAACTACGTGCGCAAGGCATCCTCCTCTTACGAAACCACCTAAAATAAAAAAATCATTTAGATTTTTATTACTCCCATTTTCCACAGAAAATCGGTATTGGAGCCGATGAAAGATGAAATAATGTGAGGATCTGGATAGGTTATGTAACGGAGAAAACGCGTTATATGCCTATATTTTACACTACCTTGTAATACTTTTTTATTTTAGTAGGTTATTTTACGACGCTTTATCAACGTCGTAGGTTATTTAGCGTCTGAATGATATGGTGATAGCCTAATGCCGGTGAAATGAGTCCGGGGTCCAACACCGAAAGTTACCCAGCATTTGCTTATATTGGGTTGAGTCGCCCTCGGTAGCGCAGTTGGTACAGCGCTGGCCTTCTATGCTCGAGGTTGCGGGTTCGATCCCGGCCGAGATGGATGGCATTTAAGTGTGTTTAAATGCGACAGGCTCTTGTCAGCAGATTTACTGGCATGTAAAAGAACTCCTGCGGGACAAAAATTCCGGCACACCGGCGACGCTGATATAACCTCTGCTTCTGCGAGCGTCGTTAAATAAACCATATTACTACTATTGGGTTGAGAGAAAACCCCGGAAATAACCTCAACCAAGTAACTTTCTCCGACCAGGAATCGAACCCGGACCACCTGGTTTCGCGGCCAGACGCGCTAGCCGTTACTCCAACAGGTGTGGACCCTTGTAATACAACTTGAAATAGATCTAAAATGGCCACAAAAGAAAAGAAAAGGGCTAGATAATTGAAATAGTTTATTTCACTTTGAACTTAACAACACACTTCCAGCAATACATCTAAGCTCCATAAACTTCACATTTTAACTTATGCTTCACATACGGTATACTGTATTTGCACATTCCATCCATCTATCCACCCACCTTGCATTTTCCATTTCTCTATAATGGATGTATCCATCTAAAGGCTGGTGCACAATAACCCGGGAACGGAAACGACAACGAGAACGAGAACGGAAATATTGTTAAAATAAATGTATTTAAATGTGAACATTCACAATTAAGTACTGTGAATGCTAACATTTAAATACATTTATTTTAACATTATTTCAGTTAACGTTTTCGTTGTCGTCTCCGTTTCCGGTTTATTATGAACCAGCCTTAACAGACAACTAACGGGATTTTTCCATGAAGTAGTTCCAACGTTCAACCACTTATCACACCGGGTGCAGGTCTTGTTACTTCTTCCTGTTGAAACTAGATGATGCTGATCGCAGTTTCGCATCTTATTATTAATCCACGCTATAGTATCCTATATTAACGAGATAGGTACAACGAGCCCAATGATGCCGAAGTGCCCTGAACTAACCTAACCAGCATCTCAGCCCAAGTTACGAGAAAAATTCGAGAGCGCCACTTTTTCATACCCAATACCAACAATTATTTTTCCCTTCGGACCACATTTCAGGAATTAAGAGACCTGAAGACGACGTGACTGCTACTGCACAGAGAGCACTCCTATGTTCCCAAGAGAGAACTCCTCCAATACGATTGTCTTTTCTTGTCCGCTCCAAAGACTTCACTATTATTAAATTTAGCGCTGTACTTCAAACAACGTGCATGTCACGGAATTAAATTTCGTTGCACTTACAAGACCTTACTTAGAAGATATATGCTATCTTATTGTAATATATGAGAAAATTAGTGTGTGTTATAAAAATAACAATAGTAGCAGCACCAGTAGCAGTAGTAGTAGTAGTAATAATAATAAATATAATCACCTCAGAACTTACAATTTCCAGTTCCGACTTTCAGCTTTTTACCCTTAATGTGGACGACCGACGTCCCCTTCCCGACTGTTCGTACTAAAAATAAATCGCCTCAGTAACCTCTCGTTGTTCATTCTAGAAGATTACAACCTAGTTCATTAGAAAGAGAGAACTGAACAGAAAGAGAGAGAGAGAGAGAGGAAGAGAGAGAGGCAATGAGACAGGAAGGGAAGAAAGGCAAAGATAGAGAGACAGGAAGGGAGGGAAAGAGACAAAGAGAGAAGAGACAGGAAGGGAGGGAAAGAGGAAAGAGAGAAGAGACAGGAAGGGAGGGAAAGAGACAAAGAGAGAAGAGACAGGAAGGGAGGGAAAGAGACAAAGAGAGAAGAGACAGGAAGGGAGGGAAAGAGAGAAGAGACAGGAAGGGAGGGAAAGAGAAAAGAGAGAAGAGACAGGAAGGGAGGGAAAGAGACAAAGAGAGAGAGACAGGAAGGAAGGGAAAGAGTCAAAGCGAGAAGAGACAGGAAGGGAGGGAAAGAGACAAAGAGAGAGAGAGAGACAGGAAGGAAGGGAAAGAGTCAAAGCGAGAAGAGACAGGAAGGGAGGGAAAGAGACAAAGAGAGAGAGACAGGAAGGAAGGGAAAGAGTCAAAGAGGGAGAGACAGGAAGGGAGGGAAAGAGTCAAAGAGGGAGAGACAGGAAGGGAGGGAAAGAGTCAAAGAGAGAGAGACAGGAAGGGAGGGAAAGAGTCAAAGAGGGAGAGACAGGAAGGAAGGGAAAGAGTCAAAGAGGGAGAGACAGGAAGAAAGGGAAAGAGTCAAAGCGAGAAGAGACAGAAAGGGAGGGAAAGAGACAAAGAGACATGAGACAGGAAGGGAGGGAAAGAGACAAGGAGAGAGAAAGGAAGGGAGGGAAAGAGACAAAGAGAGAGAGACAGGAAGGGAGGGAAAGAGTCAAAGCGAGAAGAGACAGGAAGGGAAGGAAAGAGACAAAGAGAAGAGACAGGAAGGGAGGGAAAGAGACAAACAGAAGAGACAGGAAGGGAGGGAAAGAGACAAAGAGAGAGAGACAGGAAGGGAGGGAAAGAGTCAAAGCGAGAAGAGACAGGAAGGGAGGGAAAGAGACAAAGAGAGAGAGACAGGAAGGGAAGGAAAGAGACAAAGAGAGAGAGACAGGAAGGGAGGGAAAGAGTCAAAGAGGGAGAGACAGGAAGGGAGGGAAAGAGTCAAAGAGAGAGAGCCAGGAAGGGAGGGAAAGAGTCAAAGAGGGAGAGACAGGAAGGGAGGGAAAGAGTCAAAGCGAGAAGAGACAGGAAGGGAGGGAAAGAGACAAAGAGACATGAGACAGGAAGGGAGGGAAAGAGACAAGGAGAGAGAAAGGAAGGGAGGGAAAGAGACAAAGAGAGAGAGAGACAGGAAGGGAGGGAAAGAGTCAAAGCGAGAAGAGACAGGAAGGGAAGGAAAGAGACAAAGAGAAGAGAGGAATGGAGGGCAAGAGACAAAGAGAGAGAGACAGGAAGGGAGGGAAAGAGTCAAAGCGAGAAGAGACAGGGAGGGAAAGAGTCAAAGCGAGAAGAGACAGGAAGGGAGGGACAGAGATAAAGAGAGAGAGACAGGAAGGGAGGGAAAGAGACAAAGAGAGAGAGACAGGAAGGGAGGGAAAGAGACAAAGAGAGAGACAGGAAGGGCGGGAAAGAGACAAAGAGAGAGAGACAGGAAGGGAGGGAAAGAGAGGCAGGAAAAGAGAGAGAGACAGGAATAGAGAAAGAGAGACAGGGAAAGAGATAGACAGGAAGAGAGAAAACAGACAGGGAGAGAGAGAGAGTCAAAAAGAGACATGAAGAGAGCGAGAGAGAGATAGGCCAAGAAAGAAATACCGAGAGAGAGACAGAAAGAAGAAACAAAAGACAGGAAGAGAGAGAGAGATAGGGAGAGAGAGAGAGAGATAGGGAGAGAGAAAAAGAGACAGAAAGAGACAGGGAGAGAGACAGACACGAAGAGAGAGAGAGTCAAAAAGAGACAAAGAGAGAGACAGACAGGAAGAGGGAGAGGCAAAAGGAGACACGAGAGAGAGAGGCAAAAAGAGACAGGAAGAGAGAGATAGGAAGACAGAGAAAGAGAGATAGGCCAAAAAGAGAGACAGGAAGAGGGAGAAAGAGACAAAGAGAGAGGGAGAAAGAGAGGTAGGAAGAGAGACAGGGCGACAGAAAAAGAATGAGAGAAAGAAATAGAGAGATAGACAAGTAGAGAGAAAGATGAAATGGAAAAGAGAAAGATAAACGAGAGAGAAACATGAACGTGGAAAATAAAGATAAACGCGGAAGAGAGAAAGATAGGAAAGAATATAAAGAGGAATAGGAAGATATGGATGAAGGAGGGTAAGAAAACTAGAATGACAGCGACAACAAAATGGAAAGGAAAAAGATTAGGAAAAACGGAGAGTTAGAGAAAGCAGGGCAAAAGAAAACTAGTGTAGATATTAGAAGTGCTGAGAGTAAGAACGAGAGTAAGGAGAATGAAAGAGATGAGAAAGACAAAGCGGAAAACGACGAAAAAGAAAAGAGAAGGCAGACGATGGAATGGAAAATAATGAGGTTAAGGACAAAGAGAATGGCGATAAAATGAAGATAAGGATGAAGAATAGAAGACGAACAAGAAAAAGAGAAAAGTAAGTGGATAAGAAATAAGAGAACGATAAGGAAAAAATAATTAGAAATAAAAGAGAAAGGCAACAGTAATCGAGGCAAAGATTATGAAAGAGAAGAAATTTATGAAGGTAAAGAAGATTAAGTGGACTAATAAAAAGGGAGCGAAACAGAAAAGAAAAAGATAGAAAATACGAAGGTTGAGTAGAAAGAAAGTGAAAGAAACAAAGTTGAAGTAAATAAAGGAAAAGATAATAAAATCAAGAGAGATGAAAATGAAGACTAAGATCATGAAAATAACAAGACGAAATGAAATAAAAAAGAAGACAAGAAAAAATATTTAAAAAAATTGTTCAGGACAAAGACGAAGTGGCTGAAGAAAACTAAAACGCAAAACTAAGATAAAGACTATTATTATGAATATGACAAAGTGAAAGTGAAGAAACGAAAAGTGAACAAAACGAACAAAAGCTATGAACATAATAAAAATCAAAACGGATTTATGAAAATTATGAAGGCAAATAAACAAAAGTGAAAAGAAGAAAATCGACATGAAGATAAGGACGAAGGTTATGAAAGTGGCCAAGTCAAAACTGACAAATCAAACGACAATTGAGAATAAAACTGTGAACATTAAAACGAGATTTAATAAAGTGACTAAGAGAAAGTAGACAAAGTAAAGAAGAACTAAAAACAAAAGGCACAAAGAAGAAGACGAATGTTATGAACATGAAGTCAAGATGGACGAAGAGAAAGTAGACAAAAACAAAAGGGACGAATATTATAAAAGAAACGAACACGAAGACGATGTTTACGGACGTGAAAATGACGAAAATAACAAAGGATAAAGGAAAAAAAGCAAAAATAAATAAGAGGAAATGAACAGCAACAGGAACAGAGAAGAAGATTAACGTTGTGAAAATAAATAGCTAAGACAACAAAGGAAACAAGGACAAGAAACATGAAGACGAATATTATCGAAGTGACGAATTGGACATAGCAGACGAGGACTAAAAAAGGTAAGAAAGAAAGACTAAGGTTATGTAAGTAACTAAGACAACGTGGACAAAACAAACTAGGATTAAAAACAAAATTATGAAAAGGAAGATGAAGGTTATGTAACTAACATAGCATGGAAGAAAGCAGGATAAGAAACAAAAGTGACTAATATTAATAACGTGACGAATTGGACGAAGCAGACGAGGACTAAAAAAAGATAAGAAAGAAAGACTAAGGTTATGTAAGTAACTAAGACAACGTGGACAAAACAAACGAGGATTAAAAACAAAATTAAGAAGAGAAAGATGAAGGTTATGTAACTAAGATAACATGGAAAAAAGCAGGATAAGAAACAAAAGTGACGAATATTATTAAAGTAACGAATTGGACGAAGCAGACGAGGACTAAAGAAAGGTAACAAAGGAGGACTAAGGTTATGTAAGCAACTAAGACAACGTGAACAAAACAAACGAGGATTAAAAGAAAAATTAAGAAGAGGAAGATGAAGGAGAAGGTTATGTAAATAAAATAACATGAAAAGACGCAGAATAAGAAACAAAAGTGACGAATATTAATAAAGTGACGAATTGGACGAAACAGACGAGGACTAAAAAAGGTAAGAAATGAATTCTAAGGTTATCTAAGCAACTAAGACAACGTGGACAAAACAAATCAGGATTAAAAACAAAATTAAGAAGAGGAAAATGAAGGTTATGTAACTAAAATAACATGGAAAGAAGCAGCATAAGAAACAAAAGTGACGAATATTAATAAAGTGACGAATTGGACGAAGCAGATGAGGACTAAAAAAGGGTAAGAAAACAAACGAGGATTAAAAACAAAATTAAGAAGAGGAAGATGAAGGTTATGTAACTAAGATAACGTGGAAAGAAGCAGGATAAGAAAGAAAAGTGACGAATATTAATAAAGTGACGAATTGGACGAAGCAGACGAGGACTAAAAAAAAGGTAAGAAAGGAAGACTAAGGTATGTAAGTAACTAAGACAACGTGGACAAAACAAACGAGGATTAAAAAAAAATACGAAGAGGAAGATGAAGGTTTTTAAATAAAATAACATGGAAAGAAGCAGGATAAGAAACAAAAGTGACGAATATTAATAAAGTGACGAATTGGACGAAGCAAACGAGGACAATAAACAAAAGGGACGAAGAGAAAGACGAAGATAATGAAAATGAAGTCAATGTGAACGAAGGAAGAATAAACAAAAATGGAAGGGACAGAGATTATGAAAGAAATGAAGATAAAAACGAAGGCTGTGGAAAATAATGAAATGAAGGATAAAGAGAACAGTAGGAATTGTGATGACGATGAAGTTTATTAAAATAAAAAAATCGAAGTTGACGGAAGAAAAAGTGAACACGAAAAGCAATGGAAACGAATACGAAGACAAAGGATATAAATATGAAACCGTTGAAGATGAAGTGAATGAAGGGTAGGGAAACAAAATTACGAAGGTGAATTCAAAGACAAAAATACATGAATGTAAAAGACAGTTCCGGAGATCACAAGGACAATAAAATTTTGACGATTCATTTAATCCAGTCGTGCCGCCGAATTTTATATTAAGTACTTAAATTGGCATGTCAGCTATATTCTGTCACATTATGATTCACTACGTTTGCTTCCAATTCATTCGCATTGCACTAAATAACGCAAAGTTCCATTATAAATCTTTCCGCTATGTTTATTAACCTTAAAGACGGTCCTTTCACCCACGCTCCGTAACACCGATAGAAGATCACACATCGGCTTTCATTAAGCCACCTCGTACGACAAAATATAAGCCTCTAACATTTATAAAAAGTGATTTGCTTATAAGATTAAATAATTTCCGCATATTCATACGTCAGTATCGATATAAACTGCCACGCAATGGATTAATCTAAATCATAAGGAAGGAAATATACGCATACATCAACGTCTGTCAAAAATCCTCATTAATTTACAGGGGTTAGTCTTTGAGATATTTCAAACAAAAAAAGTTTAATACAATTTGTCTCGTTTTTGCTTCATTTTCTTGATAAAATTGTTTTAAATGAAATATTTTATAGAGTCTTTTGAGAAAGCTATTGGTTTAATGCCCAATATGCTCAGTAAATTTAAGACAGCAATGAATTATAACAATCAATAAAATTATTGAAAGAATTTTAGTTTTGTCCTTTAAATGTGCAAAAATTTGATTCGAATAAATGTAACTTTTCATTCTGTAAAAGAATTTTACAATGTTGCATTTGTTCGGATCAAATTTCTGCATATTTAAAGAACAAAACTAAAGGAATATGTATGATAAGACTTTCTTGTGTTAAATTCTAACGTACCTTGTTTACATGTTTCGACCTATCATGGGTAATCCTCAGAACTGGTCGTTGCTGGTCTTGGCGCCTCTTGTTTTGTTTCCTGTGAGGGTGTGTTCGTGTGGTGTAAAATGGAGTCAAAGAGTGTGTGTGTTCTGAAATTGAGTTGTGTGTTAAGAATTTCTTTGGGGTGTTTTTTTGTGTGTCTGTATATTTCATATTGTTCTAGTGTGTTTAGTTTCTGGCTTTTTGGTTGGATGTGTAGTATTTCCATGTATGTGTTGATGTCTCTGTATGTGTGGTTAGCATTTGTGACGTGTTCTGCATATGTGGAGGTGTTTTGTAATTTTGTTATGACTGTGATGTGTTCTTTGTAACGTGTTTGAAATGATCTGCCTGTCTGTCCTATGTAGAAGTTGTTACAGGTGTTGCATTTGAGTTTGTATACTCCTGTGTGGTTGTATTTGTTTGTTTGTGTTGTTTGTGTGTTGAGATGTTTTTGTAGAGTGTTATTTGTTCTGTATGCGATGTTGTAATTTAATTTCTTGAATTAGGTTGCAATCTTGTGTGTGCTTTTGTTTTAGTATGTTAGTGTGATGTATTTTTTGTGTTCTTGTGATTGTGTTGTGATAGTGTTAAAAGTTGTGTAATCAAGATGTACAAAACTAAAATTCTTTCTATCGTTTATTATCATATTTGTATATTTGTATATTTATTTTTTGTAACACAGTTTTACTCCTTGTTGAGTGTTAGAGAAGGCCGTATGGCCTTAACTCTGCCAGGTTAAATAAATTATTATTATTATTATTATTATTATTATTATTATTATTATTATTATTATTATTATACAATGTTATTTTAAATTGACTGAGTATATTGGAAATTAAATCAATGACTTTCCCAAAACACGCTATGAAATGTTACACATAAAACCATTTTTATCTCCAAAAGGAAGCAAGAATGAGCAAAATTGTATTAAACTTTTTTGTTTGAAATATACCAAAGAATAACCCCTGAAATTAATTACATTAATTACGCTTAACACTGTATAATCAACTATTTATTAAGCATTTCTCCGCCTTCACATAAGATGTATGTGATGTATTTTTATTTTCACATCACTCACAAGAAATTGAAGATTCCAACATGTGTCACATAATTGAAGGGTTCAGAGCCATAGTGGGCCAAGCGCCATTTATTAAAAACGGAGAAAGAAAGGTTTAAAGTTAAGTGAATACCATAGTTTAATGAAGACTGACATATCATTTAGTTTGAATGTGCATACTTTATATTACTTCCTATATGTTTCCTTTGAATTATGGTGATAACTTCATTTTAACCCTTGTTTTCTACGGTTTAGTAAATGGCGCTTGGCCCACTATGGTTCTGAACCCTTCAATTCTTGCCAGTCATTATCATCATACATAATAACAGACCATCATCAAACCTCATACAAATCAATTACACATGCATACACACACACACACACACACACACACACACATAAGGCTCCAATGCTAACCGAGAAAAACGAAATATTCATTCTTCACCATTCATATTAATCCACTAAATTTTATTAGATCATAATGGTCTCTCCGATAACGAAAAAAATTATATAAAGTTAAAAAGACACAGAAAACGAATTTTTACAAAACGAAAATTAGGTTAAACACGAAAACTTTCAAATTATTTTGTAATAGTAAATGTATACAATATTATTTTATTCTTAATAAATTTTATACAGATTAGTTACTTATTGTCAAAAAAATATTAAAAATAAACATTACATGTCCACTGCTAGTTAGCATGTCTGACTGTAAAAAAGAGCGGGTCCGGGTTCAAATCCTGGTTGGAGTTTTTCCGGGGTTTCCTCTCAACCAATTGAAGGAGAAATTTTTGATAACTTCCGACGTTGAACTTCGGACTCATTTCGCCATCATTTCTTTACGTGTTATTACCATAAGTTCACGGTGCAGCATGCTTTATTCGTACAAGAGTGCGACCGTTCGGCGACAAATATCATTCACAGAAGAACAATGGTAAACACAATCAGCCTCAGGCTGAGGTACAAGTCTTCGGGCTCATCGTCCATAAAAAAGAATCTTTAAAACATAAGACAAATTTGTATGTATTTGCATCTTTACTCAATTCCATACCAATCAGTCCATCCCCTAAAATTGTCACTAAAAATATTAGTATAATATTTGACATTAATTTATTTATAGGCCTAAAAGAAGTCTCTAAAAACATCCACAATTTATATTTGTGCAGTATTTAATGTTGCTACAGATTGGCCAAATAATTTTTTTCTTTAGAGCACAGGACTCAAATATATTAAATTATTTGATAATAATGTAACTTAAAGAATTTACATAAGTATATCACGAAATTGAAAAGACAAATTATATGATTATGTCTCGTGACCAGAATATTGTACGAAATGGAAATATAAAAATTGGAAATTTATTTTTTGAAGAGATGGAAAAATTCAAATATCTTGGAGCAACAGTAACAAATATAAATTATGCTCGGGAGGAAATTAAACGCAGAATAAATATGGGAAATGCCTGTTATTATTCGGTTGAGAAGCTTTTATCATTCAGTCTGCTGTCAAAAAATCTGGAAGTTAGAATTTATAAAACAGTTATATTACCGGTTGTTCTTTATGGTTGTGAAACTTGGACTCTCACTTTGAGATAGGAACAGAGGTTAAGGGTGTTAGAGAGTAAGGTGCTTAGGAAAATATTTGGAGCTAAGAGGGATGAAGATACAGGAGAATGGAGAAAGTTACACAACACAGAACTGCACGCATTGTATTCTTCACCTGACATAATTAGGAACATTAAATCCAGACGTTTGAGATGGACAGGGCATGTAGCACATATGGGCGAATTCAGAAATGCATACAGAGTGTTAGTTGGGAGGCCGGAGGGAAAAATACCTTTAGGGAGCCGAAACGTAGGTGGGAAGATATTAAAATGGATTTGAGGGAGGTAGGATATGATGGTAGAGACTGGATTGGTCTTGCTCAGGATAGGGACCAATGGCGGGCTTATGTGAGGGCGGCAATGAAGCTCCGGGTTCCTTAAATGTCAGTAAGTAAGTATATCACGAAATGCTTCTCTTATCAAATATTTGCTAAAAATATTGAACTCAATATTTTTTTTTTATTTTAGAATATTCGTACTCAAGTTTTAGAATAGCTATTTGTACATTTTTGTCCTTACTTCTTTTAGCAAAAGGCATGCAAATCCCTTTGTTATTTAACATTTTATTTAAAAAATACAAGACTGCAATATTTTCATTCAATTGCCAAATGATGATGAATCTTAAGCTTTTCTTGTTTACTCTTACCAAGTCTCACAGAAATCTCTTCTTTTCACTCTAATTTTATGTTGATAGTAACTGACAGCTCTGTAAACCGCTAGCGTAACATACAGATATAGTCCACGCCTGAGACGACAGAGGGAAGGGCGTCAAATGGGGCACAGTACTCAAATAGCGTATGCCAATAAAGAAAACACTTACAAAAGAAGAGAAGTGGAAATGGTCAGCCATGACTACAGGACATCGCCTTGTATGTTCTCCCCCTCTCGTTCTCTTCCTCTCTTGACGTATCACCGATTATGTTAGCACACTCACACACACTCACACATACATACACACTTAAAAGTTACCGCAGGTCAAGGTCACACGATGACATCATTTCACTATCACACGGTTAAGACGGGGGTTGTTTACCATCACCACAGATTAAAAAGAAAAACAAATGAAAATTGATTCTTCACTTCACCTTCAAGAGGGCACACAACAAAAAACACTTGTCAAGACAGCCGCATGGGTAGGGGAAGAAACGCGCGGGAAAAAAAAGAAACTAATATTCAAATTGAACAGGTGTTTTGGTGTGTTTTTTCTTCGTGTTGTGGTAACAGTGGAGGTGGTGCAGAAACCCTCATTCCCGGGGCACTTCGGTTCTAAGCTCAGTCGGTCTAAGAAAAAAAAATCTACGTACACAGACTATCTTATTCGTATGAAAAATTTCTACAATCGGGCGGATGAATTGATGTAATTTTTATTGGGATCTCTTTTCCTCTTAGACTCTTTGAAGAGTGTTTAGCGGGTTGCGTGGAGCACTGAGCTACAGAGCGCGTCCAGATAGCGACTGGCTGGCCGAGCTGCTGCTGCTGCTGCTGCCAGATCCAGCGCCCCCCGTCGCCCGCACCTCCCCACCCCCGCCCATCACTCCGACGCGCCGGGCGATCTTGTGCGTTACTACAGGCAATGTGATGTGCAGTACTTCATTCATAGCATACACGGCTGTCATCGTGCCTACGAGCCTCAAGCAGGTCTTGTCCAACAGCCACTGTGCCTCTGGGGCACGTTTTTACCATTATCTTTCAGACCTTATCCATGATCAAGCGTTACAATGGCGATGAACACAATCTCTCTGTCTTACTACAGCACAGGTCCTTCAGGAGTTGCTATAACCATTATGAACACGACTCAATACAGATCTTCTGGATCTTATCAATATTCACGTGTTGCTACACACAGGAATAGAATCTCATTAGTGTTTCTCTAGTGACGAACACTACAGGATGATCTGTTTCTGTGCGGGTAGAATGAAAACGTTACAAAACGAAATTTCTACTATTCATTGTTAGGTATTGGGGCACGTTTTTACCATTATCTTTCAGACCTTATCGATGTTCAGGTGTTGCAATGGCGATGAACACAATCTCCCTGTCTTACTACTGCACAGGTCCTTCAGGAGTTGCTATAATCATTATGAACACAAATCAATACAGATCTTCCGGATCTTATCAATATTCACGTGTTGCTACACATAGGAATAGAATTTCATTAGTGTTTCTCTAGTGACGAACACTATAGGATGATCTCAAGCAACAAAACGAAATTTTTACTATTCATTGTTAGGTATTGGGGCACGTTTTTACCATTATCTTTCAGACCTTATCAATTTCAGGCGTTACAATAGCGATGAACACAATGTCCCTGTCTTACTACTGCACAGGTCCTTCAGGAGTTGCTATAATCATTATGAACACGAATCAATACAGATCTTCCGGATCTTATCAATATTCACATGTTGCTACACACAATAGAATCTCATTAGTGTTTCTCTAGTGACGAACACTATAGGATGATCTCAAGCAACAAAACGAAATTTTTACTATTCATTGTTAGGTATTGGGGCACGTTTTTACCATTATCTTTCAGACCTTATCAATGTTCAGGCGTTACAATAGCGATGAACACAATGTCCCTGTCTTACTACAGCACAGGTCCTTCAGGAGTTGCTATAATCATTATGAACACGAATCAATACAAATCTTCCGGATCTTATCAATATTCACGTGTTGCTATATACAGGAATAGAATCTCATTAGTGTTTCTCTAGTGACGAACACTATAGGATGATCTCAAGCAACAAAACGAAATTTTTACTATTCATTGTTAGGTATTGGGGCACGTTTTTACCATTATCTTTCAGACCTTATCAATGTTCAGGCGTTACAATAGCGATGAACACAATGTCCCTGTCTTACTACAGCACAGGTCCTTCAGGAGTTGTTATAACCATTATGAACACGACTCAATACAGATCTTCTGGATCTTATCAATATTCACGTGTTGCTACACACAGGAATAGAATCTCATTAGTGTTTCTCTAGTGACGAACACTACAGGATGATCTGTTTCTGTGCGGGTAGAATGAAAACGTTACAAAACGAAATTTCTACTATTCATTGTTAGGTATTGGGGCACGTTTTTACCATTATCTTTCAGACCTTATCAATTTCAGGCGTTACAATAGCGATGAACACAATGTCCCTGTCTTACTACTGCACAGGTCCTTCAGGAGTTGCTATAATCATTATGAACACGAATCAATACAGATCTTCCGGATCTTATCAATATTCACGTGTTGCTATACACAGGAATAGAATCTCATTAGTGTTTCTCTAGTGACGAACACTATAGGATGATCTCAAGCAACAAAACGAAATTTTTACTATTCATTGTTAGGTATTGGGGCACGTTTTTACCATTATCTTTCAGACCTTATCAATGTTCAGGCGTTACAATAGCGATGAACACAATGTCCCTGTCTTACTACAGCACAGGTCCTTCAGGAGTTGTTATAATCATTATGAACACGACTCAATACAGATCTTTCAGATCTTATCAATATTCACGTGTTGCTAGACACAGGAATAGAATCTCATTAGTGTTCCTCTAGTGACGAACACTACAGGATGATCTGTTTGTGTGTGGGTAGAATGAAAACGTTACAAAACGAAATTTTTACTATTCATTGTTACGTATTGGGGCACGCTTTTACCATTATCTTTCAGACCTTATCAATGTTCAGGCGTTACAATAGCGATGAACACAATGTCCCTGTCTTACTACAGCACAGGTCCTTCAGGAGTTGTTATAATCATTATGAACACGACTCAATACAGATCTTCCGGATCTTATCAATATTCACATGTTGCTACACACAAGAATAGAATCTCATTAGTGTTTCTCTAGTGACGAACACTACAGGATGATCTATTTCTGTGCGGGTAGAATGAAAACGTTATAAAACGAAATTTTTACTATTCATTGTTAGGTATTGGGGCACGTTTTTACCATTATCTTTCAGACCTTATCAATGTTCAGGTGTTGCAATGGCGATGAACACAATCTCTCTGTCTTACTACAGCACAGGTCCTTCAGGAGTTGCTATAACCATTTTGAACACGACTCAATACAGATCTTCCGGATCTTATCAATATTCACGTGTTGCTACACACAGGAATAGAATCTCATTACTGTTTCTCTAGTGACGTACACTACAGGATGATCTGTTTCTGTGCGGGTAGAATGAAAACGTTACAAAACGAAATTTTTACTATTCATTGTTATAGGTCTCGCAAGTACGGATTACCGACGGAAGGAATGCGAATCAAACATTGCGATAAGGAAGAGCGGGCGAGAGGAAAGGTCACGAGATAACTTGAATGATATTCAAGAGTACAGTCGGAAGAGAAATGACATCGATAGAATCAGTCTTGCATTGTCATAGTTACATTACGACTTTATTTTGTTCCATTGCATGTGAACGCGTGTCTTGTATCGCACGGTATTATTATTTCATTCATAAACATATTATGTTGCGCATTTAATTAGCTTCGAATTTTTCTCTTCCTACGTTCTTTATTTTCACAGCGATGTCCTCATTTGTTCATCTTCTTGGAAGAGACAGTACTTCCATCGGCTCGCACCTCTCCCCCCTCGGCGTGCCTACATACACACGTCAAAACAGACAGCTACGCCACCATTGGTTTTTGGTAATCGTTTCTTGCGCGAGCTATACGTATTGGGGCAAGTTTATACCATATACAGAGTGTTAAGAAAAAAGTATCCAATATTTTAGGAGGTGATAGTATGCATCAAAACAAGAAAATAAAGTCTAATAAACATGGGTCCTACAACACATACTTTCTCAGATCTGAACACTTGTTCATAGAAGGTGCTCAATGTGACGTTCATTTAGGCAGCGGTGGCGAAACTGTAATCGTGCGCCGAGCCACTGTGTAATCTGCAACGTGCATAGCACCTATGGCGGACACCCGAAGGGGAAGTGAAGTAACTGTGTGACTTATTAACGGATTTTCATTTTCCTTACGTCAAGCACTTAAATATAATTTTATACAGTACAAGGCTACAAACTAATGTTTAGTACGTGTAACGAAGAAAGAAATGAACAATACATGAACAATATCACAACCTAAAATTAACTGTCTTCAGAATGTCTCTGCGACAAAGTTTCAAAATCAGGAATTATGTCACTTACTGCCAGCCGTAGTTGATCACGAAGGTATTTGTCTGTCAGTCGTGATATAAATTTGGTTTTTACTATTTTAATTGTTGAAAATAATTTTTCACAAACGTAAATTGTAGCGAACATGGCTTCAACAGAGTAAGCGAAAGAATGAAGCTTCGGATATTTATTTTTTGGCAAAGATTTAAAAGTTCAACATTTGTCAAGTCCTTACATCTAGATTTCATTTGACATCACATAGTAAATCAGTGAGTTCAAATTGAAGAGCTAACCGCATTATTCGTACATCTGCTGAAAAAGGGTCGACGTACTGAGATGATGATGATGATGATGATGATGATGATGATGATGATGATGATGATGATGATGATGATGATGATGATGATGATGATGATGATGACACTTAACCTTTTAATGTTTCATCAGTAACATGTAGTATAATGCCGTTTTATGTTATACAACCGTTTTTCCTCGTAATACTTGTGAACAAATAATACATTTAATACTCTTATCATATTGACAGCAAAAAAATGCGTCCTCCCATCCTACTTGGAACTTTCGTACATGTTTTCGAGAGAGACATATGCCACTCGCAGGTCAGAGACAAATACAAATGGAACGGAGTTTGACTCCAGTGTGTGAGAGGGTGGGGGTTGGCGGAGGTTAGAAGCAAGCTAAATGCACAGCTATCACTGCGAGCCACAATGTCTAGCGAGTCACGGCTGATTTATGGCAATGCATTTCTCTGCCATACAATACAGCAGACTACCAGATAATCATACCGTAGTTGACACCCCTGGCATGGAATAATGATACGTTGCAAGGAATAATGAAAACAAAAGTCTGGTTGCGGATATGAGCGGGGTTCAGCAGAGATGATGATGTGAATTTTGGTAATCAGCATGTGTGGGCTGATGAAAATCCCCATTCAGTTGAAGAAACAAGGCATCAGCACTGATTCTCAATCAACTTATGGGCAGGCGTTCTTGGTGATAGATTAATAGGGCCATACATGCTACCACGGAGATTAACTGGGGATCGTTATCAGGACTTTCTTATTAACGTATTAAAACAAATTTCAAAGAGTGAGTGATTCCTTACGCCGAAGGGCAGGGGAATTCATTACCATGAATGGACGTCACATTGAGCACCTCCTATGATGAAGTGTTAAGATCTCAAAAAGAATGTGTTGTAGGACCCATGTTTATTAGACATTATTTTCTTGTTTTGGTGCATACTAGCACTTCCTAAAATATTGGATACTTTTTAACACCCTGTATTTTAGATATCAATGTCCAGCCTTACAATGGCCATAAACATAATGTTACCGTCTTACTTAGGCCCTCAAGGGCTCTATTTCACGAAAGTGTCGTCTAATATATTATTAGTTATTAGAAAAAAAAATCTTGTATGGTGAGTATGGAATTGTAACTTTCGGTTCCACAAAATAATGTACAACAGTTATATAGTATGTCTCAGTAAAAAGTTGTTAGTGACGTCATAGAAGTGTATGACGGAGGAACAACTGTTCACCACATACCACCATGCCTTGAGTTAGGTTATATTCACCTCCTTGGTAATAAATTCGTATTTCAGAATGCAGAAAACATATTATCATCATTCCTACAATATTTGTTTGAATTATTTTATTAGAAAAAATGATAATTTAAATACTTCATCATGTATTCGTCAATATTCGAACGTAATTTTCAACAATTTTCAACTCTGAGATGACCGTTGTAATTTTCCATGAGTCACAGCACCAATTTCAGTTTTCGTTTTGTAACGTTTTCATTCCACCCACAGACAAAAATATGACTTTAATAAGATTCCATTTCGGAATATGTATTATATGACTTTCTTCTGTTAAATTGTATCGTACCTGGTTTACATGTTTCGACCTATTATGGGTCATCCTCAGAACTGGTCGTTGTTGGTCTTGGCGCCTCTTGTTTTGTTTCCTGTGAGGGTGTGTTCGTGTGGTGTAATGTGGAGTCAAAGCGTGTGTGTGTTCTGAAATTGAGTTGTGTGTTGAGAATTTCATTGAGGTGTGTTTTTGTGTGTCTGTATATTTCATATTGTTCTAGTGTGTTTAGTTTCTGGCTTTTTGTTTGGATGTATAGTATTTCCAGGTCTGTGTTGATGTCATTGTAGGTGTGGTTAGCATTTGTGATGTGTTTTGCATATGTGGAGGTGTTCTGTAATTTTATGGCTGTGATGTATTCTTTGTAACGTGCTTGAACGTCATTTCAAAATTACCGCAAACGTGCTTCCCCGAATTTGACAAACTGGTGCAGTTGTGGTAGGTCGATTACGTGGCCCCCAAATTCTCCAGACCTAATACTGCCCGATCTCTATGTCTGAGGTTTTGTAAAGAGTCTAGGCACAACATCCAGAGATATTGATGATCTCAAGAAATTACCCTGAGATGTAAGATGACACATGAGAGGAATTAGCCTCACGATGCGTATTGTGTTGTTACACAATTATGGGCACGTTGAGGTAATGTGTTCAAAACTTTAATCCTTCAGGAATGTATTTATAGATTACTGAAAAATAAATAGTAATCGCTAATGTTACAGCGTTATTTTATTTCCTCCCAAACAGATCACCCTGTGTATTTCAGAGTAAAAGAACTTACTTACTTACTTGCTTTTAAGGAACCCGGAGGTTCATTGCCGTCCTCACATAAGCCCGCCATTGATCCCTATCCTGAGCAAGATTAATCCATTCTCTATCATCATATCCGACCTCCCTCAAATCCATTTTAATATTATCTTCCCATCTACGTATCGGCCTCCCTAAAGGTCTTTTTCCCTCCGGCCTCCCAACTAACACTCTATATGCATTTCTGGATTCGCCCATACGTGCTACATGCCCTGCCCATTTCAAACGTCTGGATTTAATGTTCCTAATTATGTCAGGTGAAGAATACAATGCGTGCAGTTCTGTGTTGTGTAACTTTCTTCATTCCCCTGTAACTTCATGCCTCTTAGCCCCAAATCCTTAACCTCTGTTCCTCTCTCAAAGTGAGAGACCAAGTTTCACAACCATACAGAACAACCGGTAATATAACTGTTTTATAAATTCTAACTTTCAGATTTTTTGACACCAAACTGGATGATAAAAGCTTCTCAACAACAAGCATTTCCCATATTTATTCTGTGTTTAATTTCCAGAGTAATAGAACTATGATACATAAAATATAGTCTACCTACATTCGAGAAAAGAAAACAAGGGGTAACACCTCTAAGTGAAAATGTACAAAATCATGGATTATGTAAGAGCATTTTTCTTTCAATAGTCTGATCTGCAAGCTTTCTTCTCTATAACTTAATTTCCCTTCTCTTAAATTAGTCTCATTATTCAGATCGTTAAAAATTTGTAACTTCTCTTGAACATCACGTTTCCGTAGCAACATAGCGTCACCTATTCTTCCCTTCTTATCACAGTAGAAGATGTTGGCTTTCCAGAAACTAAATAATGAAACAAAAGGAATGGCGCAGAGCGAGCTATGATAACATAACCGCGTTGTTCTCTCCCTCCCTGAACCCACCACTTCATTCTCTATCGTTACCCCAACCGTTGTAATCTCCCGTAATTCTCTGTGTATCTCCTACTATCTCGCGGTGGAAAGGCTGGTTACGCCCATGAAGTGGGAAATTTTGCACTATTCATTTACACTGCTATACTCAGATTGCAAATACAAAAGTTGAGAAAAATGTCATTAAAATTATGTTCTGATGTTTCACGAGATAAACATATCCTACGTCGTCACAAAGTATCCACAAAATAACTTGCATTTGTTTCGTTATCACATTACATGCTGCAAATGTGAAATCTATAAATACTAGTGGCTTGTGCAGCAAATCCTGCAAACTAAGTTCATTAGTCGTTCAAATAAACATTTGTCAGATTTATTTTCAATGAAGAATACCAGACATTCTGAAAGCTATTTGCTTCCATAATGATGAAAGATACTCTCTCTCGAGCCAATACTGAGGAGAATCACGCATATAAATATCTACACCACACCGCCATTAAATATATGAAAAAGACCCAACCCCACTTGATTAATAACTATAAAAATATTTGACTTTTTAATAATATTACGTAAGTTTTATAGCTTTCAGTAACATATACTTTACAGGATGTTTAAAAAATACGGGGCATAATTTCAGGTATGTATTTCCTACATGTAGACAATCAAAATAGTGCATTACAACATGTGTCCGGAAATGCTTTATTTCCGAGTTATGGCCTTCACAACATTGAAATTCATCGGAACGTTTTTCTTTCCGCAGGTCGTTGCCGTCAAAGGAGACATTAAGAGGGCACTCTGATAGTTCATTCCGAGGCGAAGGTTACATTCAGTGTTGTGTAGGCGTTAAACTGTGCGACATGTATGCAAATCAAGAGCTGGCAGAGATACACTTCATGTACGGTAAGGCGGACGGCAATGCTGCGCTGGCTCGTCGTTTGTACCAGGAGAGGTACCCACAGCGACAATGTCCAGATCGGAAAAGGAGTCATGTTCACAGCCTCCAGAATCTCCTCCTGTACTTCTGGAGTTGTAGATCTTGGTCGTCCCCTTCCCAAACCAGGAGAGTTAAATTTTCCATACTCGCACAAACGGTAATGGAGACGTACAAATGTATTCCGATCTGGATATTGTCGCTGTGGGTACCTCTCCTGGTACAAACGACGAGCCAGCGCAGCATTGCCGTCCGCCTTACCGTACATGAAGTGTATCTCTGCAAGTTCTTGATTTGAATACATGTCGCACAGTCTAACGCCTACACAACACTGAATGTAACCTTCGCCTCGGAATGAACTGTCAGAGTGCCCTCTTAATGTCTCCTTTGACGGCAACGACTTGCGGAAAGAAAAACGTTCCGGTGAATTTCAATGTTGTGAAGGCCATAACTCGGAAATAAAGCATTTCCGGACACATGTTGTAATGAACTATTTTGATTGTCTACATGTGGGAAATACATACCTGAAATTATGTCCCGTATTTTTGAAACAACCTGTATATGCTATATAGCCGCCACTCAGTAAAATATAGAAATCAAAATCTAATTTAAGTTATTCTCTACATCAACTTATATAACCCCAAAACGTTTCACTTTCATATCATCAATATAGCATTAATATGTATAATTAATGAAAAATAGTCGCATCATGACATTAACTACAATAATATTTAATTTCTAATGGTAATGTAATCAAACCATCTCCAGTTTTGTAGTTTTTAATATCCAATACACAACTGTACCCAGAAAATTACACATCACAGAATCGAACCTGTAAATTATTTTTAGTAAGTTAAGTTTTCAATAACCAATTTAATTTAATTTAATTTGAGCTCTAAATATGTCAGCATTCTTGTAGATCATGGCCTTCGTGTAATATTGTTTACTGTAGTGTGTGTTTTGTTTTATTCTGAAATGCAATTAGCTAGTTCTCAAAACTGACGACAGATGGATTTTGGAAAATAGGAAAATTATGTTGAAAAATTGACATTTCACTGAAAACTACTATTTTTCTGAAAAACGTTGAGTTCCAAGCTTCAAAATAAGGGGTCATTTATTAAAACCCGTTCAGCCGTTTTCCCGTAATTTCCATTACCAGTTCAAATTATATATATATAGATGCTAAAAGATCTAAATGATAGCGTTGAGACCAAGAGGTAAGTTTATGTTAACCTTCACCCTTCGTCTACAATGTGCCCATCTATGTAACATTAGTTACTTATTACGCCCAGATTCTGATGAAATGTCATCTTTTTTTTTTCCTTGTATCGGAGACATCGCTTGTTTGTTTATAAATCCCATTTGTGACGTTCACATTCTAAAAATCTATAATTTATATGTCTTCTTTTGTTACTGTTTGCCATTTTCTAGTTTTAGGTCATTTTTAAAAGCTATGTGTCATTTTAGGTTTTTTTTTTTTAAGTTTTGAGTCAATATTTTCGTCATTAACAGAATTCATAAACGCAATCTGCTTTCTGCATTATATTTTGTCGTATTTATATTAATCTACTGGAAGAAACGAACAGAAACATACTGTAATATAATCACATCGCGTCGAGTTTTCGTCTGCTTGCTGCGAACGGAAACGAAAGAACAAAAATGGCGAACGAGTATACCCAATATTTATCGAGCCTTGGGAAGTGCATAATGACATCAGCAGGAATGACAAGAGGCAGACGTTTAAATGTAGCCGATCTGCAACGTGATTGGCTGCTGGAAATAAGAGCGACGCGACTATAATACACGAATTTTTCTCGTGTGACAGACTTTGCAAATTCGTAATTCTAATTTATAATTTATAACAATGAGACTTATTCCTTGTTACGCGAACGCGATTATGAAACCGTTCAACCTTCAGTCGCAATAACGTTTCAGTGAAGAAAGTTCCAGTCACAATATTTTAGTTAACGGTACTGTTAAAAAAGAAAAGTATTATAAAAACTAACCTGTTCCAATATTAACGTTATTATGCCTAAGGTTAAACATTCCAAAGCATGACATTTAAGACAACTTGTTTAAGAGTTCGGTGAGGAAATATTCTCTACATATGGTGAAATTTTATTTTGTAAAGTGTGTGAAGTTGAAGTATCGATGGATAAGCAGTTCACTGTGCAGCACATAATCACTTAGGGCCGTATTCATAGACATTCTTAGCGCGGGCTTTCGGTGGATGATCAGCGAACTAACGTTTTTCGTATTCATAAAACAGTGTCAGCGATATGATATGATATGAATCCTGTTTAGCACGTTCGTAGCCCGGGCTAGCGAAATGTCTATGAATAGCACCCCTAATGATTTAAGACGGCGCTCATTTCTTCGGATCTCGGCCACTTAGTCACTCGTAATGAATGCACATCTGCACATTAGTGTGTTGGACATTGTACCACTGGCACACATATGTGACACAGTGCATGAGGGTTGGCTACTAAAGGGAAACTAAAAGATGGAGCTTAAACTGAGAGGTTTCAACCCGGCATCGGAATTGGAATCCGGTGTTGCTTAGAGTCCCTCGGTATGGTCATTATTTCCGGAATTACAGACTGATATACTTTGGGTACGGAAGAAATAAGTCTAGAAAAAAGTGCGACGGATTTGCTTGATTTTCGTGGTGATTATTAGTGAACATGCGGGGATGCTACAGTTAAAAGGGCGGGCCTCTGAGCCGCTTCGTTCTCCTTGTATAGAGCAAATTCTGTTTTGGAAAGTCAAAATAACCGATTTTTTTAACTCTGGTGGCCTCTCCCTTCCAAACGCACGGGGATAGAGAGCTGTCCTTTACATCAGAGATAGAGTTCGACGAGCTCTATTCAACGCACTGACCGGCTTTGTTCTAACTTCACGTACTGCGGAGTTATGGCGGCAAGATTGTCGGCGAACTTTTTTCTCGAAAATCGGCTTGTGTTCGCTATTCCCATTTTGATGCTATCGTGTCAGAAGTAAGTCAAGGGGGAATGCAGGACCGCATCCCATTCGTCGGTATGGCCATTATTTCCGGAATTACAGACTGAAATACTTTGGGTACGGAAGAAATAAGTCTAGAAAAAAGTGCGACGGATTTGCTTGATTTTCATGGTGATTATTAGTGAACATTCGGGGATGCTACACTTAAAAGGGTGGATCTCTGAGCCGCTTCGTTCCCCTTGTATAGAGAAAATTCTGTTTTGGAAGGTCAAAATGACCGATTTTTTAAACTTTGGCGGCCTCTCCCGTCGAAACGCACGGGGATAGAGCGTCAGCACGTAGAGCTAAACACACGGGTTCGAATCCCGGTACTGAAAAGAATTTTTTTCCGCTTCACCAATCCTTCATCATACATATAAAATGTATGGCTCATGCGTTGCACAGAGTAGCGGACGAAGTGAGGGGACACTTTTCTGAAGTTGACGACCTAGTCTCGAACACAAAAAAAAAAAAAAAAATCTTCGTTAAGGCCTCATCGCGAAGGGAACTCTTTAAATCCTTAGCTCCGCCGGAACCCGTGATCACACATTGGGGTACTTGGACCGATGCCTGCATTTTTTATTGTGAAATTGTTAAGACAGTTGTCGATGCTCATTGGAGAACGTGAAGTATATTCAAAACACTCCAGAATTGTATTCAAGCAGTGAACTGAAGGGTAAATTAGCATACATCAAGTCACATTTTGGGTCTATATCATCAGCTATAGCGCATCTTCAGAAAAAAAGGAATGGCTCTAGTGGATTCACTGGCACTTGTAAACAAAATAGAACTAGATATGGACAGTGGATTAGTTGAAGTTGGAAAAATGTTTACATACAGGTGGACTCCCATCAAGACTCGCTTGAAATTTTAATTCCGTAATCTGTACATGAAGTTTTAGTAGTTTTCTGAACACACGGAGTCATACACTGTTGGTACAAATTGTCATAATGACTCTAATAACAAATTATTCGTCGGAATTTAAAACTGTAAAAGATTTCTCTTCTGCCCACAATCTGGAAGTCTTTCCAAGTACGTAGAGTCTAGTACAAAACGGTTGTTACTGTACTAAATAACGCTACAGTTAAATACGAACTGTCCTGTCACAAAGTTATCAAACAGACTGTCTAGTTGTGAAATTTAACTTGTACATTAGAAACTTTGTGAAACCCAAGGACTACATCTCAAAGCTAGGCAGATATTTACAAGAAGTAACCACGTCTAACATCTTAAATCCAAGACGTATGCAATATTTTTAAAAACTTGGCAATGACTCAACATGGTAACAGATGTAATTTTCAATATTTCACCCAAGTGTAACTTCCAGCATACTATTTACTATTAAGTGGACGTCTAGTTCATTGACTTTTTACTTCATGAACTGGGTTTCAAACCCGAAAACATATGTTAGAATTTGTTGGCATTTTTGTGATAAAACCTCTTTCCCTGTAATTCATTCATTCATTTAGTGTTCTGCCCAAAGGCAAATCTTTCACTGCAAACCCAGCTTTCTTCGATCTTTTCTAGTTTCTGCCTTCCTCTTTGTTTCCTCATGAGATCCATGTATTTTAATGTCGTCTATCATCTGATATCTTCTTCTGCCCCGAACTTTTCTCCCGTTCACCATTCCTTCCATTGCATCCTTCAGTAGGCAGTTTCTTCTCAGTCAGTGACCAAACCAATTCCTTTCAGCTTCATTTCTTATTCTGTCTGTTCACTTTATAGTACCATTTATCCATTCATTAATGTATCCATATGAAAAATGCAGGCTATAAAAGAAGACGCAATGACGGGTTTGATCAATGATTGATCAAAGATAAAAGATTTACTATTACACATATTATCAATTATCATTATCATTTCAATACATATACAGGATATTTATATATTGGGTTGATGCAGAATTTCGTAGCTTTTTTTTTTTTTTTTTTTTTTTGCTGTGACAAAAGTTTTCATTTGAGATTAATTCAAAAATTAATCAGTAATATATTCATATATTCTACAACATTATCTATGACTCACTGCCAACGTTGGGGATAGTTTTTCGATCCCGCGTCTGAAGAAAGCTGTTGGTTTTGGGTTAAAGAAGTCAAGCCAAGTTTGTAAAGCATCTTCGTTATCAGAGGAGCTCTCTTGAAGATTTTTGGAGAACGTGAATGGAGGAAATCTAAGTGCGCAAGATCTGAAGAACATAGATGATGTGAGATCACCTCCAAATCAAGCTTCAGAACAGCTGCTTTCGTCATGTTAGCAGAGTGCGGACGTGCATTATCGTGTTGCAGCAACATTTGATGCAGTCTTCCTGGTCGTTTTTCTTCAATTGCGGCCGCAAGGCGTCTGAGTTGTTGCCAATGTATGTTAACAGTTATGGTTACATCTCTAGGAAGCAATTCATAGTACATGACGTCTATTTTCTCTCACCAGACGCATAATTTCATCTCCTGTGGATGGACACTAGTTTTAGTACGAAGTGTCGTGTGTTGAAACGACATTTTCTTACAATGCTTTCTCAGATGGCATTTTCCCCTTATATGGCACAAATGTTTTGATAGCTTAATTTTTTTAAGTCAATCATTTATGATATCGACACGGCACAAGCTCAAGCTTGGGTATGTATGTGTATGTATGTATGTATTTATTCACACTGCAAATGGGTATATACCCGGTGGCAGTGGTAACTAATTACACTCAATAATGGCAATTAATAATAAACACAACTAATAAAAAACAATAATTAATAATGATAATAATAATAATAATAATAATAATAATAATAATAGGTACTAATAACAAGGAGCATCCTAAATTAAAATGAAGCATGGTCACTTAAAATAACATTTAAAGTAAATCTAATTTGCATCTTAACCCTAAGCTCGAACTAAGACCCACGAGTCTGACAGGTTCATATCTGCACACTTATTTCGCTGTCAACTCACTCACTGATTCTACCTGATTTCACTAACACTTCTAACCATTTCACTGTTCGAATACTTTGCACAGCCACTTCACTGACACCAACACACTTCACTTACACAATAGACTTCACTGACACTACACACTTCACTGACACAACACACTTCCCCACTGATAGAACACTTCAAATAACAAGATATCAATTAAACCTTTTAACTAGTGTGTATAATATACAGGGACATTTTATTTTTACTAACATTTTTAATATTAACCTGTCTATACCTTTAGAGGACCGGAAACACCGCTTGCTCCCCCCTCCAAGACTGGAGTTCGATGATACTGGCGTAAAATACAAACAAATCACTTTACTAGGTATAGGACGGAAGAAAAGTAGTTGATCCACTTACGTAAACTAGGAAATATCGCGATTTTGAGATTGATAATTTTGATTAGGTTTTTGTTTAATCAAAATACAGTAGGCCTACTGTATTGACAATAAGTGTTTTTACTCACGAACTGAGCTATCCATTCGGACGTATTCATTATGCAGTGTATATTATCTACAGCATATTAGCGTACATAATAGAGAATGAAGTTAAATTGAAAAATAATCCTAATGTGGATATTTAAACACATTTTTGAAAATGGTGGCCGTTCATTTCGATACAGGCTTCAGTTCTTTTGTGCATATTATCGCACTATAGACTATTGCATCTAATTCCAATTCATGTTGAAATTATTCTGTACCTACTCTACGTACTGTGAATTCAATCTTCACTTCTGCCCGACCCGAAAATATAAAATTACTCAGACATGCTATCTACTGTCCGTCCAAGTGGTTATGCCGCAGGATTGTAGAAAGGGAGGAAATCACGTGACAGTTAATTACTTAACGAGGCCCTTTTATTTAAGTTAAATTAAACAGCTGTATAATATTACGTAAACTTCCAATTCCTAAGAGAAATTAATGTTTTCAGAAAAGAGCTAAGACAGCCCAGCTTTTACAGAGGGGCGAGCAGAAGCAGGTGGGGGAAATCGGGATGCGACGTAGGCAAACGGACAGGAAGCGAAAATATGATTCAATATTGAAAGCTCTTTCGTCACTGGAAAACGCGAACATATTTCTGAAACGTACTATACCCAGTAATTCAGTACTGCTTACTATCTGCGGTCTTGGTTCTGTGTGGAGTTGGAACTTCCTTAGTGGAAGGGATGGGAGTGAAGTACATTCAAAAACTCAGGTACAATAAAAATTGAAGTAAAAATAAAATGATGTCCCTGTACTACCGTCTATTAGTGAAGTCCTTAAGCCTATTTTAAACACATTTTTGGTTATTGGTAAAGCCTTTAGTAAGTCTGTAGGTAAAGCATTCCGGTCCTTGATAGTACGATTGTATTAGCCTAAGTAGATAACAGCAGTGAATTCATATTGAACTGATTGCTCACACTGTGAAGTAAAATAATAAACTACCGGTACTTTTTAAATTCAGTAACGGATGTGTACATAATTTTAAACTGAATTTCCACTGATATACTGAACGTATGCGGAGACGAAGAGACAGACGGGAAAGAGGAAAGACTGGAAAATGCTGAATTTGCAGAGAAGGGCCTGTCCTTGGACAGAAAACTATGAATGAAGTGAAATATTGAACATTCTTTTTCCCAACCTTCAATTTTTAATTCCAATTCCCTACTTTTATTCCGATCCATAGGTTTAACAGTTATATTAATTTCAAACTGAAGTTACCAAAGTTTCCATTTCTATTTCAAGTCCAAATTCTTATTCCCATTCTTTACCAAAGTCTCCATTTCTATTTGAAGTCCAAATTCTTATTCCCAATCTTCAATTTTTTTATTTCAATTCCCTACTTTTATTCCGATCCATAGGTCTAACAGTTATAATAATTTCAAACTGAAGTTACCAAAGTTTCCACTTCTATTTCAATTCCAAATTCTTATTCCCAATCTTCAATTTTAATTTCAATTCCCTACTTTTATTCCGATCCAAAGGTCTAACAGTTATAATAATTTCAAACTGAAGTTACCAAAATTTCCACTTCTATTTCAATTCCAAATTTTTATTCCCAATCTTCAATTTTTAATTTCATTTCCCTACTACTTTTATTCCGATCCAAAGGTCTAACAGTTACAATAATTTCAAACTGAAGTTACCAAAGTTTCCACTTCTATTTCAATTCCAAATTCTTATTCCCAATCTTCAATTTTTAATTTCAATCCCCTAATTTTATTCCGATCCATACGTCTAACAGTTATAATAATTTCAAACTGAAGTTACCGAAGTTTCCACTTCTATTTCAATTCCAAATTCTTATTTACAATTTTCAAATCTTGTTCACAATTTCGGACTCCTGACCATGATTTCCTACCCCTGTTCACGATTTTTCATCTCTGTCTACGATTTCTTGTCCCTGCCTACGATTTCCAATTCCTGTCCACAATTCCCAAACCTCTGTCCACAATTTCTAATCCCTATTCACAACTTCCAAATTTCGTTCATAATTTTACTGTTAAGTGCTGTTCACAATATCCGACTTCCTTTCGCAATTTCCGACATTCATTCGTAATTTCCTGACAGAATTTCCGACCCTCGTTCGCAATTTCCTAGCAATTTCAGACTCTCGTTCATTTCCGACTTTCGTTTGCAATTTCCGATTCCCGTTCACAATTTCAGGCTCCCGTTCGCAACTTCAGACTCCCGTTCGCAATTTCAGGCCCCCGTTCGCAATTTCAGGCTCCCGTTCGCAATTTCAGACTCCCGCTCGCAATTTCAGACTCCCGTTCGCAGACTCCCGTTCGCAGACTCCCATTTGCAATTTCAGGCTCCCGTTCGCAATTTCACACTTCCGTTCGCAATTTCAGACTCCCGTTCGCATACTCTCGTTCGCAATTTCAGACTCCCGTTCGCAGACTCCCATTTGCAATTTCAGGCTCCCGTTCGCAATTTTAGGCCCCCTCGCAATTTCACACTCCCGTTCGCAATTTCAGACTCCCGTTCTGAGACTCCCATTCGTAATTTCAGGCTCCCGTTCGTAATTTTATACTCCCGTTCGCAATTTCAGACTCCCGTTCGCCGACTCCCATTCGCAATTTCAGACTCCCGTTCGCAGACTCCCATTTGCAATTTTAGACTCCCGTTCGCAATTTCACACTCCCGTTCGCAATTTTAGACTCCCGTTCGAAGACTCCCATTCGCAATTTCAGACTCCCGTTCGCAATTTCAGACTCCCGTTCGCAGACTCTCATTTGCAATTTTAGACTCCCGTTCGCAATTTCACACTCCCGTTCGTAATTTCAGATTCCCGTTCGCAATTTCAGACTCCCGTTCGCAATTTCAGGCTTCCGTTAGCAATTTCAGGCTTCCGTTCGCAATTTTAGACTCCCGTTCCCAATTTCAGACTCTCGTTTTTTCGGCTATCGTTCACTATTTTCGACTATCTTCACAATTTTCATCCCCAATTTTGAATTTTAAATTCTAAAATTTAGTATGTGTTTCAACTTCCATTTTTAATCAGAATTTTCTACCTCTCAATTCATATGCTACTTCCTATTTTCTATGCTACACAAGTAATAAGCGCCAAATTAATTCTACAATTGTACCTATACCCACTTTCATGAACACTTCTTTTATTTCGTAATTCCAGTCTTCCGCTTTTATTCTCCAGTTCTTCCTTCACTTGAGTGCAATGTTGAGCTATGGCTGAATCTTTGTTTACCGAGAACGGACATTCAACAAATTGATAATTTTGCAATGTGTCGCCCACGTCCGTAAAGGACAACTAACGCGTTCTGAAATGCACCGAGTTCGACCCGGACGTCAGAACCAATCAGCAACGAGGAAGAGAATTAATATCTTAAAGGCTGTGCTGTCACAGCGTGTGAGGGGCGGTTAGCGACCTTGGGGTGACACAAGAGATGCTACATTTAGAACGTGCTCTGTCACACAGTGGCCGCGTTCTGTCAACACGAGGTCGTCTGCTGCATGCCAAGAGAGCGTCCGGCCGCAAACCAACTTTGAGTACTTCTTTTTAATGGCTCTCGTACTAAAACGCTCTTCTGACTAGCCTATACATCAGGGGGGGAGTGAAACAAACTGAAAAGAACCAAGACGAAAATGTCAGAGGAAGAGCAATACTTTTTTCCACTCACAGCTGCCAGATTTTTTTATGGCATTTAAGGGGATACTGTGGTGAAATTTATATCTCAGAAACCTATGCATAGTTTCGTTTCATTTTCTACCACAAACAACTCTCATAGACTTACTTATATGTTGAAATTTTAGAGTGATTGATTAAGAACTGTGTCGTTACAAAAAAAATTTCATATAAATTGTATCAAATCTTGGGAATCATTTTGGAACTTTTTCTGAAATTCTGATATGTTTCTGGGCTCAAAATATAGAGACAACATGAGTCTATGTACTTCTTGATTATTGTTGATTAACATCACATTCTTACTTGTTAGCCACAAAAAAAAATGATTATAATACAAATTTTCGAATTAAAAATTTCATACAATTCTAAAATATAATCATATATATTTGCTGTTAGGCAAAACAAAATGAATACTAGAGTTTTTGCATAACATGATGTTGAACTTGTGTGCCAAATTTTATGCGTCTACACCTTTTCCAGTTGTATTTCAGAAAATATAAATTGTATTTCAGAAATTATCAAATGTATTTCAGATTTGTCAATTGTATTTCAGATGGTATTAAATATATTTCAGAAAATAAGCAATGCATTTAAGATTACATAGTCACTTTTATTTCACAAAATAACAAATGTAGGCCTACTTGAGATTTTAACGTATTATATTTAAAAAAAATGGAAAATGGATTTAAAAAATCCTCAACTTTATTGCATTTTAGCGTCCAACAGGCATATTCTCCATAGCTAAAGCTGCAACTTGATGAATTGTACTGTGTTGTACTGCACGAGCACAATCACCACCAACAATATTATGGGTGTTACTCATCAATTTTACTCTCTACAGTAGGTAAATTAGCCTACAACACATGGAGCTATGACGTCAGAAATTCCAAGATGGGTTTTTACGTACAGTTACCCTGAAAAAGAATGAGACGATTCTTGGTCGTCGGAAGTTAAAGTTCTACAGCGCGGTTCACTCGATATCGACGTAGGGATACATAACATGACAGATAGTACAAGAATTGTTACAAGGACCACAACAAGGATAAGGACCAGAATAAGGATCACGAAGAAGACTGCCATTTAAGGCCAGGATTTCACAACATAGCTCGAGTCCCAAAATATCATTGCTTCACTGTACCGAATGGCAAATGCCTGCTAAGGGATCTACATTCTGGACTGCTGCTATCACTGTCTTGTCTCGGTAGCTCATATAGTAGCGTGCCGGTTCCATTGTATAACCGAAACGTCTCGTGTTCGATCCCAGGTAAAACTTTTTTTTATTGAGGTGTAATTAATTTGTTCAGAGTTCCTCGACTGTCTAATTTGTCGAAAAATATGGAATAATTTATGCCCAATTTCTGGGTCTTACAAGTGGGCTGAACCTCGTCAAAAAAAAAATCTTACTTGGAAGTTAAAAGTATTCTTCCTCAAACAAAAATCATAAGAAACAAAAAGAGACCTGTTAACTTAAAATCTTGTCCACATGCCATCAGCTTCTATTACAGCTCTAAGTCGATCCGGCATGGATGTCACGAGATTGTGGAATAAGTTCTGATCCCCGGCGAGATCTTCCCAGGTGTCAACAACTTGATCCCACAATTCGTCTCGATTTCGAGGGCGTCGGTGGGCATAGGTGGCTATCCTTCTCTTTTTCAATTCCGCCCATAAATTTTCGATGACATTCAAATCAGGTGACTTCGGAGGCCAATTAATGATTTCGATCTCGGGTCTCCTTTGAAACCATCTTTGAATGCTTGCAGCATAGTGCACGGGATGGTTATCCTGCTGGAACAGCAATGTTCCTTCGGGAAAACGTTCTCGGGCGGAGGGAAGGAATATATTTTCCAGAATGTGCTCGTAAGTTTCCGCATTAAACCGGCCATCGATGCGTTCTATAACGCCAGGTCCATCGTAAGACATCCACCCCCAACACGATATGCTAAAGCGCCCCGATCTTTCACGTCGGTGCACATAGCGCTGATCATGTCGGAGACCATCCTCACGATAGACACGGACAGGACCTTCGTAATCACTCGAGATGGTTGTTTCGTCGGAGAAAATTACATTTCTCCAATCGAAATCCACTCGATTGGTAGCGAAGGCAAGACGATCGACAGCTTGTGCTTCCCCCAATATTTCCATTTGCGCAGCCCTCCAGCTCCTAATACCGCGGTTCCTCAACCTGCTGATCACAGTCTGTGAAGAGCCGGGAAAGTTAGATGCTGCTCTTATTTCGTTAGCAGTCAGAAAGGGGTCCTGTCGAATTGTCTCGAATAAAAGAGCATCCTCTTCCAATGAAGAAATCCGCGGACGCCCAGGAATAGGGCGATTTTCGACCTCCCCAAAATTTTGGTAACGATGAACCCATCTCGCGGCTGTACTTCCAGGAACACCGACCAAACGGCCAGCAGATCTAGCCCCATATCCAGCCTCAACTAGAGCTATAACTCGCTGTCTCATGTCACGTCGGTTCGCCATTACGATGAGAAATGAGAGATGACGATAATACTTTAGTGTAGACAATGACTATTTAACATGATATAGAATTATTGAAATAAGAGGCATCTTGCATAGTAAGAGTTAATAAATCAACCCTAAATTAAATATCTAAATAACAGGATATAACAGGATGTCCAATTGTTGCGAAACTAATCAAATTAAATCTAATTACATTAAATAAACAAACCCCAAGTTATGACACCACATTGCTACAGGTAAATTGTATGTTATTAACATAAGCATTGAATAGGTCCGTGGTTGTGCGTTGGACGACAAAACCAAACATCGAAAGTTCGAATCTTGCCGAGGAATGTAACTTCTTGCTTTTTATAATGTAAATCAGACTTATAACTACAATCATTCATATTTCTTACATTATGTATTAATATTTATAGCCAACATTGAATTTGTAAAGAAAAGACTTTAGAAATCTCATATGGAATTTGTGATCTGTAGTGACATAAACATAGATTATCTCTCGGAACTTTTCCGTAAAAGTAAATTAAATTCACTCCTTGAAACTGGAAACCTTATTCGTAGGGTCATTTTCCCATAGCATACAAGCTGAAGTAACACAGCCATTGATAAACGTTTTGTACACAGAATTAGACTGAATTCCTATTCGACAGAACCTATAATCAATGGCTTGTCTGACCATGATAAACAAATCCTATGCGTTTCCAATGTCACTGAACAATTTCAAAATATTAATTTAAAAACTAAGAAAGGATCGTAATTGCTGTATCTAGTGATTATTTACATTTATGTCTACAAAATGAATCTTGGAAAAACATATATGATACTGGTACTACTGATATTAAGAGTAAATATATTGAATTTTTCACTTAATTTCATAATCACTTCAGTGGATGTTCTCCACTCAATGTTGTGAAAAAATTCAAAAGTTAAAACATGCAGATAACGCAGGGACTTCAAAATCTCATGTATTAAAAATAAGAATCTATATGTAATGAGTTGCAATGTAATGATCTTCATGTTCTTAAATACTGCAAGAAGTACAGTGTAATTTATCAAAAATTATGAAAGAGGGAAATAGAATATATTTGAGTAGAAAAGTACAAAATTCAGATAATGCAATTAAACCTATTCGTAATATTATTAAATTTAAACTTGTAGATATCCTAAGAAAGAAAATAATTTTTCATTAAAACCAATGATTATAAAGTAGAGGATCCCAAATCTATTGCAAATTCTTTTAACGTATTATAGTATATAGTACAGAAATATTATTGACAACTTAAACATTCAAGATTTTGCAAAAGATACTGCAATTGGTTACTTAACAGATGTATTTAATAATTATTATTAATATATGTAATTAGTCAATAACTGCAACAGTGCTTATACATTCAATCATAACATGAATAAAATTGAATGCAAACACGTAGATAAAATAGTTAAAATTAACTGCAGGGGTGAGAATGAAATAATCCAAAGCCATACTTTTAACAAAAATTGTTTTTTGCGAGTGCATTTCTTACACATATGGGAAAGCTATTAATAAATTATTGTAATAATTACTCAACAAATGACATAGCCTAAGGACTCTAAACCTTTGTAAAAGTTTGTCTATTATTATATATTTTTTTAATTTCATTTTAATTGTTAGTTTTTAATATATATGCATTTACATTGTATATATGTGTGTGTATAAATGCATTCATTAGATTAACGTTTATAATATTATAACTCGTAATTTTGTATTGTTTGCGATCATTAACACTTAATCTCAGGACTTTGTAAAACTATATTTCAACGTGACTCAGCTATTTCAACGTTATTTAGACAAAAAAAAAATTGTTGTGTAGACTAAGAATCGAACTCGCACTCTTCTACACAACACGCAGAAGTCTTACCGTCTGAGCTATGGAAACGACATGAAAGCTTTCTTTTCTGTGCGGAGTGTCGATCTAGTCATGAAGGTCCATTGTCGATTTAACTACACGATTTATGTATATATTTATCTCTTATTTACGTAATATTATCATATTTTTTGCAGTTTTTTAATTGAATTTCGGAACGATGCTAGTAACAAACCAAATAGCCTGAATTTAAGTAACTCAATATTCGTTATCTTGTGTATCGGTGCTCTGGTCTCCGATCATGCGCAGTGTCTTACATCTGAGACTTAGGAATATTCAATCGTCTCATCCTTTTCCAGGGAAACTGTACGTCTTCACTTTACACCAAATGATCTCGATTGGATTTAACATTGGAGAATAAGGTGCCAATCGTAACTTCTGAAATACAAATGATAGTTTCTGAAATACAATTGATACTATCTGAAACTGAATTGACTAATTTGAAATACAAATGATACTATCTCAAATTAAATTGACAAATTTGAAATATAATTAATGTTTTCTGAAATACAAATGATACTATCTGAAATTAAATTGACAAATCTGAAATACAATTAATGTTTTCTGAAATACAAATGATACTATCTGAAATTGAATTGACTAATCTGAAATACAAATGACAAATCTGAAATATAATTGATATTTTCTGAAATACAACTGGAAAAGGTGTAGTCTGAGGCAATTAGGAATGAAATGAATTCCAGTATTAAAAAAATAATATTGAGAAATGAGAAATTTAGCAGGAGATTTAAAAGGACAAGGGTGTGGCTCTTGAGCAATGCATTCATTTACAAATGGCAGTAATAACAGGTGTTCTAGTTGCGTCAAGGTCACCAAGCTTACTATACTTGATAAAAAGGCATGGAGAATATTTAAATGTAAAAAAAGAACAAAAATTCATTTTTTTAACAAATGTGGCCATATTTCACCACAGTACTCCCTTAAACAAAGAAGACCGGGTTGTACCGCGATCGTATCCTGTGACATGATGTAGTGCACAACATATGATTGGGGAAAAGATTTTTTTCCAAATACAGTAAATATCGGAACTTCAGTAATTCGGAATTCGTGATAATTCGGACATATCTCTGTTTTTCTTTTTTTACACAAGACATGTCTTGGTGATTAAAATTCCACACACTGAAGGTAGAAGTGAATACAAAGCGTGAAAAATGTGGTGATAAATTCAAATTATCCTATATAAGAATAATTCAGGCCTATGTACATTAATTTAATTTGTGGACTATAATTCAAACTATCAGAAATTTTACCTTTCCTTAAAGAAAATGTGCCATGATGTATACATGTTATTATTGAAGTGGAGGCTGCCTAGAAGACAAAGCTTACCAAAAAATTGTTGTTTTTTTAGTAAATGGTAGGTACACAATTATAATAAAAAAACAATGGAGAAGGAAAATAAAAAGAAATAACACAATTATAAACAATTGAAGACGACTAAACAAAACATCATTAATTCCAGAAGAAACACATAAAATTTCCTAGTACGGTATCTATTTGCTATCAGATGATCACAGTCGTCTATTTAGCACTAGTTGCAAGATCCAACTTAAGCGAGCAGATCGCCATAGGAAAAGATCAATCTATTTACGTGTAGAGATGGTTTCTTAGGATTTTTATAGATCCCTTCACTGCAGACAGAGATAACCTACTTCAATGACAAGAGTTTGTCCTAGACCAAACAGCTTGCAAAAATGCGCGAATCTTTTTGTGATGGTCCCTCTAGCCCCAATCAGTAGCGCAAATAAACGTAGATAAATATCTCTTTCTTTAAATCACAGACTGAAAATCCCAAAGCTAGCGCTTCCTGTACAGCAATTGACTTGAACTAAACAACTTTAAACTCTCTTATTTAATTAATGTTTTCTGTCCCATATTATGTTTGTAATAGTTATTTATACAACAAGTGGATAATCTTGTGGCATAAGTGAATGTTTGTCGCAATCACTATCGTTCGTGCGACAATTTTCATGAGTGTCATAATAAGATTATCCACGTGTTGGATACAACACTTTATGGCATCTTAGCATTATAAATTGTAGGAAAGAAATATGAAATAAATTCGGCATCCATAGCTGACAAAGTCTTCATATGTTCGTATAAATCGTTTTGATTAGTTGCGCCTGGCATTGACATTGAATAAAGCGAAATGGATGACCTAGCAGGTATTACAAACTCTAGTTATACTTTAGGTATCAAATTTTATGTTACAAGTGTTCCTTTATTTTGTTAATATATTTTTTCTGAACCACAGAACTGTTTTATGTGATATTACAAAAGTGATACAAAATTGTTAAAGATTGGAAATAAATGATATTACCACAGTCGCGAAGCTTGAGGTGTTTTTTTTTTTTTGCAAATCTCGTGATAAAGCGCTCCAAGCGGTTAGCAACTAGAAACAATAGACTGTCCACGGTCGACTTTGGACTGTGTCGTATTTCTATCGCGTGTTAGCTCGTTGCGTATTTCACATTGATGCTTGTGAAATGTTCGTTATTGGTTGTAATGAAAATGTTAATGGCTAAAATATAATAATTGGAATAATAATATGGGACAAGGAGAAGACGTTTGTAGTGCTATAAACTGTAGCAACAGTAAGAGAAAGAGGCCAGAGTTATCCTTTTTCCGATTTCCGAAAGATTCAGAAAGGTTCCTGGGTTTCCACAAGATTGCTGTGCAGAAACAAAACTGTTAATTTTGAAGTTCTTTGTGACTGTTCGAATACATTATATCCTTAAATTTCACAATGAAATGTTTCAGTCTAACCGAAAGGACATTAGATACCGGTTAAAGTTCTGTCACTTAGGCTGCTAAATTTCCAGAGAAATAAAGGTTAGGTCTACTTTTTTTTTCATATGATATATTTTTAATTGTAGCTATTTATTTTGTTATTATTTTTATGTGTTATTTTACTAAAGGCGTAGAAAAATTAAGTTTATTTTAATGAAATTTATTGATCACGTTTTATTTTCAATTCTGGTAGGATTATTATTGCTTAGGACTACTTTTTTTTTTTTCAAAGGATATGTTTTTAATTATAGCTGTTAATTTTGTTGTTATTTTTATTTGTTACTTTACTAGAGACGTAGAAAAAGTCTGTTACAATAAAATTTATTGATCACGTTTTATTTCCAATTCTGGTGTGATTATTATTGCTTAACCTCATCCCACTTTGTTAACTACGTAAGCCTACACTACAAGTACTGGTACACGTAAGTTACTCCATTAATTCATATTTCCATTATTGTTGTAAAGGGAAATGCAAATTAATATTTATTAGTTTCATAGTTAATTATCGCTATAATCTTGAATGAGTGAAGCTATTATAGTAAATTTCAGTTCGTTTTGCACAAACAAAAATTATATTAACTTATTTCTTGCAGGTATCTTCGAGTTTATGGTGGAATTTAATATACTTCATTAAAATAATAAATTAACTTTATGCATTTAATATTTCAATAATGGAAGGAAGGTGTTAATTTTTCCAAAAGAACACGACAACGAAAGTGTAACATATTTTGTCGTCTGCTAGGAGAGAGATCTGCGATGAGGCGATAGTAGCGATCCTAGTGGTGACAACTACCCATGTTTGCATTTTTACTACATATTGAGCTTCGCGACTGTATATAGTAGACTGTGATGTTACCTTCTGTCCTGCATTTCATTTCTTGTTACGTAGCGCGTAGAAGCGGTAAGCAAGATACACGAGTTGCTTGCATCCCTAGCCAAGCGTTCCGATATTACGTCATAGCGATACGTCATTGCTATTATTGGCACGCGTGCCATAATAAGCCGATTATGCACGATATTGGATGTAGTAACAACCTGTTTATTGCTAGGATGGCATAAAATATAGTACATAAAATGCAGTATGTACAGATACACAATTAAAATTTGGAGCGAGTTTTGACGGGAGTCCACCTTATGTAGGCAACAATTTTATTTTGCACGACTGCTCACAAGTACCGATAGCATATATATATATATATATATATATATATATATATATATATATATATATATATATATATATATATATATACAGGGGCTCTTGTTTACTACACATGCGCAGTGTGTTGAAGCCAATCTTATACAATAAGGGAACTCCAAATTTTATTTCCGCTCTTCTTATTTAATTAATGTTTTCTGTTCCATAGTATGTTTGTAAAATATAATAACAGTATGTACGGAATTAAAATTTGGAGCGAGTCTTGATGGGAATCCACCTGTATGTAGGCAACAATTTTATTTCGCACGACTGTTCACAAGTAGGCCTACGGTAGCATCTACTTGTTTATTGCACATGCGCAGTGTGTTGTAAGCGAAACATACAATAAGGGAACTCCAAATTTTATTTCCGAATCTGTACTTCCTGTGCAGTAATCGATTTGGACTAAAGAACTTCAAACTCTTTTTTTTTTAATTAATATTTTCGTCCCACATATGTTTGTAAAATAGAATGATTAACACTAAGTTCGTAATTTTATTTATTTATTTGTTTGTTTGTTTGTTTGTTTGTTTGTTTGTTTGTTTGTTTGTTTGTTTGTTTGTTTGTTTGTTTGTTTGTTTGTTTGTTTGTTTGCTTGCTTGTTTATTTATTTATTTATTTATTTATTTATTTATTTATTTATTTATTTATTTATTTATTTATTTATATATTTATTTATTTGTCTATTCATCCATTCATCTATCCATCTATTTATTTAATTTAGTTACTTATTTAACTATTTATTTATTCCATCCATTCATTTATACTGGTGTAGTTAAGGCCTTAACGTCTTTTCTTAGAATTTAAAAGACATGTTGGTTCGGGTGAAACACGCCTCCTTGTCTGGACGTAAACAACTGAACAACTATGTAAGTATAAATATAATAAACTTTAAAAAAAACGCTGAATCAGCTCACAACCTTTCAAAATTAATAATAAGCTATTAACTTAAATATTTTCAGACAAATATGGCATTCACCACGACGAATTAGACTGCGTGCTCTCCTCCCAACAGCATTCACAGCTTTTTCCATCCCTTTTAAATTTATACATTATATATAACATTTTAACATAGTTAATATCAAATTGTACAATTTAATTTTAATGATATGACCTAATGAGAATATTTAGCCTTAATTGTATAAGGTTAATATCATGCTGTGCCTTTCCTTGTTTTATATACATATGAGAATCTAGCATCAGTGTTCAGCTTTACCATGTACAGTTTACCTCAAGAGGCACGAAACTTACATACTTGTAAATGCCAGCATGTGCATTACTTACTATATTATTAATTGTTAGATCAACTATCACCTATTTTAAAATTGTTTGCATCTCATGCACCTGATGATGACTTTTTAAAGTCGAAAATATTAGTGACTTTGTATTAAATATTGTGATGTAACAGATTATCTGACCTCACAAACTGAAAAGTGTATTTAACTGAAAATGTATTTATTATATATAATTATTGTCTTTTCTTAGGCCGACAGCGTACTGCATTGGACATTCTTCCTCAGATAGGACGGTTTTGTCTCGGACCGTTCAATGTGACGGTGATTTCATTCATTCCTTGGCTGCAATATACTGCACTGAACATCGAAACAAAACGTCCTGTCCGAGACAGAATGCTCGATGCAGTAAGCTGCCGGCCTTACAATCCAACAGATGTTTTTTTTGGTCATTTTTCGAGAAAATCCCCATTTTAGATTTTTGCAGAAAAAAACAATAATAGACAATTAAAAATAAGTTCTCGTAACGAAAAATCGACATTTTTATGTCATTTTTCCACATTTTAATTTCTGCTGCATTTACTCACATTCAAATACTGTACTATAATCTCGCAACAAATTTCATAATATGAAGTTTAAATTTTTACTGCATATTCTGAAAAGTATGGTTAATAAAACTACAGTCAAACCTCTCCTTACGGACACCTCCAAGATACGAACACTCCTCATATATGGACAGATTTTTATGTCCCAACTGAAATAATATAGAAATAATGATAAATTTAACTCTCGTCTACGGACATTCTCACACACGGTCACGGACAGTTGTTTCACAGTCCTAAAGCTTGCTTTACCTCCTGACTGCGGACAGAACTTGGATTTCAAGACCTAATGTGTCACAAAAATGGAAAATTTAGTTTTTAGAACTGTACAGAAATTCCTTATCATGAAAGAAGACAATAAGGGTCTTGTAAGCTACCACTAGCCCAGCTGACTACCCCTTGTTAGCTGGAAGCGGGTGGATGAACAAAATCATAAAATTTAACCTGTCTGATGGGTCCAAGGTTTCCGCAATCGTGAAATTGTATTCGACACACGATAGGGTTAGTAGGATTATTCTCTTCACTTCAATAAATTGTTCTGTTTCGAGAGACATGGCACCTGAAACTAAAGGTTAAGTTGAAAACTGTAAATTACAATACTGCATAACTGTAGACCTAGAAAAAAATTGCATGGTACAGTACTGTATTTTCCTTTTTCGGTCTTATCTACTGTAGTTCAAAGTTGCAAAGAATTTACTGTAGTATACTGTATTTAGAATATACATTTAATTTAAAGCGTGAAGAGATACGTAATGCATATTATAAATTTACTCTTAGATTGGGGAGCCTCCCTCCCAATAAAGGACACCTCCCAGATGCAGACAGATTGTTACGTCTCTTCGATGTCCGTAAATGTGAGGTTTCACTGTGTAGTCCTTTTTTTTTTTTTGGATAAAGTAAATAGAACATCTTGTTCATAGAACATCTTGTTATTCCTCATCTTTTACAATATCCACCTCGCGTCAATGGAATTCCTTGTCACAAAGTATTAGGGGCTGCAAGACAACAAACACCTTTAAGAACAGCTTAAAAGATAACCTTATTAGCATTTCACTCCAATCATACTGATTTAAACTATCACTGACTACACTGTTACTTTTTTCTTTAGACATCATCCTGATTGTGCTGTATTTTCAAAATTGTCTCATAATAATCTCTATTATCTAATATCATTTGAAATATATTAACATTCTATATATTTTAGTTTAATTCTGCTACACAGTTTATTTCAGTGTTTAATTAATAGTTCATAGTATTTTGTTGTTTAATTCGTAAATAACTCTTGTATACATGTAACTCTCATCTAAATCAAATTGTTGAATTCTTTGTAAGTTCATGCATATGTATATACACTTTTTGCTGGTTGAGTGGAAGAGAAGGCCTTACGGCCTTAACTCTGCCAGCTAAAATATATCATTATTATTATTATTATTATTATTATTATTATTATTATATTTTTTTAAAAGGTAAAAAATAATATATATATATATATATATTACCCGGACACAAAATCAATAATTTTGAACAGACTTTTAGGTGATTTATACAGTATATTCAAAGACGCTGCTGTTAAATTAGCCTATATGCATGTTAAAGATACTGTACAACTTTTTTCAGACATGTATAGAAAAAAATTGTCTCAAGCTTAAAAATATAGAAAATACAAATTTCACCAATTTCATCCCTTAACTGTTCTTTGGCCCCCAAACGGCCGCGATCTCACGGTTGAGAATCACTATTCTGCTCTATAACTTAGGCCAGGGATCCGCACTGAAGCAAAGTGAGGAAAAGAGGCCTCGTCATCAAAAACGTTGAGAAATACTGCTCTACACCACGTAGCCAACACAGGGGTAAAATCGTTACAGTCATGCCTGAAGTACAAATTCTAACTTCATTTGCTTGCAGATCTCGTCAGATGCTCAGCAGTCCGCCGTCTGTGTTCGTAAATGCTTGTACTGAACCGACGCTGAATATAAACCTACCAGCCGATTGCAGGCATCGCCAGAGCGGAAAAGTCGACAGACCTATAAGCAATTCTGAAAACGAAAAGAGCTTCCACTGATTAATTTATTTTATTTAAACAAGGGCCACATTTTCAAATTATTATCTATTGTTCTTGAGAATTGTGAAAATTGCAGGCATACCTATCTCGATAAAATAAAAATCGATGTAGCCGGGTTCAATTTGTTGGCAGAGTAATGTCCTTGAATGTGTTCCTTGTCTTGCGCTCGTATCATGTTGTCTCAAGTGCTGGTTTTGCACCATGTTCATCCCTCTTTTAGGATTAACGTTGAAAAAGGTTGAATATACAGGGTGAACCATAAGTGATGTCATTAATTTAAGGGGGTTATTCTTTGACATATATCAAACAAAAAAAATGTAATATAATACTTTTTCTAGACTTTGCTTCCTTTTCGTGATAAAAATTGTTTTACATGAAACATTTCATTGCGTGTTTTGGAAAAGCTATTGGTTTAATACCAAATATGCTGAGTTAATTTAAGAGAGCAGTGTATTATGATAATAAATGATTGAAAGAAGTTTAGTTTTGTCCTTCAAATGTACAGGAATTTTATCCGAACAAATGTAACTTTTCGTTCTGCAAAGAAATTTTACAGTGTTATATTTCTTCGGATTAAATCTCTGCACATTTAAAGGACAAAACCAAAATTCTTTCAAACATTTATTATCATAATACACTGCTCTCTTAAATTGACTGAGCATATTGGAAATTAAATCAATGGCTTTCCCAAAATACACTATGAAATGTTTCATATAAAACAATTTTCATCTCGAAAAGGAAGCAAAAACGAGCAAAATTGTATCGAACGTTTTTATTTGAAATATCTAAAAAGAATAACTCTCTGAAATTAATGACATTACTTACGGTTCATCAAGTATATCAGGTATTGTATTGAAACACATTTACCTTTGATTTAGAGTTAAACCTTACATAATGAGCGACTGCTTCTTGTAGATATGTTTATCTGTAAGTGACGTCACAAGTTTGTAGTTGTTCAGGTTATTGCTTCATGTTCTCATGCGAGAGTCAAACAAAATAGATTGTAACTCCTAAACCGTAAGAGATGAATCAACACGGATTGAGTTTCTTTTAAGACCGCATTAATTGACTATTTCACTCGTAATTAGTTCTGATTCATCTTTTGCGATTTAGCCTAGCAAGCTGTTGAAAGCCTGTAAAATTAGGAAAAGTACAGTAGAACCTCGCTAATTCGGGCTAATTGGGAATAATCCAGTCTGAATTAGTGAAAGTCCGAATTATAGAGAATTTACTGAACAGATTTATTTCAACAATTGACTAAATATATTTCATACGGTTGTTTCTTTATAACTTAATGTTTAATCATACTATTTTACAAACATGAACACAAAATATTAATTTAAGAAAGTAGGCCCTACTATAGTCCCGTCGCTCTAATTTCCGGCAGCCAATCGCGTTGCAGGTCGGCTACATTTAAACGTGTGCGTCTTGTGATTCGCTGAGGAAGACGTTATTCATTTCTTAAGGCTCGATAAATACTTAATATAATCGCCCGCCATTTTGGCTCTTTCGTTGGCGTTCGCAGAAAGGGCACGAATACGTTATTTGCCGCTCAATTATTTGCTCAATTACAGTGCGTTTGATTTATTATCATAGGAGCTACGACATGATAATGTTTAACGGTGTGGAAAATAGATTCCTCGTATGGTAGCTCGGCAACGAAAGAACAAAAATGGCGAACGATACCACCTACCTAGACTTTATAGAGCCTTCACTTTCTAAGACTTAAGCAAAGAGGAGTCATGCCGGGAACAATAGCGCCGCGACTTTAGCTTTCAAATTTCAAAACTGATTTAAAGTAAGAGGTAAGTGTTGTCTTTGACTGTTTGCGCTGCTGTGCTTTATGTACAGTCGTCCTAAGAAAAAATGGTAGGACTCTTGTTCGGTATATTTACTTAGAGGGAGTGTTCACAAGACTACAGAGTAGCTGAGAGCTAATTAGAGCTTTTCGTCATGAGTTCGAATCCGCATCGTGGCAGAATTGTTTATGTTTTAGCATATATATGTAATAGGCCTATAATCGTATTAATATAGTGATTATTCTTAACTTATATTTGGTGAAAATTATGTTCCTATAAATACGCCATACTCTTTCAGCAAGAGGTTTTGTGGGCAGACACTGGGAGGCTAGAGACAAGATGATGAACTGTTGATCAATTTGTTATTAACGTTTAGTATTTAGTATTCTGCTTACTGCCTGTGTTCTTATATTGTATTTGTACCGCTTAACGTCATTGTTTGGCTAATGACTCCAGTCATGCATTAAATAAATTAAAAAATAATAAATACGCCATATGTATTAATGTATTAGTAGAGACCGTATTCTGTTCCAGGGCGTACGGAGATAAGATTAGTTGTTCATAGACTATACTGGCATGATTTCATGTTGGCGCGTGGCACAGGTACTACGAGGGAACACTTTTTCTTTTCTTTTTTCTGCAGTTGACGTTCTATTAATGATTCAAAATTTGATCTTTTGGATACATTCGAAAATACATTGTATTGGCAAAAATTGATATTACGATGACATTTCCTACAATTTAAATTATTTGTTCATTTATTTATTTGATTTACTTTTACTGGTACTGGTAGAGGCCATCAGGCCTTCTATTTCACTCAACCACTATAAAAATACATTTTATTTGTTAACTAATGCTGGCCCGGGTTCGATTCCCGGTCGGGGCAAGTTACTTGGTTGAGGTTTTTTCCGGGGTTTTCCCTCAACCCAATATGAGCAAATGCTGGGTAAATTTCGGTGTTGGACCCCGGACTCATTTCGCCAGCATTATCACCTTCATCTCATTCAGACGCTAAATAACCAAAGCTGTTGATAAAGCATCGTAAAATAACCTACTAAAATAAAAAAAAAAATTAACTAATGCTAAGTCCTTTGCAATGAAGCCATTAAATCTCTTTCTCTCCAATATAGGAGGGTGATGTAGCAGAAAGTGTAACAGTATAAAATAGGCACTATATTTTTATGTTATGGCGGTTATATCATCTACAGACATCCCCCAAACTGTTTGGAGAACCACATCTGCTGTTGGTTAGATAGCCGAACTCCACCGATCATATCCCCTCTTCACCACTTAGCAAACGCTTATGCTTGTCTTGGCAGGTCAGCATATTGAAATGGTATTTCCTCAATTTCTGATGGAACAGTTATACCGCTGTGACTCGGCCGCCAGAGCCTCGTTTGTTAAAAACAGGTGGCACCACGGGAAGGAGAAGATGGGATCCGAGGAGGAGAGGTTATGGAATGCACTTCACTACTCCTTGCAACCCTATAAAAATACATATCAAATATAAATAACATCAATACAGAAAACAATGGAATAATGATGATGATAATAATAATAATAATAATAATAATAATAATAATAATAATAATAATAATAATAATACCAAAATGTAGATGTTTAGTTAAATGCAATTCTAAAGATTAAAAAAAAGACTTCAGTATTAAATAAGACAATTTGGATCGAAGGAATGAATAACATAATGAAGGAAAATTGATATATTAAAAATAAACATTCTACAAAAGTAATATTTGAAGAAAGAACATATTCTAGAGGCGAAAACTAGTCTTCCTGACAATCGGGTTTTGAAAGTAGTAAATGCCTGGCAGCCCTTTACACTATGCACACTAAAATACGCAGTTTTCACTATTACACTGATCAAACACGACATGATCTGGCCGCTGATTGTGTTCTTTAAATTAAATTTGGCCATCGAGAGACATTAAGTTGGCCAATTCTACTTTAGGACATAACGATAGAGCGGGATACATTTTTGTAAGTCTCTTATGCATCAAAGTAGCCTATTTACTAGCGTACAAACTTTCAACAAGGGTTTCAGTCTGAAATTGTAAAAGATTCCAATGTGAGGCAATAAATAATATCACACAACGAACAAATATGATCCAGGCAGGATTGGAAACAGCAAGAAAATGTAAAAAAAAAAAATCGCGTTTCATACATTGCGTATACCTCGGTCGACTACCAAGTGGTCATTGAACATTTACACGAAAGAGTAGGCCTACATATTGAACCCAATTTCAAGAATAAAATATTAAAACGTACAGACACATTTTATAGGCCTAATCATCCCATGCACTATCACCTTTACTTTTTAACTTTGTTCTAGAGTCTGCCATTAGGAAAGTCCAGGATAACAGAGAGGGTTTGGAATTGAACGGGTTACATCCGCTGCTTGTCTATGCGGATGACATGAACATGTTAGGAGAAAATCCACAAACGATTAGGGAAAACACGGGAATTTAACTGGAAGCAAGTAAAGAGATAGGTAGCTACAGTAACAAATATAAATGATACTCGGGAGGAAATTAAACACAGAATAAATATTGGAAATGCCTGTTATTATTCGGGTGAGAAGCTTTTATCATCCAGTCTGCTCTCAAAAAATGTGAAAGTTAGAATTTATAAAACAGTTGTATTACCGATTGTTCTTTATGGTTGTGAAACTTGGACGCTCACTTTGAGAGAGGAACAGAGGTTAAGGGTGTTTGAGAATAAGGTGCTTAGGAAAATATTTGGGGCTAAGAGGGATGAAGTTACAGGGGAATGGAGAAAGTTACACAACACAGAAAAACTGCACGCATTGTATTCTTCACCTGACATAATTAGGAACATTAAATCCAGACGTTTGAGATAGGCAGGGCATGCAGCACGTATGGACGAATCCAGAAATGCATAGAGAGTGTTAGTTGGGAGGCCGGAGGGAAAAAGACCTTTAGGGAGGCAGAGACGTAGATGGGAAGATAATATTAAAATGGATTTGAGGGAGGTGGGATATGATGATAGAGAATGGATTAGTCTTGCTCAGGATAGGGACCAATGGCGGGCTTATGTGAGGGCGGCAATGAACCTCCGGGTTCCTTAAAATCATCCCATTGTGTTTGACGGCTGACAAGTGTCATACGTTATTTTAAGCCAGGACCTGGTACCATTATTTCAAAAAGAACCTTCATTTACTTTATCGTAAAAGGATGCAGAACTGTAGGTCACGGGATTTAGCAAATCCTCTTTGCTACTGACCCACACTCTGCTGCATGTGTCTGTCAAATTACGGCGCCACAGCTTTTTCGGAGACGGCGCCAAGATTTCCACTGTTGTCGGGCGTACATCTCTATTTAGATATTCGAGTAACGCAGCGACATGTAGCGTGTACCACATTCATCTTGTGGCCCAGAAGAACGCTTCGTGTTTCTTACATACGATACAGTTCATCGTGGCTTCCTGGAACCATTTATTTTCAAACACTCTGTGTTTCTTTAGCGAACTATTTCTCTATTCCTACCCCAATGTACATTCAAAATTATAGCTACGAGTCAAGATCTTCTGAACACTACAAAGTCGTTTCTAAGAGACTAAAACAACATCAAAGCAGACAAATGAAGTCCGTTTTGAGAAGGATGATCAACAAGCCACTAACGTTAACGGTGAAAAGTCTATTTACAAACCATGTATTCCTCACTTCAGAGAGAGATACAAAATTAATATTAATACATGGGAAGTGAAAGGACTTCTTTTTGGCGCTGGGGGAACTTCATTCTCCTTTCCCTTAAATTTTATAATGAGGACATTAACAAAATTTGTCTAATGGTATTTAGATATTCATTATCCATTTTACACAATCACTTGTATAACACTACGTAATATATTTTTTTTTTTACTTCATTTCATTACTCTTAATTGTATTTTCATCTCATATTTCTCCAAAATCAAATTTTACTTTATTTATAATTTATCATTGTTCTGTATTCTCTCCGCAAAATCATATTGTATTTTATTTTTAATTTAACCTCTGCTTTGTATTTTGGATCCTAGTGGTCAGCCGTAGATATCGGCCAGATGTCCCAAATTGTGGAATTAGTAGCAGTCACGAAGCTTGAGTTGTTGAGAGTGCTAGGAACAATAGACTGTGCCGGTACTATTCGCATTGTCTGTAATGGGGCGATAGTAGCGATCCTAGTGGTTAGCAACTATCTACGAATGCATATTTCCTACATATTGAGCTTCGTGACTGTATATACTAGATGTGGTATAATCTTGACGAAAGAAATTCTGTCATATTGGTATCAATGATGATGGTATGATAACTATAGCAATGTTGATGATATTGACGTAACGGTGGTGGTGGTGGTGGTGGTGTATATATGTATTTATTCACACTGCAATGGATATATACCCGGTGGCAGTGGTAACTAATTACACTCAATAATGACAATAATAAACTTATTAATTAAAAATACAGTTAATAATAATACCAATAATTAATACAAATAATTAATACTAATAATAATAATAATAATAATAATAATAATAATAATAATAATAATAATAATAGGGAATATCCTAAATTAAATGAAGCACGATCACTTAAAATAACATTTAAAATAAATTTAAATAAAATAATGGTGGTGACAGACAAATATGATTATGATTGGTATATTAATATTTTGGCTAAACTAGCGCTGAGTTAGTTTCTCGTACTCCGTTTATACATCTTCAAATGTTTAGAGCTCTCTCCTCAGTCATACCAACATAACTTTAGTGACATTACTTAAGTGTAACGCTAGTGTACACTCACGCTATACCTTGCATATACGAATCTCTGACAAGTTAGGTTAGGTTGGGTTAGATTAGGTTAGTTTAGGTTTTTGTTATGTCTTAAATATATGAATCTGCGCAGAATTTTCAAGCGCTGGGCAAAGGCCGGTGATTTTTTTGTTTTGTGATGTTGTCAGTAATGGTTTGTAATAAGATAGTGTAATGACGGATTTTCACTTCTGAAATCACCAGAACTAACTGTGCGCTAGTTTCATCAGTATTTGTTATAAATTAAAAACAATCATCTAAGATTACTAAATAAAATTTTAAAATCAAGAAAGTCAAGTGAGAACTCATTCCAGAACAAAAATTACTATAATAGAATGAAGTGAAGTAACTTTGTGTCTCTACCCGTTCTATGAATTTAGTCATGAAGTACTTAACTTACCTCAGAAGCACTAGTATTATTCGATACTCTGCTGTAACGATGGAAGTCTTGTGAAAACACGTCTCAAACGAACACACACATTCTAATGATTTCCATATGCACGGATTCACAGTATGGTAGGTTATTACTATTTCATATATTAAATACGTTTCTATATTAATATATCACCACACTTATATTTATAAAAATGAACATAAAACCTACACGAACTTACGTAGACCTACACAAATATGTTTGTGTTAATTTTAATAAATTTACGAGCTCGGTAATTCAGACAGAACACGTAAAAACCAAGATGGCTAAAACACTGAAGATCGAGTCAATTCTAAAATATGAACAAATTAAATGAGAGCACAGATTGTATAAAAACAGAAAGAGTATAGTAAAAAAGAGTTGTGTTGCATTGCCACAGAGTTTCTGTAAGGGTGGGTAATGGGTATGTTTCATTGGCTGAAGAAGTCGGAGAGACCTTGAAATACAGACAACTGACATTCATAGGTAACTCAGACTGAGTTCAATCCAACGATCTTAGCGATCCACACCAAGAGGAGTAGAGATCTACACACACAAACTGTTGATCGGCACTTACAAATCCCTTAGATGGCAGCACTCATAATTTTGTTAACAAAAGTGTCCATGGCCTTCTAAAACACGAAGACTGACAAACGACAGTTATGACATAATCTGAATTTATTTACAAGTCTTTTATATTATATATTCATATGGACTTTAACTTTAATCGTGTATTCTGTGTGTTATTGATATTACAGTATTTTGCGCTTTCTCCCTTGCTTATATTGAACGTATTCTCCAATGGCGGAAAATACCTTTAGAAGAATAAAAAAAGAAAAGTAGTAGTAATGACACGATCCCCTGAAATAAAAAAAAATTATCATGTGTATTTCTTAACGTAATTAAAACCCAAACATTATTCAGAATTACTAGTAACTACAAACAAGGAAGAAATAGTAGGGTCTAACATAGGGTTTCCATTTTATCTTATTTGAAAACCGGGACGTTTGAAAAATACCTCACTAAAAACAGGAGACATTTTGTAAAAATGCGGGACACACAAAAAAGAAAAAAATCTCAACATTATTATGTAATTAAAGTTTAATTATCAACGTATTAAACTGAAGTACCTACTACTGAACTACTTGTATTTTATTTTCATCACAGCATACTAATTTTTACGCATCTTTTTACATAATTTTTAGTAGGTTATTTACGACGCTTTATCAACATCTTTGGTTATTTAGCATCTGAATGAGATGAAGATGATAATGCCGGTGAGATGAGTCCGGGGTCCAGCACCGACGCAAGATAACCATAGCAGTTGATAAAGCGTCGTAAAATAACCAATTTAAAAATTACTCCATAGTTTCATCTGGTATTTTATGAGATTATTGTGACTGAGAACTGAGATACGTATTGTTAATTGTTTTCACTTATAAAGGTAGGTTGTGAGTGACCAAGTAATATATAAGGACTTGCGATCTGAGGGCTAGAGGCCGGAATTCGGGGTAGACCACAAGCCACAAGTCGTGCTAAAAATGTTGCTTTGCTAATTATCCAGTATGGAGTGCTGTGTACTACACGGAAGTTATCTAACTTTCGCAGTGGTCACACCGTGTGGTATGTTATAATTTTATGTTATTTTTTTTAAGAAGCCTATGTTCCCCCCCCCCGTATACTATATGGGAGGATATCGAAGTTTCGCCCAACTTGTTAGGAAGTTTAGTAAATCTCGGGGACGTTGTGGAAGTTTTGACAACGAGAAAAATCCCGTTCTCCCCCCCCCCCGGTATTGAACCCAGGACCTTTCAGTCCGTAGCCAGTTGCTCTACCAACTAATCTACCTCGCCGCCCACAATATTATTAAACAAGCTCCAAAATAAGCTATTAGGTAACTAGCATTTATTTACATTTAGAACACTATTTGTTCTCATAAACCGCGATGTCAAAGTTCGTAAAGGTGATTTAATACACAACGTGGGTATTTTCTGGCAGCATCTTCAAGGAAAACAATTTTTTTAAGTCCGGATGTCATGTTCAAGTTCCGGAACACGCGTGGCATTCCTGAGTGAATTAAATCTTGGAAAATGTGACTAGAGTGTCAGTAACGACTGCTAAGTGTAAACTTAACGCGTGCCAAGATTCATAAACCTAACCCTACCATGTCTCGTCTCTCTAGAGATGAATGCAAGAAATAAAATCAAAACTGGTGCATGTGTAGCCTATAATATAATCCGTGGCGCTACAGCCCGTGAAGGGCCTAGACCGACCAGCCGGCTGCTGGCCTCACGCCCACATGCCGAAACAGAGGTGGACGATCATCCAACCAGAATGGAGGTATCGTGTGGTTAGCACGATGATCCTCCCAGCCGTTATAGCTGGCTTTCGCAACCGGATTTCGCTACCTATCGTAGCTCCCCAAGTGCATCATGATTCTGGGTGGGCACCGGTTACATACGCTGGCGGAAATTTCATGAGAAAATTTCTTCCTCTATGAGGACTCGGACCAGCGCGCATTCCGTAACGGGAGTCCTAGGCAGGATCCTAAGACCACGACGCCACGGCGCGGGACTGTGTAGCCCATATTACTCTAAAAATACAAATATAACCATCAGCATTACCATCATGGGCTAGATCTAATAATCTGCTTCAATTTTAATCGAAAATAGTCGTTCCATAAGCCTACATAATTCGACGGTGTTAACGTAAAAGGGCTTGTCCCACAAAATATTTTTTTCAGAAACAGCTATAATTAAATTTTAACACATTATATGAAGGAATGTAAACATAACTGTCAAAAAACATATCTTCACGTTCTGTAATTAAATTTTAACTAATTACACTAATTAGAGCAAAAAGAAGTCACATTTAAAACATCATCGATATGATCCCTGCGCATTCCGTAACTTTCCGTCCTTCAGGTCCTTAATCCATTAACATTTTTGGTACTTGTTTCCTGTTCATCCTTGTTATGTGTTCTTTCCAGTTACATCTACGTATAATAATAAAAAACTGTGTTTATACGAGGGCTGATCAAGAAAGAAAGAAAGAAAGAAAGTCTGAGACTGATTGTTTTCACAGATGTTTATTACTCTACTTCAATTTTCACATGATCTTTTTCAGAGTAGTTCCCTTCTACTTGAATGCACTTGTTACAGCGTTTCTTCCAATCCTCTAACATATGAGGCAGACCATTCTTTGTCAGGTCCTTGAAAATCGCCTCACATTTCTGGAATCAGTTATCATCGGTGATGGGTCATGGACCTCTAGATAAAGAACTAAGGGAAGTGCTTTGTGTGAAGTGTGGCATTGCATAGGGCAGAAACCTGAGGCGAAGTGAAGAGAAGGGACTAGAAGCATTTGAAATGTGGGTATGGAGAGGAATGGAATGTGTGAAGTGAACAGGCAGAATAAGAAATGGAGCTTTGTTGGAATGAGTGGATGAAGACAGAATAATGCTGAAACTGATCAGGAAGAGGAAAATGAATTGGTTGGGTCACTGGCTGAGAAGAAACTGCCTACCGAAGGAAGCACTGGAAGGAATGGTGAACGGGAGAAGAGTTCGGGGTAAAAGAAGATATCAGATGTTATATGACATTTAGATATATGGATCATATACGGAGACAAAGAGGCAGACAGAAAATACGAGTAGAAAAGATTAGAGAATGCTGGGTTTGCAGTGAAATACCTGCCCTTGGGCATGAATGAATTAATTTATTGATATACCTATTTATTTATTTATTTATTTATTTAGCTTCCATTAAATCAACACATTTATTGATTTATTTAAATTTATTGGTCTGGTCGAATGAATGGATCGATTTATTGATTGAGTGGTTAGTTGGTTGATTGACTGATCTATCGATGGACTGAATGACTGACTCATTGACTGACAGTGATTGATTGAGTTTTTTATTGGGTTATTTTACGACGCTGTATCAACATCTAGGTTATTTAGCGTCTGAATGAGATGAAGGTGATAATGCCGTTGAAATGAGTCCGGGGTCCAGCACCGAAAGTTACCCAGCAGTGATTGATTGACCGAGAGTGATTGACTGACAAAGTGAGTGATTGATTGACAGTAATTTACTGACAGAGTGATTAACTGATTAACGGAGTGATTGATTGGGTTGATTTATTGATCTATCGATGGAATGAATGACTGACTTACTGATTGAAAGTCATTTACTGATTGACTAACAGGGTGACTGAGTGACTGAGAGAATGACTGACTGACAGATTAATTGACTGACATAGTGATTTACTATCAGAGTGATTAACTGACTGACGGACTGATTGGTTGATTGACTGATTGATTGGCAGAGTTATTAACTAATCGACTGACAGTGATTGACTAATTGATTGATTGTGATTTATTGACAGAGTGATTAACTGATTGATAGAGTGATTGAGTGACTGATTGATTGACGGAGTGACTGATTGAACGATTGAGAAGACGAGTGAATGAATGGAAAGTTCAATGGTTAGCAAGGCGCTTATGTTAGTAGTAGGTAAGGCTCCGTCCTAAATGAGTGAATTTGTGAATCTATTAATGAGTGAGAGTTATTATTGAATTATTGGTGAATGCATCTGTGTATGCTGGTAGGTGGGTGTGTACATGGGCGACTGAGCACCACATAAAACAGTATTCAATCAAACTTGTCAATCCGAACATGTTCATTCACAACATTTGGCAATACACGCATTTGTTTCGGCTGTATCTGTGTTAACAGCAGGAGATAGTGATCTGTTCTGAGTGATTAATTGGCGGGCTACTTGACTGATGGATTTATAAGCGATATAACTGCCGTGAGTAGGGGGACGGGATACTTAACGCATGTCCAAAGAACTAAGAGCGAGTCCAACTAATCACATCCGATCAGAACTACATTCGTTTCAACACAATGGAAAATTTGTGAAGAATAACAAAAGCCATTCATCTAACGTGACGGAACAGATTTCCACGTCAGTTTCTGTCTTCCACGGGGTGATAGCTGACGCGTATTTATGATGTGCAGAATGAGTGAGAGGCGCTATAACCTTAACTACTACAATATCTACGATCGAACAAAATATGTAAACAATTCAGATCATGTTAACACCTTCAGTATTATTGAAAAGTCGCTAAAGACCAACTTGTTTTAATTAACCCAATCTAACATACGATTTTTTTTTGCACACTGATGTAGATGTAAAAATATCTGACGCCCTCGATAACATCGGAGGGGGGGGGGATTAATTTTGCCTTATACGTGCCCCCACCTCCGAAGCAGAATTCAACTTTACCAGAATAAAAGAGTTCGGGAAGATCTTAGGCAATCATATGTGGAGCAACACTGCCCCGTCGATTTAGTAGAACGTGTTTGAGTCTAAAGAAAGCAGCAATACAGTACAACGTTGTGGCGAGAATCTAAGCCCCCGCATACAGGTAAAGGCTGGTCCACAATAAACCGCGAACGAGAACCATAACGAGAACGGGAAGCGAAGAACGTGAACATGAAGATTTTTTATTCGCAATAAACCGAGAACGAAAACGGCTATGCATATTGATATATTGATATGTATGTAAATAAGGATATGTAAAGTCGATATGATGCATTCTGATTACATTTGTGTATAATGGACCAATGGCGTTTTTTCATAAGTAGGCCTACAAGCCAGCCAACATAAACATAGGTTATCCAACTTCGAAATTTAAGAATTAAATTCACGTGGTATTCTGGTCACATATACACGTAGAATATATTGAAAGTGATTTTACTGAATTTCTGGTTAGCAATGAATGAACAAGAAATTATGTCACGGCCTCCTTGCTACAAAATATACGACGACCAAATAGTTTTTTAATGACAAAAGAATGAAGCTAGTAGGCTGTGAACGGAAACGAGAACGGCAAAGTTAAAACTTAGCCAACTCTCACGTTCCCGTTCCCGTTCCCGGACTCTGGCAAGTTTCTCATTTATTTAACAATTTTTCCATTTTCGTTCTCGTTTCCGTTCCCGGTTTATTATGGACCAGCCTTTATGCATCGTCACAAAACGTTCACGTCTGAGTATTTCTGATAACGTAAATATTATTCAACGCCTTGAAAACTGCGCAAATATTAAGGATATTGCTGAAGAGTTTAAGATAGGATTATTTATTTATTTACTTATGTATTTATTTATTTACTTATTTATTGTTGTACTTTATAATGTATTCTAGGAAAAAACATTAATTTATATTAATGTTGTATCATTCACTTTTTTAATGAATTAACAACTCTTAAAATACTCATTCCCGTATGCTCGACATTTTACTGTCCATAACATTCCTTGACTTCCGTGCTTTACCTAAACATGATGCTTGCCGATTGTAGGAGACTTGCTTCGCGTTATATATAAGTAAACATTGGCTTTCTCCTAAATCGACTGAACAGTGTATTAACAATCAATCAACATATTGGAGCTGTAAGTATCGTATCGTCATCGGTCATTGTCATCATTGTCATCACCACCACTATCTACAACATTTTTACGTGGTTATTTAACAACGCTGTATCACCTATTGGGTTATTTTGCGTCGCTGAAATTGGTGATAGCGAGATGGTATTTGGCGAGATGATGCTGAAAATTCGCCATAGATTACGTGACTTTCGCCTTACGGTTGAGAAAAACCTCGGAAAAAACCCAACTAGATAATCAGTCCCAGCGAAAATCGAACCTACGTCTGAGCGCAACTCCGGATCAGCAGGCAAACGCGCTACCGCCTGAGCTATGATGCTGGCTAACAACACTCTCAAAGTACTGAACTCCCTAATCTGCTTCTTTCTTACTGTTAAGGAAGCTCTGAACCAACATTACACGTTGGTAAGTGTACGACGTAATACCATGCTTAAAATAACACTGACGGACAAAACACACACATTTCAATTTAACTATTAAATAGAATTATTAACTCTTCTCATAAGGTGAATACACGTACGTAAATACAATGCAATATAAAGTACCTACGGTAAATAATAATTCCTGACTTCGGAGATAAAATGTGTATCCATTTTCTCTGGATACTTTCGGTTGCCTTTACATTATTTCATCTTTGCTGTAATTAACATCTTCATTATTCATTACTTCATTAGTATTGTAAAATGGAATTCAAAATGAAATAAAATTGTTAAATAATGAATTTATTTAAAAAAAAACAAGTGCTTGAACTGTTTTTAAACCCACAATAATTATCATACTGCATTTTTACAGATGGTCGTACTGAAAGTCATGAGCAACACATTGCTATAATTTCAATTTCAAAAATGTAACAAAAACGATTATATGATCATTATCTACAGACTTTACGCTATGTATTGACATATTGTTACGTCATTAACTTCTATCATTTCTGCTGTGTTTTAATCTAGCAGTTGCGTGGCATTTGGGGTTGTTTAGAAAGAAACTGTACTTTTGTCTCGTACAACATTCATGAGGATCAAATTTAAATTTATTGTGATTTTTATGGAAGTAAATCAGCAATGTTTGTTTATAAATTTTTTCTAGATTTGATACACCAAATTCCAGCAAAATTAATTTTGTTGAGTAATCTAAAGGTTTATATAGACAAATTTTCATAATTCTTTTTGGAGCAAATTTGAAGAGTATATAGTGTCGATTTTGCTATTCCTCCCCAACCTAATATACCATACTGAATTAGTGATTGAAACAGAGCTAAGTACAAAGTGCACAGAACATAAATAGGTACGAGGCGTGTTCTTAAAGTAAGTTCCAAAAGGGTGTAGTAAGTAAACGGGAAGCTATTTACAAACTATTATTTTTGTTGCATTGTATTCCCCACACTACAATTACTTCTCAACATAATCTCCACCATTATTGAGACATTTATCGAGTTGTGGCACAAGTCTTTCTATCTCCTCATTGTAGAATTCGCCTGCCTGCGATGCGAACCACTCCCGCACTGCTGTTTTCACTTCATCGTCGCCATCAAAACGTTGACCACCGAGGAACTTCTTGAGGTGCAGGAAGAGATGAAAGTCACTCGGAGCCAAATCCGGGCTGTAGGGGGGGATGGTCAATTTGTTCCCAGCCAAATTTCGAGATGAGATTTTGGGTGTCGTTGCCATCAAAACGTTGACCACCGGGGAACTTCTTGAGGTGCAGGAAGAGATGAAAGTCACTCGGAGCCAAATCCGGGCTGTAGGGGGGGGATGGTCAATTTGTTCCCAGCCAAATTTCGAGATGAGATTTTGGGTGTCGTCGCCATCAAAACGTTGACCACCGAGAAACTTCTTGAGGTGCAGGAAGAGATGAAAGTCACTCGGAGCCAAATCCGGGCTGTAGGGGGGATGGTCAATTTGTTCCCAGCCAAATTTCGAGATGAGATTTTGGGTGTCGTCGCCATCAAAACGTTGACCACCGGGGAACTTCTTGAGGTGCAGGAAGAGATGAAAGTCACTTGGAGCCAAATCCGCGCTGTAGGGGGGGATGGTCAATTTGTTCCCAGCCAAATTTCGAGATGAGATTTTGGGTGTCGTCGCCATCAAGACGTTGACCACCGGGGCACTTCTTGAGGTGCGGAAGAGATGAAAGTCACTCGGAGACAAATCTGGGCTGTAGGGGGGGAATGGTCAATTTGTTCCTGTCCTCATGAATTTTTACATCGACAGCACACACCAAATTGTCATTGATCAAAGATGGCCGACCGGTACGCTGCTCGTCATGCAGAGAGACGCAGCCCTTGTTGAACTTCCTAACCCATCTCCTGACCATTCCATCACTAATGGCATCATCACCATACACCTCACAAAGTTGACGATGAATGTCAGCTGGTTTGATGTTTCTCGCATTCAAGAAACAGATAACAGACCGCATCTCACAGTCGGCAGGGTGCTCAATCACTTTAAACATTTCAACAGATCACAACTAACCACACACACGGACTGAAGCTCTGAAACTGCATGCACACCTTGCCTGAGGACTGAAGAAGAAAACACGCATGCGCAAAATAACGATTGCAGCGATGCAACGGCTATAATTGAAAACGGAACTTACTTTAAGAACACGCCTTGTAAATACGAACGTAGAATGGAACAAATTTGTTGGATTGTTTCACGCAATTTGTTACACAGGAAGGAGATATGGTTTATATCTTTTTTTTACTTACAGTGCTGTTGTAAACACCATTATTATGATTATGTTAATGTTACATAAATTACACAAATATTTCGCAACTTACACAGACATACTGTCTTCCGAATTCTTCTACCCACTTCCGTACACTTGTTTTAGGCACCTTTATTTCAACTGGTAGTATACAATGTCATGTATATTGCTACACTGAAGTATACTGCACTTGTTTAGGAGTAAGGAATCTGTTGTAGAGTGATCCTGTAGTATGCGATACTTGTGTTTGTTAGCAGATGTCTACTAAAAGACATGTGATGTAATGTATACCCTGTGTACACTTATACTCATTCCAATGTTTTGGGACAAATTATTACTTCTACTTTGTTCTTGCGGCTGCAAAAGGGTATGTGTCGGATAAATGGGGGAGAGCCATTAATCCTTCCCATTGAAGGCTTTAAGGAACCAACCTGGACAAATACCCAATGTCCCATCCCTACCTTCCGTGGTGCAGCTGTTAGTAAGCATAATTTTACAAGCTGAACTAAAGGGAGGGGCTACTCATCCATTAGCACTGGTCAGCTTGATGAGTTAATGACTGAATTTGGTGTAATTTTCCTCTATCCAATACCTAATTCCCTTTTTACCCTTTCCTATCCAGTCCTCTGACTGAACTCTTACTTTCTTCGATCCCAACGGCATTAGAGCATTCGAGGCCTAGGGGTTCATTTCCCTTTCCTTCCTCCTCTTTCTACTTTTCTGTTCCTAGTGCTGACCTGCTATGGCACTAAAATCGTCCTCCAGTGGCTTAAGGAGGGAAAGCTGGTGATCAACAAGATCTCCCAGTTAGGTCCAATGGACCAGTTGACCAACAGCAGGTGTGGTTCTCCAGACATTCTGGGGGTTGTGTGTGAATGAAATAGCCACCAAAACGTTAAAATGTGGTGTTCACTTAAATCGGCTACAACTTGCCATTTAACCTCTCCAATATGAAATGAGTACCATTAAGGTAAAATTATCCGGAGGTAAAATAGTCCCCCAATCGGATCTCCGGGCAGGGACTACTTTAATGGTACTGAATCAACTAAACATCTTACAATGGAATGCTGGTGGTATAAAAATCTGTGCTTCATTGGCTGGTCATGATAATATCTTTGAAAAATATTGGAGTGCAAGAGGTCAAATGACTTTATTGTCAAACGCCTGGCATTAGAAAACAACAACAACAACAACAACTTTGTTCTTGCAAATCTGGGTCACAATAAAGTTTCACATTTAATTTAGAAGTCCAGTCCATGCTTTTGTATCATACACGAGTTGAATTGCACGAGTTGAGAGTATTGCTTCTGCAGCACTCTCACACAATCTGATGATTATGGAGGCTGAATAACGAATTCTTTAATGTCCGAAGTACCAGTAGAACTTTATAAACTTTTCTTATGTTTCTTGGAAGACAGATGCACTTGCAAATCTTGTGCACCTATAAAGAGAAAATTTAGCCTCCTGTTAAAATAATGATTTTTCACTAGTCAGACTAAGTTATAAATAGTAAAAAATATCCAAATAATTATCATAGACCATGTGGCTCGATTAATAGAAAAACAATTTAGCTTACCTTTGCAATAGAAACATATTGCTGGAGGACAAATTTAATAAGGCACTGTGCTTCGTGTTAATTTCTTCTTGTTGTAAAAATGCATACATACTTTGCTAAAGCATCAGTGAAATAATACAGATACAGAACTGAAAATTGTATCTAATTGAAACATTTCCCTTTGCATGAAATAAAAACTCTTTATAAAATTCAGGCAGTTCAGATACGTTTGTATAATTATTTCATACATACAGCGAAGTTCTTGTAACATAATAATAATTCAAATTGATAGTGACTTCGACTCGGCATTTCTTTTGTAGCCCAGTGTACGTGTTACAACTGAACCACTACTAGTACTAATAAACTTACTGTTTCAGCAAACTGTGACAACCAAAAAGCAAACGAACAAGTGTAGTATTTCTATTGCTTCCACTCCAGCAAGCTTTGGAGATCCATTGCACTGTTGAGACATCTTTCGTCCACCGCCACGATAGGAAAGACTATTGAATGACTACGATCTTTGATGATAATCATGTTGTCATGGTGAATTGAAGCTAATTCTGTTTTTTCCATTTTGCTAATCCATTTTAAAAGTAATGAATGTTTCTACTAAAGATTATTATTTTTTGGTCCTACAGAATATATCTGTTATGGTAACAATTAATAATCTTTAGTAGATTCTTCTAGCAACAGTGCATATTTCTGTACAGATCACTGTGCCATATTACTGTGGAATCCCGGCCATCAAGTCACTCAAATGAGTGCACTCCTTGTATAATGGCAATTGACTTAATATAAAATGTCAACATACATGCCCAACTTGGAGTCAGGCCACAAAAGGGAAAAACACTGGAGGAGGGGGTTCGATCCGGTGCTGTGGATTGGACTTTGGCGTAGCTCAATGGTAAGAGCACTTGGTTCGTAGAACCAATGAATGTTTGTTTCTCAACATCAGACAGAAGGTTAAAATATAGGACATGTCCAGGATTTTCTGGACGTCTGGTAACCGTATTCATGGAACTAAGGTATTATTTTGGCACTTCTTACTTTACCCAATAGAACATCTGCAACTAAAACTAAGAACTGTAGATGAACAATACAATAGAAGTCCACCGAGTTAGCTCTGTGATAGCGTGTCTGCCTCCAGATTAGCCGGCCAGGGTTCGATTCCCGGTGAGGTCAGAAAATTTTCTTGTAAAATTTCTACCTCGGGACTAGGAGAGATGGCGGTGCATAACTTCTAATCAGTAAATTGTGCACCAATATGCCTGGGTTAAATCCCAAATCTCTCTGCAGTGCATATGAAGGGAAGGCATATGTCACTGTTGATAGTGATTTGTCCGTCATGGGGACGTTAAGTCTGGTGGCCCCCTGGGTGCTATTTGACAGGAATAGGCTATGTGCCAGCACTGGGTTTCCCCTTCTCCCTTCCTCACCTTCATCATCCTCACCCATTCCCTACACTACACTTACAGTCCACGTCACCATTTTTGGCGTGTGAAATATGTAATGGGAACGTTAAGTATGCGTGTTTTACATTTGCCGCAGTCAGTCTGATAACTGTGTTTGGCAAATGGCTGATGTGACGTGTATAGGAAGTGGTACCATTCTCAGCTGCACTAGCAACATCCTCACAAACTGGGCACTATATATCTAGGACACAAGCCAAAAACGCTGGCACCAGCTGTACATGAACACTTAAAATACACTCACCCTAGTACACAACATAACTCTTCACAGATACACATCATGCATAACATGACCTGCTGAAGTGGTTGCAATTTGAAAATGGTCACAGTCCTGTCATCTTTCCGCAGTATGCAGAACCCAAATCGCGCAAAGTGAAGTGGGTAGGCATTAGACACACACACACACACACAATACAATAGAAATTATGAGACTTGTGCTTACATCATTAATAAAAATTTATATTTATTATTTAGCTCACAATATACAACGTGGAAGAGAAATGGGCAATACATCTTTTTTTCATGAAGATCTTTGTTCTTTGTGAACCTTGGTCACCATGTAGTGGGAGTAATAACTAGTATCGTACAATGGAACAGTTAACAAGCAGCTATGGAAAATGCCTTCATGCAGGCATATGATCTCAGATTATTTCTGCAAAACATCTGCCAGAACATGGCGCAGAATTCAGCTGTGTTCTCGACCCTTTCAGCTGTGCTACCATTCCGATGTTCTCGACCCTTATCAGGTAAATGTTCATATCAAGCATTCAATAACCATCATAGTGTCGAAAATAAAGGAGTACTCTGTATATTTTATAAATTACAAGTTGCGAGAAAATTTGGCCTATAAGATACAAAAATGTTTAATCTGGACAATTGTTATTAAATATAATCTTAATTAACCAGAAAATTATAAGAATACGATAATCAGATAATAGTTGGTTATTATATACACATTGCCACAAATTCTAACACAATACTCAATAGGAAAAATTTTAGTTTGGTTAAATAACAAGCCACTACAGATTTTACAAATACCTGAAGACTTACTGTTCTGTACCAGTAACAGGTACGGCCCAGCTGTCTAGGACAATGTAACAAGGAATGGCTTGTTTAGTAGCCCAGGTGTTCACTATCTCACAGTGAAGGTTTGACGATGTCTTCACTGAGGAACAAGGGGTGATATCCCAACACTTCTAGGATCCCCAACAGTCACAGGTCCAGCTTCCAAGTTCTTTAATAACTGTGATAACCAATGTTTCGTTGATTTATCGTCTTGGAGACAATTGGCAAATGTGGCATCCCTGAGTTGGTCTGGCAGACATTGTCGCAAAGCTTCCCGTGCTCTGAAACCAATCATATTGTTACATGAAGGAATAGAATATGATATATCAGTTTAAAGACTAAATCCTGAAAAGTAAACACTTAAAATTATATTATTCTTTATAAATAATTGTAGTTTGTACGTAATGGCAGATACCCATATTATGGGCAACTATTTTCCAGTAGAAGTAGTCAACAAAGGGATGGTTGTACTCTAAAGAGTTTGAAAAATTTGATGTTGCATACGCTAATGTCAAGTATGATACTTGTGATGTGCACGTATCATAAGTGATTATGCAAGCAGACATATGGTAATCACTTTCCATAATAAATTATGGAATACTGTCTGCCTTTGTTTTTTTAAACAATGCCACTAGGTTGTCTTTTCGACATTTCTGGTCCTCTCTCCTCGCAGTGGCTTAGTTGTAACCCACTTCTGAGGTTGGGGTGCCTGGAAGGCGGAGTTACATTATCCCAAAGATATGATAGGATGATTATGATTATGTGGTGCCAGGAGAGGTCTTAAATCTAAACTTAACCTAAATTGCAGACCATGGACGAACACAGTAATAATCCCCTGTAAAGAAAAATTCCTGTGTTCTAACCAGGAATTGAACCCGGGACCTCATGAACTATAGCCAGAAGCTCTGACCACTAGACCATGAGGCTGGTCCTGGTTGCCTTTGTTAACCACACACTTTTGGAATCTCAAACAACTATCCATAATCTGCTGCAGTTCTCGTTGACAAATGGCAGAAATCTCATAATGGATATTTTCATTTCTTCCAGGATATGTGGGTTTGTCTTGAACACGACATCATTTAATTTACTCCAGAGATAAAAGGTTCAGGGGGTTAGTGTCACGGAACCAAGGGAGCCAAAAATTCCCTATAATAACTCTGTCTTAGTGGAACACACACTAGATTTCTGTCATCAATATTTACGAAAGTGTAGCCAACAACTATTTTCTCATGAAGATTGCTCCTATGATAATTACTTTGTCACTCGTGGCACACCACACACCAATTTCCTCATTGTGAGGGGCACTTCGTGAAGTATATTAAAATTTTCAGTGCACCAACATCGATTATTTTGTGAATTCACACATCCAAGCCTCGTCAGAGAATAGTACATTATGCAACGAGCCTATAATGATAGTAATTAAGACGCGAGTATGTTTGTTTATTAAACGAGCGCGAGTTTCATAATTTTCATACGAGTGTCTTAATTACCATTATAGGCAAGTTTCATACGACTTTTTATGCTCGACCATATTTCTAACTTGAAATTATTCAGAAGTATTCATTTTATTCGCATCTGACTGAAGAAGGGAAGTGACCTTGTGCATAGCTCGTAAATTGTGAGATGTGCGCAGACGCGAAAGTATTTTTTCCGAGGAACAATAATGTCATTGACGTTGATATAATCTAGAGAATAACATGAACTAATTTTGATATAACCTGGAAATTGATTTAGAATTGAAAAACGAGATGACAAATTTAATTTATTTGAATATTATTCACAATTAACGCTAATTATTATAGTAACAGAACATAACCTTCTGCGACAGTATTGGATTTCCAGCCTCCGTGACATTTCCCTCGTTGTCTTTCAATTGCATATCCGAGAATAATCGAAAACCTGAACTTTAATGAATAGGTGTACTTTAATGACATGCATTAAAGGACTGTTACCAGGTGTATAATTACTACATTTCGGCATGGTTGAGCATAAAAATATTAAATGTGGACCTATTTCTTCATGATGTACAGACCCAGAAACAAAATTTGGGCCATCTGAATTTTACAAGCACGCACGCGCACACACACACACACACACACAACCCCCCCCCCCCATCCTCCACCAATTTCAGAAAAATGTCGTTAAAGAAATACGATATTCAGTCACAGAACTAAAGGACGTAAAAATGGAGAAATATGCTTAACCGATATTCATTATCATTGCTTACCTTGGATTGTCTGACAGTCTGAGGTAACACCTTACTACATGCTTCAAGAGTCGAGCTGACGGATCCTTAGCTAGAGACAGAACCATCTTTCCCTGAAACACAAGTTAATACTAGTACTTTAATATAGACTCAATACAGCAAGAGAGATGTGGGCCATTTCAGAACGTGATTGACTAAGAGACGCCAGAACAGAACATTAATATAATTTTTGTAGTGTCGATGATGATAGAGTTGCCAACTGTTTTTGAAGAAAATACGGGAGACTAAGCGACCTACAATATATACAACCCTCCTAATCTGATGATAAACATGTTTGAAGAAACTGAGAAGTTTAAATATCTTGGAACAGTAATGACAAGTAACAATAACGAATTAATTGAAGTACAGAGTCGAATCACTGCAGCCAATAAGGCCTATTTTGCATTAAGCGCAATACTGAAATCTGTGTGCACAAGGAAACAAAACTTAAAATATACAAAACAATTATTAGAAGTATTCTCTGTTATGCAAGCGAAACTTGAACATTATCTAAGGAGACAGAAGCTAAACTAGGTATATTTGAACGCAAAATACTCAGAAGAATTTTTGGACTGGTGCAAGAAAATATGCAGTGGAGAATACGTTATAATAACGAGCTATATAAATTATACAGAAGTTTCGATGTTGTTACTTTCATCAAATTAAGGAGGCTTGAACGGGCCGGACATGTCTATCGGATGGAAGGGAACAGAATACCAAAGAAGATCTTAGAAGGGAAAATACATGGTAAAAGACCAATTGGAAGACCCAAAAATAGATGGATAGATGCGGTAACGATCGATTCTCAGGACTATCTTGGAACAACTGTCTGGAGGAGATTAGCACAGGACAGGGACAGTTGGAGGAAGAAAATTGAGGAGGCTGTGATGCCATCGTAGTAGTAGTAAAAGCGACCTACAGTATTTCACATAGAAAATCGACAATTTATTAAATTCAGTTAGCAGTACTAAAGGCAACTTTATTCTACACTTAGGCTTAAACTAAGACTATTTTGAGACATTTTGCCTCGCGTAATAATTTCAAACAAATTGTAAAAATTCCCTATACATGAGTAGTTGAAGTTGACTGTGATTTACAGTTCTGATTTGATTAGATGTGTCGTGCTTCTGTTCTGAACATCTGTTTACTAATGTTCATAACAAAAAACACTCTGCATGAGCTTTGCTGCCTGGTAGGCTTCAACACAACTCACTAGTTTCTTTTTCTAAATTTTTAACTGTAACATTGTTTTCTTTTAAACTAGTGAGCCCTGAAACTATTTGTGGCAAGTATTACCTTCTACAAAGATTGCACATTTCTGTGCATCCCTGGAACAACAGAATCCATCATATAAATTACTTTCAATCAAGGCAAAATTAAATGTTTCAAATAGATTTTACTGTAAGAAAATAAGGGAGAAAATATTCGAAAAGAAGAAAAATACAGGAGTCGAGAAACTATTAAAAATACAGGAGATCCTGGGAAATACGGGAGTGTTGGCAACTCTAGATGATGACTGCATACAGGTCTTCAGATGTTAAATATGAATAAATGTACATTGTATGGGATACAAAAAGAAGCAACGACCAGTTCTGAGGATGATCCATAAATAGGTTGAAACATATAAACAAGGTACGTTAGAATTTAACACAAGAAAGTCTTATCATACATATTCTGAAGTGATACAGAGTTAAAAGTTGTGTAATCAGGATGTATTTACTTTATCACTGCTGCATAGCAATTGTTCCTGCTCAAGGCTTCTAAACTTCTCATAGGTTGCATTAGTATCGAGCTTCTTGGTGAGGGATCGACGGGGAAAGGAGAGTGATTCTGACATCACAAGATAGCTGAGCGCGCCATAGCTCAAATGCTTCAAAGCAGCATCTCGTGTTTTTTCTTGTTTATTTTGTTTTGAATGCATTATGACAGGTCAAAGGTGTGCTGTTGCGCTAAGAAATAATTCTAACAATAGAAATAAAGAGTTGTCTTTCTTTATCAAAAGATTTAGGAATTAGAAAAAAAAATGGGTAATTGCGTGCAAAAGACAGGATAAATTCAATCCTGATATATACAAGCGGAGTATGCTCTGATCATTTTAAAGATGACGATTTTGTTCCTGATTTTCGAGCAGCTTTAATGAAAATAATGCCGAAGCGACCGAGAAAGTTAAAGTCTACAGGTAAGTTTAAATAAATCACGTAGGCCTATATAAGTAGCCTACATTAATACCAGCTTTGCATAATAATAATTAGGTTAGGTTCATCTATGTTAACCTTCAAATTATTTTCTTTCTTTTGTTAATCTCTGCTGGGTCGTACATAACTTACAGTTAACAAAATAAACATGTTACTTATACTAACAGTCGTATACCAATGGGATGGAGGGTTAGCGACTGATACCAGTGATGCTTTTTCACTATAATTCTCGTTACATTGATTTTATATTAACAATTTATGACATTTTGTCCTTATGGCATATTCAGCCTCATAAAAGCCTCCAGTAACAATTCATTATGGAGTTATAATGATTATTGTAAATGAACAATTAATATTAGGTACCCTCCACAAAACTAGCTTCAATTATACACCGACGGATCCTTGATCTCCAGAGAACAAGGTGCCGGTGCAGGTGTTACGTGCTGTCTCTTCTCACTTTATAGATCTCTTGGATATGGAACAACAAGTTTTGATGGTTAAATCATTGCAATAAATGAATGTCTCAGGAATCTTCTATGCCACATCAATAAATTTAGGAATGCAGTTATATTGTCAGACTCCAAAGCAGCTATTCTATCAATCGTCTCTAAACACACACCTTCATCTCAAACAGCAGAAATAACTAAAATGCTCTCTCAATTAATATCACTCAATAAAAGAATTGTATTCCAATGGATACCATCCCATTGTGGAATCCTGGGAAACAAGAATGCAGATGTTTTAGCAAAGAAGGTCAGCACTGCTACTTACAGACCTGTTACTAAATCTACGTATTACTCTGTGAAGAGATTTATTAAATCTACATACTTAGACTTCAACAAACAAAATTTGATAACTCAATCCCAAGGGAAAAAATGGAACTCTCTGCATCAAAATCCACAGTTAATTCCCGATTTACCACGAAAATCGTCTGTAGCTGCATTTAGATTGGCAACAGGCCATGACTGTTTGGCCAAACACCTGCATAGAATTGGAATATATCAGTCCCCTAACTGTCCATTGTGCAACTCAAACCAAGAAATGGATTCGGAACACCTCAAAATCTGTGCTTCAGTGGCTAGTCATGATAATATCTTTGAAAAATATTGGAGTGCAAGAGGTCAAATGACTTTATTGTCAAACGCCTGGCATTAGAAAACAACAACATATGGCTGACATTTCATTGCCGATACATGCTCCTTTTTCCAAACTTTAGCATGAGATATTAAAAAGCATTCAATGTTAGAATTTTTACAAACACAAGACTGGAAATTGGCAGACAAAAACGGACGGCAGACACTGAGAGCATACGAATTGTTAAGAAATACAGAAAAATAATGCAGTGGTAAGTGTAAGTGCAGTTTTTATATACACAGTATAAATACTTTCAATGTATTTATATTATGCCATGATACGTACACAATTGATTTATACCCATTGCAATGTTTTTACTTCTGGCGGTTATATTTATAATGTTCGCTGACGTCGCTATCAATTTGAAAATAAAGGACCAATGAGCATGGACTCTTCGCGCATCATCAGCCAATTAGCCATTTTGATTGGCTAATGAAAGATGAGAAGCCTTGGTTCCTGACTACATAGTTAAATTAGACTGTTTGGCATTTGTTTTCTCTTACATAGACAATTTAAAAGGCAGGCTAAGCCAGCAAATGAAATATCATAATACTAGGTTAATGAATTAAATATTTTATTTAATAATAATAATAATAATAATAATAATAATAATAATAATAATAATAATAATAATAATAATAATAATAATAATAATTTGTATTAGCCTACCATCTTCACTTTAATAATAATTATTATATTATTATTCTAATCATAAAATATTCCTAATAAATACCACTGGAAGTTTTGATTTTCTCTAGATAGGCCTAAATATATTCCCAATTTTAGTTACTCCTAAATTTAACACTAAAATCGATATCTCTGATAATTATGAATAATACTGATCTTTGATAACTAAAATTAAGAAGCTACAATAACACAATGACATTGGTGGTGATAATTGTGATAATAGTGAACAGCTACACTTCACATATTAGAATACCCACCAGTATCATGGCGACATGTGAGAATCTGTCGTAGGTCTGGCAGATATAAGAAAGGCCGCTGTCATCCAGCAAGATTTTCTGGAGAATGAAAGTTGCCACTGTCTTGGAGAGTTCGGATCCACTCTCCATGATGCGAAGACAAAGAGGGATAATTTCTGTTGTGAGAAGAAATGTAATCACTTCTTGCTCATCAGTCTGTAACAAAAATATCATCATCAATGCAGTCCTGTGTTCATTCAGGCTTCAGAGACAGAAAAATGTCATGACTTCATAGGAGTATTACTTGGACATAGAATGGAAAAAATTCAAATATCTCAAGAATGAATAGGCCTACTATCATATATGGCATAAAGCATGGTTTACGAACTACTTATTATGAGGATTAATGAAGAAGAAAGAAAAAATTTTTAATGTCGAGTTTCTGTGTCATTCGGATTCAACCAAATGGAAAAACATTCCTGTCTCCCCATTTGAAGAGTTACGAAATATTATAATAAAATTGATAATAAATAATAATTATAGGTCTAATTAAATGATTATAATGTTTGGTATGTAACATACATGTTAGTACTAGTTATTTTAGCCTCTTCTTCCCATTTTATGTAAATTCCCTTTTAAGGAAAACCCCTATTTAAGGAAATAAAAAGTAATCCCTCAGAGATTCGTTAAAAAATAGGTTCTACTGTATGTTTCTGTTTTCAGAACATGGGAGGAGTGATAGTAGGAAAAAGAAGAATAAAGTGCTTAAGATTTGCTGATGATGTGACATTGTTAGTAGAAGCAGTATGGAATGAAGATAAATGCAAACAAGACGAAGACCATGGTCATAGGAAGGAAAATACAGAAAATAAACTTGCGAATTCTAAATGAGGCAATAGAGCAAATACTTGGAGTGTACTATAAGCAGTAACATGAGCTGCTGCCAGGAAGTCAAAAGGAGGATAGCAATGGCTAAGGAAGCTTTTAATAGAAAAAGGAGCATCTTCTGTGGACCTCTGGAAAAAGAACTAAGGAAGAGACTACTAAAGTGCTTTGTATGGAGTGTGGCATTGTATGGGGCAGAAACATGGACACTACGACGAAGAGAAGAGAAGCAAATAGAAGCATTTGAAACGTGGATACAGAGAAGAATGGAATGTGTGAAATGGACAGACAGAATATTCATATTCATATTCATATTCATATTTATTGTCATCAAACGTCTTTCAGGTAGTGGTTTCCCTCACATTTCTGCATACGGTCCACCACTACCTTGCTTACATTCCATCATATATCCTTTATATTTCTCTTATCATCTATGTCTCCCCCAGTCTGCCACTTATCTAAAGTTTAACCCTGCTTCTGTCTATTTCTTCCTTCATCCTTTCTGATGTACAGTATTTACAACTCTTAACCTTTTTATCTTCCCTCAATATAATTCCAGAATACTATGCAATACTGTCCACCTTACTCTTATATAGAAACATTCGCGTCTACATCTACTCCTCCATCTACTCTACTATCCTTGTCATCTTTCATTACCGTTATCCCTACTTTTATGTTTATCATTTAAACCTTTTCATCTCTGACTAGTATTCATTAATATTTCTACTATCTCATCTACTTTATCTTATTATATTATTTGTCTCAATTATTATTGCAATGTTCTAATGTTTGTGATACCTCCTTGCAATTTCTTGATCGATTCACAGGACAGACAGAATAAGAAATGACTCTGTGTTGGAAAGAGTGGGTGAAGAAAGAATGATGTTGAAACTGATCAGGAAGAGGAAAAGGAATTGGTTGGGTAATTGGCTGAGAATAAACTGCCTACTGAAGGATGCACTGGAAGGAATAGTGAACGTGAGAAGCATTTGAGATAGAAGAAGATATCAGATGATAGACGACATTAAGATATATGGATCATATGAGGAGACAAAGAGGAAGGCAGAAAATAGGAAAGTTTGGAGAAAGCTGGGTTTGCAGTGAAAGACCTGCCCTTGGGCAGAACATTAAATGCATTTTTTTTTTATTTTAGTTGGTTATTTAACGACGCTGTATCAACTACTAGGTTATTTAGCGTCGATGATATTGGTGACAGTGAGATGATATTTGGCGAGATGAGAGCGAGGATTCGCCATAGATTACCTTGCATTCACATTACGGTTGGGGAAAACCTCGGAAAAAACCCAACCAGGTAATCAGCCCAAGCGGGGATCGAATCTGCACCCGAACGCAACTTCAGACTGGCAGGCAAGCACCTTAACCGACTGAACCACGCCGGTGACTCATTAAATGAATGACTGTATGTGTGTATATGTGTCAGTAAGTGTTTTTTTAAGTATGTCTGTGTGGAAATGTGAATGTGTTTTCGTGTAGGCTTGCATGTAACATTTTTGATTATGGAGTTACAAAACAAATTAAATTAAATTTATGAATAGCATCAACCTTAAAGTATTTTGTCCTTTGGTCCATTCTATCCTCATTTTTGTAACTATCTTGAAGGAACACTAGACATTCACAAGAAGAAGAAGAAAAAGAAAAAGAAGAAGAAGAAGAATTACCTGATCATACAAACAGCATGATAGAAGAACATCACCAATATAAACAAAAAACAAATTACGCAACCCAAAGAAGTTATTATATGACCAACCAATCATCACTGGCTTCTGTATTACTCACCTTGACAAGAGCACCAATAACACCAAGACTGGTAAGACGCAGGTACTCAAAGGGCCGTGTCTTGCTGACAGTGTGCAGAAATGGGTACAGGAATAGAGGGACATGGGCCTGCAGGAACACAGAGCGGGTCTCAGGGTGGGAGGCAACACACTGCAGCAGAGCCAAAGCGTTGCACACACGGTTAGACTGGTGCGCTGTCAATGTGGCAGGATTTATCGCAGGATAGATATTCACTATCTCCTGCAGGAGGGCGGCTGTGGTCCCAAATGAGTGCCACAGCATTGGCGCCAAGTCTGGCACAACTTCTCGCTTCTTGCTGTAAACAAAAGTCAACAAAAACAGAAGATAATAATAATAATAATAATTAAGAAATTTATCAGCGTCATGTATTCTTGCAGCTGAGTCTATGAATATGATGTTAATTTAATAAAAATTATTAGCACAACAGTTGCTTAATGATTAAAATATCAGCTTTCTATGGCGAAGACCCTGGGTTCAAATTCTGACAAGCACAACTGGAATTTGTAGTATATGAAGAGCTATTAGAGCCATAGTTCAAGTGTCTCAAACTCCCAGCTGCAGACCATTCTTCAAAAAATTACATATCTTGCCATTACCCTGTATTTATATTTATGAAACCTTAAATTTTATCAAATATAATTTGCATAGCTTTCCTACAAATTCAGACACACACCAGTACAATACAAGGAATAAAGATAATATTTTTATTGAAAGTTTTAACACAACTCTATATAAAAACAGTTTCATTCACGCTGGTCTTCTTATGTACAATAGTCTACCAAATTATCTTAAAGAAATATCTTAGCCTACCAAATTATCTTAAAGAAATATCTGCACAACATAAATTTAAGAAAGCTCTTTATAAAATTTTAATCAAAAACTGCTTTTACAGTATGAACGAATTTATTGAAAATTGTCATAACTGAATAGAAAAAGAACGCCTTACTTCAAAAAATTTTACTTCCTCTTTTCCAGATCCTGACTTCGAGAAGGATGTCTTCTCATGAAAGACGCGATGGTTGAAATTGACTCCTGACTTCAAGACATACTGCAAACGGGACTTATAGCCGAAATCGACCGACCTGTATTTTTCTTCAATCAAGTTCCAAGTTTTGTATAACTTATTTGTATTTGTGTTGAATTTAAATATAATTATTACTTTTATGTATATTATGTAATTAATTATTAGTTTGTAAATATGACATGTCCCATATCATGTATATGATCAGTGGATGCAATAAATGATTATGATTATGATGTTGAGCCAGGTTTCCTTGGTGTACACCTATTTTTCCTACTACTGCCGTCTTTATCATCATTAATAACACAACAGCCCAAAAAGAATTACTGTAACAAAAGTCTGAATTTTGTAACTTACTTTTTAAAATAATTCAGATAAATATTTCTATGTAACATATTTATCCATTAATTCTGCACTTCACATATTATTTTACAGTGGAATAGAAGTAATAATAAGCCTATTTTGTTTGAAAAAAACTAATAAGTTGGTAATTCTTTACTATAGCGTCACCATGTTAAGGTACAAATGTATACATTCTTGGGTTGCAGACGAGTCATACATATCATATATAAAAGAAAACCGAGTGCCCGTGTCCATTCCACATCGAAAATAAGGGTCGAAAGTTGCTGTGAAAGAGGTTGCCAACAGAGAGTTGTGAGCAGGCGGGATCGCTGTAGCAAGGTGAAAGGGGTAGGCGGCAGGGAGGGGAAGCACATGCATCTCATTTCCTTGCTGATTTACAGAGGAAAGGCGAGTTTCCGTAAGGTCGAATCAGTGTCAGGTTAGGTTAGGTTTTCTATGCCTTGCGTATACTCACAATCGTCTAAGAATGGAAACGCACGGAAATGAGATGCTGTCCCTCACTGCTGCCTACCCCTTCCACCTCTATGGAACGATCCCTCCTGCCTGCATCTCACCACCGGCTTCCACTTTCACAGCAACTTTCGACTCTTACTTTGGATGTGGAATTTGCGTCGGCACTTATTTTTTTCTTTACAATATCTATGACTCGTCTAAGACCCAAGAATGTAAATACAGTTGTATCTTAATGTGGTAACGCTATAGTAAAGAAATACCAAAAATTTTCATCTGTATTTTTAATATTCACTTTTCCTTTGTAAAATGAACTGTAATGGGGTAATAGAAACTGTAATGAGTCATGATGACTGCAAAGCGAAAAGCTACAATGGTAACTAGTAGAATAGGCCCCTTAAATGATCTCTCTTCGGTTATTGACAAAAGCTTTCTTAACTGATCCCAGCCATGACCTTTTAAAATGTCCCGCCTATCGTAGTCTTTCTACGTTCATAAATAGAACAGGCCTATATCATTAATCACCTTAATGGGACCTAATGACAACTAAGGAAACAGTGCGAAAAAAGTAGACTAGTACATTTTAACACAAAAAGCAATTTTTCTCCAACATGACAATCTCGTGCTTACTTTCTTCAATTAATGTTATTGCGGTACTCATGTTGTAGTAGGCTACCTTTAGTAGCTACTTTAAAGTGAAAAATTGACAAGAATATGGACCTATATTTTCTTTACCAAATACCATAAGGTTTACTTCGTTTACGAAGAAGCGGAAGGTCATGAAAATGTTCAAACCTTATTAGTATTTCTCAATGTATAAAAAGTAAAACAACATATAAGCATTTGTCTATGTATCTGAAACAAAACGATGCCTACCAGCACCAAAAGTGTCCCGAATAAATCGCAAGCAGAACGCAAGTAGGGGAAGTTATCCCCACCCTCGCCGCTCGGCAGCTCTCAAGAAAAACTGAGAATTTAAAATAGGCCTACCTGAGTTCAAGTAAAGCATTTTCTCTAGTTTCAGGATTGGACAGCTCTACAATCCATTGATAAATCTTGTCGCGGTCCACCGAAGACTGCAAGTTGGCAGGACTCTGTTGCGAACTCATAACTAAAACCGAAATAGTAATCTCGATAAGTTATGCACATTTATAACCAATTCCCCTTATAATTTGTACTTAATGCACACATTTCGGGCATAAGTTATTACTTCTCAATAATTATTGTAGAAAAACAATGAACTGAAATGGCCAAAGCTCATTGAAACTTACTACAGTAACTGAGGTTAGAATTCGAAACAGCTGAAAGATTCATAGCTTTTCAAATTATTTAAAATGCTTATTCTTCAACATTGAACTATAGAATATCAGTAAATATTAGAAGAATCAATGGTACTTACTTAATGCAACTGAAAAGTACAAGTAAGCAATTTTAACTTCACTTCACAACATTAGCACCGCCATTATTCATTTCCCCCCACCACATATCTGATGTTTGTACTGAACAATTGACTGAATTCCGACAAAGCGTGAAGTTTGAAACACTATAGTACCTCCTAAAGCAAAAACTAATATATAACATTTAAAGAAAATTCCAAAATACCTTCTCCCAAAATGTGCAATTTCGGGAGAACTTCAGTATACGGTTGTCTCTCTGACAATAAATTATCTTAAAATACTAAAAAGAGCAGATTTGTCTGTGTTTGTCGAATACGAATCATTATGCTTACAAAAAGGCACGTTTCAGTACCAATAATTTGTTTTATGTGCACAAGGTTGGAATTTTGTGGTAACCTGTTCTGAAGTTTATCAGCAATTTCTAGTCGTGTTTATGTTCGAGCATTAACCCATTAAACTTGAACTATGCAATTTTTAGGTATACTTGCCCCATCTTTACCATGCATGAAATGGAAACAAGGCAGTTCTATTTAGAATGGTCCTTTTAGTCACCTTGTGTAATATTAAGTTTTGAAAGGACAGAAACTTTTTTGTTTCTCGAATGTTTAGTTTAGACTCTGGTACTTCAGGTGGAAACAACTTTATCGTTGAACGGAAATAATATTGAGGCATATTTTCTCGGAGTATCTATTCCCATTTCTCCTAACACTGGCCCATTATATATTCTCCTTGGTTAAAACACTTTTGCTCAAACATTTTACAGTAGCTACAAATTTGCTCTTAGTCACTTTATGCTTCTCAGAGATTGACTCTCTTTGTTAATTTTGAAAATTTCGAATTTTAGCTTTAAACATTATTATAACAGACATACCAGTATTTTGGTACTACCTGTACCATGATTTGATGTCAACGGTCTTCAGGAAGACATGGATCACAATCATTTTCAGCAATGTCCAGCTCTTTCCTCTAAATCCACAGTTAGTATGTGAGAAGTATTGGAGAGCAAGAGAGTTAATGGCTTTATTGCTAACAACTCATCATTACTTAATAACAACATAAGTTATTTTGTAATTTCAAAATTGCTGCTTCCTAATTTTTATGGAATAGGCCCAAAGTGATTTAATTTTGTTTGACTGGAGACAGAATTAAATGTCAGAGAAAGAAAGGGGGGTAAGAAAAAAGAAATAGACAACTGACTTTGCAATAGCTCCTCTCCCATTTGGATCATTTTTAAATTTTCGACATAATTTATTCTGACTCCTCTTTTACTGAAAAAAGACTAACATTGTACAAGGGAAACTCGACGTGGTCATGTCATTTTGTTATTAAGATGAATGGGGGGAAGAGAAGAACTATCCATACCCCACTGAGCTGGAGAAACAGATGAAAGAAAAAAGGAAAGGAAATGGACAGGAAGTGGGACAGAAGGAAGCTATCGAAACACAGTATTGTTTTCAAGATACAGATATGTATATATATAAAAAAATCACAATATGGTCATTGATCAGCACCCCTGTCTGGGAACTGTCATGTACATCATCAATACAACATTTGAAACAAACTCGAGGTTAAGAAACTCAAATAAAAATCTAGCATAAAAAAATGCTACTATCTACTTCATGGTCACTGGTAAAATTAGTTATAAAATATGAGACTTCTACAGCTGCTTTGATTGCACCAAACTGAATCTGATATGTCAGCAACTTACATATACTCGATCAGTTCTGTTTTATACATCTGGATACATACAATATATATTATATTAACAATAACAATCTAAATTTTGAATCAGTTAACGACATTACGAAATCTGCTGCTCTTGGCTATATGATACATTAACTCCTTCAGTGGCAGATGTAAACCTTTATGTTCTAGTTGTCACTGAAAAAATGATTTAATATAATTCCAACTATGTTTAAAAACTTGCTTTTTAATCCCCTGCACTGGAATAACTGATCTGCACAAAAACTGAAGTTATTTTAAAAATGTGAATAGGCTACAATAAAATACAAGGAAAAGCATAGTTGTAAACCAACACAAAGAGACATCAAATATAAGGAGAGAAAGTGGAATACAAGAGAACAAGGGCAATACATAGAGAAAAAAGCGAATACAAGGACAACAGCAATACATGGAGAACAAGGACAATGCATGGAGAACAAGGGGAATGCAAGGATGACAAGGAGAAAAAGGAAACTAGGAGAACAAGTGGAATACAAAAAGAACAAGGGCAATACAAGGATAATAAGGGAAGTACAAGGAGAACAAGGGAAATACATGGAGAAAAAAAGAGAAATACAAAGAAAACAAGAGGAAGATAAGAACAAAGGCAATACAAGGATAATAAGGGAAGTACAAGTAGAACAAAGGAAATACATGGAGGAAAAGAGGAATACAAGGGGAAGACAAGTAGAATAAAGTCAATACAAGGATAATAAGGGAAGTACAAGGAGGACAAGGGAAATAATACATGGAGGAAAAGAGGAATACAAGGGCAAGACAATTAGAACAAAGGCGATACAAGGATAATAAGGGAAATACAAGGAGAACAAGGGAAATAATATATGGAGGAAAAGAGGAATACAAGGGCAAGACAAGTAGAACAAAGGCAATACAAGGATAATAAGGGAAGTACAAGGAGAACAAGGGAAATACATGGAGGAAAAGAGGAATACAAAGAGAACAAAAGGAAGACAAGAAGAACAAAGGCAATACAAGGATAATAAGGGAAGTACAAGGAGAACAAGGGAAATACATGGAGGAAAAAGGAATACAAAGGAAACAAGTGGAATACAAGAAGAACAAAGGCAATACAAGGATAATAAGGGAAGTACAAGGAGAACAAAGGAAATACATGGAGGAAAAGAGGAATACAAAGAGAATAAGGGGGAAACAAGGAGAACAAGGTCGATACATAGAGAACAAGAGGCATACAGACAACAGGGGGAATACAAGAAGAAGAGAAATACATGGAGGAAAAGAGGAATATAAGGACGACAAAGGGAAGACTGGGAGGACAAGGGCAATATATAGAGAAAAGGAATACAATGAAAACGAGGGGAATACAAGAAGAACGAGGGGAATACAAGGAGAATAAGGGGAATGCAAGGAGAACAAAGGCAAGCGGAATACAAGGAGAAGAAGAAGGAGACACAGAGGACAAGAGGAATATAAGGAGAATAAGGGGAAGACAAAGAGAACAAGAGTACAAGGAAAACAAAGGAAAGACAATAACAACAAGGGGAATACAAGTAGAATAGGGAGACGACAAAAAGGGGGATGCATTTTTTTTGTGATGATCAATTCCATAGTAACTCCTCCCCCTCATATCTAGTGAGGAGAAAGACGTAGTTCCATGTCAAAACAACCGGTAAATTTTGTTTGCAGCCCTCTTCATTGAAGAATATATTCGATCACGAATTGTAAATTCAAGATATAGAATTTCCAGCTTTATTTCCCTTCCAAAAGAAGCCACACTAAGGACTTTAATGCCCTTACAAATTCCTTGTTTTCTGTCACGTCTGAAGATGAGAACCTGAGATCTACTGAGGAACATGGTAACCACTTGATGTGCAATGTTTGAGTTTCTGCACCATGTGAACCATCACTTCAGACACATGTATCATATCAGGTGAGTTTATCTTTCCTTGCCTTACCTGATGAGTCTAATGTGTGATTCTGAAAATAGATATTTCTAGGTCTGTGACATGGTTAAAAACAGAAAAAATTTCGCACTACAGTTCTATGGTGTTTGGTTAAAGGGAGATAAGTCATAAAAATGAGTTTTGAGATAAATGAAAATTAAATTTCAGGCCCTTCTGCAAATCATTTTATACACAAATGAAACACATCAAATGCTAGTATTATTTTGTTTTTTGCACACCCACTTGTAGAATTTAACTTGTGTATTCACCTGGGGAACAAAACTTCATTTGTACAAATAATGACTTAACTCCCTTTACCAAAACACTATCGATTTAACATTAAGTCTTAATATTACCTAATAACTATAGCAAAGTTAATATATATTTGTTATGCAGTACTAATTTGGCTTAGATGAATATTTTATGACAAGATAGTACTCTGTTGCTTAGCAACATATTAATTTTGGCTGATAAAAGGAATGAAATTGTGACTGAAAGCATCAAAATTATGTAATGCCACTGAAGGAGTTAATACATTTCAATATTAATTTCAGTATTCAGAGGTATTTAGCATCACAATATTAGGTCCTCCAATCAGAGCTCATCCTTTGCATTTCATTAATAATTATAATACATATAAGCAATTCAATAACATTTTAAAATAACATCCTGCAAACAAATGCTGTTTGTTTCAAATATTTCAGAGTGACTTAATTTGATACTCCTGGGGAAAAGCAATGCACAGCGACAATTCTTGTTTTAATAAATATCAATACTTCATTAGGAATCATGTTCACATCACGAAGTTGTAACAAAAGTCCACAAATATATTAATTTGCTGGGTAAAGCAATTTATGTTCAGAAATTAGATATAATTAAATACAATTTTGAGTAAAAGCTTAGTGTCAATACATCAGCCTTTCTGGTTTCTTGCACACTCCTTGATAAATGAAATTCTTCAAACAATTCTCTTCCTTCTGGAAATTTTCAAACCTTTATAGAAGCCTTCTGTGTTTTCTCATCAATTCTTGACTCTCCTACTTCTCCTGATGTACCACAGTAATTCTTGTCAGAATAATATCAAATAGTTTCCTTATTTTTTAATTCATAAAAAAAATCCCAAGATCAACTATTAACATAATTAAGATCCCATGGTCTAAACGACGAAGTTTATGATGATGAATTAAGAAAATAATTCAAAGAAAATTACGTTTCTGCTCGAGTGTCAAATTAATAAAATGTTACAAAAATGTCAACATTTGGTTCATGGCAACGAGGTACATCATACAACTTTGACGTCATTTGCTTAGCAATGGATTAGACTCTTACACTGTTAATTATATTTGTATTAGGACAGACCTGTGGACAGCCTTTCTTGCATGAGCTACTGTATATTTCTAATTAATTTGTTCTTATTATACACCCACAATGGCTGTCTGGCTTTTAACAGAGTGGATTGGAATAAACTGATGGGGATCCTGAAGAAAATAGATGTGGCTGGAAAGAGAGAAGGCTGTTCAGTAATGTTTATATGAAATGAGTCAAAGTCAGGAGAAGAAATGTCAGAAGGAACTGAAATAGGGTGAGGAGTACGTTAAGGATTCCCTTTATCACCTACCCTGTTCAACATCTACTTGGAGGATTTAGAGAAGAACTGTTCTCAGAATATGGGAGGGATGATAGTAGGAGGAAGAAGAGTAAAGCACATAAGATATGCTGATGATATGGCGTTGTTAGCAGAAGAGGAGACAATACTAAAGGATATTCTACTAGAAATAAATGACAGCTGTGAACAGTATGGGATGAAGATAAATGCAAATAAGACGAAGACCATGATTTTTTATTTTATTTTAGTAGGTTATTTTACGACGCTGTATCAACATCTTAGGTTATTTAGCATCTGAATGAGATGAAGGTGATAATGTCGGTGAAATGAGTCAGGGGTCCAGCATCGAAAGTTATCCAGCATTTTCTCATATTGGGTTGAAAGAAAACCCCAGAAAAAACCTCAACCAGATAACTTGCCCCGACCAGGAATCAAACCCGGGCCACCTGGTTTCATGGCCAGATACGCTAACCGTTACTCCACATGTTTGGACCGAAGACCATGATCACAGGAAGAAAAATAAAGAAGATACACTTGCGAATTCTAAATGAGGCAGTAGAGCAAGTGGATAGCTTCAAATACTTGGTGTGTACTACAAGCAGTAACATGAGCTGCTGCCAGGAAATCAGAAGGAATATAGCAATGGCCATGAAAGCTTTTAATAGAACAAGGAACACCTACTGCGGACCTCTGCAAAAAGAACTAAGGAAAAGACTAGTGAAGTGCCTTGTAAGGAGTGTAGCATTTTATGGGGCTAAGAAACATGGAGAATACGACGAAGTGAAGAGAAGCGAATAGAAGCATTTGAAATGTGGATATGGAGAAGGATGGAGCCTGTGAAATGGACAGACAGTGTAAGAAACGAAGCTGTGTTGGAAAGAGTGGGTGAAAAAAGAATGATGCTGAAACTCACCAGGAACAGGAAAAGGAATTGGTTGGGTCACTGGCTGAGAATAAACTGCCTACTGAAGGATGTGCTGAAAGGAATGGTGAATAGGAGAAGAGTTCAGGACAGATGAAGATATCAGATGATAGACGACATTAAGATATATGGATCACTTACGGGAACAAAGAGGAAGGCAAAAAATAAGAAAGATTAGAGAAAGAGTTGGGTTTGCAGTGAAAGGCCTGTCCTTGGGCAGAATACTATAAATGGCTAACAAACATATTGACACAATAAATTCATTGTAATATCTGTACAGCTATATGTTATATATTCGATAAAGAAATAGAGGAAAAAATAAATAATTATTAATAATAGAATACATAAAATGTATTGAATTTATTTTACTCTTAATCATATTCACAATCCTTATAAACAAGAACACCCAGCCGAGGACATAAACATTTCACACAATTGCAGGGATCCTATGAAACCCCTATCGCTTTTTTATTTAGGTTTTATTTATGACTGCTTTATCTGCGAGATCTGTCGTAATGGGTACATTGGGTTTGCATTTTTCTGGCACCTATTGGCTGCCGTGAACAACTATGGATTCAGGTCCAAGTCTCACAAATCAATATTTGTATCTTTGCACTATCACCTTTACTAATATGCCATTAGGAAAGTCCAGAATAACAGAGAGGGTTTGAAATTGAACAGGTTACATCAGCTGCTTGTTTATGCAGATGACGTGAATATGTTAGGAGAAAATCCACAAACTATTAGGGAAAACACTGGAATTTTACGTGAAGCAAGTAATGAGGTAGGTTTGGAAGTAAATCCCGAAAAAAACAAAGTATATGATTCTGTCTCGTGACTAGAACATAGTATGAAATGGAAATATATCCTTTGAAGAGATGGAAAAATTCAAATATCTTGGAGCAACAGTAACAAATATAAATTATACTCGAGAGGAAATTAAACGCAGAATAAATATGGAAAATGCCTGTTATTATTCGGTTGAGAAGCTTTTGTCATCCAGTCTGCTCTCAAAAAAGCTGAAAATTAGAATTTATAAAACAGTTATATTACCAGTTCTATATGGTTGTGAAACTTGGACTCTCGCTTTGAGAAAGGAACAGAGGTTAGGGGTGTTTGAGAATAACAGAAAAATATTTGGAACTAAGAGGAATGAAGTTACAGAAGAATAGAAGAAAGTTACACGACACAGAACTACACGCATTGTATTCTTCACCTGACACAATTAGGAACATTAAATCCAAATGTTTCAGATGGGCATGTAACACGTATTGGCAAATCCAGAAATGCATATAGAGTGTTAGTTGGGAGGCCAGTGGGAAAAAGACCTTTGGGGAGGCCGAGATGTAGATGAGAGGATAATATAAAAATGGATTTGAGGGAGGTGGGATATGATGATAGGGACTGGATTAATCTTGCTCAGGATAGGGACTGATGGTGGGCTTATGTGAGGGTGACAATGAACCTCTGGGTTCTCTAAAAAGCCATTTGTAAGTATTTAGTGGAAGTAGAAAACAATCCAATACTTGCCTCTTGAAATAACTACAGTAGATTGCTTGTTAAATAAACCACTAAAAGCCCTGATCAGATGCTCTGACACTGGAATTCTAACCCAGAGTCTCCCAAATTTAATTCTAATAATTTACCTCTGAATCACTTCACTTGGTGAGTAAGATACTGTTTGTTATTTAATCAATTGTCCGAAGACAGGCTTGAACCTCATATGTGGCACCAATAAGGCATCACTCACGAGGTAACTAGGCCAGGAGATAATGAGATAGGATGGCCAGTCCCTTTCCCCCTCCGTTATATACATAGCGGACTACTAACATATTACATTAATCAGACTTCAGGTATATACAAACAATAAATTGTTCTTCCTCTGACACATATCATTAAGTGAAATGTACTGCCTGATAATAGATGTACAGTAGTGGCAAAAAAAACCGGACCAATGGAATAATCAAAATCCCCGAAATGAGCCACTGTGCATGCCACGCCCACATTTCAATTCTCCGATAAATTATAAATGACCTTTAAGTATTTAATATTCTCTAGAATTCAAATAGGGCTGAAGGTATTTGAATATATTAGAAAACTATTACCGCAAGAATTGTCTGGATTAAACATTGCAGCGATATTTTACTACTTAATTAACTTATTATCCCCAGAACATGAATTTTACCAGCTTATTTTCTAATGGCTTTCGAAATGGGCTACGTCAGCAGTCGAAACTACAACAACGCTCTGGAGTGAACAAGGCTCTGAAATCAGCTACAAGGGTCGGTCCGGTTTTTTTGCCACTACTGTAGCCTACATATCAGCCAGAATCTCAATCAGAGGTAGAATAAGATATATTTCGTTTTAATATAAACAATTTATATCCTATTCTTTTCTTAGTGATACTTGAGGCACATGAAAACGGTCGTTCAATAAGTTGTTTCTTTCTTGTCTTCCACTGGGAAAGTTAAGTATTATGATATAAAGTCTAACATTTCATTTACATTCAAGAAGAATGCTGTAAGATTATTTTATGGTACATAAGGTTTATTTTGTTTAGGTTCAATCAATGCATATTCTTTTAATTCAGTTAATGATGTTTTTGATGTGTGTAAAGTCATCCAGCAGAATCTGAAATATTTTCTTTAGTCAGAAAGTTATGCTTTACAGTACAAAGGAACACATGTTAATGTATTTAGTAAGATCACCTGATGGCATGAACATAATTCCTGCCTATGTAACAGAAAATGTTAAAGCAGTCATTGTGCACTTTCCCCAGAAGTTTTCAGATTTTCCACATCACATAAAATCCGTCAAGAATCACAGAACTGCTAAAAGCAACTCTCTTCAAAATACTTCACTGTGATACTGATCTACATGTATTTGAGAAGACCTGTTCATTTTCTTCGAAAACAATGGACTATATGAAGTCCACGTAGTACTTATTTTCTGGCCATTTTGAGCATTAATTCACATCCCATTTGTATTGCTGACATGCAGATAGCTTTTCATACATCTAAGATGTTTCAGTTCCCATGAATCAAAGAATTTGTTACAATAAAGTGATTGTATAAAAACAGTAGAAAATTGTTAGTGATTTATTGATTCTGTAGATGCACTGTAAACAGCCAGAGCAATGGCTTTCTATCCAGAGGCTTAGGTTCAAATCCCACTGGATACTAGTGAAATTTCTGGTAGACAAACCTAATATTGAGGTAGGTTTTCTGGAGATAATCCATTTCCTCTGCCATTTATAATTCGTTCGTATCACTGGTACAGAAAATGACGGGAAACTACTGCACATCAGCATCTCCCAATAATACCAACTCCATGTGATTTTTATAGCGTATGTTTCTTGTAGCAAGCAACCACAGAAAATCAGTGAATATGGCACTGCATGTCTAAGTATTCAGGTATGGCATAATGAAAAAGAAATTGCTGTTAATAGACCCTTTTCTCAAGTCCATAATTTAACCATTCTGAAATATCTAAAAATTATAGATATAGGGCCTACAGTAGAACCCCGTTTATCCGAACTAATGGAGGTGGAGTCGTTTTGGATAATATGTTTTTTTCAGATAATACATTGGTACTATTTTCGGTAGTACACTAGCAACTGCTTAACACCTACAGCATCACAGGAGTGAATATATATGCGGAATCAATTGTCATCTCTCATTCAGTCGTAACTGGTTCCACAATTTTATTCTTGGGTGGAGGAGTAGGTGGAACAAAAAGTATGCAAACAAAGCAAAATTTTCACTTGACAGGACCAACATACACCCGCTAGCCACTACTGAATACAAAGAAGTGAACGGAGGGTATAGAATGCAGATTCTTCTATCTATTGCATTCCTTAAAGAGCTTTGCTGTAGAGTGAGAATGCTATTGACATTGCCATCGACAAACCTTCGAAACATAAGATGCAGTTATATTTCACACAGTATTTTTAAAATACGTCCCAAAATCACATTTTTAGTTTCCACCATAAAAAACTGTTTAAGGACGTTTTCGGGTAATTTTCATGGACTTATGCCTCTCCAATTGCATATTTCGGTGACCATTTTTAAAAGACATATCCATGTATTTACATTTATTTAAAACTGAATTTTGTCCACTTTTTTTTTTTTTGCTAAAAAAATGCTATTTTTCCTACAAAATTTGTACTACAGGTTGTTGTTGTTGTTGTTGGTTTGTTTTTTTTTTTTTTTTTTGTGAAACTTCTTTAATAAGTGTGTAACGAAATGTATTATCAGGATTTTTTTTTAGATGTCACATTTTTTAAATGCTAATATCTTTTTTGCACGAGTTGCTAATTTTTAGGCTGTTTTTAGAGTTGATAAATAAAAGAAAGAAGAACACTAGATAGTAAATTTATTTTGGGGTGCTTGAAACTCATGAAAATGGAATTTCAGGTAAAAATTTTAAATTTGTAGGAATAATATCGATTTTTAAAAAAATAATTTAAATTTACAAAATGTTAATAATTTACACATTCTTAAACCAAATTAGATGAAATTTGATATACATATTACTTATAAGGAGTACAATAACTGTAAAAATTTTTAGACTTATACCGGTACCTTTATGTGTTTAAAACACTGAAATTTCACCTCGGTGTAGGGCCTACCTTTAAGAAAAAGTGTGTGTTATGGTCCCAAAGATATGGTATATCGATGGATAAGAAGTGATAGCTCATATCTATATTAGTATTTACAATAACTGCGTTGTTATTATTATGTTGACAAAATTAGACAGTTAACTAATATTTTGTCCTTGAGTAGAAGATTTTTGCAAAGCAGAAATATACTCGTATATAAAAAGTTTGTCTATTATGAGAGACATTAATTTTTGAAACACATTTTTGATTCACCTGAAAATTCACAGATACGAGGTATCACTTATTTGACATCGATATATTTCTACCCTACCGTTTCAGTTATGCAAAGTTCGGTTAAACAGAGTTTTACTGTATTATACTCCTGTTGGTTTACCAAGTTATTTTAATATCTGTTTCTCCTCTGAACTCCATCTTCTGTATCACATTAGCTAATGTAAAAGTATGTTATGGCCATGGATAGAAGAAGCATGGTATAATTTCTGTACCATCTTAGGCTACAAAATATTATGAGCTGCCAGCGTAGCTCAGTTGGCTGAGGCGCTTGCCTGTCGACCATGAGTTGCGTACGGGAATGGGTTCGATTCCTGCTTGGGCTGATTACTTGGTTGGTTTTTTCCAAGGTTTTCCCCAACCTTAAGGCGAATGTCAGATAATCTATGGCGAATTCTCGGCCTCATCTTGCCAAATATCATTTTGCTATCACTCCCAACAATGCTAAATAACCTAGTAGTTGATACAGCATCATTACAAAACCAAGTAAAAAAATAATATTACGAGGACTTTTCGAAAAGTAAGGTAGGCCTAACACTTTATTTTCTGTCGAGCATTTTATAATACGGAACTCTATTGTTCTAAATAAGGGAGAAAGCAGAACGACCATGTGGATTTAGTCATTTCTAACGACACCAAAGAGTATTTACTTGAACAGCAACGGAAAAATGTTCAAGCTACATCCCTTCTGAATAATACAACATTTACTACCTTTTCGATATCATATATGTTGAAAAGTCAAGAAATCGATTTTTGCAATAGGCCTATTACAATACTTTCGCTCTATATTTCATGTAATGAGGAAGTTGCCTAAAGACGTGAACTGTTACATTACTTTTTCGGACAAATTTCACAGAAGTGAAAATTCTTTTCATGGTATATCCTAAAATTAACTGATTGGTCAAATAGATTTTCATAAATAAAATTTTAAATTATTTGCTTGTAATCTGCCCCCTACTCTCCTGCTGTTCTTCCTAAAAAGTGGAAGTAAATAAAAGTATCAGGTAAAAAATTCTTCTATTGACTACAGGACAATTATTACAACTAGGGCCTACCGGAAGTGTAATGTAGTTCCAAATCTTTTTCTTTAAGTAATTTAATGCTATATCATTCATAGTTGAAATCGGATTTTAATATTTTCAGACAGAGTTATATTCTGTCTATAGCTTGTGATCTGTTTTCAGTTGTCATGAAAAAACAGATTTGCTGTTTGAAGTTTCTACGATTTTGTGAAATTTATTACACAAATTTTAATAGCCAAATAATGAACATGAGACGTTATCTTAGAGCATTACACGTCTAGGGGAAACACCCTCACCAGTGAGTCATATTCAAATTTGTTAAAAAATCATCTTCGTCCTGCAATCAAATCAAAGCGATGTGGACGTCTGATTACAGGTATCATTTTGCAACATGACAATGCTCAGCCTCATACTGCCTGTGCAACAGCTGCAACCATCATTGACCTTCATTTTGATACTCTTCCACATCCGCCATACTCACCGATCTTGCCCCGAGTGATTATCACATGTTTGGACCATTTCGTTCTGATGAAGAGGTACACTAGGTGGTTCATGAGTGGCTGCGCACACAACCACAAGATTCGTGCACTTCCTAAGTGCTGGAGGACTTGTGTTGAACGTCAAGGAGACTGTGTCGAAAAATGATACACTTATGTTTCACTTTTGTTCAATAAATTAAATAAAAAAAAATTTTTACAGTTTTCATTTGACTCTCCCTGATAATACCTTAATTTATTACAATATCTTATGCGTATGCCAATATCACGTGAATGTAAAGGCCAATAAAAAGTGGCATCTTTTGGAGAAATAGATTAGCTATCACGTGCTTTTGTTTACTTTAATTTTTAGTAAGAGTGGCAGGAGAATAGTAGCTTGTGGAGTCAAGGTTTTCATATTTTACTTGACCCACAAGTCAGACCTACATATGATAGGATTAAAATCACAACTTCCACGTAAAATAAAACAGGACATTACACAGACTACAAACAAATATCCAAATTTTGATGGAGGCGAGAAATGAGCCGTGCATTTGATTGAAGCCCTCTGATTCAGGGACAAGATATTTCTTCTGCTTTAAATGTACAATGTTGGATCCCTGATTTTACTTCTTCACTTGTGAAGGAAGACATGTTATAAGTTATTGTACTTAAAAATCAATTGCCCTCAATCAGGTTTCAATCTGCGAACCTTGGAACAAATGACAAACATGGCAACCACTCAATCACTATGGATGGCAAATATGAACTTAGACCAAAGCTCTTAGAGGGCTGTAAGCACCCCAGAAAGAAGAAAAGATGGTTAAAAGCCTAACCAGTCAGGGGTGTTCACTATTGCTCAGAGGTGACCTCAGCATCTTCCATACAAAGGTTTCAGGAATGCTCAGGCCTTCTGTACACATGTTTATCTAGCTCTGATGGCTCATGTTGGGGGAAGAACTCTTGTCACACATCATACAAGAAAGCACTGCGCCATGTCAGGGCAAGTTCGGAGGGTGCGGAAACTGTTTGCTGATATCGGGGAAGAACTGTCGTTGGTCCATATTGACACGAGTCTGACAGGGGAAGTTATTGGGCTGAGATATATCTTCACGCGTTGTGGAAGTCACTCTATTTGTCACTGCATGTACTCTCGTGTGACGAGTTAATCCTCCTGACTGGGAGAAGCTCTTCAAGCACACGGCACAGGAAAACGGGTTCTCTCCCGGGTGTGCACGTCGCGTGTGCCGACTCAAATCCCCAGACTGTGAGAACCGTTTCAGACAAACTGTACACGAGTATGGTTTTTCCCCTGTATGAACCCTTGAGTGCCTTGTCAGGTCCCCAGATTGAGAAAAACTCTTCCCACATACACCACAGGAGAAGGGCTTCTCCCCTGTATGCACTCGGGTGTGCCGAGTGAGGTGGGCTGCCTGAGTGAAGCCCTTGCCACACACATCACAGCTGAACGGTCTGTCGGTGGGGTGTACGTGGTTGTGGCGGGGCACAGCAGGTGGGGCGCCGTTCTGAGACCCTTTCATGCACATGACACATGGAGACGGTCGTTCTGCCATGTTGTCCCGTGAGTGGCCGAGTGGTAGCAGGAAGTCCTGCCACAGTTCTCGCACATGTGTCGTCTCTCCCCAGAGTGGCGCCCTGCTCCTTGGCGAGTTGTTTGGCAGGTTGCGCTGGAACTCACCCCACATGTGTAGACTTCCTGCCCGACTACTTGAACCACACGGTTCAAGTCCTGTTCCTCTTCACAGTACTACATCTGAGCCAGTCTGACAAACACAGAAAATTATCTGAATAGGTCTACAAATTTATAACTGTTGCAATGTATATTACAGCAAACTTCCAAGTATTCAGGCTAATGAAGGGAAGAAGTTACATGAACGTTTTAAATGCGAACAACATAATTTAATAGTACATTAATTCATTCCTATTAATCCTACTCCAGCATCTGCCATCAGCTTAGTATCTGATGTTTCATGTACGAAGTTCTCAGTCATGTCATGTCAGTCATGTTTTAATGTTAGAATTGAAGAGTCCACTGCAAGAATGATGGATGTCACTTTCTTGTCGAAAATGAACCAAGACTGTCAATGCATAGCTTAAGATATATAGAATGTACATACAGAGTTATATGGCATTAACAATGATAGTCATTGTCCAGTAATGATCGGAAAATCACAGTTAAGCTTTGAGCGCTAAGCATTTCAAACTTTCAATTGCTTCTCCTGCAAAATGTATTCCAAATGCCATCCATCATTCTTGCAGTGAACTCTTTAATTGTTTTCTTTCATTTTTCAGTTATGATAAGATTTTTAAAAACAAATAGGCCTACATCTGCAATCCATAAAAACTGAAAGAAAATAACCCACAGAAAAATCTCCGACAAAACTACTGTAGTCTAGTAGTGTCCTGTAGTGCCATAAGTTGGCTGCAGCGGACATTGGTTTCTATTAGAAAGTTGTTCTATGAGATCCTCTCGACATGCTCCTGAAAAGAGAGAGAGAGAGAGAGAGAGAGAGTGTGTGTTTGTGTGTGGTAGACCTCTGCTATAATGTACCACATCATACAATGTAAGCAGAGTTGTAAAAAACAAAGGCTGTAACAAGGAAGTAAAGGTTTTTCCGGACCAATGTTCATATTCGAACATTTTTTTCATCCTCTATGAGACTAATAGGCCTACGCCCCTGAAATTTTTTTATTTATTTTATTTTATTGGGTTATTTTACGACGCTGTATCAACATCAAGGTTATTTAGTGTCTGAATGAAATGAAGGTGATAATGCCGGTGAAATGAGTCCAGGGTCCAGCACCGAAAGTTACCCAGCATTTGCTCGTATTGGGTTGAGGGAAAACCCCGGAAAAAACCTCAATCAGGTAACTTGCCCCAACCGGGATTCGAACCCGGGCCACCTGGTTTCGCGGCCAGACGTGCTGACCGTTACTCCACAGGTGTGGACCCCTGAAGTTTTGATATACATTTTAGTTAAGCCTAGTAGGCCTACACCCTCTACAGTATATGAGGAACTAGCCAATTTTCTTTTTGCTCCCATCAGTTTATCAAAGATAGCCTATATCTCTTTTGAGTAACTTTTCAGTATGACTTATACAGTTTCATACTTTCTGTAAGTTGTAATGAAAGTCCAGATCACATATAGATTGCTCATTCCTGTGTTAAAATCGGTTGCACTTTGAAGAGAACAACTGCCAGAATCGCCACCCATCTGCCGTAAACGAACACGAGATGTCGCTAATGCAATTCAAATGGGAGTTAGGACGTGACTCCTTATGTAACAACTAGATGGCAGCATAGTAAACCTGACAAAAGTTGTTACTGTCAAAGCCTATAATGCCGACCAATCTGGGTATATATGATCTAAGGTAGAAAGTCCACACCTGTGGAGTAATGGCTAGTGCGTCTGTCCGCGAAATCAGGTGGCCCAGGTTCGATTCCCAGTCGAGGCAAGTTACGTGATTGAGTTTTTTTCCGGGGTTTTCCCTCAACTCAATATGAGCAAATGCTGGGTAACTTTCGGTGCTGCACCCCGGACTCATTATCACGTTCATCTCATTCAGATGCTAAATAACCTAAGATGTTAATAAAGCGTCGTAAAATAACCTACTAAAAAAAAACATGTAGAAATCTTCGTAATCTTCACAATGATGCCAGAAATCTATTTTTTTTTCACTGAATAATTATCTTACATCAATTAAACTACTGGAATAGCACTATTAGCCTAACTCTGTTCCGTTTATATTTCCCAAACATTTAGCGACACTGCAAAAGTCTCCAGAATATTTGCAATGATGCTAGGCTATATGGAAAACATCAAAGGAATGGCTTTAACAGATTGTATAATCCGGAGCAGAAGTCCTCCGAGAGAAACTTCAAGCCGTGTGTCCTGTGTTGGAGTTTTCCGGCACATTAAAGACCTCCAAATGTAAATTAGAATCTATGGACCAAATCTCTTCTCTCTTGCGTTCTTCTAGTAATACCTTAGTTGCATATTAGGTGGCGTTTGAGGCAAAGCAAGTCATCACTATTGGCCCGAACTCACGAACGTCGATGCAAAAGAAAGCATGATAAACACTGAAGTACATACCAATGATAGGTTCTTACACTTCTCCAAGAGAAAGAGACCTGAAGAATATCACTTTTCTATTCTCAAGAATCTCAGACTGAAGAAGATACCGTATCTTCTGCAGACTTTTCTTCGTTTTTTTACAAATTCATACAATAAAAATGTATGTAGACTATCTAACTCATGTCTATACATCTCACTTGGTTAAGCGTTAAGTAAAACTAACATTCAAAATAATGATCTAATTACTGTCATATCTAAGTGAATAATTGAGAAAAGTACTGGTATGTTTTTGCGTAACACATTCTTTATTTATGGAAAAATAATTGATGAGCATAAACCATAATATGACTCTTAGAGCGGCAACCAAACTGTCTCTACAATAGTGAAACCCATTAATATTGAAAGCCTCAAAGTGCTTCATTTCTAGGCCTATTGGTACATGTAAGATTTCTTCTGTCACTAACGTTAATAATAATTCTACCATTAAAATATTTCAGAATGATACTTATAGCTTATACAGAGCAGAATTCACAGCTTAAAAAGGCCTCCACCTCCAGCAAAACACACTTACCAACTGGAAAATAGCAGGAAGCTGATTGAATTTTTCACATTGGCCTAGAAGAGTCTTTAACTAGATCTATTTTATATGGTTATAGAAAGGTCGTTATGCAATTCAAAATCACTCTGAGCATTATATATAAAATTATCAGTAAGGCCTACATAGAATGTTTTGTTTCTTGTATCACGATTTGTCACTCTGTCATTTTTTTAGAAAATTTATTCCCAATTAATATTACTACTATTCCTACATTTAGAACAAGTTATGATAGGTTTGTTAATTAAATGTTAAATGTATTCTAATCCGTGCTAAACATTTATATTGGAATGTGTATTGTTTTATCTATTAGGTTATGTTTGACTTCAATATTATTATTTCGTGCATACTTACTGTAAAACTTTGTATGTTCTCATAGAAATTAAGCCACATAATCGTTTATCACTTAATTTAGATTTCCTCATTTTTGTTTCAATTGTATATCGTTAAATTATAAAAGTCCACTAATTCATAGTTTCGGTAATGTGCGAAAGGCTTCATGGCGCATTCAAAACAAATGACGGAATCCAAGTGGCCGTGAGATTATTCAAACTAATTCAAACAAAGCATTGATACTTGCTCCAATTAAGAGTTGAAAATTAATATTGTACCTAATGCTTCACTCCGTTTAAAATAATCTCACGTTCATTCACGGACTCAATACACGAAAGAGGAAACATTTTCTGGTCAATTATTCTTCACTACAATACTGAACTACCAACATTTATTTTCCCTACTATTTTGGAAAGGCATTTGAATAAATTTCAAATTTATAATTCATCCAATATGTAGCCTACCCGGTATCTGCAAAATTTAAGGAACATATTTCGAAACCTGCCGAGGGATTTATTTTTACATATTTATCATGATATCCTATGTTAGCTGAAGTAGATACCTGATGTTGTGATGACACCACACCAGATGAGTCCTGTAGTGTTGCATTGAGACCAACTTGTTTCAGCAACATTCTTAAAATTCTGCCAGGGCATTTATTTATTTTACATGCTTATCATGATATCCTACGATATCTTAAAATATCTGACATTGTGCTGATACCATATCAGGAGAGTCTCACTGTTTGAGAACCATTGAAAGCGAGGAAGAGATAGTCTATCTACCAGTACCCATATATCACAGTTCCCTAATAGACTGGAAATGTGCACTTTTGTGTCCCATACTAAACACACTGGTACCGTTACTTAAAATCCATAGTAATTTTAATTGGTGCCATGTAGGAGGTAACAGATGAAGTCCAATTGGCAAAATCTCTATTTTTAAAATCATGTACAATGGTTTCTAGAAACATTCACATAGGCTACCACTCCAGAAATTGCTATTTCACCATCTGTATCATGTTTTATTTCCTCCTTTGACCTTAACTGTTACAACACCCAGGTTCGATGCAAGCAGGGGTACCGGTACTGTACTAGTGTCCACCTGAATGAGGTTGTTGCATGACTTGTTACATAGGATTGTTGCTATTTATGTATAACCACTCTTGCGAGACATTACTAATTTGTAGATGTAGGCCTACCGGTATATTGAAAATTGGAACAAATCTGGCATTTACTAGAATCTACTTATTTAATGATTAAGAAATCACTAAAATCCCCAATCAGAGAGACTGGCCCCAGAATTAGAACCCAGGACTTCCCAAATACATTGAGCCACCTCACCCTTACATGGCTCAGAAATGTAGCCTATTCTCAAGTGCATAGCAAGTGTTGATAGTAGACCTTCTTGTAGGGAATATTTTCTACATTATAACCTTCTTACTATTTATGGTATATAACACAGGGTAAGGTATTGTCGCACCATCGGATCTGTGCCCCTTCAGCGCTGTCGTCGTTCTTGGAAAAGTTAACACCTCTACTCACTCCATTCCACCAGCTTTCCTCCCACCACGTCAAACCGCAGGCCCCGAACCTTGCCGAATAGGGGTGTTGCCAAACTTCCGTCAAACAATGTCATGTCTCTTGAATATTGCTTATTAATAATGTGAGGTTAATTATTACTTATTCATAATTTAATTTAAGTAGGTCTAATGAGGCTGACTGACTTCTACGATTAATTGGAGATAATTATATTATTACAGTGGCTATTTGTTGGTTAAATGGAATTTACGTGAAGGCAATCTATTTCGTTTCTAAAAAGAAATGTTTTCATCATAAATACTTTTATTATCTTATTCTGTTACGTTTGGAATATGATCTTGAAGGCCTAATAAAATTATAAAATTGTAGGAATGAATGAACATATAGTCACGTACCCTCTTTCTTTCTCATCCGGGCTAAGGACCTAACATAACATACTGATAATGTGCAGGAGTTCTAATTTATTCTTATGAAAATAACTTACATATTTACAAAAGACCAAGACTTGTATTATGTATGAAATTACAGAGGGCATATCCCGGACATATCTGAATCTGAGTCACTACTATTGCTGCTGCTGTCTTCACCCAAGTTGATAACAAATCTAGCTACTTCCTCTTCTATTAATCTTTCTTTCCCACCTTGGAAATTTATTGCTTTCCTCGCAACCTTCAATAATTTCTTCAAAGTCGGAACTTCTTTCTGCATGATATAAAATTCTTGTATCTTTCTTCTTAAAATACATCGATGCATATCATCGACAAGAATTAAAGATTCCCTTGGTCTGTTCTTCCCTGGTGATTTTAGCTTTTCATCTCCTGAACAGACTCCCTTTCGCCTGATTTTCTTTATTAGACGCTCTGACCCGCCTTTATAAATTACATAAAAATGTTGTATTATATCAGTATTAGTTAAGTAAGTAATTTTAATACTTAATCAATTGAAATAAAATAAGCCTCACCTGTGATCGCAGCTGCTCTTATCGTTGCCTGATTTAGAGGAAACAGATATTACCTGTTTGTTTCTCTTCATCGAAAAATGTTATTACTTGCTTAATAATATTTTTTTTCACCACTCCGTGCTACAGTATTGATGTTGAGTTGACAACACTGGACTGCAAGTCCAAATAAACTGAAGAAGGTTCAAAATAAAGCAGTGAGGGAGGGAAAGGTAGAGAGATAGGAATGCAAGGAGGGAAATGAATTACCGAAGCTGAGAAGGAATTAGGGTTCAGTTCGCATATCTTACTGGGCCACAGATCCGATGGTCCGACGATACCTGTATACTTAAAATATTGGAGTAAATTCATACTAACCTTTCTGACGGTACATCACCTTATTAATAGCCTATTGTGTTGCTTTCTTCTCTATTTTAACGAAAATTAACGTTTTTAATATTGTATCTCTGATATAGAAAAAGTGATTTTTGGTTTTGCCATCTGTCTTTTGTACAGCAGTTTTTTCTAAAAAAATTACTTTGATCTATTCAAAAATGGCGTACATGGATTATAACAACATACTTCAATGACAAAATCATGTTACTACCTTTTTTTTTTCCCATATTATATTAATGGCAATTAAGAGAGCTTCCATGAATGATTATGGGTGATAACCAACGCAAACTCTTCTTTCTACAGATCTAAACCTCACGCTTATAAATACTCACCCCACATTGAACTTGACTTGCAGTTTTGGAGTTTAGTAATGTATCCCACAAATATGTTTCTGGTAGTGGCACTTTTCCATAGTTTTAGCGTTCAGAAATTCATCTTGAAATTAACTAAAATGCTGGTATTTAAATCTTCGAATTCCTTTGTAAGTATTAATTCATTCATTCAATGTTCTGCCCAAGGGCAAGTCTTTCCCTGCAAACCAAGCTTTCTCCAATTTTTCCTATTATCTGCTTTCCTCTTTGTCTCCGCATATGATCCATATATCTTAATGTCGTCTATCATCTGATATCTTCTTCTGTCCCGAACTCTTCACCCGTTCACCATTCCTTCCAGTGCATCCTTCAGTAGGCAGTTTCGTCTCAGCCAGTGACCCATCCAATTCCTTTTCCTCTTCCTGATCAGTGTCAGCATCATTTGTCCTTCACCCATTCTTTCCAACACAGCTTCATTTCTTATTCTGTCTGTCCACTTCACACATTCCATTCTTCTCCATATCCATATTTCAAATGCTTCTATTCATTTCTCTTCACTTCGTCGTAATGTCCAAGTCAAAAGGAGGATAGCAATGGCCAAGGAAGCTTTTAATAAAAAAAGGAGCATCTTCTGCGGACCTCTGGAAAAAGAACTAAAGAAGAGACTAATGAAGTGGTTTCTATGGAGTGTGGCATTGTATGGGGCAGAACATAACCCGAGTGAAATTCACAGGGATATGTGTGGCGTGTACAGAGAAGACTGTATGGACGTAGCAACATCTCCAGGTGGTGCGCATTCTTCGCAGACAGCCGTGAGAACCTTTGTAATTCGCCACGTCCTGGGTGGTCGGCAATAGCTGCAACCCAGAGGAATGTCACAGGCATTGAGGCGGCAATTTTCAACGACTGGCAGATCCAACTGCGAACCTTATCTCAGCAGTTCAATATTTCATACGGTGCGGTGTACAATATCGTGCATGACACATTGAAATTTCATAAAGTTAGTGCCTGCTGGGTGCCTAAGAACCTGATAGACGACCACAAGGGCCAGCGAATGATGACATGTTTGGACCACTTAAGACGTTACCTACGTTGCAGAAGGGTACGACTTTCTGAAAGGAATTGTCACTAGTGATGAGTCCTGGGCGTACTACTACACGCCCGAAACAAAGCAGGCCTCTAATGCTGCTTCCCCAGTAAAGAAAATTTCAAAGTGGCGCAATCTGCTAAGAAAGTGCTTGTGACAGTGTTCTGGGATATGCATGGTGTTTTGTTGGTGGACTTTGCTAAACATGGGACCACTGTGAATGCTGTGGCCTACATTCAAACGTTGGTAAAATTGCGTTGTGCCCTTCGTGACAAATGCCGTAACATTAATGTTGACAATGTCAAACTTCTTCATGACAATGCTAGCCCTCATGTTGCGGCTTCTGTACGTGAGAAAATCAACACATTTGGTTGGGATGTGCTCCAGCATCCATCATACGGTCCAGACCTTGCAATGTCGGACTTTCATCTGTTTCGTCCCATGAAGAAATTCTTGGCCAACCATTATTTTGCGAGTGATGCATTAGTGGAATCAACTGTCCGCAGATGGCTATACTCTAACCGAACGGACTTCTATGAATAGGGCATACTGAAACTGGTACCACAATGGGAGAAATGTGTTGAGAAACTTGGCGCCTACGTAGGAAAGTAGCTAAAAGATGTGAGTTCATTTGTGTATTTTTTATTTTTGTTCACCTATTAAACGTTTTTTTTTTTAATTATTGTGCGTTACTTTCCAATCCACCCTTGTATTATCTCGAAAAATGCCATTGCATGACATTTCTACATGTAAAATATTTCTAAAATAATGTAAGGATTTTAACTTGGAATTAATAGTGTAAAAACAACAGGAAAATGATATCTCGAAAAAGTCATTGCACGACATTTATACATGTACCAACTTTGTAAAATAATCAGACGATTTTAACTTAAAATTAAGATTCAATAACGGTGTAATCGAATAATTTATAAACCAATGCTTCACTAATTACTGAAGAAATTAGTGGGGACAAATTCTTTATAAAGTGAACAAATAAAAATCAATAATTACTCCTATAATAAATACGACATTTTACAATGAGTCCACTGTTTATACGACTTAAAGATGCTGATATGTGCATTAAGCTTAATTGGAAAGTTAGAAAATAAAATACATGATTACTTGGTTTGTTTTATACTTGGTTACAAAAAGAATCAAGAAAACCTGAAAAATAACATTTCAAAATGGTGTTGACAAATCATTGTCCAGTTTATTGTCTTCAATATTTTTAAGTTATTAGTCTTCATTTCCAATAAAAGGAAACTTTTTTTACATAAAATAGCATATTTAAAAAGAAGGAAAGACACGTATTGATTACATATCTTATTATATATAACAAGTTACAACATAGCATACAAAAACCTATGTAACTGTTTACACTACTCGGCTGCTTGGAGGTTGAGACTACGCTAAGTTGTTCATGCTGTTATGGTAACAAGATTGTTTACACAGTCCACAAACAAAAACCAAACACTTCACTGCTTTTGCAACCTCTAAGATATCAATCATTAAATCTTTGTATGCTTTGTTCTCATATATATTAGTTACGAAAGTCCAAGGCTTAGATTATAGAAACTATATACAGTTTCAATGCTTAGAAAAAGAGACCAGTCGGGTTGGTAATGTCATCCTTATTACTCATTTTTCTGTACTTCGAATAATTTTTGTTGATCTTCTATCATATGGCAAGCTCTGAAAAAAAGTATTGCTAAAAAACTGGAAACCAAAATTTAAGAAACATCAGTTATTTCGTAAATTAACACAAATGATACAAAAAGTCAGTTTTACAATTTCTGTTTCCTTAAATAATATGTAAGTTTTTTTATAAGAAATTACAGGAAACAGAAGATAGCTTTTTTTCAAATAAATGTATATTTTTGGAAGGGACTAATTAGTGAAACTGATGCAAAACTCAGAAGAGTTAATTTTGTAGTTTGTTTCTTGTAAGTAAGGAACACGATTAACATTCCTAAAAATCAGAATTCTGAATTGATTTTTACGTTATTATGTTGGTAATAACAATAATCTTCCCCAACACTCGATGTTCTATATAAAATTGTTTGGTGACTGTTGTACATTTGTTTCTGACTTTTCCACCGCATTTTGTAATAGTTTTTCTTTTTCATAGTTAAATTTATCAATAACACATTTTTGTGCAAAACTCATTATAAATATAAGGGGAGAAAAATGAGCAGAAGGATCCTGACATTATTTAAACCAGCCACTGCATTCGTCACCTTCAAAATCAAAAATTGCACAGATAATAAAAACTTTAAACTTTATTCTTACATACAACCCTCTAGTTTAGTTTACAATGCGCGCTATAAGACTTAGTCAAACACCTCTTGCGAAAAGAAGGAGGGGAGAACAATGGCAGCACAAACTTATTATAAGGAAACATAGTTATGGCACACATATAACTATATTTTTATAGCACCTGTGTGTACCTCTTCAACCAAAATAAAAATATACATATAAAAAATGGAGACCAGAACACATTGGCAGTAAATTCACATTTTGCATGTCGTCTACAACATACAAATGTAACAATAGGAGGGTTTGCATTCAGGGCTCCAACAGTCAAAAAAACAAATTTTCATTTTCTCCTATATCTTTGCATAAAGGCACCAATACTCAAAGCAGACTACACAAACAAAATAGCAACACGTCTTTCAGCATTGTTGTTCCTTCGTGACGTAAATGTATCTCGTCTTTCTGTTCGTAGTTAATGTTGGTATTTCCTTAACTGTGCAATGCAGATAGATAGTAACAGGAGCCTTTGCATATTGCTGGGAGAAACCTTTCTGTGTCGCGCCATGAGCAAAAATTCACGTTTCCTTTCCAGTGTCATTGAGGTATACATTTCTGGATTTTAACAAAATAATAATACAAAAGTTAAATGCATAATGTTGAAGACTCATAAATCCAGGGCTAGAGACAAATATGGCAGCAAAGACAGCCGAAGCTTCAGTCTCAGTGGCATGACTAAGCCCTGATGATGTTTTTTTTTAAGTATGTCACTAGGTTATCTAATGTAAAAAAATTAACTATGAGTCACATATAAAAAATACTTGGTTGAAAAAGATACACACCAATATATATAAAAAACATAAAGGGGGAGAGAGGGGTAATGTGATTATACCTTAAAACTAATATGGACACCATCAATTTAAGTTCAGATCACGAAGAAGACATTTCCATACAGCAGATATCAAGTCGGTGTCCTGAATGTTCAAACAGGACTGAAATGTTCGTGTTCTTCTTCTATTCTCTTGTTGCATATTTCACATTAATTTACTGGCTGGAACTTTTTGTCTCTACTGCGGAAATCTCCACATATGAACACATTACTTGTTTACATTCCTCCTCAGTTTTGAGTAGACTCTTATTATGACTTGTTTATCACTTTTATTTATGCACACGGCCCTCTAACCCTTCAAAAATGTCGTTGTCTGCAGTATCTGGGTCACTGAAACAAAAAACAACATTAAGTGTTCGCGTAGGCTTCCGCGGCTGGTGTACATGGGGTGTGGATAAGCTTCAGAGCTTCTACCGCGTTGTCTTGGTGTTGGTGGCTGACGTTTCGACTGCTGTGTTGTGGTCATCTTCAGAGCAGTTGTTGGATAAGGAAATAGTCTGCGAGCTCGTATATATATAGTAGTCTCGATGGGGGGAGTACTTGCGGTGATAGGTCGTAGGTTCTCCTTCTGGCATCTGATTGGTCAATCAGATGCCAGAAGGAGAACCTACGAACTATACTTAGGAAGGAGAAACCAGGTCTCACACATTCGCGGCGCCCTCCTTCATCCGGACATCAGGCATGGTATCAAGGTCACTCTTTCGGACCTTAAGAGGGCCAGTATTTAATATGAATACTCCCCTTCATACACACCTCAACCGGATTGGACAACGTAGGACCAATCAGATGCCAGAAGGAGAATCTACGACCTATCATCGCAAGTACTCCCGCCATCGAGACTACTATATATATACTAGCTCGCAGACTATTTCCTTATTAAAAAAAAAAAAAAAAAAAAATCTCAGTCCCCCTCGCGTAAGTGGTACCTAAGAGGTTACGTCCAATTTCGGCTTCCCCTTCAAAATTTTCTAGAGCTCCTTCAGAGGAGCAGCGTAACCCGGAGTGAGACTAGTGGCCAACAGGCTTGGAGCTCACATATTTAGTTTTGTACAGCCCCCAACCCCTTGCAAGGACGCGTTTGCGTACCTTTTAAATTTTCCTCCCAATTCTCCTTCGATTTTTCGATTTTTTTTTTCCATTTTATTTCCTTATCCAACAACTGCTCTGAAGATGACCACAACACAGCGGTCTAAACGTCAGCCACCAACACCAAGACAACGCGGTAGAAGCCCTGAAGCTTATCCACACACCAAAAAACAATATTGTTTAATCACAGAAAACACCTACAATTTTAATTGATTCTGCAACATTTCAAAATGTTTGCTTATTTTTTATCAACTAAGGAAACCAGAAATATTAAAAGTGTAATTAACATAGCGTACTTCTACAAACATCTTATTGTGGAGGAAAATGCTTCCATAATTTGATAATCACAGCTGACTAAATCATCAAATAGAAAGGCATATTACAGAGTGTCTCTCACAAATGCTCTAGACATTTAAGGAAGTGTAACTTAATTGAATGTATGTGTGTAAGTCCGATTTCGTGAGCTTAAATGTGTAAGTTTGTGAACAACTACACAGTGAAAGTGGAGGTTAGTATTATTTCAAGTGTTACTTTTATAATGTGTCTTAGTGAAACTTACAGCAGAGTCCGTATCTATAGGCCAGTTTCTATCTGATGCTTTTCCAATTCACTGCGGGCTAAAGCAGGGAGATGCACTATCACCTTTACTTTTTAACTTCGCCATTAGGAAAGTTCAGGATAACAGAGAGGGTTTGGAATTGAATGGGTTACATCAGCTTCTTGTCTATGCGGATGACGTGAATATGTTAGGAGAAAATCCACAAACGATTAGGGAAAACGCGGAAATTCTAATTGAAGCAAGTAAAGCGATAGGTTTGGAAGTAAATCCCGAAAAAACTAAGTATATAATTATGTCTCGTGACCAGAATATTGTACGAAATGGAACTATAAAAATTGGAGATTTATCCTTCGAAGAGGTGGAAAAATTCAAATATCTTGGAGTAACAGTAACAAATATAAATGACACTCGGGAGGAAATTAAATGCAGAATAAATATGGGAAATGCCTGTTATTATTCGGTTGAGAAGCTTTTGTCATCTAGTCTTTTGTCAAAAAATCTGAAAGTTAGAATTTATAAAATAATTATATTACCGGTTGTTCTGTATGGTTGTGAAACTTGGACTCTCACTTTGAGGGAGGAACAGAGATTAAGGGTGTTTGAGAATAAGGTTCTTAGGAAAATATTTGGGGCTAAGAGGGATGAAGTTACAGGAGAATGGAGAAAGTTAAACAACACAGAACTGCACGCATTGTATTCTTCACCTCACATAATTAGGAACATAAAATCCAGACATTTGAGATGGGCAGGACATGCAGCACGTATGGGCGAATCCAGAAATACATAGAGAGTGTTAGTTGGGAGACCGGAGGGAAAAATACCTTTGGGGAGGCCGAGACGTAGATGGGAAGATAATATTAAAATGGATTTGAGCAGAGGCGTATACTGGTTAAAGGGTTTGGGCTACCGCTGACCCTATTATTACACAAAATATATCTAACAATTATTTTAATTTTAATTACTATGGTAAAAACTAATAATAAAAAATTATTACATTATGTTATATTATAAACTTTTTCTTTTGTAATTTCCTTGGGCTACCGCCGGTAGCCCGCAAAATACGCCCCTGGATTTGAGGGATGTGGGATATGATGGTAGAGACTGCATTAATCTTGCTCAGGATAGGGACCAATGGCGGGCTTATGTGAGGGCGGCAACGAGCCTCTGGGTTCCTTGAAAGCCAGTAAGTAAGTAAGTAAGTTATTTTTATAAAATTTAAAAAATGAAAATATCAGAAATACTTATAAATAAATTATTTTCCATAATTTTCCTTATACAGCGGATTTTGGAACTGGAATTTACGGGAGTGGGGCACTATGGCCCAGCACTGCGACCTGTACGATCTATTGCACTAACCCTCAAGCTAAATAGGTCTATTCCCAAACCCACACCGGATGACTACACTAAGGTTTGCTGTGTACCCAGGTTTCGAGCAGGGAACCCCTCCTCGTCCTTAGGCCAGCCCCTCTGTGCATCGCCAGCCAGCAATCGGGAATGTTATGGAATGATGACGAAATGAAGAAATGTTGACGGAAATGCCTAATATGGGGGAAAAACAGGAGAACTCCGAGAAAAACTCCAACTGTGACCTTGTCTGCCACAAGTGCCACTATGGGTTTTTCAATGAAAAATTCCAGACCTTACCAGGACTCGAACCCAGGCTGCTTGCATGACAAGCCGGGGGTATGACCACTCAGACACCACAGGGTACACATCGGACTTTATAACGAAACTATTTTAGAGTATTTCAAGACAAACTGAATAATTACCTGATAAAAGCACAAGATGAAAGGATACTCAAGACAGACATAGATGTGTTTTTAGTAGGTTATTTTACGATGCTTTATCAACATCTTAGGTTATTTAGCGTCTGAATGAGATGAAGGTGATAATGCTGGTGAAATGAGTCTGGGGTCCAGCACCGATAGTTACCCAGCATTTGCTCATATTGGATTGAGGGAAAATCCTGGAAAAAAACTCAACCAGGTAACTTGCCCTGACCAGGAATCGAACCCGGACCATCTGGTTTCGCGGCCAGACACGCTAACCGTTACTCCACAGGTGTGGACCAAATGTGCTGGTAATGACCAAACACATAGGTAAAACTACTAGGCACAGATGAATAGCGAAACATCAGAACAAGCAGTATTATTACTACAGCAATATGACAGTATACTACAAAATGATGTGCTAGTGAAGATGGCAGCAGCAGCAGTAGTAGCAGATGTTACAAATGATGGTGCAATATAGAAAGCACAGTCTAGTATATACAGTCACGAAGCTTGAGTTTATGAGGTTACTAGGAACAATAGACTGTGCAGGTACTATTTTGCATTGTCTGTAATGAGGCGATAGCAGTGATCCTAGTGGTTATCAACTATCTATGGATGCATATTTACTCCGTACTGAGCTTCGTGACTGTATATACTAGACTGTGATAGAAAGCCCTTGCATGGCATTACTGATGCAGAAACACAGATATAATCTCCATGGCTGCATTATGACGAAAGTAACAAAAGGAGAAATTCCAATTCGCCAGAGCCTTCTAAAGCAATGATTTACAATTTATTGAAGAAATTTCGTACAATTGGATCAGTATTGGATAAGAAACGAACATGTGTGAAGCGTGTTCTCACTGAGGAAATGTTAGATGAAATTGGCCACCGACTACAGAGAAGTCCTACGACATCATCCCGCCGTGTAGCTCAGCAGGTAGGGGTGTCACAGTCTTCAGTGATAAGAGGTACAAAACAATTAAAATTAAAACTTTACAAAATTCGTGTAGTTCAGAGTTAATGGAACCCGATTATCAGAGCAGACTCAGGTTTTGCATGTGGTTTCAACAGTCAGTGTATGATGAACTACTTGACCCCACTTTAATTTTCTTTTTTTATAGTGACGAAGCATGGTTACACCTCAGTGGTTAATAGTAAAGTTTACGTGATTAACCCACATTCACTTAAGGAACTCAAAATATCTCGCACAAAATTCGAGCCATTTCGAAGAACGAACTGCGGCGAGTTGCTGGACATGTCTTCAGGATATGTGTAGCTTGCCAGATATCACAAGGACGTCATTTCGAACATGAATTGTGAATTCAGTAAGTACATCATTACGTATGAATCAACTGCTGTGAGTGCAGTTAGGAATCTAGCCCTGGCTGGTTCACCCGTAGTTTTTTTTAGTAGGTTATTTTACGACGCTTTATCAACATCTTGGGTTATTTAGCATCTGAATGAGGTGAAGGTGATAATGCCGGTGAAATGAGTCCGGGGTCCAGCACCGAAAGTTACTCAGCATTTGCTCATATTGGGTTGAGAGAAAACTCCAGGAAAAAACCTCAACCAGGTAACTTGCCCCGACAGGGAATCGAACTCAGGTCACCTGGTTTTGCGGCCAGACGTGCTAACCATTACTCCATAGGTGTGGACTTCACTCTGTATGTACTAGGGCTGGATAAAAAGTAATGGCAACAGTTCGATATTTCTGACATGGCTTTATTCACAGGGGTACAATATTTACGTACCTTCTATATAGTCGCCCTCCTTATTTATCACCTTTTGCCAAATGTTTGGAAGGCGTCGTACACCATCAGAGCGTCCATCTTTGTTGATGTTCCGTATTGACCGCCCTATAGCACAAATAAGTTCATTTCTGGTCTCTGTACTGGGTCCCTCGCAGTGGTTCTTTCAATTTGGTGAAAAGATCGTAATCGCATGGACTCATATTGGGTGAGTACAGTGGATGTTCCAGAATCTCCCATTGCCAGTGGCGCAAGAGGTCCTGGACAGCAGCATCGGTGTGACTCCTTGCATTATCATGAAGAATGATGGGATTCTGTACCACCAAGTGTCGTCGTTTTCTCCTGAGGGCTGGACGAAGTTGGTGCTGCAGGAACCTGCAGTAGTAGTTCGTGTTTGCCGTCTGCCTTGGAGGTACAGCGTGGTGCAGTATTACCCCATCAATGTCATATGCCACAATGAACATCATCTTCACAGCACTTTGTGTAGGGCGCACTTTCTTCGGACGAGAAGAATCTGGATGCTTCCATTCATTTGATTGACGTTTCAAGTTTGGTTGGTTCGTATGAGCGAGCCCAGGTTTCGTCCAAGAAAGTCGTCATCTTTCCTTTGGTACCAGTCCAACAAGGCCTGTGCGACTGCATAGCGGTACCATTGTTACACCTCGGAAATTTCATGTGGTATCCAACGCCCTGTAATTTTGCGGTAACCCAGAATGTCTTGCAGAATGTGGAGCACAGTTTTGTGACATACTCCGACTTCCGCTGCTAACTCATGCGCAGTCCATCAGCGATCAGCGTCCAACAGGGAAGCAAGGAGTTGAACTGTGTTGTCCTCCACGCTGGGTCGTCCTGTACGGAGGTTGTCCTGAATGGCACGCTTTAACCCATCGTGCCACGTGTGATATGGCAATGCTGCATCGGCACATGCTTTACGCAATCCCTGAAAACATTCTTGTGCACTACGACCTCGTGTCACTTCAATTTTGATCCAGGAACGTTGCTCTAGTTTTGTAAACGTGGTCTTAGGGCGCTTGCACTATCCCTATGAAAGTCAACGTTCTACACACTGCAGTAGATTGACAGAGTACTGTTGCCGCTGGCTGCACTAACTCATCTAACAGTTCTTGTTCATGTCCACACAGCTGACAGCTCTCGAATGCACCATTGTCACGTGATAGCAGTGTTGCCATAACTTTTTATCCAACCAATGTAGTAGGTAGTTAGGTAGTCATGGTGACATGGCAGTAGGTAGTCACCTTGGTAGTGGTAGTTATGGTGATGAAAGTGGTTAAGGTTTTGTGATAATTGAGGTATTAATTTTACTGGTTATCATGCTTCTGCTTATGGTAATTTCGACTTTGTGGTAGTGGATGTTATACATACGGAAATGATATGCAGTGCTTCCTTTATATTGTTTTGAATATGTTTCCTGGTATTGAAATGTAATGTTTGTATATAAATCATTAAACATAATATACTCACCTTCATTTCATGAGTATTACAAAAATCAAAGCATAAACAAATTCTGCCCGTTCACTGTAATGTTCTTGTTCATTGAAGTTTAGAAAACAAAAGTGATGGCAGCAACCCTGGATGAATTCGGAGGAGTGATACACAGAGGTTAAAAATTAAAGTTTGTATAGATACTGCCAGCACATGAGCTTTGGAAGAGATTTTCTGTATTGGCGGCATCACAGGAGCTGGGCGGTTCGTTTCACTTGCTACGTTGGTAAAAACTAGAGACGAAGGAATCCAGCGAGTTCTGGTGAGCCAGTAAGTTATAAGTAGAAGCACAGGGATAGATTGCAAGAGGGACGAAGTTCCGAGCAGCATGAAAAACAGATCAACAGCGTATTAGTACAGAGATACATGTTACAGAAGCAAGCGGGTTACAATTACAAAATTAATCAATGAACTGTTATTGTTAGTAGCTGTAATGGTAATATCGGAAATTATCAATATTACTTCATCTTTGCAATGTTAAATAATTGCGTCTTTATATTTCAGACTCCAAAGCAGCTATTCCATCAATAGTCTCTAGAAACACACCTTCATCTCAAATATCAGAAATAACTAAAATGCTCTCTCAACTAATAACACTCAATAAAAGAATTGTATTCCAATGGATACCATCCCATTGTGGAATCCTGGGAAACGAGAATGCGGATGCTTTAGCAAAGAAGGGCAGCACTGCTACTTACAGACCTGTTACTAAATCTACGTATTCCTCTGTGAAAAGATTGATTAAATCTACATACTTAGACTTCAACAAACAAAATTTGATAACACAATCTCAAGGGAAAAAATGGTACTCTCTGCATCATAATCCACAGTTGACTCCCGATTTACCACGAAAATCGTCTGTAGCTGCATTTAGATTGGCAACAGGCCATGACTGTTTGGCCAAACATCTGCATAGAATTGGAATATATCAGTCCCCTAACTGTCCATTGTGCAACTCAAACCAAGAAATGGATTCAGAACATCTCAAAATCTGTGCGTCAGTGGTTAACCATGACAATATCTTTGAAAAATATTGGAGTGCAAGAGGTCAAATGACTTTATTGTCAAATGCCTGGCATTAGAAAACAACAACAACATATTTCAGTTTCTCACTTTACATCATTTGATGAACGAAAATCTTTGTAATTAACATAACTTATGTTTATGTCTACTGTCTGAAGACAGGTTTGAACCTCATAAGTAGGGAACGGATTTCTAGTTTCTTACCTATTTTGTTTGCTGCGTCCTAAACGGTATGTTAGTCAGATATCTCCACGTTTCATGTAGACAGGATCTCCCTATTACATTTCTATAGGCTCTTAAACGTCTAAATCATGCCTGCACAAACAGCACTCAACAAGTGCACGCGCTCCTCCGGAGCAGGAGAGCGGTGTTTACCGCTCGCCAAAACGGAGAGAAAGATACGTCAGAATGACACAGACTTGCTATAGGTAGAGGAGAGGGAAACGACCACTCAGTTATCTAGTGGAGTGCAGTGTGTAGGCCTATTCTCAGTAACTGTTTCACGTTGCTTACCTACTACTGCAGCATAGTATGAAGGAATCTAAAAGACGGAACATAACATTTAACATTTTACGATTTACAGCTCGAACTTATTGATCTTCAATGTGACCTAAGGGCTAAAGATCTTTTGAATAATACTATTAGCCTGATTGAGTTTTTCAAGACTAAACATTAGCAATAATAACCACGACTACACAGGCTGCTTGTGAAAATGATTGCTGTGTTTGGCTCAACATTTATATTTGTGAGCAACAGTTTTCTATAATCAACTTTAATAAAGACAGGCATCGAACATCTGTAACTGATGTTTCATTACGATCAGTAGGCTACTGTTCCTTTCAGCTGCCAACAGCATAAAACCTCGTTTTCATGTACCGGTACTGATAAATAAAAATATAACAAAATGATATTGTACATTTAAGTAGCTATAGAATTTCTATTATTTCTGTAAAATAAATATTTCTTTATTAATTAATAATAGTCCAATATAGTTTTGCAAACACTGAACGGGAATTCATTTCATAAACGCTCGTAATAGTACTTCCTTTTGTGTATATTTTGTGCGAGATCATCCCTTCTTCCAGTCCACCCTTACACAGAGCGCAGCTAATATCTGCATTCCGCTCATGAGCTGTGAGCTGACTCTGAGAGCACAAACCTTGTGCAGGCCTGGTCTAAAAGTCCTATAAATGCCTAAAAATTATGTTTGTACCTAAAAAGCGCCTTTCAGTATTTTTTTCATATATTTAAAATAGAAATACGAGTACTAAAAGAGCAAAAATGTAAAAAAAAAGTCACAAAAATGCTATTTAAAATGTAAAAAAACAGAATTCTCTTACACACAAAGACGGGTCTGGCAAGTTCGTTCCAACTATGGGCACAGTTTCCACAAGTAACTCGCAGAACAGAGCTTTTCAATTCTGCCATAAAGCATAGATCTAATACTAAAGAAGAATCAACTTTACTTATTACAAAAATCAGTATTCAATGGACCTGGAAACTTACTTTGTGCATGGTAGAGCGTTTACGCTGTACAGAGCCTTCTCTCTGAAGTTGAGTCCAGGACCGCTTGTGTCCTGAATGAGTAGGGAGTGGATACAACCCACAAATCCTTTCAGGTATTTTCCACCAGTCATGCGGTCGAAGTCTGGCAGACCACCTGAAACAAGCAACTCAAGCATTAAATGGGACCACACACATATTATCGGGTGTTTTCTAATGAAGTAGGTACTTGACCTGCGTCATTTCTCTTTTGCTTTCCCAACATAATTCAGCAATATTATGGTTTTCCCTTGTGGTCGTAAAGCAGGTCATGTGATGCGGTATCTTCTTCAATGCAGATTTCCCACTGACACTACTAAATAGGGGAGTAGTGAGTAGAGTGAGGCACACAAAATATTAAGACGTATGTATGCAAGTGATAAATCAAGTGCAATAGAAATAGACATGAAGTATAATAATACATAAACAAAAATGTTAATAGATAAAGGACATAATATACAACAGTGTTTGTCAAAAAAATGCAAATGTCTCACTGTTCCCATTCAGGAGGGTACAGTGAGACACCACAGTGTCTATTAACGGACATTGAAATGATTTACATTTATTTCAAAAGAAAACAAAAACTTGCTGTCTCTTTACATGTTCTGTAGGCTTATTTAGAATCATTTTGATGTCTGACTTCGAAACCATTGCAACATCTGGAACATTTGGAAAAGTGAATTTTCCATGACATTTCAAATTTTTTATGACAACAAAGATTATAATTATAAGAATTTAATATAATTCTTTATTATTTTGTAACATTTTCTTAAATTTTGTAAATAATTTTTTATTTATGAAACCATTAAAATGTAATGTACCGTATCCATTAGGTATTTTAAACTACAGTTCCTAAATTGGTTACTAGTATGTTCATTTTTTATGTTAGTTACTGGTAAATTTAATATAATTACAGTTTGTTTTTGCAAATCATTGGTACATGGGAACAGTGAGACGTCTCAGTGCACCCTTCAATGGCATGTCTCACTGTTCCCTTTACGCATAGTTCATTTAAAAATGACGCCATCACTTCAAAATTAAAACAAGAAAGACGAAACTTTGCCAAACATAATCTCAAATACCATAGTATTAGGTAACAAAACATTCATATTTATATCTCATTTGTATATCCAATATAATCTTCATTAAACACAAGCCAAAATTTTACTTCTAGAGTGAAAAATTACGAATTATTTTTTCATCACTCACCTTTATAATTAGAATCAAATCGAGTATGAAAATGCTGTTACTTTACTCATGCAACATACACCTCCACTGTTACCAACATCTCAACATCAAAATTTACCATCTAATAAACCATGTCTCTCTGTTCTGTCTTTTATTTTTTATTGGATTATTTTACGACGCTGTATTAACATCTCAGGTTATTTAGCATCTGAATGAAATGAAGGTGATAATGCCGGTGAAATGAATCCGGGGTCCAGCACCGAAAGTTACCCAGCATTTGCTCGTATTGGGTTGAGGGAAAACCCCGGAAAAAACCTCAACCAGGCTCCCTGTCTTACTGTACCCACTTCTCCCCTACTACTGCAGACAGGTCATTGAAAAAAAAAAAAATCTTTAAAAGATTTCAGAAGTCTTGCACTGTGAACATTTTATCAGCTTACCAATATAAATATTGCCTCGAGTATTGAGCATCTTAAGCACTCCATGACTTTCCCCGAACTCCGTGATGCTGTCCAGCTCGATGCTGCCGTCACTGGCCTGTCTCTTCAAAACCACATGATGCCGCTTGCCATCATCCACTCTTGCATTAGCCGATGTCTGGATCTGAGCTGGTCCTGATCCCAGTTCGAAGCTGAACTCCAGCACACCGTTCACGACTGCAACATAGTTACACTTTCTTCGTTGACTCCCGCCACAAATTAATAATTACCGGTACCGGTACCTAATTAGTTTTTCATTTAACAATTCTGAGCTGCACAGATTGTCTAGAATTAGTGACATAACATGAAAGTGAGCAAGCGAATTAAAATCCCTACAAAAATAATATAAATTGACAATAATAAAGTTTATAATAATAAGAATAAAAAAAGAAATTCAGAAAGAGAATTCTGTGGCCAGGAGGAAAAAGGTCTTAAGTCAATTTTTTTGTGAAAATGAGATTTTTATATATTCTGAAAGCGGAAACAATTCTCTACAAACTGGTAAAACGAATTAAAGTCAAATAAGACTCCTGACTAGATTTATAGAGCGTTACCAAATGTCCTAAGTACTTTTTGAATCGAGCACACACAGAATAAAGGACCTAAGAACATTTAATACTTCATTCCTTACAAACATCACATGTTTACTTTCCATGCTTCCCTATTAAAAAGGTCTAACTAGTATTTTAGCCATTTTATCGCATACTGATGCCTTTCCTTTTAAAACTTTAAGCACCAGGGTAAACAGTCCTATAATTGTTTAAGACCCATTTTGCATTCTTAATAATTTACATTTCTCATTTATTTGACATGAAAAAGGTCTTATGTTTACATAGTCCCTTCTACCCAGTTTGGGTTCTAGTCTTAAAAGGACTTAAGTGCAGCTATTTTTAGAAATAATCAAGAAAATTGTTAAATGAGCAACATTACCTATTTTAGAAGAAATATAAACAAATAATCTCCAGGAAAAACCTCTTAATTAAAAAAAACTATCTAATTGACTCAATTTCAATCTTTCTACTGCTCTCCTGAAAAGTATATAAATTTTACTTAAGACCTTTTTCCTCCCGGCTACAGAATTATACATTTTGTTTTCAATAAGTTGAAACAAATGAAGGTCAGACTATTAATTTCAGCAGAAAGAAATAATCTTAAATATTAAAGAAAAGTTAAGAATGATGAAATGTGTAGGTCAGAATAGGAAAACTCTCCTGAAATATGAAGAATGATAAGAATTAACGCAGTGGAAATGTTTTTCCGTGCCTCTTGAAAGATTAAGAAATAAATAAAATTACAAAATAATTTTCCTTCACTTTGAAAAATGTACAGTAATTTAATAAGATAGATAAAAAAATATATATTTTATGCTCAACCATGCCGAAATGTAGTAATTATACACCCACCTGGTAGCAGCCCTTTAATGGACCTCATTAAAGTACACCTATTCATTAAAGTTCAGGTGTTCCACCAATCAGAAAATACCATTGTAGCAATATGAAAGCGCAAGTATTGATTATTCTCGGATATGCAATCGAAAGACAACTGGTTCTGTTACTATAATAATTAGCGTTAATTGTAAATAATATTCAAATAAATTCAATTTGTCATCTCGTTTTTCAATGTCTAATTCAATTTCAAGGTTATATCAAGATTAATGTTTATTTTACTCTCTAGATTATATCAAGGTCAATGTCGACATTTGTTTCTCGGAAAAAATCAATACTTTCGCGTCTGCGCACATCTCACAATTTACGAGGTATTGCACAAGGTCAGTTCAGCTCCTCAGTCAGATAAGAATAACATGAATACTTATGAATAATTTCAAGTTAGAAATATGGTCGAGCATAAAAAGTCGTATGAAACTTGAGTATAATGGTAATTAAGACGCTCGTATGAAAATTATGAAACTTGCTTGTGCTCGCGTCTTAATTACTACCATTATAGGCTCATTGCATAATGTACTATTGTCGCTGTTTACTGCTTACGGAGAATTGTACAGTGTTTACTGAGTAAGCTCAGTATGTTATAACTGGAACTTGGTAAATTGCATGAAAAAATTATTATAAATCTGCTAATATTTAAACTGAAAATGCACAAAAATATGCAGCTGTAATCTGATGCAATTCTTACAGAAACATTTAGCAATCCTTTAAGGTGTGAGACAAAACTTTCATTTAGGAATATAGTTGGATCATAATGTGGTGAAGTTTCATTTCTGTGAGTGACAGTTTCTGAGTTATTAACAAACATATTTTGAAAAAATTTGCATATTTCAAAATGAAAGGCGTTGCTCAATTTTTCAGTAAAATGTTTGAAAATTTTTTTTGCTAGATCAATGGCATATTTAGAAAAACATTACGCATTAGTTTTCCTATAATATTACAACAAAAGGAGGAGGAAAAAAAATTGTACAACTACTGCATACCTAAAAATAGGAATTTTCCATTGCCACTATAAATATTTCAAAAAGTATTCATTTAATCATAAAACCCAGTAAAAATGTCATGTTCCTATCATCAAAATTGTAAGAGCCTTTACACTTCGAACCTCACGAAATGTGCTGGGGAAAAAAAAAAAAAAAAAAAAAAACCTTGTAAAATTTGTATGCAATAGAAGTTCAAGGGTGCAGCCATTTATATACTGCGTAATTTTTATGCTTTCAAGTGCCGCAGAGCACTGAAACTGGCTCAACATATAAATAAGAGATTGCTGATCCATTTTTTTTTATAATAAAACGAAAATGTTATTTTTTAGTGAAAATGACCAAAATTTCACCTATGACCACCTTAAAAAAAATAAACCCTGCTGGAAATCATATTTTATGAAAAGAAAGAGACAGACTTTCAAAGAAGGTTTGGAATTACAAAAAGAAGCTGGAAAACAGAATCCAGATAATAAGAGGAGACGGCCTCCAGATATGGAAGGTAGCTGTGAATATATTCAATAAGCAGTCGCGGACAGCCGATGAGGGGTGGTCTTCCAGCTTCGGGGTTGGGCGAAGGGCTAACAACCCATCACCGTAAAAAACAGCTTGTTACGAATCCTTCAAATAAGCCTCGGAATGGGAGAGAATGGATTAATCTTGCTCAAGATAGGGACCAATGGCGGGCTTATGTGAGGGCGGCAATGAACCTCCGGGTTCTTTAAAATTCAGTAAGTACCTAGTAAGTAAGAGTATGACGAATACACGAGGACATCAGTTTGTCATTATATTGTGTAGAAGAAGAACAGGAAGAAATAAGAGGAAAGAAATGTATCAATGTTTTGCTAATATTAGCACAGAAGAAGACTGACAAACATTTAATTATTATTAAATTCAGAGTCATCCACGTGCAAGAAACGCAACTGACCGGCCAGTGCTACGTAATCCTGCTGAGTCCTGCCATCAGTGTCCGGGGTCTGTCCGTGCCAGAATATGAGTCCATTCGGTTCTGTAGTGGAGAACTCAATGGTGATGACCTCGTTCTCCGTGGGAGATTTGTGGGGCAATAAGGAGTTGCTGAGTTCGATGTAGCCATCACCCTGGAAGCTCACTTCCGACGAGAATTCTGCAGCTATTGGAATAAACATAAAAACATGTTACATATTACAAATTTTTAAGTATCAAATTTATTATTTATTTAAATTTAAATATACAGAATACAGAATATAATTACAACAATAAAAATATAAATAAAATAATACAATCAATATAAAAAAGGAAATACAATAATATTAACAAAATGTGAGGACCGAATGAGCAGTGCTCGTGTTCGGTCGCAGTTCAGATATATTATTCATAGGCATATAACAGAATAATACTTTAATTGAACGTGTTAATTCATTTAACTATTTAGGTTATAACCTCTCTTATATCACTGATGAAGATATGTCAAACAAAATATCTAAATTTATAAAAATCACTGGCGTCATTAACGCCGTCTTCAAATCCTCCCATGTTCAGAAACATACAAGGCTAAAGGTATATAAAACACTAGCTCGACCGGTCCTCACTTACGGTAGCGAGGCATGGACAATCAGAAAAGCTGATGAGCAAAGGCTGGCGACAGCTGAAATGAGGTTCATGAGACGAACAGCGGGATGCTCTTTGCTGGAACACCGTAAAAATGTGGACATATTGCAGGAACTCAAAATGGATCCTATAGTTAATTTTGTTCAACAATATCGACTTCAGTGGAAAAAACATGTCGAAAGGATGGATCGCACTAGATGGCCTAAACAGATTCTTACTTATGTACCAAGAGGAAAGAGGAAATTGGGAAGAACACAAAAGCGCTGGCATGAGACCGTAACAGATCCTGTGGGGTCTAATACGTGAGGGATATGATGATGATATAACAGAATATACAAAATAAAATAAAATAGGAACTAAAATTAAAATTACAGCTACGTGAAATTATATAATATAATAGGCCTATATTAATATAAGAGGAATATAGAAAATGAAATAAAATAAAATAGGAATTAAAAATCAAAATAACAGCGGCAATTAATTTATACAATATAATATTAACATAGAGAATAATAATATCGTATGTGAATAAAGTAGGACAATTTATAAAAAAAAATATAAATTCCAAAATTATAAAATACAAATATAATATAGGCTGATTAATTGATACACACTATACATTTATTTAATCAAATTGAAGACATTAACATGTTTCTAATTTTCTTGTTATAGTTTAGTGGGTTTGAATTTGAAAATCGGAAGAATGGATATTGACAAGAATTATCTCGTTACCTACAAGAACAATGACATTAAATTAAGTCGGAAAGTCAGATTTATACGGCAAAAACTTGGCAAACAACCTCTCTACGATAATTGTCATTTCTGTTCTACTACTATATACTGAAAAATATGAGGGCTGATAGTATAAACAAGTTCGGCCATTTGTAAATAAGCTGTTACGCCAACTAAGTCATTTACCTTGTTCACAGTTGGTACCTCCATAACCTGTTGGGCACCTGCATTTGTAAGAATTTGGGGTGCCCACACATTCTCCATTGTTGTGGCATGGATGCAGGGCTAGACAAAGATCTGCTTCCAACTCACAATGCTGTCCGCTGCAAATACAAGAAACAGATAATGAGAAAAATTACTCAACTATTTCTTTTAAACAATTTTTTTTATATAGGATTCGATAACTCTTCATCAAGTACTGCCTTCTTCCTTATCATTAGAACTTGTATAGAAATTATGAAATGAGAAGACAAAAATTATTAAATCTGTTGCCAAAATTAAAAATGGAAAGAAAAGGAAAGGAAGTTAATATAACTTTAATATACAGTATTGCATAAAAGCGGAAGAAAATAGAAATTATCATATATTTCATTAGGAATAAATAGTTCTGCAGAGTAACTTCATGGGCATATTTCAGTGTGTTTATAATTACAAATTAGAACAAACCACTCAGGTGTAAAATCACCAACTGATTTCCGATCTATGACGAATTTGGATTATCACATTTTTATTCTTTTTTCCACTATTTAGTTACATGATTACATGCAACACTTTGTGTCAGACTAACTGCAAGTGCAGTTGTAATTGATTACATTCGAGTGATCAAGATGAACTAAGAATAAAAGCACATGAAATAAGTGAGGGGGTCCCGTTCAAAATCTGCTAAAAGCACAATGTTAGATATTGAGAAAAAGGAGAAAATATATATCCCAGTAACCACCAGTAATGCTATTCCTTTTTAAATACAAGTTTGCAAACATGTGTTCTTTTATATTTGAACTCAAATTTTCCAATAGATTCGTTCAATTAGTTTACCAGATAATGATGTACATTAAGCAGGTTTTGCAGTGGAGTTTCTATGAATTATCAATAAAATTAAATTTACAAAGGTTTTATCAATAGATTCATTCAATGTTACAATTACACATAACTAAATATAAACATTTACATAGAGATAATAAATTTTACAGGAGAAAAAGTTCGTCCAAAGGGCTGGACTCTGGAAGAGTAACCAAAACGCTCATTGCATTTCCGCGTTGAATAGCAATACTTAAGTGTTGACGCAAATAAGTAGTGCAACGGCGATCACCAGTAATGGAGATCAAAATTTGGCCGATTTGAGATACCAAAACTTTAGCGTCATGATTCATTCAATTGATTTAGCAGACAATGATGTTTTATTTGTACATTAAGCAGATTTTCCAGCGGAGTTTCTATGAATTACAAATAAAATTTAATTTATAAAAGTTTATTTTACTAAAAGACATAATGGTTAATTGGTATACATTTTTTCATAAAACAGTACTATTTTTAACATTAGAAGGACTATACCAGTCATTGTGACCAGTAAGCGTCCTTCAATGTTTCACAAATCGCACAGTATATGTTAGTGCCTTTCTCTATTGAATGACTTTCATATAATTTTGATTATTGAACTTCCCTGAAATAATTAAGTCTCTAACACGAATGTAAACATTTCTAACCTAAAGGACCTCCACAGTTCATTTTCACCGGAAGCAACTAATGCTGCTGTAATGTCTTAAATATGCAATAATGGGTTTCTTAATTTTTTTTTCTAGTTTTATTTTGAATGAACGAACGAACGAACAAACCAATGAATAAACAAATAAAATAAAAAAACGTAAATAAACAAGTTAAGTGAGTAAATAAATAATCATGTAACCATGTATTTTAGTCTTTTTAGAGGAATCTGTCCCTTAATCGATAGTCTGTATTGAACCTTGCCAAGATTTTAACTGGTATTAAAAAGCTGTATAAATAATGATGATTCACTTTTTAAGAAACTGCAGCATGAAATTTAATACACTCTACTTAGCAGTTAAAAAATCTCAAGACACACACAGGCTACTGCAAACTATAAAACATTATAAAATATTATTAGTATTGCAGAAGTTTCTTAGAAGTGAGCACATGCAACATGTAGTGATGAATGTTGAAGAAACTCACCTGAAGCCATCTTGGCAAGTGCAGTTGTAATTTCCGTAGGCATCCAGCAGCTTGCAGGTGCCGCCATTGAGGCAAGGGTTGCGATCACATGGTGAGCTTGTGCCATATTGACGCTTGCCATACAGGCTGCTGCAGTCTTGGACGTTGGCGGCATCCACTACCGAATTCACGATATCCAGCTTCTCGCCTGCCAGTTGGATCTGCACAAGTTAAAGCAATGGTCCAAATAATGTTAAAATAACTGTAATGGCTGGTTTCACCAAGCTTTCTTAAAAGACTTGTCAACAAACAGGTCTTTAATTTTAACGAGATCTTTAAAAGTTGACTGTTTCACCGTGTTTCGTTTCTTTAAAATTAACGTTCGTTTACTAACGTAATTGTATCTTGCATGTTACATTCCTCATGCTAAATCACGAATTTCATTGGTTACATATGATAACGACCGACTTTGTTTTGTTTGGCATGAGAAATTTATGATAGGCAAACAGGTAAGAGGCAGTAATTTTAAGAATATCTAAAAGTTCTTAGCTCTTGATACCGGTATTCTTCCTAAATACAGCATGTTGTCATACCGTAATTAAAAATAGAATGACAGATGGAATAATGTTAAAAAAGAAGATATTTAGGTAACATACTTACTTATTGGCTTTTAAGGAACCCGGAGGTTCATTGCCGCCCTCACATAAGCCCGCCATTGGTCCCTATCCTTTGCAAGATTAATCCATTCTCTATCGTCATATCCCACCTCCCTCAAATCCATTTTAATATTATCTTCCCATCTATGTCTTGGCCTCCCCAAAGGTCTTTTTCCCTCCGGCCTCCCAACTAACACTCTATATGCATTTCTGGATTCGCCCATACGTGCTACATGCCCTGCCCATCTCAAACGTCTGGATTTTATGTTCCTAATTACGTCAGGTGAAGAATACAATGCGTACAGTTCTGTGTTGTGTAACTTTCTCCATTCTCCTCTAACTTCTCCATCTTAGCCCCAAATATTTTCCTAAGAACCTTATTCTCAAACACCCTTAATCTCTGTTCCTCTCTCAAAGTGAGAGTCCAAGTTTCACAACCATACAGAACAACCAGTAACGTAACTGTTTTATAAATTCTAACTTTCAGATTTTTTGACAGCAGACTAGATGACAAAAGCTTCTCAACCGAATAATAACAGGCATTTCCCATATTTATTCTGCGTTTAATTTCCTCCCGAGTGTCATTTATATTTGTTACTGTTGCTCCAAGATATTTGAATTTTTCCACCTCTTCGAAGGATAAATCTCCAATTTTTATAGTTCCATTTCGTACAATATTCTGGTCACGAGACATAATCATATACATGTAGCATATATGGAAGTGATTCTACTTAATTTCTGAACAAGCATGAGTGAAGAATAAATTATGTCACAGCCTATTTGTTACAAAATATATGACGACCAAATAGCTTTTCGATGACAAGAGTATGAATCTAGTAGGCTGTGATCAGAAACAAGAACGGCAAAGTTAAAAGTTCGCCAACTTCACGTTCCCGGGCTCTGGTAAGCTTTTTGTTAATTGTGAATGCTCACATTTAAATATATGTATTTTAACCTTTTTCAGTTTTTGTTCTCGTTATCGTTTCCGATCCCGGTTTATTGTGGATCAGCCTTAAATGCCACAATAGCTGTAAAAAAACTTTTTCTTTCACAGATTCTACATTTACTATAATCACAATGAAGATAATACCTCTCTCACACAACCGTTGAAACCTGTACTGACACCAACGCCCTCTGCAAGGCGAATGCGTTCTCTGTCAAAGCCACCGACGTAGAGTGGAGTCTTCAAGTTGAGACCTCGAGATTCACCAGGAGACTGTCCCACAACAGCAGGACCATCATTCATGGTGAGATGACCTTCTCGCAAGTATCGACTCATGCTGACTGTTGTCCACTCTCCAGGCTTCACCTCACGCTCACTGCGAATCACAGCTGGGCCTGTCAAAGAAACCAATCGAAGTCTACAGGACTGTAACTTACACAAGAAAGAAAATGAAGCCTGACGATGTAAATACTAGAGTTTGTCATTACTCTAATGGCCTTCTTTTGCAATATAAAGACTTTATTCACATATGTACCATTACTCCAAATTAGAATTCCATACCTTAGGTGGCTAGTGAAATAAACATTATAAAACAGTTATTACGAGTATATATTTAATAAGAAGAAATGCCTTCAAGTTTTTTATTAGATATAAAACTGTAGACAGTTTTTCTGTCGAATGTACAATATGAGATTCTCATCTAAGTTTGGTATCTACTAAAAATACCTATATTGAAACTTCTATTAGAACTATTTGTCAATGATGTGTAAATCATAGATACAGTTTTATCATCGTTCAATACTAATCCATTACCATTAAAGCATGTTTTGGCGGCAGACAAATGAAAAACTGTTTCATTCTTCAATAGATCGAAGTTCTTGTGGCAATTAAATATTGTAGTATCATCGGCATATAACATGGCATTTGTCTGTAAATTCCATCTAATATCATTGTTGGCAATCAAAAATAAAATGGGACCAAGAACACAGCCCTATGGAACTCCATGTTGTACATCGTTGATGTTTGTGCAAAATGTCTTATGTCAAAAAATTCAATTCAATTCAAATAACTTTTTCGCCTCTAGACATGCATTATTTTGGTGCTCACATATAATTGAAAAATATCACAAGATGTGCTTTTATGACAGTTTCAAAGTAATTTATCTGAAACCAAAAAATTATCCAGTTTTTTCCTTTCCAGAAAAATAGGTAATTTTAACATACGACATTTTGCACGAACACCAACGACATGTTTTATATCAGATCTTTTCTGGAATTCAACACTTTGTTTACGATTACCAAGTAAAAGAGGAGGTCCATGGTTTGTCCATAAATGAGGGTCTTCAAGGTGCACTAATATCATCACTATACCGACAAGATCAACAAGCGGATTCATAATTGTAAGGATGGAAACGTACGAAAATGAACCTACTGAGGTACATCAGGAAAAATGAGACATATACGACCCCAATATGCCATATTATAAGGAAAAATATCATCTAATGTCGATCGAAGTTATTGGATTACTGATTGGGGCTAGAGGGACCATCACAAAAAGATTCGCACATTTTTGCAAGCAGTTTGGTCTAGGACAAATTCTTGTCACTGAAGTATCTCTGTCTGCAGTGAAGAGATCTATAAAAATCCTAAGAAACCATCTGTACACTTAAATAGATTGATCTCTTTCCTATCGATCTGCCCACTTAAGTTGGGTCCTGCAACTAGTGCTAAATAGACGACTGTGATCATCTGATAGAAAATAGATACTAGGAAATTTTATGTTTCTTCTGGAATTAAAGATCTTTTGTTTAGTCGTTTTCAATTATTTATAATTGTGTTATTTCTTTTCCTTCTCCATTGTTTTCTTTTTTTTCCATTATAACTGTTTACCTACCATTTACTTAAAAAAAAAAAAAAAAAAAGAATTTTATGGTAAGCTTTGTCTTCTAGGCAGCCTTCACTTGGAGGAAGCTGATAAAAATTTATTAAAAATAAATAAGTTAAACATCTGCAGTTCAATTCCAGTAATACCATAATAGTTCAATTTAGCTTTCAAAATGTCATATTCAATAACATAAAATGCCTTGCTTAGCTCGCAAAAAGTAAGCATTAATATAATATGAGATAGAGTAATTTCATTTTCACAATGTTCAACATGGTGCAACATTTTTCTAAATTTTACACAGCATCATAGGTGGAAAACATCCAACGTTTTGGAGCTAGTATGATCGAACATCATGGAAGGCAAGGATCCATTATCAACAACTATCTTCCAGCTCAGAAATGCTAAATTTTTCAACATCTAAGAAAAGATCCAAAAACTAAAAAATCTCGCAGCAAATCATCAGATTTATTGAAAGAATTAAGTGAATTCCAAGTCTGTGGGTCATTTGTCACATTTCGAGATTCCCTTCTCAATGAAGTCTTCAACAATTTTCACTGGAAAAATACTGAAAAGGAGATGTAACCCACCAGAGTACATGCTAAGATATATCAATTAGAACATATATGTATTTTGTACAGTATATAATAATCATTTTATACATAAATTATGGTCGAAATGAAAAAAAAAAAAAAAAAAAAAAAAACATATTTTTAACACCCTCAAGAAAATAAATACTAGTAACAGTCTTTCGTTCAAAGTATAGAATTCAGTCAAACTTACCAGAGCCAGAATCGAACCTGAACTCCAGCCTCTTGTCTCGAATGGCCAACGACGTGAAGTCTCCCTGGCCGTCTTCACTCTGTGCGCAGTACATCAGCAGTCCGTCCTGTGCATCAGCTGGATTGAACTTCAGTGCCATTTTTAACCTAAACACAAGGTGACCCGAGTTCTTTAAGTATAATAATATGTATTTAAATTGAAGAGAGTATTGGAACGGAGAAGTAGCTACGTTATAATAAATTTCATTATGGAATGGGACAAGAACTGTACATTAACTACGTCTCCATTTAAAAATACTGCCACATTTTTATGGTAAAATTATTCATAATCACGGTTTTTATGCATTATAAACCAGATCAGATGCTTTATTTTCAGTTTTCTGCTTACTTAAAGCACCGCCCATATTTTTAAGAAGGATTAGGCTATAACTGACTTGTTAAAATATACATTACGATACTGTGACAATAGCATTTGTGGGCACTCTTTTTTTTCTGTATAGTTTTGTTATTTATGTTATTTGAATTTTGGCTTTTTACATGCTGAACCAAATCATCACCATCGCCATCAATCATCAATCTTTAAGTATAATAATATGTACTTAAAATTGAAGAGAGTATTGGAACGGAGAAGTAGCTACGTTATAATAAATTTCATTATGGAATGGGACAAGAACTGTACATTAACTACGTCTCCATTTAAAAATACTGCCACATTTTTATGGTAAAATTATTCATAATCACGGTTTTTACGCATTATAAACCAGATCAGATGCTTTATTTTCAGTTTTCTGCTTATTTAAAGCACCGCCCATATTTTTAAGAAGGATTAGGCTATAACTGACTTGTTAAAATATATATTACGATACTGTGACAACAGCATTTGTGGGCACTCTTTTTTTTCTGTATAGTTTTGTTATTTATGTTATTTGAATTTTGGCTTTTTACATGCTGAACCAAATCATCACCATCGCCATCAATCATCAATCTTTAAGTATAATAATATGTACTTAAAATTGAAGAGAGTATTGGAACGGAGAAGTAGCTACGTTATAATAAATTTCATTATGGAATGGGACAAGATCTGTACATTAACTACGTCTCCATTTAAAAATACTGCCACATTTTTATGGTAAAATTATTCATAATCACGGTTTTTACGCATTATAAACCAGATCAGATGCTTTATTTTCAGTTTTCTGCTTATTTAAAGCACCGCCCATATTTTTAAGAAGGATTAGGCTATAACTGACTTGTTAAAATATATATTACGATACTGTGACAACAGCATTTGTGGGCACTCTTTTTTTCTGTACAGTTTTGTTACTTATTTATGTTATTTGAATTTTGGCTTTTTACATGCTAAACCAAATCATCACCATCACCATCGCCATCAATCATCAACATCATCATCGCCATCAATCATCAATCTTTAAGTATAATAATATGTACTTAAAATTGAAGAGAGTATTGGAACGGAGAAGTAGCTACGTTATAATAAATTTCATTATGGAATGGGACAAGAACTGTACATTAACTAAGTCTCCATTTAAAAATACTGCCACATTTTTATGGTAAAATTATTCATAATCACGGTTTTTACGCATTATAAACCAGATCAGATGCTTTATTTTCAGTTTTCTGCTTACTTAAAGCACCGCCCATATTTTTAAGAAGGATTAGGCTATAACTGACTTGTTAAAATATATATTACGATACTGTGACAATAGCATTTGTGGGCACTCTTTTTTTTTCTGTACAGTTTTGTTACTTATTTATGTTATTTGAATTTTGGCTTTTTACATGCTGAACCAAATCATCACCATTGCCATAAAATCATCATCATCATCATCATCATCATTAAAACAAAAATGTACCGGTTAACCATGACATTCTGAAACACAACCACGAGTGAAATATTTGAATCTGGCAAACAGTAATAAACAACCTCAATTGTACATTTCTCTTGCAACTTGACATGAGCTATGTATTTCTTCCATTGAAAATTTTCAAAATAAAAATGCCGTAAAGTATCAGTAAGATTTCACTGCGTAATAAATTATCAGAGTAATTCGAAATTTTCTCGGGCTTCCAGCCAGGTCATAAGTTGGTGATCCACCGACGTTTCGAGGATGTTCATCTTCCTCATCTTCAGGGTTAAATGATATCTGAGGGTATCCAGCTCCTTAATTTATAGTGCCAGAGGGAGTCGGCCGAGGAGCTGTGCGCCGATTGGCTGTTATTAGTGCGGACCACGGCCGACGTGTCGTCTTGCTTTGTGCTTTCCGGCTGAATGACCTTGGGTCTCACGGTGGGCTCGGCAGACGAGTTCTCCGCTGATGACGGCCCGTCGTCCGGGCGGTGAGAAATTTAATAGCTGGGTCTCCAACTAAGCGCAGCATGGGCACCGGCTATTAAATTTCTCACCGCCCGGACGATGGGCCGTCATCAGCGGAGGACACATGAGAACTCGTCCGCCGAGCCCACCGTGAGACCCAAGGTCATTCAGCCGGAAAGCACAAAGCAAGACGACACGTCGGCCGCGTTCTCACCACGGTCCGCACTAATAACAGCCAATCGGCACACAGCTCCTCGGCTGACTCCTTCTGGCACTATAAATTAAGGAGCTGGGTACCCTCAGATATCATTTAACCCTGAAGATGAGGAAGATGAACATCCTCGAAACGTCGGTGATCACCAACTTATGACCTGGCTGGAAGCCCGAGAAAATTTCGAATTATCACGTCGCCAGGAAAGCTTCAGTAGTTATATCAGAGTAATGTTTGGACTTTACCTGCGAATTCCTTTTGGAGTGGGGTAGGAGACGTAGGCATCATCTGAGAATGCTGGCTCAGTGATCTGTATGTCGTTTTCACAGTGCACTCCATGTTTGCCAAACGGACAGAGACAATCAAAACCTTCATTCCTGTTGATGCACCTTCCCGTACCACAAGCTCCTGCATAACAAACAAATTTCATTTGTATAATACACTTTCAACTGTATCGACCACATAATATTTAACTCACTGTACGAAAAAAATAAGGCACTGGATAGCACAACTTTTGTGAAGAGCATGTAAGGTTGAAGATTATCCTTCTCTACATTTGAAGCAATAGCTGCAAAAGGGTATCTGTCGGATACAGGGGGGAGAGCCATTAATCCTTCCCATTGAAGGCTTTAAGGAACCAACCTGGACAAATACCCAATGTCCCATCCCTACCTTCCCGTGGTGCAGCTGTTAGTAAGCATAATTTTACGAGCTGAACTAAAGGGAGGGGCTACTCATCCATTAGCACTGGTCAGCTTGATGAGTTAATGACTGAATTTGATATAATTTTCCTCTATCCAATAACTAATTCCCTCTTTACCCTTTCCTATCCAGTCCTCTGACTGAGCTCTTACTTTCTTCGACCCCGTCGGCATTAGAGCATTCGAGGCCTAGGGGTTCATTTCCCTTTCCTTCCTCCTCTTTCTACTTTTCTGTTCCTAGTGCTGACCTGCTATGGCACTAAAATCGTCCTCCAGTGGCTTAAGGAGGGAAAGCTGGTGATCAACAAGATCTCCCAGCTAGGTCCAATGGACCCATCTACCAACAGCAGGTGTGGTCCTCCAGACATTCTGGGGGTTGTGTGTGAATGAAGTAGCCACCAAAACGTTAAAATATGGTGTTCACTTAAATCGGCTACAACTTGCCATTTAAATTTGGAATATAACAGTCCCCTAACTGCCCATTGTGCAACTCAAACCAAGAAATGGATTCGGAACACCTCAAAATCTGTGCTTCAGTGGCTGGTCATCATCTTTGAAAAATATTGGAGTGCAAGAGGTCAAATGACTTTGTCAAATGCCTGGCATTAGAAAACAACAACAACAACAACAACAACATTTGAAGCAATGATCTTCCAAGTTTAAATTAGTTAATAACATTTCACATCTTAATAAATTAGGCCTCCTAGTTAATCCATGGTTCTACGGTTGAATCTCAGCTAACAGTGATACATTTCTAAAGGTAAAAATTATCCGTAGGTTTTCCATCCTTTCCGAGGCCTATTTGCTTTAGAAGCTATTTTTTATATACATCTGTAGCTTGCTATGTCTGGCATTACTTCAATTTCCTGTTGGGGTTATCTCCTCTTTTAGTGCTCTCCTACTTTTCTTTCGATGCGGCAAGTTCTACTTATGTTTTACTCAAGATTGAAGGGTTGTCACTTCCACCTTTATCAGCGAATCCGACTCTACCATTAACTCTGATAAGAGCTCTCTATATTTATGGCCTATGGAGAGATGGTGTCTCAGTACTGAGCTTTCTATTGGTCTATGGGCCTTTATTCAATAAATTCGGAACATACCATTACATCTGATGGGAATCCTCTAGGAGATTTTTTTTAGTAAGTTATTTTACGACTCTTTATCAACAGCTTAGGATATTTAGCGTCTGAATGAGATGAAGGTGATAATGCTGGTGAAATGAGTCCGGGGTCCAGCACCGAAAGTTACCCAGCATTTGCTCATATTGGGTTGAGGGAAAACCCCGGAAAAAAACCTCAACCAGGTAACTTGCTCCGACTGGGAATCGAACCCGGGCCACCTGGTTTCACGGCCAGACGCACTAGCCGTTACTTCACAGGTGTGGACTCTAAGAGATTTAAAATGGTTTGGTCACATCAAAAGAATGAAAGAATCGCAAGATTAATACTGAAGTCCACACATTTGGAGTAACGGTCAGCACGTCTGGCTGTGAAACCAGGTGGCCCGGGTTCGAATCCCGGTCGGGGCAAGTTACCTGGTTGAGGTTTTTTCCGGGGTTTTCCCTTAACCCAATACGAGCAAATACTGGGTAACTTTCGGTGCTGAACCCCGGACTCATTTCACCAGCATTATCACCTTCATATCATTCAGACGCTAAATAACCTAGATGTTGATACAGCATCGTAAAATAACCCAATAAAAAAAAAATTAATACTGAAATTAAAAGTAAACGGAAAGTGATCAAGGGGCAGATCAAGATCAAATAAAAGAAAAAAAGGGAGAAGAAAGTATGATGAAATCTGAAAACTGGGACCTGAAGATTTCGGAAACGAATGTTAGATGATAGTTACGACGAGTAAGATTGTCCACAAAGGAAATAAATATGGTGTTCCATGTCATACATTTGTGGCACTAAAAGAAACCTGTTTCTGAGAGAGGAGAAGGGTGAAATTTCTAATTTCTGTAGTTTTTGAGCTAGATGGTTCATTTTTGGCACACATATTCCCCATACAATATATCTTTGATGGGCGATCATAAGAGTACAAGTCAAAAAACCTTATTTTACAGGAGAGCAAAAAAACTGTTTAACATCGTACATGATTTTGAAGATACTGTTATGTGCATCAGAGAATGTGGCGTTCTACAGCAGGTTTTGACTTGTACTCTTTTTACCAGACATAGATATCGAGCTAATGATGACAAAACTGTATATATCTCAATTTCGCCAAAAATTGACTTGTACTCTTATGATCGCCCATCCAAGATATATACATGCTACAAATTTTCCATGCATGTCATCCAGATATTTTCTCAGTTATGCTCTTTTCCTAAAAAAATTGGTGCATATTTTCAAAATCTCTCCTCGTACAAATAATAAGTATATGATCTAGAAAAAAAATTACAGTATCTTTGATGTGCTTAGAAAAGCACTAAGCAACCATATTTTAGAAATATATCCTTAGAATAATGAAAAAAATTATTATTTTGTCAGAAGTTATTTTTTTAATTTTCTAGTATCTATTGTTATACAAATTATTTTTTAAATTTAAATAGTAATTAACATATAAAAAATCTGATACTCTAATTTATTAACCATACTTTATAGAACATACAGTAAAAATTTAATGTTCCTAGCACCAAAATTGTAAGCGCCTTTACAATTCGAACCTGACGAAATGTGCTGAAAAAAAAAAAAAGTGTAAGAAAACAGCTTGTAAACTTAGCATGGAATTGAAGTTCAAGGGTGCAGTCATTTATATATTGTGTAATTTTTATGCTTTCGACTGCCGCAGAGCATTGAAAATGTAAAAAATTTTATTTTCTCTATAGTCCCCTTAAATAATTGCTTGCCAACATACTGACCTGGGAAGCAAGTTTTGCCAACTTCGTCACAGTTGAGGCCACTCAAGCCAGGAGGACAGATGCAGTAGTAACCCTGGAGCTCGGTTGCTTCCTGGCAGATACCTTGGTTCTGGCAGGGATTCACAGCACACGTCTCACAAGTTGTTACTCCGTGACTCGTCGTGGCATCGCGCACCAGTTCATGATGGACTGATCCAATACGCAGTAGACTGATGCAACCTACGAGGTACATACATTGGCAAAAATGAACAGAATGTTTAATACAAATAAGTTGTGTATGTACTAATGATAACTCAATATGAGCCGATTCTGACCAAATATATGAGTCTCAACCACCCCCATTTTTGACCCAGTCTGGTCTGAATGTTATATGGTTTGATTTCACATATATCAAGCACAAAGCTATGCACTAATTGAAAACTCGGAATGAAAACGACTGCATGTTCGTCGAAGTATTTGTACATTGTTGTGCCTATATTTTATGTTTTCGGCTGAGTTCTCGATTTAATTTTCTCTACTTCGTCCAATTATGGTTAAGCACACACTGAACATGACTTCAATTTAACGGTAGGTCCCTATCACCACAGCATGGGGCATCCTCAGGTTGCGAATAGAGGAGACGGCTTCCAGATATGGAGGGTAGCTGCAAATATATTGAATAAGCAATCGCAGACATCCAGGATGGTCCTCCAGCGTGGTGGTTGGGCTAATACATTACCATCACCGTAAAAAATAGCTTGTTACGAAACACCATAAGCTATGGCGTCGGCCTGGTAGCATAGTCGGTATAGCATTGGCCTTCTGTGTTCGAGGTTGCGGGTTCGATCCCAGCCCAGGTCGAGGCATTTAAGTGTGTTTAAATGCGACACGCTCATGTCAGTAGATTTACTGGCATGTAAAAGAAGTCCTCTGGGACAAAATTCCGGCACACCGGCGACGCTGATATAACCTCTGCAGTTGTGAGCGTCGTTAAATAAACCATCATGTTTTCTTTTTAAGCCTCGGAATGGGACAGATTTTCTGGCACGACCACAGCAAAGGAGTAAGATTATGAGATTTGATACTTGAAATGTAACGAGTCTATATAGAACAGGAGAGTTACACCAGTAGCAAAAGAACTAGCTAAATATATACTTTGTGGGAGTACAGGAGATTAGGTTAAATGGGAATAACAAATAACAAAGGAGATTACTTGTATTATGGGGAAGAAAACAGTAATCACCGATTACGAACAGGATTCTTTATCCATAAATGAATAAAATCAGCAGTAAAAAGGTTGAATTTATCAGTACCGGTAACAGGTTATTGCATTTAGTACTTAAGGGTAGATGGTGCAATATATTTTCCCCCTCCACCCATAACTTATATCCATGAAATTGCAGTCAGTCCTTACCAACAAAGCCTCGATTGAATCCATTGAATTTGTGAATCTCGCTAAAATCGGGTACACCTCCTACATATAGTGGTTCAACCAAGTCAAGTCCCTGGAACCTTCCACGTGCTGTTCCAGTGTATGGTCCCTCGCCATCAACATACATTCTGCCTAAAAACATGAAAAAAACAACCGTGTAAAGCCAATGGTCTAGTCATTTGGACAATGGTAAAATACATTCATTATTAGGAATTCATTCTGTTACTTGCAGAATTTCATTACATAGAATTTTATAATATAAAATTGAAGTACCTATTCTCCTAGTCCTGTTCAACTCTACGGTGTGCCACTCGCCAATACGGATTGGATTTGCCGACCTGATGATTGCTGGTCCAGAACCGACGTCGAACCTGAACTCCACGTAGCTGTTGTTGAGGCCAAGAGACATGAAGTCACCTTCACCTCCCTTCTTCTGTCCATTATACAGAATCAAACCTGGTCAAGTAGAAAAGAAAACAACATTAAAAATCGTCGGGGGGAAAAAAAAAAACAGAGAAGACCTTTCTTAAGTAATTTTGTTCAAAATTATACGTAAATTCTTAAAATGTAATTGTGTATCTTAAAATTTAGAAAATTATACTCCACACATTTTAAAAAGAGTGTGCTTTTAGAAATTAAATGTCGAAGAGATTTTTAATTTAACTTCAAAAATGTCTGAGATATTGCACAAAGTAGAGAACTACCAATACCTTGGGAACAATAATAAGTAGCGATGAAAAAATAGATCAAGAAATACTAAACCGAACTAAGAATGCAGTAAACGCATATTACGGAATAAATAATACAATTGTGGGAAAGAAGGAGATTAACAACAAGACAAAACTACAAGTATTTCAATCAATAATAGCTTCAATATTACAATATGGAACAGAAAGCTTACCTTTACAGGATAAACATCGAACTAGAATAATAGCAGTTGAAATGGAATATTTAAGAAGAATGATGGGAAAGACCAAGAAAGATAGGATTAGGAACGAACAAATAAGAGAAGAGGCAAAACACGACAAACCATTGGTAAATAAAATAGAAGAAAAACAACTAAAATGGTTTAGACATGCAAACAGGATGACTGAAAAAAGGAAGGTTAAGCAAGTAATGGAAATGAGAGTGGAGGGAAGAAGAGGTAGGGGACAGCCAAGGATAAACTGGGAAGATACAGTGGTAAGAATAGGACGAAAGAGAGGCAAGACATTGGCAGAAATGAAGAAAATGAGCAGGGACCGGGAATCCTGGAGAGTCTGGACAGAGCGAGGCGAACCCAACGCCTAACGGCAAAACGGAGCGGAAGAAGAAGAAGAAGAAAATGTCTGAGATATATCCATTTTACTGAATTATTGTATCGTGGTACTTTTTTTTTCCCACAATTTGGGCCTCATTTTTTTTTTTCAAAACTAATCTCGAATTTAAGATGTTGCAGCAATAATATTTCTACATACAAAACATGGAAAATGTGAATCAAGAAAAAAAATTTCAAATTATACCACCCTCTCTTCTTAATTTATAACAGTGACGACGATGATGATGAATTTTTCACTGTGGACTATTTCTCCATGCAACTCACCTCTTTTGAGATTTGGAAATATATTTATTACAACATTATTAGCATAGTATAGATTAACTAGATACGTCTGTCCTCACCATCTGGACTCTCCGGTTTGAAGGACACTTTGATGCCGAACTGCAGGTATGCGTCAGGCAGGGTGCCCAGTGTCATGTAGGAGGTTGGAGCCTGTGCGAAGTACGGCACCACACCTGTTACCACCAGCACGGTTGGAATATCCATCTTCATATTACTGTTTCGGGCAGTGCAGATGTACGTGCCTGCATCCTGGGCTCTTACATCGGGTATAGTCAGCATAGCCTGCAACACAAATAGCAGTTACGACCAAAAATTGCCGTATATACGCAAATACTTCGCGCCATCGAATAATCCGCGCACCCTAATTATAGGAGAGAAAAAAATGGCTGTAATTTGTGTTTTATTGATAATAAATTAATCCTACATAATGATGAACTCCAGAACTAAATAAAATATCAATGTTTTAAGGCTATGGACCATTAAAAAATGTACATTTTGTTTTGAAATCTAAAAAATAAAATAATGTTTCAGTTTTCTAAATATGTGCTTATTTTGGCCCTATGACAATTTGAAGTTCCACAAGACGAATTTAAAGGGACCAGCGCATGTGTGGAGCTGCAGCCCTTTAAACTGTCATTCTGACAAACTTTGTTCTTCATTCTAACTAATTTTACTTTTCACTCAGTTAATGTTTCGCGCTGTTATGCAGGAGAAAAATGTGCGTGATAGATCTGTATAGGAAGGAAGGATATCAACAGTATATATCATATGTTGGTGTTTTCTAATGCCAGGCGTTTGACAATAAAGTCATTTGACCTCTTGCACTCCAATATTTTTCAAAGATATTATCATGGTCAGCCACTGACGCACAGATTTTGAGGTGTTCCGAATCCATTTCTTGGTTTGAGTTGCACAATGGGCAGTTAGGGGACTGATATATTCCAATTCTATGCAGGTGTTTGGCCAAACAATCATGGCCTGTTGCCAACCTAAATGCAGCTACAGACGATTTTCGTGGTAAATCGGGAATTAACTGTGGATTATGATGCAGAGAGTTCCATTTTTTCCCTTGAGAATGTGTTATCAAATTTTGTTTGTTGAAGTCTAAGTATGTAGATTTAATAAATCTCTTCACAGAGTAATATGTAGATTTAGTAACAGGTCTGTAAGTAGCAGTGCTGCCCTTCTTTGCTAAAGCATCCGCATTCTCGTTTCCCAGGATTCCACAATGGGACGGTATCCATTGGAATACAATTCTTTTATTGAGTGAAATTAATTGAGAGAGCATTTTAGTTATTTCTGCTGTTTGAGATGAAGGTGTGTGTTTAGAGACTAGTGATAGAATAGCTGCTTTGGAGTCTGACAATATAACTGCATTCTTAAATTTATTGATGTGGCATAGAAGATTCTTGAGACTGAACTAAATAAAATATCAATTTGTTTTAAGCCTATGGATCAGTGAAAATAACGAAAAAACCATTAAAAATGTAAATTTTGTTTTTAAGTCTAAAAAATAAAATGTTTAAGTTTTCTAAATCTGTGCTTATTGTGGCCCTATGACAATTTAAAGTTCCTCAGGACAAATTTAAAGGGACCAGTGCATGTGTGGAGCTGTAGCCCTTTAAACTGACACTCAGCTGTCATTCTGACAAACTTTGTTCTTCATTCTAAGTAATTTTACTTTTCATTCAGTTCATATTTCGTGCCGTTATACAAGAGAAATTGTGCATGATAGACCTGTATAGGAGGGAAGGATATCGACATTATATATCATATACATGCTGTACTTTGATACTCGTTTTCTCAAGTTTCAACATTTTGTAACATTCAAAATGCTCTAATGAATGCAGTTTTTCTACAATCTCAGTGAAATTTTGCAGAGAAGTCCACAAATGCACGTGAAGTAAACTGACACATGTGTTTTCTTCTGCTGCAGAAGGTATTCAAATCATCATATGTTGAGGATGTGACAGGTTTTAAAAAATTGAAAAAAATATGAAAAGTATATGTCACAGTTTACATACATCTATCAGGAATAAATTAAATATAAATTTAAAGAAAAATTATGTAAACATTGAAAATTGGGACAATTATAATTCAGTATAAAAACAACAAAAATTAATTATAAGTAAACTAATTGGAATATCAAAGTGAAAATTTGTGTATTGTATGTCCACACTGTAAGAAATATGTGGTAAAAGTTTTAGATTAATTGGTGTAAAAATGTAGATCCATAGCCTTAAGAAATGCGTCATAATCTTCACAGCCAATCAGAAAGAGACCATTCAATGTCTCACCTCTCATGCCATCTATGCGAGAGATGTAGAATGTTTTTATTCTAACCGTGGTTTATAAAGGGAAGAGCTCTGTGAGTCATTCGTTGACGATTCAAAAGAATAGTTGGGATCGTGAACAAATCATTAGAATCGATTCGTAATGCATGATTGAATCATTGGAATTGACTCCTGAAAAAGAATCGTGTTGCCCAACTCTACACCACACAGACCGAGGAGCAAGGCTGGACAATTCTATAGTATACCAGGATCCAGTGTTTGAGGCAATACCAACTTTATTTCAAATAATGCGCGCACCTCAGTTTTTCTTTGCTAAATTCCGCAAAAAATATCCGCATGAGTATTCGCGTATATACGATAATTTACTTCTTGATTAATACGTATTAAATATTATTAATATTAAAAATAATAAATATTATTGATAATGAAATTACTTCGTACCGGTAATATAGCTGACAAGTAAGTGGCTCACTTATCAATATGCTCTTTCCTTCATCAGGTCGCACTGTGTCAGTCACATAGGCAACTGTGTACCGATAATTACTTTTAATTAATCTTTTCTTTTGTAACTATGGGTAGAAATAAGTGAATTCCATATCTTTATTTTCTTTCTGTAGTAAAGCTATCTTTATGGTTTCCCATCTCTCTTGCTAAACTTGTCAAGAAGTAAGTTAACATAAATTTGTGCGAGATCGTGCGTATTTGCTTGTTTTCCGCACAGAACCAATACGCGGTAAGTGTGAAATACCACATTCAGTATTCCCAACGTAACACACATAACAATTTCCCTCTTCTTACCGCTTAAGCGCGACATTCATTTTACTGCTTTAGGCTTTTAGCATATTATTTTTAGAGATGTTTAACATAGTAATAATTATAAATTGGAAACTTACCACTGCAATTTCACCTAAATTGCAATGTTAATTATTGTTTCTAAATATTTGCAAAAATTAAGTAAAGTCTACTACTCCACGAAACTTATTGCATTCCTGATACAAGTAACATTAAGGAAGCCGTGAAAAAATCAACAAGATTCCAGATGCCGATGTTATTACTGCTATATGTTATATAAATAATATTGTTAAAATATTAAAATGTAAAATAAATCATTACATAACCTTACCGTTTGTTTTAAGTTCGCATTTATAGACTGGGGGAAAAAAAGACAGACATATATCACGGCCTGCTGGAGTATAGTAAACACAGAAAACATTTTATAGCAACAAGATATTTTGGTTTTCCGAAGTTGCAGTCATTAAACAGAAACCAACATGGAGATTTCATTGCAACTAATTAGAAATTCGTCTTTCACGATGTAATAAACGATCTTCGCACAAAATAATGTACGATACACGAGCGGTATGTTTGTTTTCATGTTCTCGGAAATTAAAAAACTCAACTACGTTTCACTTTTTCAATCTTTTCCTCGACCATGAAAACGTCAACATACCGCTCTTGTAACGCATATTACTATTTCAGATACAAAATGCTACCAAGTTTCACTTGTCTCTGTTTTACTTGTCAATTTATCACTACTACAACTAACTGTTTTAAGAAAATTCTAGACAGCACTACAAGGAGTTAATCAGAAGACAATCTATCTGTATTTCAAATCAGATTTTTATTTAAATTTTTTTACCTGACCAGCATCATGTTTTCATTTATTATAGCGCCATTTTAATAGAATTAATAGATAACATCGCCTGTTGTTTATACAACTAGCAAAGCCTTAGTGTTGCATTGTATTTTACGAATGTTACTAGGAAAACTACCGTATATCTACACTACCATTTCGTATTCTATGATAGTCTAATGCAGCTTTACAACTCTACTTACATCCCGAGTGCTGGAGCCCCTGGGAAGAACTCCGCCCTGCTTCGACCACTCGTAATTCACAGGTGACTCCAAGTCCGTGTGGCAGTCCATCACAACAGTTGATCCATACGGGGCTGTGCGTGTCTGAACTGCAGGTAAGTCGTTATAGCCATTTTCTAACAAACAAAACAAGTGAGTGTAACATTCATTGTATATAAATAAAGCAACTTACATTTAGGATGACTATAATGTTGCTATCAGAGCTCGCTAGAACTCAATTTCAATTAGGCAAACAAGTGACCACTTCTCTACCAGGTTATTATATTTTATAAACCAGAAAATTAATCATTTTCAGTAAAATCGTCTTACATCAGCGTTTACAGATAGTTTCCCTAACTTAAAAGAATAACAAACGTGTCACTGGAACATTCTCAAAAAATGACATACTAAGAAATTTTGTCTCCAAGGTTTAGGGTCAGATTATTTCTGGGAACAGGGGTAAGTAGCCTACACAGCTAACATCTGTGATGTTTTTTTTGTATTTCTTGATACCCAATCTTGTTAACCCAGTGCTGTGCTTTCTGTAATGTTTAACAATCGTATCTATTTTGTTCTGTTCATGCTTCGAAAATCACAGCAGGCACATTGCCCTGTAAAATGTATCTCCGGGAGAAGTAGGAAAGTTTGTTGAGAAATGGCAGTAGTCTATTTTGCCTGGAGCCTTCGATATGTGAGCCATTTATTTGTAAGCTTTGTTCTCTGGTTTTAAAACCCGAACCTCTAGTCCAATGTTAAACATGGGCACCAATGGAGCAGATAACCTAATATGACTGCATTTTTTTATGAGTCAAAATATTTTAAGCAATTTCATTAATGTTTCATGTGAATAATGTAGTAAGTTTCTGGAGATATAGGGTCAGAATTTTATTATGAATTATACTTTTTATTTATAGAAGAGCACAACACTAAAATAATTCCCATATTTTTTTGCCCATTAGAATTCTAATTCTTTATCAGCAAAGCGACATGTTATTGAGAAAGCTACAAACTATTGATATATTGAGAGGATTCATACACCTAATCTGCACCACAAACATGCATTTTTCTTAATTAACAATATCTATAGAACTACTATAAACAAATCAGAAATATTCTGTACATTAATAGAACATTCCATGGACTCCCTTTCGGTAGGTATATAAATTATTATGATTACTTGTGAATAAAAAATTAAATACATTTTCCATATTTTTTTTCTATCATTTTAGAAAAAAAAACACAATTCCTCAAAAATCATAAATCTGATTACATGTATTACCAGTATTATAAATTTCAGTTTTATTTGCAGCAACATTATAACACATATTGTGGATCACTATGAAGTGTAAAGAACCAATAATACATTTAAACTATTTTTTTAATTTATGTACTTATTTTTTTGTCACTGTATGCTAATTATTGTGATTCAAGCTCTACAAACTGCACAGTAGAATGTGAATGCAAAATTTCATGCAAATTAAACCATTGGTTTTTGAGAAATTGTGTTTTTAAAATGCTAGAAAAAATATTCAAATTCTATTTCCCTTTTTCATTTACAATTAATAATAATAATAACAATAATAATAATAATAATAATAATAATAATAAAATGATATTGAAGGATATGCTACTCGAGCTAAATGACATCTGTGAGTAGTATGGGATGAAGATAAATGCAAATAAGACGAAGAGCATGTTCATAGGAAGAAAAATACAGAAGATAAACTTGAGAATTCTAAATGAGGCAGTAGAGCAAGTGGACAGCTTCAAATACTTGGGATGTACTACGAGTTGCTGCCAGGAAGTCAAAAGGAGGATAGCAATGGACAAGAAAGCTTGTAATATAAAAAAGAGCATTTTCTGCGGACTCTGGAAAAAGAACTAAGGAAGAGACTAGTGAAGTGCTTTGTATGGAGTGTGGCATTGTATGGGGCAGAAACATTGACATTACGACGAAGTGAAGAGAAGCGAATTGTGGAAATGGAGAAGAATGGAACGTGTGAAGTGGACGGAGAGAATAAGAAATGAAGTTGTGTTGGAAAGAGTGAGTGGTCGTACTTCAAAGAAAAATGGTGGGGCTAACATGTGTGTACATAAGACAATCTTTTCAGTTCTAAGAGTCCAAACTGTGGAGAAGAATGCTGGCTGCCAAAGTCAGGTATATCTTTACACGGATAATGATCATGGAAAACTAATTCAGTGATGACAACGGGAATACCACTACGGTATCTATTTGCCCCAATATCTTCTTTGTACCATTATACCATATTTGTACATTCCAGCTTTTAACCTTCCAGTTTATAAAATATAATACCTTCTATCCTAACGACATAAAACATTCGAATCTCATTATAATCAGGCTGATGACAAATTGGAATGCACTTACCAAAGATGATACCGGAAAGTGCAAGCAATTATGGAAACGGAGGTTTGATTTTAGTTAGCAGAGTAACATACAGTTTCACCATGAAGGAAATATCACTGGCACAATCACATACATTTTCTAAATAATATATTTTTTTTCTGTTATAACATTAATTATACATAAAATCGTGATCTAAAGGATATCTTATGTATACAGATCTTCCCTGCACAAAAACTTAAGTTACAGAAGAAAGAAATAAACTGACATTATTTTCAGTGTAACATATATTTAAGAAATGTTATCATATTTAAAATTTTAAATGAATAGTTTAGGGAGAATAAAGTTCTTTCTAGGATACTATTTTTCAACTCATAAGGTACAATCCAGTTAAGGGATCATTTCTAGATGAAGAAGAAAAACAACAAGTCTCGGTTAGAGTGAGAATTTGAGACGTGGTCAATTACATATATGTGGGAGTGACATGCTTCAGAAAATATTCATGCAACTCTTTATTATCAACGAGTTCAGCTGCACGCCAAGAAACAAATTTCTTTTTAAACAGCACTGTAGAATCTATACATAATAGAAATATAAATGTCTATAAAATATTAAGAATAAAGAGCTTACAAGTAGTATGGGTGAAGCTCAAAAAATAATGTATGTGCTAAAAAAAACGTGAATTTCATTTTGAATTAACAGAACTTTTGTTCAGCACCAAAATGAAGTACTCATTTATTCTTTTCAACACTCTTAGAAAAGGTTCAGGCAGTTATCTCAGAGCGACCCAGTTTCTAAATCTCGTTCGTGTTTTGTAGTCCAGTTACTAAATCAATTTCTTATTTCATTACATGCAAGATGATTTTTCTGTTATTCTTTCACGTTTTCGAACAGTTAAAAGTTTGAGGACTTCCAGGTCATAACTTCGAGAGATTCCAGAAAATTTCCTACTTCACACACTGTGAAGATATTTTAATAAGTTTTCAATAAATTTGAAGAGTTTCAATGTCACTGTTTTATGTCTTATGACTTTAGTTTTGCAAAAAACCGAAATACTTCTTAACATGATGGTGTACACTGTTTTTGGAACTTCTTTCGTATACTCGTCTTTCAGCTGTTGAATATGTGCAATAGGGTAATGTTTTTCGTTATTTTTTTTTTTCGATATTCTTACAAAAAAACATCATCTTCGTAATACCTCTGGGAAAACGAGGAAGCCGTTCTCACTGTTTTAATATTGTATGTTTTTAAACAAATCAATGTTAAAATACTATGAATATGCTTCGAAGTACACCATGTTGGAAGAAGTATTGGAGATTTTTCCATAAGACAGAAGCTTATCTGATTAGTAAGGTAGAAAGTAGATAGTCTGTAGTGTTACCTTGTATAGTGAGGACATATTCCTCATTGAATGAACCAGTGTTGGTACGAGCAGTACACCTGTACACACCACCATTAGATGGCCTTACGTCCGTAATCCTACAAACAGTAAGCATCATATATCATAATCATCAACTGCAGAAAGCTAGTAGTTCAGCACAGCAACAATGAACAGTTAAAAGTAGACCAGCTCAAGTGGTGTAAACGGCTAATATGTAACACGTAAATCTTCCTTTTCCCAGGGGTATAGTCATGCCAGGGTGCGGCCCTGATACTTTTTTCTGCAACCTGGCAGCGCCCTGCTTCTATTTTTATTATAATAATAATAATAATACTTACTTACTTACAAATGGCTTTTAAGGAACCCGAAGGTTCATTGCCGCCCTCACATAAGCCCGCCATCGGTCCCTATCCTGTGCAAGATTAATCCAGTCTCTATCATCATACCCCACCTCCCTCAAATCCATTTTAATATTATCCTCCCATCTACGTCTCGGCCTCCCTAAAGGTCTTTTTCCCTCCGGTCTCCCAACTAACACTCTATATGCATTTCTGGATTCGCCCATACGTGCTACATGCCCTGCCCATCTCAAACGTCTGGATTTAATGTTCCTAATTATGTCAGGTGAAGAATACAATGCGTGCAGTTCTGTGTTGTGTAACTTTCTCCATTCTCCTGTAACTTCATCCCGCTTAGCCCCAAATATTTTCCTAAGCACCTTATTCTCAAACACCCTTAACCTATGTTCCTCTCTCAGAGTGAATAATAATAATAATAATAATAATAATAATAATAATAATAATAATAATAATAATTTTACTTGCGTTTTACTCAACTTTGTATTTCATAATTGTAGATTAAGACTTAGTAAGTAGTATGTGTAGTAGCAACAGCATTATTATTATTAATAATAATAATAATAATAATAATAATAATAATAATAATAATAATAATAAATAATAATTCATAATGATGCTGAAACTGAACAGGAAGAGAAAAAGGAATTGGTTGGGTCACTGTCTGAGAAGAAACTGCCTATTGAAGGATGTACTGGAAGGAATGGTAAACAGGAGAAGAGTTCGGTGCAGAAGAAGATATCAGATCATAGACGACATTAAGATATACGAATCATATGAGGAGACAAAGAGGAAGGCAGAAAATAGGAAATATTGGAGAAAGCTGGGTTTGCAGTGAAAGACCTGCCTTTGGGCAGAATACTGAATGAATCAATGATATTATTATTATTATTATTATTATTATTATCATCATCATTATTATAATATTCATGATAATAAACTTTTCGCGAAATTCCCTGGTACCGGTACTATTTTATTTACAACTAACTTACATCCCTGCCTTTTCCTCAATACTTACCATGTCGATTCAAAAACTTCACTTCTGGTTTGATTGCTTATTTATAACATCAAATACTTGGCTATAATATAAATATCGCTACCTTATTTGCTTTTAAATTGCTTCATTTATCAGTGTTTGCATGACTTCAATCGTGTGTATCGAACACAGATCCTACTTAGAATAGCGAGAACACAGTACATTTATAGAACAATACAATCACTGTGAAAGACTGGAAAAATCTTACGCAAGTTTTTAAAGACATACCTTAATAAGCTTCCAGACACCTGAACGTTGCTTCCGAGTCTCTCTCCAGCCTTGGTCCACGCGAATGTGACAGGAGTATCTCCTGAAGCCGTGCATCGGATGTCCACAGTGTCACCAACATGGATGGAGTCCTTGCTGGCATCAATTCGGAGAGCAATGTTGGATATACCTAGTAACAACAGTGAACGCCTTATGAACAAATAAATAAATTCATATCATAATGCATAAAAGATACAGTGCTGTTTGTTACTCACGAGATAAATAGTGGTAAGTGAACAGGCAGGGGGAAGTATGTTAATGATATCAATGCTCACATTATGTGACACAGTAGTGATACTATTCATTAATAAATATGCAGACTTCGTCAGTTACTGGTTATTCCTCTTGTGCTTAGGCAGTGAGAAGTTAAGCTATTAATTGCAGTTAGTATTAGATTACGCAATTATTAATAGTTATTTTATTAAAATAATTAATATCCTTTAACATTTCAGTGCTCACATGAGTTACTATTGTAGCCTACTCTTTTTTTTTTTTTTTGTAGCACAATGACGTTTTCCTATTGTATATCTTTCCTACCAGAATTTTGTCAAGGGGGAGGAGTTATTATTAAAACTGTTTAAAATTTACTTCATTGATTCTGGTTCACGTTAACACTTTGTTTAAAAAACTTAAAATGTTTAACGACACATTAAAAGTGAAAAATTTTTTTAAAAGGTTATGTACCTTAAACAGACGGCACTTACACTGTCAGTATTTTAAATTTTGTGTATTATTATTATTATTATTATTATTATTATTATTAGTATGTTAAGGTATATTTATTAATATTATACTATGTTCTAATAGAACATATTCATGAATATCCTTATAAAAATCTTTGAAACGTAATTTTTTTTTTCACAGTCATCCAATTTTTAACAAATTTTAACTTCTGTTTAATTTTGTATAATAAAAACAAAATGCATGTGTCATTATCACAATAATCATATATTATATATTTCGACAACAGTTATTTGATGCTGGGTAACTTTCGGTGCTGGACCCCGGACTCATTTCAACGGCATTATCACCTTCGACGCTAAATAACCTAAGCTGTTTATAAAGCGTCGTAAAATAATCTACTAAAAAAACAGTTATTTGTATATGATAGGTACACGATTATGAATTAAAAAAATATTCAACTCTAAATATGTCATTCTTTTAAGTTCAAGGAGTGAGGGAGTTTCAACCCGGTAACCCCATCTTCCCTTGCATACGCCCCTGTTTCCTACACACTTGTAACACTGCAACAGTGCTGTTATAGTTTATGACTTAACCAGATGTTCAGAGTGAGAGTAATTATTATTCCTTGGGCTACAGTTGTAGTCCACGCGAGTAAACCTGTATCTTTATTTTCGAAGCAACTTCAGTGGGCTACAATAATAGTCCACGAGAACAATAACTGGATTATTATAAGTGCGAGCACTGAAATGTTTAATTTCAATACGTATATTGTTACTAATGTTTTCGGTATGAGTAATAACCTGGCTCCTGGTATGCTTATCTGAATGCTGTATGTGCTAATCAGCAGCCACAATCAAGAAGATCACATTCCTTCCACTCATCTTCTCCTGAGTAACCAACAGTTCCATACGCTAGGAATTTATATCCGACATTACTCAATTTTAATAATTACAACAAATTCCTCAACATTTTAAGATATTATATCTTAATATTTTAATAAAACAATTTATTTATTACTAAGTAGTTTGACGCTTGGTATACAGTGAAATGGAAGTATTAAAATATTACATTTTACCCTTTTAATGCTCAAGACTGATCCTTCTAGTAATACATCTATTCTGTATCAATTTCCCCTCATTTATCACGTACATATCATAAATATCATAAAATTAACCCAGAAGAAATAACCTAAATCTGTAGCTGTCAAAACATTTTACTGCAAGTGTCCATCAATCTACATTACCGGTACAGTATCTATAATAATCGAAAGATATGTTTGTAATTTTTTTAATATAGATTTATAGCACTATAGCGTCGGAAATCTTTTCATAGTGCTATGAAATGAATTTTAAAAAATTATTTACAGGTCTGAGTCTGTAGAAGACATAAATATTTTACAGATGTGATCGTAAATGTGAAGTTTGAAACCAATACTACTACCATACTATGTTACAAGAAAATATACAATTTTTCTGAGAGTTGGTGATGTCACAAATGCACGAAAAGATAGACTATTACCGGTATTTAAAATCTTTAAATGAAGAAATCCATTTATATTATTATAAAGCTGCATAAAGGCAAAAATAAAACCGGAAGATGAAATTTTATGTTTTGATGTTTAAAGGTGGTAGCAAGAGCAATTCTAGAAAAGCTTTTTTACAATTTAAAAGTTGAAAAGCTTCAGAAAAAGTGAATGCAAAAAAGCGAAGTAAGTCTAACATTATATATTCTAGTGCGTAAGGTCTTTCAGATTATTCTTAATCAACCGACTGACAAAGCAGTTCTTAATTAAGAAACAAATTAGGCTAATTCATTGATTCTTTCTAAAATATTTCGGGAATGAATATATATATATTGTTCTGATTTAAAAAGTAAATATGGTACTAGTTCTAACAAGAATATCATAAACTACATTAAGTACAGCATAAATAGTTCACGTAAACTATATACATCAAGCTTATGGTGTAAGCAAATGAAGCAAATGATTTAGAAAGGCATGTAAACAAAGCATGGAATTATTGAATTACAAAGATAGTAAGCATAAAAAGCATACTGCATCAACTCTCTTACTGTCTATTTTACATAGGTAAGTGAAAGTGACTTCTTGTTTTACTCACCTCCTTGTAACAAAATATCATTAAATTTAATTTTTGTTATTGCTTCCAGTGAACATTCTTCTTTAAAATAAGCAAGCAAGTGAAATAAATTATATATCGTTATTCAATTTTTGTTATTGATTATAGCGAACATTGTTCTTGAAAGTAAGCAAGCAAGTGAAATAAATTAGTTCAGTGGATTCTAAGGAATAAAGTCGAGTGAAAAAAAAAAAAAAACACGAACTTTCAGAAATTTTTACAACTTCAAACAAAAAAATAGGCTAGATTCTTTACACTACTTATTTCTAGTAGAATTTTCGGAAAATTTTGTGTCAAAAATATTCAAATCATACAGACCCGAAAGAATAATTTTAGACGAGTGCATCACAATGAAGTACAAGAGACAGTGGCCCAAAAAAAATCTTTAGTCTTGAAAAATACGTATTAACTTAAATAAAACTGTGATAGTATACGCAATTTAAATACATAACCTAATTAATAATATTATGAATAAAATACTTACTGAAAAAGAAAATAAAAAACTAGTAATAATAAGAAAATTTAAATATTACGTCATCACGAAAAATCATCCTTTTTTGTAAGGAATGTAGTAGATACAAAATAAGAAAGACAGGTTAGGATTTTATGGAATAAATTTATACATATTTTATTTAAGGTTCATGACAGTTGATAAAAAAAATGTATTTCTTATTCATAATTTTACTAATAGGCCTATTAGTGAAAACAATTAAATTTATTGTTGCCCTATTGAAATTTTTCACATTGATTTCACGAAGTATAATGAAATACTGTTTTAGATCAGACCGAACATACAAAAGACATATTAACAGTTTCAGAAAACATACATTGTGTACAATTTTTATTAAGTGCTCCTACAATGGAAATAGCCATTACTGAGTTGATGTTTATAACGTTTCGATTTGTCAAGATATATTATTAAAAACAAATGAGATAATCTGTAATATATTTATGACTTCTACCAAGGCGTGCAATATTCTTTAATATCTTCAAATCGAACTTTTATAACTAAAATTATATGACGCTATGTCACGTATTAATGATATGCCCCTGTAGAAGTTCTCATTCTTAAAAATGCTTTTTTTTTCTTTTACAGATCTGATAATAAGTTTTGAGTTATAATCACAACTTTCGAACTGAAGAAAGAAAAACAATAAAACATTCGTCACATGCTTAAACTGCGATCTCCAAATTGAAACATTTTTAACAGGATAAGACCATCAAATATACGTAGTTTCTTCCAAAGGCGAATTACGTTGAAAGTTACTTGTTCTTTTGTTTATATATAATAGAGAACAAAAATTATGAATGAAATGCCAATACTTCTTAGATTGTATTTTCAATCATTTCAATAAAATTCTGAAAAATTATATTTTTTCTATTAAAGCAGCTTTTATTTGGATTAATTTTCTTGCACAGAATTCACAGAACTATGGATTCCAATTATTCAATGACCATACTCGTATTAATATGTTTTCGAATTCTACTTCCAGCATTATTAATTTACCAGTGAATAATGTTACATAACGTACAGGTATTTTGTAATATAGGCCTACTCGTATATATGCTTAGAATTGGATTAAGCATATTCGAGCATGTACTGAGCATGCTCGCTTCATGCCGACACAGGGTTGGCAGGTCTTCTCCAGAAAAAAAAAGGAAGATTTTCACAGAATGATAACTTGTGGGGTTTTCACTGGTAAATTTCTTTTACTCTCTGGCTAATATCACAATTAATTTGTCGGTTTGCTTTTGACACACACTGTATAAATGCAATATAAATGCCAATCAGGTATGTGTTCTCTTATCATAACTGTACAAAGAAAAGTCACAGTCTATTTGTAGAACGAACGCAAAAGCCAAGTTCTGCAACTTCCTCTTCCCTATCTTCACAGAAGCTATTCTTTTAATGAAATGAAAACTCTCCAAATAAAAGCTGCTTCTAGTAATTACTATTGCCTTTCCCTTTATCACTATGCTCATGTATCATCTTACAACTATATGAAGTGTATGAATACAGAGGGATCTGAGAGCAGGACTTGATACTACTCTACAATAAGAATTACCCCTTCCTCTGCGTATGGGTGGGCATTCCGGGTAGCTGCACTCGCAGAGCGTGATAATGGGCGTACACAAGTCAGTGCTGCAGGGTTGGGGGAACACCACCTCTCTCCCAATTCGCCCCACCATCACACCTGTCCTCTCCCCTATACAGCACAGCAGCTATCAACATGCTGGCAAGGGTGCAAACAAATCGGGAACTGGCAAGGCCGGGATTGGGAAGGCGACTAAACCATGCGAGTCAGGTGTATCTACAAAGCATCCATGTGCCACACGTCGCTATGTACATGTCTAGTACCAGTCAATATTTAACCACCATCACTCATTCATTCCTGGAGATAAAGTTTCAGAAAAATGTATCTTATTGACAGTAAATAAATTCATTTTGGGCTAATTTTATAACAGACATAATGATTAATGTGAATTCGCTATTGTGCCTTTATTTTAATTATTTAGGGTGCAATATAGTAATAGTAGTAATCTAATGTCCAAAAGCTTGGATATATTCCATTTTGCTTTCTTGCTTCCCAAGTCTAGTCAGCATTCTTGTAGGTGACATCTTGAGAGCTTGAAGTGATCCTTATTCATAATTGATTAAATGGCGATCTTACTCGTGTTAATTGTGTAAGCATGTGCGGCTTACAGCTGTTTCGGTGCTTCTTCACACCATCCTCAGAGCCTACTAGATCTCGGCGTCATCTCGAACTTTGCTGCCTGTTGTGTGGGTCCGCACATGCTTACACAATTAACACGAGTAAGATCGCCATTTAATCAATTATTTATATTCAAGTGTTAAAAGTAGTGTACGAAAGATTCAACATGGATGATCCTTATTCATTGTAGAATTATCTTCACGAGACAGGATACAATTTGGAGAGTTGAAGATTTCAATTTTATGAAGGTGTGCAGCAAAATAGTCGTGACCCGTTAACAGTCTAGATGTTGCTACAGCATCATGTCTTGGATGTTCAGGAATTAAATATTTATTTTGCAATATGGCTGCTCATGATTTTTCATTACTTTGAATTTTGAAGCACTCCTCTGCATAGAACATCCTTCTACTCATCATCTTTCAGCATATCTATTCCACGCCTCTGGAATTCTCTCCCTGACCACGTCAGAGACTGTCGGACAATATCAAAATTCAAATTTAAATTAAAAATCACATTCTAGTTCGTGGAATTGCTTGTTGAACACATGTCAGGTTGCGCAACTTCACCTTAACCCATGACATATAGTAAATATTGTAACTATGCTGTTGTAAAATTGAAAATTAATATGTAATGTATTTATTATTATTATTATTATTATTATTATTATTATTATCATTATTATTATTGTCAGTTATCAATATCATCATTGCTATCTCTGTTTCCTTTCTTTTTTCTTGTATTAGCTCGATGAGAGCTCTATAGTGTTCTTTCGACTCTGTGGACCCTCTATAGGGCTTTAACTTAATTTGTATTATTTTCACCAGTGTTTGTATTTCTTTTTTGTATTTATATGTGCTATCTGGTAGGATGGAAAAGAAGGCCTTATGGCCTTAATCCTGTCAGATTAAATAAATAAATTATTATTATTATTAAAAGTTCTTTCTGAAAGTTTCTTTTAATTATAATTTTTGTAGAATGATAGGGTAAAGTTTGATTTGGTTTCTGTAAAATTTTGGTGCCCTTCTTTGCTAAAAATCAGCAATATTATTACTGTAGATCCCACAATGAGAGGGTAGCCGTTGAAGATGGATAATTTTATTTTGTTTGAACAATAAACTGATATTTTTTTTTTTTTTTATTTCTAACACTTTACTGGAGATTGGAGAATTATTAGTTACTACTGCTTGTATAGTCGAAGTTGAATCACTTAAAATAACTGGGCAATGAAATGAATTTATTCTGTAGAGAAGATATGTTAGTGCATCTCTATTGTCTGAATTTCAATATCAAAGTGGCTGGAATTTTTTTTCCCCAACTGGGTCATAGAAGCTGATTAATTTTGCGTAAATTCCAGCTCCAGCTCCATCCTCTACGTTCACTCTGGATCTATCTGTACAAATATGTAGCCATTGTGGTTCAGGATATAGACTGTGAATCATTTACAATGTAATTTGTTTTAATTCATTAGAAGTCTTATTGCTACAGTGTGCTGATACCCACTGAAAAACTATCTTTTTGTTAAGCTTTATCATGGCTTCAACTTCTCCACAAAAATTTGTAGCTCCATAAGGGTTTATAAAACGAGAAAAGTGGAATGTCACCAACATCTGCTCTATTTTGGTTGGGCAGTAGGCTACAGACTTATCAGTAAAAATATGAAGCCATTCTTTGTTAGGGAATCTTCTATGAATAGTTTGCAATACTAGCAATTTTAGGACATCTTTTGGAGTGTCATTTTTCTTGGTAGGTATCTTCAACTAAGTCCAGATAATGCTGCATATTTCCATTGCTTGTGTAGGGGTTTTGGATTAGACTTTCTTTACTTGTTGGGGGATTTATCTTTTTCTTAATTTCATGTACTTTAGCGAAATAGCTTCTCTGGGATTTAAAGTTAACTATGAAATTTCTTAATTATCAACTGCTAAATGGAATGTGAATGTATGACAATTCTAATATACAGAGTGTCCGGGAAAGACCTTATGAAAAAGAAATAACTATATCTGTGAAACTATTGCATTTATTGTCGTGATGTTTACACAGTTACAAAGAGAAACACAATAAGTTTTAATGTACCTCTATATGAGCACCATTTGTGGCCCGGGCTATGTCTAGGCGATACTCAATCTCCTGCCACACATGCAAAAGCATCTCCGGTGTGACTAGTACTATTGCTTCGTAGATTCGGCCACGTAACTCTGCAATATCGGTCACAGGAGTGCGATACACTTCGTCTTTCACGAAACCCCACAGAAAGATATCCAGTGAGGTCATGTCCGGCGACCATGGTGGCCTTGACGTAGGTTCACCTCTCCCAATCCAACGGTTAGGGGATGTGTCATCGAGAAAAGCGCGCACATGGTTAGCATAGTGTGGGGGGGGGGGGGCTCCATCCTGTTGAAAAACTGTGTCTGGTGGTAGTTGTGGGAAGCGTAATTTCGCAGAATATGCAGGTATGTGTTACCTGTCATTGTGAGCTCTTGTCCGTTTGGGAACAACGTTGTACACGCTGACTGACTTAAATTCAGCTAGCCATAAAACGTATTCTGCTTCCTCTACTGTGGTAAACATTGTTCGGTTGTTCGCTTGATACACGCACAATTTGCATTCCTAGCTCTCAGAGCAAGACTGACTACATACGCTGTGCAGAATGAGCTTTTCCTCATTTTCTCCTCGTGCAAAGATATGCACACGCGTAACATGCTGTTATGTAACAAAACTTATTGAGTTTCTCTTTCTAATTGTGAAAAAATTGAGGGAATAGCTGTAATAGTTTCAGATATATAATTACTTCTTTTTCGTCAGGTCTTTCCCGGACACCCTGTACGTTGCACACTTCAAATATAACAATATATTTTCCCTCAGGTCTGAGTTATCAGTTAAAATATCCGATATCTTTACATCAGCATGTACGCAACTGTCTTTCTGCGAACACACACAGACTGGTACTGTATCCAGTGACACATGGAGCAGCTTCATATTATTGGCAGGTTAGTGGGGAACCATAGGATCAACTGGACACAAGTCAACATTAGTCATAAATATAAAACAAACCATGCACTAGACTAGAAAACAAAACAAAACGATTACAAAATAAATAAAATCAAACTTAACAATCAAAAGTTAGTACTGTTACATATTAAAGCTATTTGCTCATCTCAACTAATGTCATCCTGTTAAATCAATAGAAATCACTATCAATTAGTAAATACTGCATGTACACTAAAACAATCAATTACTTTGTTAAATTAATTTATAATTTATGCAAATAATAAAGACAATGACAATACGGAAAACATGCATATTAGTATCGTATTAACAGTGAAACCTGCCAGGAGGATCAGAACACAAATTACAATTACAGAAAGAATGAACTGTCGAAATACCTCAACCATTTCACATTAAACAGATACTGTATTTACTCGCTAAACAATGGCACATTATCCATTCAGTCAGCCTCGTGGACAGAAACAATTTAAATTCGTTCTACTATGCCCAGATTCAGAACAGAGTTTAACGAGTGCAGATTTATTAATTGTACAAAACAAATAATACCAGTACTTCATCTACGGTTCACTTAAAAGGATGTCTTTCAATATTTGTGCATATATCAAGGGATGAAGGGATAAAGAAATCCTTCACACTAGCAATAACATCAACATGAAATTAACATAACTGAAAAGAGAAAAAATGAGTAAATGAATCACTCAGAATTGTGGACTCCTCTTTAGGTCCCTTAAATATTGCGGCCTTTAAAGTTCGAATTGTACTTTTATTTTCTCTTTGTTTGTCAAAAGTCTCTACCATTTCAAAGACACACTGTATGCAGACTCAGTCGGCATATGGCTAAGGACCAGAAACAACTGGATGGTAATTTTTACGAAACTTCTGGTTTTATTTTCCTTCCAAAGGAAGCCATACTAATTTGGCAGTGTTGAATTCATTACATGAGCGAGAAATGGCCGGAACATTTTTTCCCCTTATTTAGAGACGTATTTCTTCTACATTCAGCAAATTCATGACAAAAGTAAACTTTTGCCACTCCCTAAGTTGTGAAAATTAATGTGACTGAATGTAGTAAATGTGAAACATCTATTTAAACTTTCTACACTGTAATGTTCAGAAATCAGAAGAAGAAATATATATATACTGAACTTTTTATATTACTGCTCAATTACAGACAACATCAGCAGGCTAGACTTACTGTTGTCTTCAGATGCAGAAGAGAAGAAGGAAAAACAATCCTATTCACTATCAGAGGCTGTAGAAATTCATATGACAAGTGATGTATTTCTAAACAAAAGTGTGCTCTGGCTCTGAGATTTCGGTAGACTAGTGCATACTGGTAGTACAGCTCATGCATTTTGTCAAGACACTCTCCCACTCTTCCTACAGAGCTGCGCACGAGATCGGATGAGTCTACTCACGAATTATAGGGGAATGGATTAGCCTTTGCCTTGAACTCAGTAGACACACGCCCGACCTTCCCTTCTATTCCTACCCCCTCCACAGAAACGTTGTTCCCCTACTGCGCATCACGAGTGTCTTGACAAAATGCATGAGCTGTAGTTGTCTTCATCGTCGTCATCGTCATCATTATCATTATCATTATCATTATCATCATCATCATCGTCATCGTCATCGCCACCATCACCATTTCCGCAGGAATACTTATGGAATGTCAGACAAAAATACATGGGTTCGAATCTAGATATAAAGTTTGGTAGCTGTACTATGAAATTGTTTAAATATGAATACAATATGACTTTCATAATGCAAAATTTGACAATAATACGAAAATAATAAAAGTGCCCTGAAACCACATGGCTTCGAAAATAGTTGTTGTTTTCTAATGCCAGGCATTTGACAATAAAGTCATTTGAACTCTTGCACTCCAATATTTTTCAAAGATATTATCATGACCAGCCACTGAAGCACAGATTTTGAGGTGTTCTGAATCCATTTCTTGGTTTAAGTTGCACAATGGGCAGTTAGGGAACTGATATATTCCAATTCTATACAGGTGTTTGGCCAAACAATCATGGCCTGTTGCCAATCTAAATGCAGCTACAGACGATTTTCGTGGTAAATCGGGAATTAACTGTGGATTTTGATACAGAGAATTCCATTTTTTCCCTTGGGATTGAGTTATCAAATTTTGTTTGTTGAAGTCTAAGTATGTAGATTTAATAAATCTCTTCACAGAGTAATACGTAGATTTAGTAACAGGTCTGTAAGTAGCAGTGTTGCCCATCTTTGCTAAAGCATCCGCATTCTCGTTTCCCAGGATTCCACAATGGGATGGTATCCATTGGAATACAATTCTTTTATTGAGTGATATTAATTGAGAGAGCATTTTAGTTATTTCTGCTGTTTGAGATGAAGGTGTGTGTTTAGAGACTATTGATAGAATAGCTGCTTTGGAGTCTGACAATATAACTGCATTCCTAAATTTATTGATGTGGCATAGAAGGTTCCTGAGACATTCACTTATTGCAATGATTTCACCATCAAAACTTATTGTTCCATATCCAAGAGATCTATAAAGTGAGAAGAGACAGCACGTAACACCTGCACCGGCACCTTGTTCTCTGGAGATCAAGGATCCGTCGGTGTATAAATGAAGCCAATTTTGTGGAGGGTACCTAATATTAATTGTCTCTTAAAGACAATTGTTTCAGTATTTCAGTGTTTACTTCTGATTTCAGTATTTCTTCTGTTAAATTTAGATTATATTCTATATTTAATTATTGGTTTAATTTGTAAGTTTTCTTTTAAATTCGGGATATTGATTTTCTGTTTTAATTCTTGAACAATGGATATGAAACTTTTTTGAGTTTTCAATCTACAGAGAGGACTGTATGAATGCCAATTGTTTCCTGGTAATCTGATAAGTTTTTCATATTGAATCAGTGCTTTTTCTTCTATTGTAATTTTGATGCTGTTAATATTAGTGAGGGATCTCATAGAATCTATTGGACTTGTTTTGATTCCACCAGTAATGAGTCTGAGAGCTTGGTTTTGAACATATTCTATGTCGTTTATGAAAGGTGAAGTAATTAAAATTTCTCCGCAGTATGTCAGCACTGGCTGTATAAACATTTTGTATGTAGTGTTCAAAGTATTCCTAGAGCATCCCCATTTCTTTCCTGCTAGTCTTTTTAGAAGGGAGAATCTTTTACGAGCTTTTTCAGAAATGTATTTCAAATGGTTGCTCCTTCGAAAAATAGTACCCTAGTGGCACCAGGCCTGAAATACACCCTTGCATACGCCTGACAACAGCCAAGATCTAAGAATTGGAGAAGAGAGAATTTAAGCAGAAAGTTCAACGATATAAAGATGTATTATGTAAACTGATGATTGCTTACTTGTCCTCACCTGTTGGAGAAAGTCCCAATATTGAAACGCGATATTTTAATGAAATCCATACCAAATTATAGGGTTTGAAGAGTTAATTCAAACACACCTCCTGTAGGTCATATGAAGTGTAACAGACTGTCAATCTCGTACTGAGAAATGTGCTTCAACATACAGTATGTGGAACGTTAGCCATTTGTGGTAGTCGCAATAAGCAGGATTTCTTTCATTTTCTCTCTTTTTAATATGAAGACGAGGATCTAACAAAACTTCATTATTAAGTGCACAAATATACTTCCTTTTTTAACTTTCCATTGTTACAGAAAGAGGAAATAACGGAAAATAAATTTTAAAGCTTAGTACTTATTATTAGATTTTAATTAGGCCTACTCAATCTAAGCAATCCCTTTTTAGGAGCAATGATAATGCAGCCAACACGAGGGATTGCATAACGTGAACCATGGGAGGTGGATCTACATTATACTGGAATGGTAGTGATGCCAACAGGGTAAAATCTACCCGAAATACTTTCATTGTTTATAATAAATTCTACTTTGACTGATTAAAATGTAAACATAATCTCCGGCATGGAAAACAGCCATTTGGCTAACAATGAGAAATTTGTCTTAAAGAGTTAAATTTACACGTAAAACTTCAAAACAGGAAAATGTTAATGGAGTAAATACAGTAATAATGCGTCACAACAGCATTCTGTAGGGATTATGTAATTTATTCTAGCATGCCTTCAGCAGGTTCCTCTGACTATTCCTGCTCAATCAACTTGGTTGTGAGGGTTACTTACGATCTACTCGGAGATCGATATAGTCAGATGAAACTCCTGCATCGCTATGGGCCTCACATCTGTAGCGTCCTTGATCAGACAGTCTGACATTCGTCAACTGGAGTACATCTCCACGAACAACCGCATTGGGAGGGAGGGGCTGACCGTCACGTGTCCAGGTGATGTATGGAGGGCGCCCAGGTCCAGGAGGAACGACACATCGAAGTTGGACTGAATTGCCTTCGTAAGTTGATTGGTCGCGTTGAACAGCAGATACCAGGGGTGGCCGAGTATTTTCTACATAAGATACAAAAACAGAATGCAAGGCTTACATAATATGAAAATTAAGTAAATAAAATAAATAAAAGAAGTTTATACCAAAAGGAACAAGACCTAAAATTTCTGAATGAAAATACTTTTAAAGCAACATAAACTTACTGAAATAACAAAATCAACTTATGCAGCTTTACAATATTCCCTCTATACTGCTTATAACAAGAAAGTAAAAAAACAAAACGTCGGTTCTTCAAATGTCTTAGCATTTTATAGACTTTTTAGAGAAGACTATTTAGATTTTGTAAGTGTTTCTAACAAATAAACCATTATATTCAAAGCATTATGGTACCGGTAGCATATCATACCTCCAAAACAAATATTTCTTTTCCATGGATGTTTATTACAACATCCAAATCCATCACATCATACTTTCAACACTGACATTAAAGAGTAAAAAATCGTGTAATAAAACCGAGGAACTATAATCAGGAGAGAGAATTTTCAATATTCCATGTGTTGGGCTTGTCCCGCGCCATGGCACCACGGTCTAAGGCATCCTGCCTAGGACTCGCGTTACGGAATGCGCGCTGGTTTGAGTCCTCGTGGGAGGAGAAATTTTCTCACGAAATTTCGGCCAGTGTATGGGACCGGTGCCCACCCAGCATCGTGATGCACTTAAGGAGCTATGATAGGTAGCGAAATCTGGTTGCGAATGCCAGCTATAACGGCTGGGGGGATCATTGTGCTAACCACACGATACCTCCATTCTTGTTGGATGATCGTCCACCTCTGCTTCGGCATGTGGGCGTGAGGCCAGCAGCCGGCTGGTCGGTCTAGGCCCTTCACAGGCTGTAGCGCCACGGATTATTATTATTATTATTATTATTATTATTATTATTATGTGTTGGGCTTTTGTCGGAAAGGAGAGTTATTGCGTAACAACACACATCATGGAGTCCGTAGAATTGTCGCCTGTCTTCTTCGTAACAAGGGATGGGAAGCTCATGAAGAGGTCCACTGTATTTCTGAAGATGACTTTCACAGAAGAGCGGATATAATAGCATTAAACAGGCAACAATAAAAGGCTATTGTCATAGATCTAACTACACACATGGTGAGAGATCTCAACCAAGTAATACGTAAATGTATTTAAATTTAATTTGAATGCAAACTTACTGAAGGTGATGAATTTTCCATGTATAGTAAGATATTTTGAAAATGGATTACGTGGTACATTTTAAAAATTAAATAGATAATATAACAATTCCACTATATTACATTGTAACACTTGTTAATTTAAGTAGATACCGGTAACCTATAAATAGAAATATGCTTTGCAGGTAATCCACGATTTTTTTTTTAGCCTTATATTCCCTACCTATGTGCCAAGTCCTCAATTGGTCAGTAATAGGTTTACTTTTTGGTGCTCGGGGATCTTCACAAAAATTTACATATTCTCCTGAGTCCTGAGAGTACAGTATACTATATTATACTTCATACTTGATTATGATATAAGATGTATGTGCAGGGACCTGAAGTATAGTATAATATACCTGCATTTATGCCCTAACTGTAACCTGCAGAGTTTTTTCAGCATTGTTCCTCATGTCAGTGACTTTTTTTTTAAGTGTAGAATTATAACGAACTTAAAAAAAAAAAAAAAAAAAAAAGCAACAAATGCCTCAGGACTTGGGAGGATATAATTTTTAAAAACAATAATTATCAATTCCATCTTTTGAAATTAAAAAAAATCATCACCCAAATTCTTAAACATTTCCTGCAAATTATACAATATCATTTATACCACTCAGAAGGTCTTAATTAAGGATATGCCATATGCTAATTTTAACTAAAACCTATTATTTATAAATTTAATTTTAAGGTTATCTTTTAAGATTTAATTTTATAATTTATATTAATGGTGCTTAGTTATTACATTTTGTTTTTATAACAATAGTCATCTTTAATTCATTATATTTGCTATTAATTTCCTGATCCTCGTGGTCATCCTTAATTAAAGCCGAACAATTTATTTTCTTTAAATCTCTCTCTCTCTTTTTTTATGAAAAGAAATAAGAAGAGGCACCTCTAATTTCAATATATAAGTGTTTAAACTTGTTTCACTAGCAATTCTTCTTGATGTATGCTACTGAAAATGAAAAATGCTTATTTAGAAACTTTGTTCATGAAATAGTCTCTGTTCGATTCTCATGGAAACACCAGTGATGAGTAACAGAGAAATGCTAGAAAGCGGCTCTGAGTATATTCAACAAAATTTTTGTCTTCTTACCACTGACAACAACCTCAGCTACAGCTTCTGCCTCACCAGCTGAATTCCTTGCATGACACAGGTAGCGGCCGGCATCAGATACGGCAATGCCACGGAACTGCAACATACACAGCATAGTACATTTTCATCACTTGGCCAGGTTATAGCCAACAGATCGAAAGTCAAGTACAGTTTGTTGTTATGGTTATCACGTTTGAACTTCATTCTGATACATGTACTGCTAGTCCAAACGCCATTTAACAATGTTAACAACTGAAATACCAGCATGGGAAGATAATGGCATGCAGTACCATCTTAGGAGTTGCACAGGAGGAAAATCGGGCAATGCTGCCAACTATATTTCGAATAAGCCACGCACCCATATTGCTTACCGGTACTTGTACATTTCGGGAAAAAAGTGCGCGGGGCATTCGAGAAAATACGGTAAATCAGCGTTTCTCAAACTATGGTCCGCGAGCCACCTGTGGTCCTCGAGGTCTACCCTTATGGTCCTTCAAAAAAGACAGAAGAAAAATTAAATTCAAACGAACTGTGTATCACTCTATAGCTGAAATTCTCAGAGTTTGGAAATGACACATGGCAATCGCCTTTCATTTTTTCTCTCAGTGCTGACATTTTATGAAATTTATTACCCTATTCGTCTACTGACTTTCCACTCTACTCTCAACAACAAAAGAGGGATTTAAAGCACTATGAACGTAGCGTTTCTCTGCACATCTGGCGCAGCGCCTGTAACCCACCCAGGGACCACCAAATTCATAACAGAGGACCGAATCTTTTCACGTATTGATGACTTTCTTAATAGTTTTGCCGACACCCAGTCTGCACATTGAAATGGTCACATACTGTATGTCATACACCAATAATACAACTCTGAGGTCACAATTTGAAACTTATTTTCCAAGTAAATATGATGAATTTTCATGGGTTCGTGATCCATTTCATTGCGATATTGAAACTAACAAACTTTCATTGAGTGAAAGAGAACAGTTAATTGAACTCTCGGATGAGACCAGACTTAAAATGAAATTCCAAGCAGAAGGTATGGTTAATTTCTGGCCTCATAATAAGTGAAAAGAGAATATAGTGAACTGTACAATGGTGCTTTAGAGTTTATAATTCAGTCTGCTTCTACGTATCTGTGTGAGAAAGGGTTTTCATCACTAACTCAAATAAACACAAAGTAGCTACCGAAATCGACTTGATATATGTGAAGATCTCCGACTTAAGCTTAGCAGCATACGTCCAAATGTAGAACAACTGTGCAAGAATCGGCAGGCTCATCCATCTCATTAATGTGAGTACCAACATTTATTTTTTTTTTTTTTAGTTAATAAGTTGAAGATTATCTAAACTTTAATAGCCTTGAATTATTAAAGAAACAAAAATGAATTTTCTTCTATTAACATTGGCTTAATTAATTAATACTAATATAAAATAATTTAATTAAATTAATTTTAATTAACTAATTAATTATATTTTAAAATATAAATATATTGGTATTAAAATATGCTACAAAAATGATTAAATTTGCTTTCGAAGGGAACAAGAAAAGGTGGTCCGCGAAACTGTTCTGACTTAAAAAAAGTGTTCCCCACTTCAAAAAAAATTTGAGAAACGCTGCGGTAAATTCATGTAGTAATAACACAGCCCTGCAGCATTTTAAACTGTTTCAGGAGCTTGCTCACAATCTGTGAAAAATTCAAGGGGTGTGAAGCTCCACACATTAAAGCATCCATTGCTAATAATAGTCGGAAAATAATTTAGTTAAATATCTGCAGAAACGTAAAAAGGTTTTCTGTGGCAAAAGCCAAATGAGAAAATGTGATTGCAGATCTCTGAATAAGATTACCTGTAAAAGTCCTTGAGATGCAGTCACAGAGCGAGGCAGATCTCTTCCCATGGCACTCCATTGAATTTCAATAGGCTGATCTCCAGTAGCAGTGCACGTGATGTACGCGTCATCACCAGGCCTGACAACCTGACGAGTTGGGTTCAGTTGTATCCGTGGAGGAGCTATGAAGAAGCCAATGTAGAATGAGTGTAATAATCATTTGACATTGAAAGAAGAGAAACCAGTAATCTGAAATCCTTTGTAAAGAATATTTTGAGTTCTTTGGCTTTATGTTGGGATTTAGTACCTCTGACATTGGGGAAGTGCTTACAGTTGTATCGCAAGAAACATGAAAGGTTGTCTACACTATTAGGTTCGTAATACTTGATAGTCCAAACAAGTTAGAATAATCAATTATGTCAGCTCTAAAAATCCAACCTTCTCTCACAGTTTCTTCAGTGGAAATTTTTTTTATAACTGACAACATAACTTAAGAAGACTGGTCAAGTGACATATGTAGGGAAACAACAAATATTTCAGAAATTGGTTAAGTTGTTTGAATGAGGATAAAACCTGTTAGCAGTTCTGAAACGACAGAAAAATCTAATCTTAACATTTAATTTGAAAAACTCTAAATATTTTTCACATTAGTTGAAAGCGTGAAATCTTGTGAAAACCCTAGAGTTTCTCATAACAAACAATAAACATAAAATAAACGTAATATGTATTATATTTCAAAATTCACGCTATTTTTATATACTGTCTGAAAAACGAGAAAATAAGCAATAATTCATTATGTTTTAGATCTTCTTACTTAAATTTTCCCTAGTTTCTTCTTCTGAAAATTTTCAAATTCACGACAAAATTGCATAAGAATAGTAGATGATATTTAAAAATCAGTTAGGATAAGAAATAAAACATAATTATCATTCAGTGAATCTCTTAACAAAATCTTAACACTACAAATTTTCTAAACAGCTTTCAACTCATGATGGTCTTGAAATGCTGTGGAAGACAAATTCAGTATCCCATGCAAATTTAATAACAATTTGAAAATAAAAATAAATTTTTTAAACTAAAACTACTATATTCATTCCATAATTTTCCAAGACAAAATTTTAAATAATACTGAACATTCTTGCCTACTATCATATTAACTGATTATCCAGTACACAGCCTTCTAATTTGTTATGATACAACAAAAAGATAACTACAGTAAAATTCAAAATATTGCGGAAATTACAAGATGATGGTATATCACGCTCATCACAACGAGATTCAATCAGGACTCAGATGAATCAGTTAACAGATAACAGCGACTTTCACATTCATAACAAAGATCCAGCACAAGAAGATACATTATAAATAGATTTATGTTTGATGTTTGTCTAAATGCAGTGCCAGAATTCTACAGCTGTGCACCAATACGAATGCAAAGAGTAAGCATTTAAAACTAATTTCCAGAACTTGGGGTAAAACATTGCATGATATATATAATACATCTTTTCCATAAATTTCAGAATGTCTCCGGGACTGACCCAGTGGTATGGGAATTATCAGAGAACAAGGGCCACTTGGCTCTTTCTCAGCCAGGGTTGAATCTAAGACAGGAACGGGGAACTATCGTAGTATTGTAAACAGAGCATCAGCATGAGTACCTACATACAACAGCAACTAAGGTAGAGGGAGAGGCTAAGCTCTCTGAGAAAGCTGTTCCTAATCGCTGATCAAAGAACACTGTAACAACTAGATCGTCAAGAATAGCAAACTTGATGGTGAGATTTCGGAAGCAGTGTCTTTAATACATGGCATGTAAAGAAAATAAACATATCTGCACTGAAGATAAAGGGACTATATCATAAATTGAGTGTTTTCCAATGCTCGTTTGGAAATAGTGATGTTTCTGCAGTGTTGCAATGCTACCATAAACACACAACACGGATACAACATAGGACAAACACAAATCAGCAAAATGTCTTACCTCCGACTCTTGAAATTTTGTTTGCTTGTGTGAAAGAGAAGCACAAGAGGAACAGAAAACATAGTTGTGCAAAGTGAAAATATGTATATGAATAAGAACAAAAGAAAATACTTCTCAAGTGGTTTGAAGCTGTGCTATAAAACACATAAAACTGTGCATCAAAGAAAATTAAATACTGGAGCTGCAATGATTAATTTTAATAGTTCGAAAAAAAATTTGGAACAAGCATAAAATATTACATTAGTTGACTCTATCATTGTGAACGCGCTAAATTTTTAGAATTTTCAATTGCAACAAAGAACATATCATAATCATGATTAATTTACCTACTCCATGGAATTATTTTATCGTTACAGTATTGAAACCAATATACCTGTGACATTGGTGCATATATACAAGTTAATAAACATTTCATAACATTCTGGTAATAATTAAGCATACACATAATTATATAGTGCATACATTTTATTTTTCCACGCATGCAGAGGTAGAGCAGAAGCGACAGTGCATAGTGCAGCTGCCCATATGCGAGCATGGAAAGATAAAATGTATTCACTGTATTATGATTCAATTCAATGTGAATTGTGCTGTGAAAATATTTGTCTCTCTAATTAATTTCTTTAGCTAGTTTTCAAATTTATGTAGTATTTCTTTATGTTGAAAATTATTATTTCTTTGATTTCACAATAATCCATACAAATGGTGTAGAAAACAACAGGAAACTACTGCATTGTACTATTTTCCCAGGAGACAGCTCCATGGAATCCTATCATGAATGTTTAACAGTACAAAAACCATAAAAAGTTGGTGCCGACATCTAGGTCATAAAAAGAATAAAATTAATCAAATTACAGCCCAGTAAATGTTTACAATTACTTCTCAAAAGAGAGGTGCGACCACAACAGTACATTACAAAATTACGACGTAGTTTATGCCCCTTTACCTCTTTGATTTAAGGTACACAAGTCGCCGTCTGTGAGCAAGAAAATAAAATAATTACTGATTTTTGAAAACATATGAAGTATTTACAAACCTACAATAAATATTTAGTATTGTTACAGACTTATGAAGAAATCAGTGGTACCGGAATTTAAAATTAAACTATATTTATCTTAATGAATTATACTGAACAAGTTACTGGACTCAGGTAAATGGATAACAAAAGTAAAATACTTTCCTATACCGTATTTATCCACTACATATCACTTAAATGAAAGTGAACAGAGCCATCATTCCGTGATTAATCCAATGAGTACCAGCATAAATAGTTATCAGTTAAAATAATGTGCAGTGCTACACTACAATAAATAATAATACAGTAGAATTCCTCGTATCCGGCAACTGTGGGACAAAGTCAGTGCCGGATAATTGGAAAATACGTTTATAGGTTATGTAAAGACACATCGTACTGCACAAACATTTTTTTCCATGTTGAAATTGAGTAATTTTCATACAGATATTTAAAAATAAAGTTTTAGAATACGTACAATGTTTATTTTTTAGTACTGAATACGGTAATGTACATTAATCAGTTCATAATTATTGTAATACAGCAATACATAATGGTGTAAAAAATACAAAAGTTTTCGTAACTTTATGACAATTTTAAATGGCGGTCATGTAACGTGAAGAGCAGTGTAGCCAACATCGCAAATATGAAGACGATGAAGTAATGCTCGATGATTTGTGCGTAAGAATATTTCGCTTGCGTTTCGCAGAATCCATTGTGCAACAGCAGCGCTTAGCGGTAATAGCCATGATAAGTATCTATCACTTGAATGAAATTTTTACGCGCTGTAGGAACAGAGAATTTCACACTTTCTTATTTAGACTCATCCAACACCCCTTCGAAACGGGAGAGTTCAAGTGTTAAATTTAAAGATTCGTCTCTGCGCATTGTTTGCAAGATCCAAGTGACAGCTTACTGATGCTACCCGATATACTCCAGGGACATAACGGGTTTTTTTGTCTTTGTTTTCACGTGTGAACAATGTAAAAAGTAAACACGATATGCGGCATGTGCGATCCATAAAAATCACTCATATCTTCATTCGACTCTTCACTTTCGTATGAATGACTATTCTTCTTCTTTTTTTTTTCTTTTGGCTTAGCCAAAAGTGCCGTTGTTTTGGTATTGCCGGTTATTTGGGTGCCAGATACGAGGGATTTTTACTGTAATCAGGTTTCATTGTGGCAATGACATTCTTTCTGCTCGCTAAATGATGGCATAACTCTCAAGGCTAAATTTTTATTAAATAATAACAATAGTTCTCATCATTTCACAGCAGTTGCTGGAAAAGTTCTCTGTACGCATCTAAGTATAAATGGCACCTTAAAAGTTTGAATTAACACAAAGGAATTATTGAAGATTTATGAATTGTATTTCTTTCATTCTGTTATTAATTCTCTCTGAAGTACAAAGATACAATTTTTTTTTTTAACTAATAGCGGTATTTGACTGTTCGTTATTCACACCTACATGAAGCCAGTTGTTAGACCAATTTACCGACAGAGTCGTTGCCCAGGGTGCATCATGGAGGTTGGCCTATGCTATACCTGCAATGAGATGATGGAGATTTGTTGGAATGCCACAGGGGAACCGGAGCTCCTGGAGAAAGCCTCTGTGTCACTTGAACCACGGACTTGTCCAACACGAGTTACAAATCGAGAGTACGCCGAGGATCGAACCCGGGCCCACAGGATTATAAGTCTAGCGCTCTAGCCACTAGACCACCGTGGCAGCTAAATAAAAATTATTAGAATGAAATCAAGAGAGTGATCTTCAATTTCATCCTAGCTTATTTTAACACCTGACGTCACCATGTCTTGAATAGAACTATATTTTTTGTTTTTATTTATAATCCTGTATCTTGCATTCCTGTTGAAAATGGCGATATCTGGGAATTTTTTGTGAGGTATCATTCGTATTTTCATAGCAGTAGTATCTTAATTAACGATGTTTACACAAAAAAGAAATTCAACATGGGAGAGGAAAGGATGACAAGCTTTGCCTAGAGCCCTCTAACAGTAATTCCGACTATCTATGGCGATTCCTCAACCTCATTTCACCCCCGTTTGGTCTGATTACTTGGTTGAGTTTTTTTCCGAGGTTTTCCCCAACCATAAGGCAAATGCCAGATAATCTATTGGCGAATCCTCGGCCTCACCTCATCTCACTACATCTCGCCAAAAAATTGTAAAAAAATTGTAAAAATTGTAATTGTAATCTTGTAAAATTCTGACTTGTTTCACATCTTAAAGCTTCCTTGCTAATGTAAGATCTATGGAATACAATAAATGAAATTAAAAAAAATATAAATAAGTTTAGTCCAGTACTCGGGTGCCAAAACATATTCAGGCCAGTTTTGTCGATCCTATAATTTTAAACTACACGACATACTCCAATGAAGTAAATGCCGATCAACAGACGAAGAATCAATGTATCCAACGTGACCTTGAGTTGAAGAGGATGACGTCGTCTAGCAATACGCGGGAGGGGAGAAGTTGCACGAATTGGCAGGTCACTCAAGAGCAGTGTTAACTCGAGAATGTCAAATGATAGAATGTTCGCAGTGGTGTCAAACGATTCGTAACGAACCAGGCTACAATCTCAATTGAGCAACAATCAGCAGTCGAAAAGTTCAATTGGAAAAATTCGCAAGTGAGAAAATTCACAATGTCTAGGATATGCAGCGCAAATGGGAGTGATCATATGTATGAGCAAAAAGTAGCAATGAAAAAATTCCACATTACAATTCTTCGAAACAATCCACCATTGCTTTCTCTCGTATTTAGCTTGATACTCATAGGATTAATTCGGAATTTAATCAGAGCTTCCTCTGCAGGTCAGGCACATGTTACTAAAATTGTTAATTAAAACTGACACAAATTGCTTTCTCGTCTACATACTGATGGTGAACGTCATACTCACCAATAACAACCAGACGCGCTGTGGCAGTGAACAGGATGTTGCCAGAAGGTCCAATTCCAAGACAGGAGTATTCGCCTTCATCTGATTGCTGCACGTTGTTGATATACAGAACGCCTTCGTGGATCTGGTGGTTCTGTGGCATCAGCAGATTTCCAGAGCGAACCCAGTTCAAGAAGATACGATCTCGATTACCTAAAATAAACAGAACACAATAATAGCTACCGTACTTGATGTAAATGTGATTTCTGCTAGCCAAAGCTCAAATGTCACGTGTCACATGCGTTCTAAAACATCTTCCTGTACCATTTTCAGTAGTCTATAGCTCTTCTCTATTCTCCCATGTTCCTCCTTCCAATCCCCTTTTCCTCACTGTTCTAATTATTTCTTGCGGCCATGTCAATTTCGGTCTTCTCCCCCCCCCCCCCCCCCAATTGGAATTCATTCATACGGTTTCTTCGGCAATCCATATGATCAAACATCGTAATTGTTTTGTTTTGATAGATTCTACAAGCTATCCTTGCGTTTTCATTTTTTCTTTTATAACATTATTTATAATTATATAATTTAAATAGTAATTTTAGTCAATATATACTGCAGGGCTGTGTCTTCTGCAACTGGTACTGATGAATTTAATTTACTTCTTTTGTGGTTTATGGATGGACAATATAGAAGAATGTGTTCCAGATCTTCATCATGATTATTACACCACAGACAAGTAGGATTATCAGAAATGTGAAATCGGTGTAGGTACAATTGAGTGACAATGTGACCTGTTCTGGCTCTTGTTAAAAATGTTTGAACATGTCTGGGAAAGTTTTTGTACATTTCCAGGTCATTTGGTTTCTTTTGTACAGACTGTAAAATTTTTCCTTTGTCAGAAGAGAGCCAATTGTTGATCCATAGGTTTGTAAAATGAGACTTTACTGAAGCAAAAGCACTGGCTAGAGATATCACTTGAAGAGGTGTTGGTTGCAAATATGTTGCCTGTTTTGCAATACTATCGACTTTCTCGTTTCCAGGTATACCACAATGACTAGGTATCCAATGAAATGTTATTTTCCTTTGGAGTTCTTTTAGTTTACGTAGTTGTTTCTGAATTGGAATAATTCTATTCATCTATAATGAACACCGATCAAAATACCCCTCATTTCTCGTGAAAAACAACAACTGAATATACTACAGTGGACTATAGTGGACTTTATGTTGTCGGCAAACAGCAGGATACATTAAGAAGATTGAATGATTGAAATAGTAATTTTGAATTTAAATTAGAATTAATAAATAAAATAATAATTTTAAAATACAAAAATTAAATAATAATTTTAAAATACAATCTCAATAAGATGGTTACTAGGAAGAGCTAATAAAAGCTTAATGATATTGTAACAGGCCACTAGAGTTTGTGTCAAGCGAAGGTAGAAAATCAAATCTAATCAATGATACTAGAGCTTCAACTAGCTTTACTTAACTTCTGAAGATTACTCGATTCCCTTCAGCCAGATATGATTGCATCAAATTCAGTGTTAATGGTAAGTAAGGTAGCAATTCGATAACAATAACTGTGTATAATAAATTTGACGGAAAAGCCATACAAATCCTTGATCAAGATATGAGGGAAGACATTCTATTATCAGACTTGATGAAGATCATCTCACCTCTAACAGTGCACCTCATCTCCGCACGCCCTCCAACTGGGACTCTGAATTCATCATCTGTGAGCACGACACTGCTGTCATTCCTTCCTGGAGTATATGGAGGTTCATAGGGACGTCCTGGTCGACTTGGTGGTCTCTCGGGGTAAACTAAAATACAAAATACATAGTTATATAAATCTGACATTCAATAACGAACATCAGTATCAGAGTAAATTTACCACTCAGGCCAAAATATGCTGTTTAAATTACACTAGAATTCCCACTATTGTTATTGACGTCATTGTATAGCAAGATTATTTAGCCATGACCCTTCAATGACATGCAATACAAGCATGTCATGATTGTACTATACCGGTATGTACAGTGTGGGCACACAAACAGGATTGCCTTTTTACTCCGAATACCTAGCTTCACATTTCCGTGGGTCCATGTAGAATTTGTAATGGACGATTGGGGAAGTTTTCTCAGCATACTCTAATTTTTTCTTGGGGTCATTTCTCCAAATCTTTACCATTGTCATCATGATCATTTTTATCATAACCATCCTTGTCATACTCATCAGAATGTAACTGTCATCGTAATCATCGACCATAATTTTCATCATCGTTGTAAACATAATCATTGTTTCCCTCACTATTCACTGTCATCAACACCATCACATAATTTAGCCATTCAGAGCAAAAGTGGATTTAAGTCAAAATTGGATAATGAGGTTTAAAGTAAAAATTCTGCAAAATACAGCGCAAAGTAGCAATTAATATGGCCTTCTTGCTATCCACTGACTAATAATAGTTTAAATAATTTGAATATTAATTGCTACTTTACGCTGTATGTTACAGAATGTTTACTTTAACACTCATTACCCATTTTTGACTTACACTACTTCTGCTCTGAATGGCTCAATTATCGTCGTCTAAATCATCACCAGCTTCATTTGTCTAGAAAAAAAAACTATGGCAAATATTATTACAATGCCATATATATTAAATAAATTCCATAGTCTATAAATTTAACTTCAAAAGTAATTCTTTACAATGGCTCATTTTATTTACATCATAACATTAGTGATCACTACAGCAATTTTTTTAAATCTAATGATGGGCACTTGACTTGCGTCATTTACCCAAATGTTCTTATCAATGGGAAATGCACCAAAGCTGTAGTTCTCTTAACCGCCTGTAGACATTACCTTCTGTACACATGGGAGGAAAACTACTTAACACCATAATTATGATGATGATGATGAATGGAGATATGCTGAAATGTCGTTAAGGGAAACGAGAGTGCCCTGTGAAGACCTACCACCAAGTACAATCTTTACCCACCACAAATTCCAGTTTGACCCATCGGGACTCGAATCCAGGTTATCAGCGTGGAAAGCTAGTGCTCTAGCCTTTCGGCTAACAGTGTGCCCACTATAGCAATGTTGGTCTAACCAAAAGCAGTTTGTTACTTAAACAAGAACTCGACTCGAAATTCGAGCATTTTTAATATTGCACACCACTGTTGTCTTATGAAACTAACTCCATTGCATTCCAATGTTCTACAGACTGAATATTCAGACAAGGTACCGGTACTGTACAAGAAGAAGACAGGATATGAACTACTCCCACCCACCTCCAGTGCCGGTCACCTCATTCTCCTCCACTGTGAGGTGCAGCCTCTCTTCAACAGTGCCAGCTGCGTTGCGAGCCAAGCAGCTGTAGGATCCCTCGTCATTCTTCGTCACGCGAGTGATCTCGTACACAGCTGTCTGTGGCATCGCGCTTGTAACAGGCTCAGTGTTGCTGCAAGCAATGCAGTTTTCGTTGTTAGCCTAGCTTAAGCATCAAAATACATACATGGAAGAGCCTATGAAAATCAACATCCTTTACTATCATATACGACGTAGATGATAGTTTTAATTCTAGGTCAATCAGCTTAGCAAACGGCTTTTCAACAAAGGGATCCAGAATTGAGAGAAAGCAGGACAGCACAGCCGAGAAGGGACGAAAACAGAGTAGAGGAGAGAGAAAGGAATAGACAGGTTAGATTGTAACTCATGTAGGAGAAGAATAGAACGAGAGAGGATGGAAAAGGGGCGAGGAGGAAGAGGAGGAGGAGAGGAAAGAAAAGAGAACTGAAAAGAGAAAAAGAAGAGAGAACAGAAGAGAGACGAAACGAGAGAAGGGGACTGGAGAGGGGAGGGAAGGAAATGAGGAGAGGAGGGAAGGGAGAGGAGATAAGACGAGAGAAGAGCGGAGGAGAGGAGATGGAGGGAAGGGGAGGGGATGAGAGGAGAGAGAAGGGAAGAGAAGAGAGGAGAAGAGAAGAGGAGAGAGGAGGGAAGAGAGAGGAGATGAGAGGAGAGAAGGGCGGAGAAGAGGAGAGGAGATGAGATGAGAGAAGGGAAGAGGAGAGGGGAGGGAAGGAAATGAGGAGAGGAGGGAAGGGAGAGGAGATGAGACGAGAGAAGAGCGGAGGAGAGGAGATGGAGGGAAGGGGAGGAGAGGAGAGAAGAGGCGAGGGAAGGAAATGGGGAGAGGAAGGAAGGGAGACGAGACGAGACGAGACGAGAGGAGAGGAGAGGAGAGGAGAGGAGAGGAGAGGAGAGGAGAGGAGAGGAGAGGAGAGGAGAGGAGAGGAGAGGGGATTGGGAGGGAAGGAAATGATGAGAGGAGGGAAGGGAGAGGAGATGAGACGAGAGAAGAGCGGAGGAGAGGAGAGGATAGGAGCGGAGATGTAGGGGATGGGAGGAGAGGAGAGCAGTTATCAAATAGTTACAAAGGGAACATGATATGAGAGAAAAGATTAGAGTAAAACAAAGGAGATGTTAGGAGAGAAGAGGGAGTGCAGGAGAGAAGAAAGGATGGAGTTGAGACAACAGAAGAAGAAAAAAGAAGGAAAGATAGAAGAGAGAAAATAGAGAGGCAGAGAAAGCGAAAGATAAAGGGAAACAGAAGAGAAGAGGACAGGAAAGATGAGACGTGGAAAGAGTAGGTGGTATTTGATTTCATTTATTATATTCCATAGATTTTACATTAGCAATGAAGCTTTAAGATGTGAAACAAGTCAAATTTTTACAAGATTACAATTACAATTTTTACAACTTTTCTACAATTTCAATTTCAATTTTTTTTACAATTTTTTGGCGAGATGTAGTAAGATGAGGTGAGGCCGAGGATTCGCCATGGTTGGAGAAAGCCTCGGGAAAACCCAACAAGGTAATCAGACCAAAGATAAAGGGATCTTAAACAAGGGACCCAAGATTTTAGAAAAATGGTAGAGCAGAACAGAGAAGAAAGGAGAGAGAGAGAGAGAGAAGCGAAGAGAATAGGGGAGATGAATGAGTGTGAGGGTGAGGAGATGAGAGAAGAGTGGAAATGAGGAAGGAAGAGGAGAGAACATAAGAAGGTTAAGGCATAAAAACAGCAGGAGAATAAAAAGAAAAGAAAATGGAAGTCAAAGAAAAGAAAAAGAACTGAAGAACTGTTGCGATTTTCACGTACAAAACAATCAGTTTCACCAGCATTCAAAGCTGACTTACTAGAAAGTGTAACTGGATCTGCTGTGCTTCGACCACTCTACTGTAGGCTGAGGCTCTCCCGAGGCTCGACATTCCAGTCTCACTCTTTCTCCTACAACGACGTGGACGTCGGTGGATGGGCTGATGGTGATGACAGGCATGGAGTGCACAATGAGTGTCGCCATGGCGTTGATAGTCCCCGCTTCGTTCTCTGCGTGGCAGACATACTGTCCAGCTTCTGTTTGGGTCACTTGGTTAAATCTAAAGTAAACAAATCAAAACATTTATATGAAATATTCTGTAAGTACTGATCTTGATTATCAATATGGCCAGATGTGTAGCCATGAAGGGGCTCTCTCCACTATATTGGACAAAAGCATACATTGCATAAAATGGCAATTCAATAGTTTCAAATAAAAATACTTTGTACTGTATTCAGTTTCGTAATTTAGAGTAAGTCAGTAAATGGCAAATGCAGTACACAAAACAAAACATTTACCTACAATACCATTCGACTTGTTTCAATTCAGAATAGAGTATATCATTAAAAGATGTGTAGCTGGTCTGGGAGCCAAGCCAAACACCCCTTAATATGCTACTCGGATTCGACTTTCCCTAAACTTCAAAGTACTGCCGAAAATGTAAGCACCACAACCAGCATAGCATCAGTTGTCACTTATTATTGTGGCTACCGAATGGCTTACCACTCAGTAAACAAAATTAGAAGTAGTGTGGCAAGCGATATTTGTGCATTTTTATGCAAAAAGAAAGTGACAGACGAAGTACGATTGTCAAAGCATTAAGTCATTTCTACTACACATACAACAAGTGAAGTAAGTTTCGAAATTATGTCCCTTATCATCTTCATCAATGGCACGACAGCCCTTCATTTCTTCAGAAGTTTTCGCCATTCCTCCCTATCCAATGCCAAACTTCTCCAATTTCTAACACCCAAAGTCTTGATGTCATCCATCACAGTCTTCCCATCTCAATCTCGGTCTCCCAACCTTCCTTCTTTCCATCGGAATAAATTTAAAAACTCTCTTCGCAACCCTATCATCTTGCATTCTCACAACATGCCCGGCCAAATCCAACCTTCTTATTTTTATGAATTTAACAATGACCGGTTCATATAATCTGTACAGTTCGAAATTATATCTTCTTCTCCATGTTCCGTTTTCTCTAACTGGTCCAAAGATTTGCCTAAGATATGTCCCTTATAATTTATTATATTACTAATTATCCTTTATAATGTGCGTTGCTGCAGATTTCAATTCCACTTTAAATCCACACATCCCAACGATATCGGTCATTGTGTTGGCAGAGTTTTAGAACAAAGTGAAATATTTTGTTTTTTAAGGCAACATGGCCGAATCAGCCTTCGTTTTCCCCACTACTCAACAATGCAAATAACAGTGGAAACAATGAAGTAACAGCATCTAAATGACATAACACTTGCTAATATTAATAAAGGCATTAAATTTGTTGATGCCAGTGGGGTTTAAGACGTCGGAAACCAAACAATAATTCTCGCTATACAAGAATAACTTCACATAAATTTGTAGTGAACAGAGAGCACATACAACTCAACTCTGACTCTGCAATACCTGAGCACTCCGTTTGGAAGCTCCTCGATGGATGGTGACAAGGGACGTCCATCAGGCCGGGACCATCTGAGGCGGGGTGGTGGAATGCCTCCAGTTACGCGACATTGCAGAAGGGCGCTGCCTCCAGTGATGATAGTTTGTGAGGCCTCGGGGTAGAGCTCCACTGCAGGAGGCTCCCGACCTGTGTTCACATGCATTATTTAGCATTCTTCCTTCTCTTGCTTGTGATATGTACTAGTGTGTACCACTGAATGCAGATGCTAAAGTTACAGAATAAATCCAGAGTTGTGCCCAGTAAAATCAACCACCAAAACAGCACCACAATTTAGTTCCAATAACATAACTAGTATCTCAACATAAATAATATAAAAAAATATGCTCAGTGTTGTAAAATCATTAATAAGTGGGTTTCTAATAAGTGATACGAAAGCTGGACTGTATGAGTCTCATTTTGGTGTGTACAGACGAAACAAGATTCGAAACTACTCTTAAGTGTAGCAAATCAGATAAATAAAACAGAAATTAGTACCGAGAACAGGTGACAAAATAGGAATAGATTGCATAAGAAATCTTTAACGCTTTAACATTACACAAATTCAAAACTTGTTAGGTAAATAAGGGTAAAAAATTTACCAATAGAAGGCCATTAACAAAAACTATACAAAAGTAAATTACGTCACTGCTATACAGCGTGTCCCAGAAACGCCATCCATTTCTTCAAATTATACTGCAGTATAGTTGCATGGATCACTTGTCATGTTGGACGCATTTTAAAATAGTATCAGAGGTGATGAAAGTTATATTCAATTAAGATTTATTTTCTTGTAAGTATTAAAAGTCGTTCAACTAGCATGTTTACCCATTCCTGCTGGCATGATATGAATTGCCTATTCAAAATAATGTGGACGATTCTGAAACATTGTGTATACATAATACTTGCAAAACATAAAAGATCAGTACTGGTATAGATACTGATGCAGATCCTTGCACATTTATTATGTGCAACGAAAGAAGCAATTACAATTTATTCAGAACATACTATAATGGTATGATTATCTATAGTCCCGTCGCTCTTATTTCCAGCAGCCAATCACGTTGCAGGTCGGGTACATTTAAACGTGTGCGTCTTGTCATTTGCTATTGATGATGTAATGAATTTCCTAAGGCTCGATAAATACTTAATATAATCGCCCGCCATTTTGGCTCTTTCGTTGGCGTTCGCACAAATCACACGAGGACGTTATTTGCCGCTCAATTATTTGTTCAATTACAGTGCGTTTGATTTATTATCATAGGAGCTACAACATGATAATGTTTAACGATGAAGCAAATAGATTCCTCATCTGGTAGCTCGGCAACGAAAGAACTAAAATGGCGAACGATACTACCTACCTAGACTTTATAGAGCCTTCACTTTCTAAGACGTAAGCAAAGGGGAGGAGTCACACCGGAAATAACAGCGACACGACTATAGCTTGTCATTTACATCGTACAAAAATACTAAACTCTAGCAACCACAGAATTTGCAGAGGTTATAATTCCGAGAATTTATTAGAAATATACCAGCTTAAGTAAGAAAAACTCAGAGCAAAGGAAGAGTACTTACAAATGGCTTTTAAGGAACCCGCAGGTTCATTGCCACCCTCACATAAGCCCGCCATGGGCCCCTATCCTGAGCAAGATTAATCCAGTCTCTATCATCATATCCCACCTCCCTTAAATCCATTTTAATATTATCCTTCCATCTACGTCACGATCTTCCCAAAGGTCTTTTTCCCTTCAGCCTCCCAACTAACACTCTGTATGCATTTCTGGATTCGCCCAGATCTAATTCAGTATATTATTGCAAAATTTATTGCTATTCCTAATGAAAAAGTAGAAAAAGAGGACTGTATTCATGGCGATAACTCTTCTTTATCAGTTTTGATAAGAAAAACACATAATTTTTTTAGTAATATACCAGTACTGAATTAGATGATGACATCACCTTCAAGAGAATTGGGATTTTGATCCCCCCCCCCCCTGCACTCTTCAAATCTTTTCCAATTAAAAAGGGATAAATTGTGTGTCACTAAACACTTACGTTCGACTTCTACTACAGCTGATGCGACAGCAGTTCCTCCAGAATTTTCTGCTGTGCAGATGTACACACCTCTGTCTCGTACCATTGCATTGATGATTCTTAGCACCTGGCCTGCAGCCTGTAATGCATACAATTAAAATATAAGGCTGAAAGATAGTTAACTTCAGTAACACATCTTCAAATTTTACACCCTTTAACCGTATTACTGTTGCTTCTCTTAGGGAGTGTTGTTAAAGGATAGGGCAGTTCATAGAGAATGTTACGACAATAGTGCAATACTTGTACTACTACTAAGTGGAAATAATGTTCCCACTTACTAGTAGTACAAGTATTGCACGTGTTGTCGTAACATTATCTATTAAACACCTCTTTTCCTCACTCTGCACTCGTCTTCTCCTGAGTCACCGACTATATGTCTCTCATGTCATATGCATTTATAACATTTATTTCTTTCTTTTTTACCAAGTGAAAATATTTGGTAGTTACTTTTGCTTAAATTGAGTGTCATCAAATTTGATGTATTCCATTCATGTAGTTGATTTAGGGCTTTAAGAGCAGAATTTTGAATTTTGTCTCTATGTCTGAGATCCGGAAGTCCACAAACTATATCAATAACTAAAATGCTCTCTCAATTAATATCACTCAATAAAAGAATTGTATTCCAATGACTACCATCCCATTGTGGAATCCTGGGAAACGAGAATGATGATGCTTTAGCAAAGAAGGGCAGCAATGATACTTACAGACCTGTTACTAAATCTACCTATTACTCTGCGAAAAGATTTATTAAATCTACATACTTAGACTTCAACAAGCAAAATTTGATAACACAATCTCAAGAGGAAAAAAATGGAACTCTCTGCATCATAATCCACAGTTGATTCCAGATTTACCACGAAAATCGTCTATGGCTGCATTTAGATTGGCAACAGGCCATGACTGTTTGGCCAAGCATCTGCATAGAATTGGAATATATCAGTCCCCTAACTGTCCATTGTACAACTCAAATCAAGAAATGGATTCGGAACACCTCAAAATCTGTGTTTCAGTAGCTGAACATGACAATATCTTTGAAAAATATTGGAGTGCAAGAGGTCAAATGACTTTATTGTCAAACGCCTGGCATTAGAAAACAATAACATTTACTTCTTGTCTAATCTAGACAGATTGCAAATTTGCAAAAGTGTTAAGTGCAATATCGGGCTTCTGGCTGTTATGATTGTGACCTTCGTGATTCTTTGAAAAATGGCGGCCAGTCAGATTGCGTGTACTTGTGCTTACAGGAATAATCGTAATATTGAAGGTAATCAAGATCATCAGTGTACGTCTTGTGCATTCTTACAATTGGAATTGTGTAAAGTTTCCGCTGAATTGAAGACTGCGTGGGAAATTATACGGATTCTCCAAGAAAATGCAAACCAAATAGCTACCAACCAAGCCCACACAATGGCGCCTAGGCATAATGTTTCCACTGTTGAAACTTGGTCTCAACCTGATCGAAAAAGAGGTAGAAATATTCGCACCAGCCTTGTGGAAAATATACCCACAAGTAATAGATTTACTCCTCTACAATACGAAGAACGGCATCAGATGAGTGAAGAAGGGAAAAAAGTTGATGGAGAAGGAAGTAGGCCAATAGCAGCGAAAGCAGTGAAGCAAACCAGTTCCAGTAGGCCTAATTTTAGCACACGTAAAAAACATAAAATACTGGTAATAGGTGATAGTCATGCCAGAGGGTGTGCATCTGAGCTAAGGTTACAGGTGAATAAATATACGGAAGTGAGTGGTTTAGTAAAGCCTGGTATGTGCCTGGACGTTATAACAACTTCTGCAAAAGAAGAGATGAAGAAAATGACCAAAAAAGACACGGTAGTGATCTGGGGAGGTTCCAATGATATAGCCAGGAACAACACAGACAATGGACTACGTCATCTACAACAATTTGTGGAAAGAAATGACCAAACCAATATCATAGTAATGAACGCTCTACATAGACATGACCTTCCTACAACATCATGTGTCAACAGTGAGGTTGTAAATTTCAATAGGAAACTGAAAAAGAGACTAAAAGTGTACAATCATGTAAAGGTAAATGAAATAGACTTAAATAGAGACAATTTCACTAGACATGGCTTACATTTGAACGGTAAAGGAAAGGAGGCAGCAGTGAGAAAAATAGCAGCGATATTACATAGCAAGTTAATACTCCCGAGTACCCCCATTGCTCTTCAGTGGAATGACGATCAGTCCCAGGGATTGGATCAGCCAAATGATGAGACCTGCACGAGAGCTTCTTCGCGATCTAGTAAAGCACCTGCTCGTCTTCAGGATTCTTTATGTCCAAGTTTATCCCGGAAGAAGAGACAAAGGAGTCTGTCAGAGGAGAAGCTGTCGTCACCTGGACTGGATTTGAATTTGGGGGAATTGGAACTACCTCTTCAATGGAAGTCCGACTCGATGGTAGATAATGAAGAAAATCGATGCCTCCAAGAAAGTCTTCAGAGCCCGGAAGCGGCAACTAGATCCTCGGCTCGACTTGTGAAGACGCCTGCCCATCTACGTGATTTTTTATACCAGGGCCACTCACGGAGATTGGAACCACAGACCTAAATAGTGCATGTAAACTTAGCTCTTTCTCATTTGCTGATAAAAAGACTTCTTATAATGCTAACAAAATGGCCTCTGTCACATTAATGCATCAAAATTTTCAGTGCATTAGAAATAAGCTGTATCAATTAGAAATAATCATAAACCATGATTTAAAGAAGTTAGATATCTTATGCTGTACAGAGCACTGGCTAAACACAAAGGAAATAACATACTGTCATATTCCAGATTTCAACCTTTCAAGTTACTTCTGTCGGGACACTTACAAAAATGGAGGAACAGCTATTTTTGTGAGACAACATTTATCACATATAGAAAAAAAGAATACGTATTATCTAAACCAAGACAAAGTATTCGAACATGCTGTGACTGAAATTAGCGGTCAGGATTATAATTTAACTGTAGTGTGTGTCTATAGGTCCCCAGATGGCTGTATAAAAACCTTTTTAGAAAAGTTTGAACTTCTTTTAAATCACCTAAAAAGCAAAAAGAAACAATTAATTTTGTGCGGTGACTTCAACATAGATTTTTTAAATAGTGATGCTACCATAACAGAATTCAGATCGCTAATTCGATCATATAATCTGATAGAAACAATAGACACTCCAACTAGAATAGCCTCTAATTCTAAAACATGCCTAGACCAAATAATTATTGACCATGATTCTTATCCATTCTCAGTAGGAAATATTGATATGGGTATCGCAGACCACAATGCTATATTCTTAAATATTTATGCATTTGAAAACCCTAAACCAAATAGCATTAAGCCAATTAGGTATAAAAGATCTTTTAATGATGAAAACGTTGAATATTTTAAACGTTTGCTAAGCAAAGAAAATTGGATTGAAGTAACCAACTTAACAGATGTGGATGCGAAAACAAACGAATTTATAAACTCAATAACTCATTATTTTGATGTTGCTTTTCCACTAAAAAAATGTACACTTACAAATAAGCAGTTCAACAATTCAAAAAATTGGATAACGAAGGGGATTGTAACTTCTTGTAGGAGGAAAAAGGAGTTATATAAATTGTGCCAAATTACAAATAGCCTAGATCTTAAATTACATTATAAACGATATACCAGCATATTAAAGAAAGTTATACATGCAGCTAAACTGAAATTCAATGGAGAATTCATTATGAAAGCACAGAACAGAGGTAAAGCTATATGGGAAGTTGTAAAGAAAGAAACTTGTAAAAATACCAAAGTCTCAAATCAAGACTTTTCAATAATACATAATGGTCAAACAATTCAAAATTCCTTCGAAATAGCTGAAATTTTTAATAAATTTTTTGCAAATGTAGCAGACAATCCTAATAACCAGGTAACAGGTAGTCAGGAAACAACCTTACATGGAACAGGAAATGTAAACACCATATTTCTATCTCCCGTGACTGCAGATGAAATTCTCGATATAATAAAAAAACTAAAAAATAATCTTTCCTGTGGACCTGATGACATTCCGGATGGAATTGTAAAGAAATGTGCCGTACTACTAGTAGCTCCACTAGTAAACATCTGCAATTCATCTTTAATTAGTGGTAAATTTCCCGAACAATTCAAACTCGCAAAAGTATGTCCTATATTTAAGAAGGGAGATAAACAAAATATTAACAACTATAGGCCGATATCTCTATTATCTACATTCTCCAAAATCCTTGAAAAAGTTATGTATAATAGATTAGTTCGGTTTTTAGATTGCAATGGTGCACTATCTAATGCTCAATTTGGATTTCAAAAAGGCAAAGGAATTAATAACGCCATATTCACTTTCACGGAATTTATTCTAAATTCAAAAGACAACAAGAATCAAACAGTTGGGCTATTCCTGGACCTGAGCAAAGCATTTGACACAGTTGACCACATGATACTGATCCAGAAACTACAATGGTTTGGCATAAGGGGGTTAGCTAAAAGTTGGTTTGTTTCTTACCTAAGTGCAAGGCAACAATTTGTTGAAATAGGCTCAATGAAATCATATCCCACTATCATGAAAAGCGGGGTGCCCCAGGGTTCCATACTTGGCCCAATTCTATTTCTCCTGTATATAAACGACCTTCCCTCAAGGATAACACAAGCTAAAACCGTTCTCTTTGCAGATGACACCAATATTGTTTTCAATGCTCTTGATAAAAATAATTTACAGGAGAAAATAAATGAAACCTCAAGACAACTAGAACAGTGGTTAGCTAGCAATAGACTAAAACTGAATGTCAGTAAAACCGTTTGTATGTATTTCAGTCAGAAACAACTACATGACTCCATTGAAATACTACTTAATAATACTGGAATAAAGGACGTCGATTGTACAAAATTTTTAGGGATATGGATTGATTCCAACCTCACGTGGGAAAGTCATATTCAATTCTTAACTGATAAACTAAGTCGTTTGTGTTATGCTTTCCGTGTCCTAACCAATATAACTCCCAAGGAACTACTTAGAGCGGTTTACTTTGGCTATGTTCACTCTGTATTATCATATGGGATAATTATCTGGGGGTCATCATCAAAACTTGCACAAGTGTTTAGACTGCAAAAGAGAATATTGAAAATTATAAAGAAAGTACCTATTCGCTCGGATAGTAAAAAAATATTCAAAGAGTTTGATATTTTGCCCCTACCTTGTATTTACATTCTTGAAACAGTCTGTTTCATCCACCAAAATTATGATAGTTTTAAAATAAACTCTGATTATCACAACTACAGCACAAGAACATGCAATAATTTACATTTTAATCATCATAGGTTATCCAAAAGTCTCAATAGCTTATCACATACAGGGATAAGACTTTACAACAAACTCCCTGTTGAAACTAAAGCCCTTAGCTATGCTAGATTTAAAAAGTCAGTGAAACATATTTTACTTTTCCACATGCCTTTTACTGTCAATGAGTATCTTAGTTTAGCACTCCAAATTTAGCTTACAGTAGTTAGTATCTCCTTTTGTGTTTACTGCTCTTCTTTTCTATCTGATTCATGTCTGGGGTGAGACTGCCCAAGAAGATAAGGAAACCAAGAACCTTGTACAAGTAATGGTCTGAAGAAAACTGTGGAGAATTGACTTCATTACTGAATGTATTGATTGTATATTATTTGTATATTATTGTAGACATCTTGTATGTCGGAAAAACATGTATGTAACCGCATATTTATTATGTATTCACTCTGACGATGCCATGAAATCATTGTATTTCCTAAGGCTAATAAATATCTATCTATCTATCTATTGAAAACAGAAGTTGTCTGCTAGATTGCTACCCTTCCACAGCAGTAATATTAAATAGCTAATATAGGTTACACATCAATTATTAATGAAAATAAACAACAGTATTATTTACTACCATGGAAATTGTTTTAGAACATAAGTTAAATTTATTTCTAAGCATTTTTCATTACTTGGCACGACTTCAAAATTAGTCAAGAAAAAAGTTGTTGTTCTTGCCAACGCTTATGGAACTTGGATTTCCTCCATTCTCCTACAGGCGTCCCAGTAGTAACTAGAAGAAAAAAGTGGTAAATATGCGTCGCCAATAACTACATAACAAAACCGTGAAACATGATGCATCATGAACGAAAATTACGATGAAGTCATGTTAGGAGAAACAAGAACATCTCGAGAAAATCCGTCCTAACACGTCTTTGAGCAGCACAAATTCTATTTAGGAACTGCCTGGATTTGAACCAGGTTTCTGACGCGGAAAGGTAACATTCTTTCCTTTCAGCTAACGTGGGTCTAGAATGAGAAATAATTTCCCTATCTTTATTTCACTACAGACTGAAATCCAATGTGACGTACCTGAACGTTATTTGCAAGTTCTTCATTTGACTTGCTCCACCTTATGATAGGAGTTGGGTCTCCGGAAGCGATACATCTCAACTCTCCCAATGTTCCTTGTGAGATGGTCTGAGTTTCTGGTTCAATGCGCACTGTGGGAGGTGCCCTGCAAGCAGAGGTTGTCAAATCAACTATGAACATGTCACTTTCCAGTACAGAAAATCTGATTTGCAATAATGAGAAATTGTTCATGAATTTTGATTGAGAAGCATCGAGAATTTAATATAGAAACACATTTGGTATTTATTGATTTTATAAAAGTATTTGATAAAGTGAACAGAAGTTTGTTATTCGAAATTTTGAGAAAGGATCAGATCCCAAAGCAGATCATATATAATATTTATAACCTTTATAAATCAAACCTTATTGCAGTAAAAATAAAAGAAAAAAATAACTCATTGGACTGAAATAAATTCAGGAGCCAGACAAGGTTGTGGTCTCTCTCCTTTGCTTTTTAACGTTTATACGAATGCGATTGTGAAAGATTTTAGAGAAACAAAACACGTATATATCACTATTAACATAAATTTAAAATCAGATGTAATAACGTTTGCAGATGATCTTGTTTTACTAGCAACATCCGAAGATAATTTGCAATGGTCAGTACACAATTTAAATTTAATAGCTCAAAAATGTTCAATGGAAATATCCATTAACAAAACAAAAATAATGGCCTTTTGTGGTAAATACCCAATACCAAGCAAAATTTGTTTAAATAACACAATTTTGGATATTTAGGATATAAACTCTCTTTTGTTGAAAATTTGGATTTATCATAGAAGATTGTAGAATTCAACAAATCAATGGGCATCATTAATAGAGTTTTAAAACCTTCATTAGTACAAAAATCAACTCGTACTCGTCTTTATCAAATAATAGCTGGACCAGTCTTATGTTATGGGAGTGAAGCGTGGACTATAAGGATAAAAGATGAAAACAGACTAACAGCTTGCGAGATGAGATTAATGCTCCGAACAGCTGGCTACACTAAATGGGATCGAAAGAAAAATGAAGATATCCTTCAGAACTTAATGTGTCATCAATACTGGACTATACCTCCAGATATCAGTTAAACTGGAAGGAACACGTCTCAAGGATGGTTTCATCCAGGATCCCTAAGGCAATAATGAAGTATCGTCCAAAATGGTCACTTGGTCGACCTATGAAAAGATGGCAAGAAAATCGCTTTTTCAGGCCGTAACAGTTCTTTTGGGACTAGTACTTTACAGGATGATGATGATGATGATGATAGTAGTAGTAGTAATAATAATAATAATAATAATAATAATAATAATAATAATAATAATAATAATAATAATAATAATGGGCGAATCCAGAAATGCATATAGAGTGTTAGTTGGGAGGCCAGGGGGGAAAAGACCTTTAGGGAGGCCGAGACGTAGATGGGAGGATAATATTAAAATGGATTTGAGGGAGGTGGGGTATGATGATAGAGACTGGATTAATCTTGCACAGGATAGGGACCGCTGGCGGGCTTATGTGAGGGCGGCAATGAACCTTCGGGTTCCTTAAAAGCCATTTGTAAGTAAGTAAGTAAGTAATAATAATAATAATAATAATAATAATAATAATAATAATAAATTAATCAAATGCTCAAAACATTGGATTTTCTCCATTTGTTTCCTAATATTCCAGCAAACATGTGTGATATTAACATTGACTCTTCACTTACTGCAAAGCTATCAAAAGTTAAGATAAAATGCTTAGCGAATAATTTATGGCTATAAAACTACTCGTGATATGTTGCTGATCTTGAAGGCCTTACCTGCTGGACACGATGGTGACTCTGGCCTGAATCTGTGAGACGGCTCCCGTTCTGGTCAGAGTAGCTGTGCAAACATAGATGTCCGAGTCTGCTGGAGACGCATTGTAGATAGTGAGGACGCCATCACTCTGCACGGCATTGGTAGGAAGTTCCTGGCCATTTGCTCGGGACCAGCGAATCACATATGAGCTACGGTCTTGTCCAACAAGACAATTCAGTCTTACGGTTTCTCCTCCTGGTCCAGTGAACTCCGATGGTTCGACAGTCAGTCTTATGCTGGGTTCTAGCATACCCTCTGCAAACACGAATCAATTGAAACTTAACTGCTTATAGTCCTTTAATCGACGATCCAACGAGAACATTAATAAGAATGGTCGTTCTATGGCTCATCTCGTCTTGAATATACATCTTGATCATACACTTTTACTTTTATCACTGAAGATCTGATAAATTTGTTATACAAATAACTTTCCTATCAAATGGGGTGTGAGTTCTGAAATTTAACTCTGTATTGAGGAATATGTTGTGGGTGTGATTTGTATGTCTGTATATTTCGCATTGTTTTAGTGTATTTAGTTTCTGTTTTTTTGGTTCAATATATAGGATTACCATGTCTGTTTCTATGTTGGTATAATTGTGGTTGGTATTTGTGATCATAACCAAATCACACAATACTTCCACATATGCAGAACACACCACGAACACCAACCATAACTACGGCAACATAGACACAGACGTGGAAATCAACATAATATTGAACGGAAAAACCAGAAACTCAATACACTACAAGAATACCAAACATACAGACATACAAAAACACATCCACAAAATATCCCCAACACAATTATACTTCAGAACGCACAAAAACACATCCACAACATGTCAACACACAATTAAATTTCAGAACGCACACACTATTGGACACATCACTACAAAAAAAGGTACCGGTAATGAACAAAAAAAGTTAAAAAATTAATACAAGATTTTTAGAAAGAATAGAAGAAAAACAAAAAGAAAGAGAAAGAAACAGAAAGAGACAAATAAAGAGAAAGAGAAAATGGAAAGTGAAAAAAAAGAAAAAAAAAAGAGAAGATTAGGAAACTTTGCTTTCAGAATTAACATTGAATGAAACATTTGAAATGTGGATATGAAGAAGAATGGAGCATGTGAAGTGGACAAACAGAATAAGAAATGGAGCTGTATTGGAAAGAGTGGGTGAAGAAAGAATGATGCTGAAACTGATCAGGAAGAGAAAAAGGAATTGGCTGGGTCACTGACTGAGAAGAAACTGCCTATTGAAGGATGCACTGGAAGGAATAGTGAACGAGAGAAGAGTTCGGGGCAGAAGAAGATATCAGACGATAGACGACATTAAGATATGTGGATCATATGCGGAGACTAAGAGGAAGGCAGAAAATAGGAAAGATTGGAGAATGCTGAGTTTGCAGTGAAAGATCTGCCCATGGGCAGAATACTTAAGTTGTTGTTTCAATGCCTTGCATCTAGCAATGAAGCCATTAGCATTCGTGCTTTCCAGTACTTCTGGACTATAGTGTCTTCTGCAGATAGTGCATTGAACACTTATGTATGTATGTATGTATGTTTGGCAATTAGACATTCATGAATTTCTTAGTATATCTACAAGACCACGTTCTTATTCCTTTCTCCAGTGTCAGACTCGGAACTTACCTCTGACATAAAGGATTATTCGCTGAGTATCAGTTCCTGAAGGATTCGTGGCTACACACTCATAGTCAGACTCATCTGATTTTCGAGCTGATGGAATGCGGAAAACACCATTCGAGAATGACGACTGAAAGAAATGAGTAAAATTTAATATCCAGAGTAACAATTAATAACACTCATATGGCACAAGCATGAAGTAGGCTAATAACATGTATAAAAATTAAGATCATGAAGTCTATAAAAAGTTCCTCACTACTGTATAAATTATACACTTTCACAATAATTGTTATGTTGCGAATGGTATTGTTACTGGTACTTATAGTGTATTTTTTTCAACAAATATTCGAAAGATATACATAAATGAAATCATATAATATATACCCAAATAGGAACTTCCATTTTCTGTTACGCACAAAACCAGTGGTTCGCTTATGCATAACAAAATTGTGTTTATGAGGAGAGACATCAACCCTATTAACTATAAGGTCCTCTTCACCAAGGAGAGTGACTACTGGATTGGAATGGTGACATCTATAGAGCGTTCGCAGTTAAGAAAAAACCATTGGGTATATAGACGTCTTCTTAGCAGACAGCCCCTCTCTTTGTAATATAACTGAAATAAATTACTTACGTATTTCTAACGTATATTAAAATAACAGAAGCAAATCTGTTCCATTTATTTGGTTATTGAAAATACAACAAACTAACAACGTTCTCTCATCGCAGCTTCAATCCGTAAGAATGCTTCCTATGAGATTTATGAGGAGGTTGGTTGCGTCTCTTCTGATGGCTCTACTAGACGTGCTGATATCATCATAATTGATCGGCAGAAGGATAAGGGTGTCATTCTTGATCCCACAATCCGTTTTGAGATGCATGAGCAACAGTCACAAGAGGTGTCATATATGAGCCTTGTTGTCAGCATCTCGGAGCACAATACCACATCACACATTGGACAGTTTTTGGACTCATGTTTGGTGCCCGTGGTACAATCCCAAGAGAAACTTAAAATCTACTTAATTTAAAATTTCTGATGCAACGATTGATGCCATAGGATCTCATGTGTTAAAATCATCCTTAGCTATAATTAGGAATCATTTGTACCCAAGAAACTTTTATTGTAAATGATTTCCTATGTTTTCTTATCATTTATCTTAATGTTTTTTTTCTTTCAAATTGTCATATAATTGTTTTTAATCATTGTTCCTTATGAATTGATTAGTAGGTCGATCTATTGAACCCTTATTTAGGGCGACTTTTGTTAGTATATAACTACGGTATCTATAAGCAATACAAAGCATTTATAAATTAATTGATGAACTAGTGGACTTACTCGTGTTAAATAAGTAAGTCCACTAGTTCATCAATTAATTTATATTCAAGTGTTAAAAGTGGTGTACCGGTACGCAAGATTCAAAATGGAAAGCATTTATATTTGAAGCAAAGCTTAGTTATAGTATTTCTATTCACTTCTGTTACTTTGTATACGTTAGAAAATACGTAAATAACTTATTTTAGTTCTATTATAAAGAAGGGACATGTCCGCTAAGAAGATTCCTATATACCAAATGGTATTTTCTGAACTCCGAAAGCTCTATTGGAACTTTTGGGCATTTCGCAAAATTCGCATCAAAAAGTTCAATTAACTCTGCATCCATATAGTAATAATTTCTCCGAAACGTAGAGGGCTGGGAATATACTGTCCTGCTAATTTCATTTACCTCTTTACTTATATACAGAGCGTTCGCCTACGAGTGAGGCCAGGAAAGCGGCATGTACTGATACGCCGCTTTGTGCGCGCAGTTGTTGAGACACGCTCGACAATCAAGGACATCAAGGTCGACAAGTTATCAGTTGTGAGCCAGATGTTGCAGTATTTAACACGTACAGTGCAGTTTCTTGACACAATTGCTTAAATATTCAGCGTGTGTGTAAAATTTGTTAACAATCCAAAACGCAAAATTCACGCTTGAACAAAGAGTTTTTATGTATAATGCATATGTGAAAACACAGTCATGTAGAGAGGTGCGTAGGCAATTTGAAGTGAAATATCCGGGTGCCCCAATTCAGGGTAGAGTAACTGTTAGACGTCTTGTTAACAAATGAAGGTCAACAGGTCGATAAATGCTACAATTCCTAAGCGAAAACAAAGAGTATTGACGGAAGAAAAAATTGATGAAATCAGTGCATCATTTATACGCTCTCCTAATAAATCTCTAAGACGTGTTTCACAGGAAGTTAGTGTTTCAAAAACATCAGTCTTTACTGCTGCTAAACTTTTAAAATTAAAACCCTACAGAGTATAGTTTAGACGATTCCCGCAAGTGACACCGCAGGCAGGCCACTTTCCTGGCCCCACCCGTAGGCGAACGCTCTGTATATATATATGCTATTTTACACCATGATATTTCGAAAATGGTGGGAAGTGGAGAACTGGCTTTTTCGACATTTCAGATTCAATTTTTCTGTGAAAATACGTTAGAAATCTGTCATTAGAAGCTCTGGATGTATGAAGTACGATTATCACAAATTAAGACATTGGAGAAAGTTGCAGACTTACTTCGGGATTCAGTTGTTTATTGCCACCAATATTCCACTGAAGAGTTGGTGCAGGATTGCCAGTTGCCTCACAGCGGAACTCCACGGGCTGTCCTTCATCCACTTCCAGGTATCGAGGACGGATGACGACTTGAGGAGGTGTCTGGGCAGAGCCTGAAAATTGGGGTTATTGTCAAACAAAAATAAACACTGAAAATATATAAATACCTTAATAAGACACATAAAGATATATTCTACGTAGAAAAGAAATATAATACGAGGGTTGGGGGCATAAGTCATGGCAACTATTTTTTTTTGTGAGAATTCGGGCATGGGTGAAAAATGTGAAATATACAGATGAAAGGGCAAGGAATGGAAGAAATGTACGGACATTTAACAACACGCAAACATTTTGCTCCACATGTTTATTACGGTCGTTGCCATAACATTACAGGGTTCCTGTGCTAGAATCATTACAGCACACATCATCATCATCATCCTTCACGAATTAGGCCTCTGTAGACCTGTTTCGGCCCCATCTAGCAGTCTTCTTAAAGGTCTTCCTGGTCGATGATGTCCTCTAGGTTTATATTGCATCATAATTTTTGGGATTCTTGAATTTTCCATTCTTCTTACATGATCTAGCCAATTGAATTACAGCACACATACCTGCTCTAAAGGACCTCAAAGTAACTACCCACATCGTGACTGTCCAGTATGGAAGGGCATTATTCCCGACAGCTTCTACCAACTCTCTGTGGCATTCTCTGGCATTCCTACCATGGATAACGGCTATTTTGACATACGAGCATTGTTTAACATGGGTTACAGCCACCCTGCACAGCACTACACTGACAAGTGATTTAACATTACAAGCACAGAGCGATCTTGTGTTGTGGACACATACTATGGCTGCACTGCTTCTGTGCGACATATGACATTTTTTGATACCAACCCTTACCTTTGCAAAAAAAAAAAAAACAGTTGCCATGACTTATGCCCCAACCTTCGTATACACTTTGCAATCTAACAATGTAATGAAATCGCACCAACTTTAAAAATGTCATAAAATATGTAGACCCTATAAATATCAACAGTGAAAAATTTAAATACCGGTATATAATTTTACTGGATGAATGTATAAGATGAAATGGTTCAAAATATATAGTAAAGAAGAATTTAATTCAATCATGGATATAATTATTTTATCGTCTTCAAAGAGAACTTGCAAGGGAGCTGTTAATACTGCATGTCCCAAAAAAAAAAAAAAAAAAAAAACCGCACATTGTTAGATCGTGACAGCAGATGGGGGGGGGGGGAGAGAAGGGAAGCTTCTCACACTACTAGCTGCAAGATTGGGAAATTAAAGAAAAAGTTGAGTAGATAGTGCTCACTCAGCTGGCACAGCACGTTGTGTGCCCAATCCTGCTATGTCACGTGACATTGTAGATATTCACAAAAGATGGCAACTTAACTATTCTCTCCAAGTACGTGTCGTCGTTTCTTGAAGCAGCATTCATATCATTACAGTTAGTATGGGCATCTATTTTTTATACATTCATCTATCTACTATGGAGATCTGTATGTGCAGTTTGAGGGGAGGTTTTAACATCATCTCATTAACAGACTACTTGTTAGTCCAAGAAGATGCTAAAATAAGAGCCTGTAAAATGAAATTCTTAAGGAAAATAACATACCACGTTAAACAGATAAATTTCACTGCTTATGTAGAAAGTAATGACATTAATAAAAAGATTAACCTGTTTCGGATTGGTAATCTTAGTAGCAAAATTCTCATTTGTAAACTAATGGCAAACACTCACTGAAAAGAAATCCAACAGGTCACTAGAGCCTAGTACATTTAAAACGAGGAATAAAATTAATGGTCACATCACTGGAACATGCTTGGCACTGAGACTGCAGATATAACAGCCAAAGAAGTAGTTTCAGAAATACTATCTGCTATAAAGAAATCAGAAATACCTCTACCACCGATGAAATAGGAAAATTAAATTCATTAGACTACAACCATAAAAATTCAGCTTCTGGAAGAACTTCGTAAAATATAAAATATGTGGACAATACTTATCGTTGTGCAAGTGATAAAGTTGAGAACCTACTTTTGTGGAAATAGGCTAAGACTGGTTTTCGTTTTTAACAATTAAGGCACAGAATGGTAAAATTACGAAAGTATATAACATAATTAACTGCTACAAACTATTTTTGTTATACATTTGCATTATTTGGTCATAATTTGACATGATTATTAACAACCAAAACCAATGTTATTTCATTTTCACAAAAAACTGATAAGAAACTTTATTATTAGAGATGGTCTGTAAGTCAGAAATGCATAATTCAAACATCTGGAGTAAGGAGACACATAGTAATAGAATCTTGTCTGCACTGATCTTATGTAACTTGCGAAGTTCACCAAAATGAAAAAAAATCTTAACTAGCCAATATCTCTGAGTGGGAGGGGGGGGAGGACGAAATGCTGTGATAGTGCTACCTTCGACCGGAAATGGAAAACACGTAAGGCAACAAAGAAAGATAAGAGAATCACGTGTATTAGTAGCATTAACAGAATTTACGATACAGGTACAGATTATATATTTTATCTCTGCCTATGTGCAACGTCACATTTGCAGTGGGGAGGCAAGGAGATGGCAGAAAGCTTGTAATGCTTTTTAATACACTGACGTCTACGACTTGAAATTTAACGGTCACTGACTGGCAAAGATAAAATGTAAGATATATATACAGTATAGGATTACGAGGAGAGATGCAAACGTCAGCAACCCAGTGTATGTAGGCAGAGTGCAAATAGTTCAACATGTAAACAGCTGTTACCTGAGATCGATGTCCAAGCTACGAGTACGTTGCATAGTAAATCTACAGATGGTAGAGAAAATCGGATCTATCAAGAATCTTCAAGGAGGGAGTCAAGTGTGTCAACAGAGGGAAGCTGCCAGAACCCGGGAACTTCGACAGCAAATGGTTTACTAGAACAGGTATCGTTTAGGAAAAATGACTATAGGGGAATTAAACAAGGCAAAGAAAAAAACGGGAAAGATAGATGATCTTTTCATGAAGATTAAAAAGTAATTTCATTGCATGTATTAATTGTGATGAAGGGAATAACAATATTGGTGAAAGTGTGATAAATTGTAATTCTAAAAAGTGGACTTAAATAATTATATTGCTAGGGGATGGGGACAAATGAAATAATCGAAAGAGTGCTAGAATGGTGCGAACACTAGAGAAGGACGTGATCTGGTCGAGAGAATCCAAAGTGCGGAAATGTGGCGAAATTGTTATTAGAAATATGTGAATGAACTGTAATAAAGATTAGGGTGGTAGTATTATACAATCGACTTGCAAAACGAATAACAGCTAAGACTAATATGTATCAATAGGATGCCCCAGATACTGATTGAAAAAATGAGAAAATTCGTTCGTTAATACGCGGTTACAAATGAAGGGACAAAGCTGTAATTGTAATACCAATAGTAACGAAGTTCTAGTTCTAATAGTTAAGCTACAGTTAATTAGAGTACCGGTACCTATAGGATTAGTACGTAGTACGTCACTATCATTTATATGCTTTGACAACGGTATGTAAATGTAAGTATAGTTATGGTGAGTACCTGTATACAGCAATGTGAAGGTGCGCCATTACTTGTATGATTTTTTTGATGACATTAAAATATATATCAATATATATCATATATCATACACAGTATAGAAAATAAGTTTAAAATAAATATTGAGTGATAATGAAAAGGAAATATTTGTAATATTTACCATAAAAATTATGAATACTGCGTGATTCAACAGACAATTTTTTAATGATAATTTAAATTATTACCTGGTGCGTTGAAGTAACTTTCTGGGAAATCTTATTAGGCAGCATGTAAAAAAATTACAAAATATATAAATACTAATGTGGCACAGAAATCAATAGACCAAGTACTATTGTACGCACTAGACTAGATGGCAGTTCAGAAGGCGGTCGGCTGCTATATGCGCCGTAGCCTTTCTGGTATGTGATGTCACAAGCTTGTACAGTAGAACCAATCGGAATCAGTCTGTAACAAGTACTTCCCAAGTTCGTTTGTTCACGTGTGAGTGTTTCAATACATTGAGTAAGTAAAACTAACATTTACTGTGTGTGTGAAAGATAAGTAAATGGAAGAAGAGACTGTAAAAAGACAAGTATTGCATAGGCAGGCGCGAAAAATAGTGTATAAGGTGTATAATTATTTTAAAAAGTTGACGAGCAGAACACTGCCAGCCATCTTGATGCTGGCTGCAACGTTGCCAACGTACAAGAAACAACTGCAGAAGCGTGTGGTGTGGGATTGAGAACCGTGGAAAGAATACTGTTAGTGAAGGAAAGAGTTTTTTTGGTGTCATGTACAGTAATCAATGGCTAAGGTCATTATTGTCTTTCGATAATTTAAATTCCCTCCTGAGCTATTTGTATTGCACGTGCTCGTGAAGTACGATGGGCAATGTTGTACGCTGCCTTGCTCTCTATATCTGTCTCTCTCAACACAAACGCTAGCAGACTACCACCTTCCGAATTGCCGTTGACTCTAGTAAGAGCGGTGTACTGCCATCTATTTTATTCAATTAGCACAGCTTCTGGTTGAACCATTCTGCCAAATTACTTGAGGGTGGGCTTTCCATGCTGACATCTAGCCAGTGAAATAAATTTTTGTGGGTAAAAGTTTTCTCAATGAAATAGGAATATAAGCTTCCCAAATGAAAGAGTGCATGATAATGTGCTAAATTCAATACAACATTTAAACACAAACAGTGACTTTTAAGAGCCAGCAATAGAACAAGTTTAATAACGTGACTGTTGTAGGTCATAACAAGAAGTATTGCAATTGGGAAACTTGTTCTTTCTTCTTGCAGCTATGACACTCTCTACTAGCTCAAAGAGAAAGGCACTAAAGAAAAAAATATGCTTACCACCACCGACTGTGAGAACAACTCTCTGTGTAGCAATAGAGTGGCCATCTGATCCTGTACAGATGTACGTTCCAGAGTCTGACACGCGCACGTCCGTAACAACCAGGAGACCTCGTCGATCATCAATAGCTCTGCCCCTGGGCAACTCTCCACCTTCCTTGCTCCATTGCAGTGTGACTGGGATCTATAGCGCACATAATAGTTCCAAGATATTTTATTAGAAAGTTCGAAAGTTACGATTATTAGGAACATGGACATCATACAAATTAGGCAATCAGAGGCATGCGTCGCCATCATAACTGTTCGTGGAAACATAAAAAAAAATAACAAAACTGTTTCATAAATTCACATAAGAAGGCTCTAGCAGAGGAAGAGAGAAGAAATGTAGAAGTGGATGGTATAACAGCACTTCAGAATTTTGCTTTAGTCATTAATTGGCTGGATGTCACAGAGCAATTCACAAACATATACTGGTACCTGTTTATTTCTCAAGGGAAAAAATGGAACTCTCTGCATCATAATCCACAGTTAATTCCCGATTTACCACGAAAATCGTCTGTAGCTGCATTTAGATTGGCAACAGGCCATGATTGTTTGGCCAAACACCCGCATAGAATTGGAATATATCAGTCCCCTAACTGCCCATCGTGCAACTCAAACCAAGAAATGGATTCGGAACACCTGAAAATCTGTGCTTCAGTGGCTGACCATGAAAATATCTTTGAAAAATATTGGAGTGCAAGAGGTCAAATGACTTTACTGTCAAACGCCTGGCATTAGAAAACAACAACAACATACCTGTTTATTTTTAAGATAAGACATGACAGTTAAGTGACAGAGCTTGAAACTACAGCACTATGTAGCCAATATGGACTACCACGCTGTCAGCTGATGGGATTGACGTTAAAACATTAATTGACAATTTATGCCAAGGTAGAAAAACAATACAAAAATTGACACAGATTGAAAGACAAAACATATCAATGCTAACGTTGTGTGCAAATAAAATGTTGCCAAGAAAGCCACTGAGCACTCACCATGAGGGAACTGTAACTTTGCCAACTCAACTGTTGTTACCATAGCAACAAACCTACCACACTTCCGATCGCAGCACTAATGTCATGTCCTATCTTAAAAAAAAAAAAAAAAAAAAAAAACATGTAGGCCTATAAAGTGACATAGGACTTTCATCTTTATTTCCGTCCTAAAGGAGCATTCCTTCGAATTTTTTCGTCCGAAAAATAGAATCTTGACCATGTTTGACTCATGATACTTGGGTCCAAAGGTGAGCAAATAACCAATGACATCGAAGACAACTGTAACATGAAACAGTAGATCAACTAACCTCCAAGATGGAATGACCAGAGCATGTGTAGCGAACAGTGCTACCAACATCAACGATTTGGATAGTTGGTTCTGACACAGACATTGTGATAGTTGGCTGTGCGGGTGGAGGACGAGTTGTAGGATATGGTGTTGTTACTCCTCCACCTGAAATAAACACAAATTCATCAACACATGTACACTATTACACATTCACTCCCGTGTCTTAAAGAAGGACAAGTGAAATCTTCTACGTAATCACAGATAATAATACAAAAAATTAAGGTTTAACCACATATTCTAATCACAAATTTATGAGATTCTGAGGAAAGACAGTTACAAAAGTTAAAATTAATTATCACGGTTATTCTTTTTTTGCTCATAAAACAACTTTCAAAATAAGGAATTAATGTACCTGAAAAAGACATCCTATAACAAATACAGAGCAGTAATGGGAGGTATTTTTACATTTTGCAATCGTACGATTACTGGTATCTGTTTAAATTACGGTATCTGATTATTTTATAAAATCACAAAAAAAACTGAAAGTGAACACCAAAACAAAACACACTGTAGAAGTACAAATTCTGCATCAAACGTTGAAAATACGAAGCATGAATTACAAATTTTACAAGTTGAAATTTCATGATTATGTTATTCTGGATTATAGTATTTCTTTGTTTATATACAAATACAAATGACATAATAATGATACGGTTAAACTTGTTAAATTAATAACTTTTACATCTTCACTGTGTTAAATAATGTTGTAAACGAAGTCTTTGATTTAACAAGTTAAACCATATCATTAGTGATATAAAGTATGTAATCAAGAATGAACAAACTGCATTTTGATTTAAATATATGGAGTTTGGCAGGGTGCGACTTGAATATTTTCTCCATGGGGCACATTAAAATTTTTCCTGAAGAACTATTAAGTTACTCAAAATAATCAACTACTTCACTGTGTTAACATTAAACTGTACCCATAGTTAAATGAAGTAAAATACCTTACTTACTTACAAATAGCTTTTAGAGAACCTGGAGGTTCACTGCCACCATCACACAAGTCCACCATCGGTCCCTATTCCGAGCAAGATTAATCCACTCCCTACCATCATATCCCACATCCCTCATATCCATTTTTATATTATCCTCTCATCTACGTCTCGGCCTCCCCAAAAATTTTATTCCTCTGGCCTACTGACTGACTGACTGACTGACTAACTAACTATCGGTATACATTCCTGGATTCACCCATATATACTACACGCCCTGCCCATCTTAAATGTCTGGATTTAATGTTCCTAATTATGTCAGGTGAAGAATACAATGAGTGCAGTTCTGCGTTGTGTAACTTTCTCCATTCTCCTATAACTTCATCCCTCTTAGCCACAAATATTTTCCTAAACACCTCATTCTCGAACACCCTTAACCTCTGTTCCTCACTCAAAGTGAGAGTCCAAATTTCAAACCATACAGAACAATCGGAAGAGTAAATGTTTTATAAATTCTAACTTTCAGCTTTTTTGAGAGTAAATTGGATGAAATAAGCTTCTTAACTGAATAACAACAGGTATTTCTCATATTTATTCTGCGTTTAATTTCCTCCCGAGTGTCATTTATATTTGTTACTGTTGCTCCAAGATATTTGAATTTTTCCACCTCTTCAAAGGATAAGTTCCAATTTTTATATTTCAATTTCGCACTATGTTCTGGTCACGAGACATAATCATATGCTTTGTCTTTTCAGGATTTACTTTCAAACCTATCTCTTTACTTGCTTTAAGTAAAATTCCCATGTTTTCTCTAATAGTTTAAGGATTTTCTCCTAACATATTCACGTCATCTGCATAGACAAGCAGCTGATGTAACCTGTTCAATTCCAAACACTCTCTGTTATCCCGGATTTTCCTAATGGCATATTCTAGAGCAAAGTTAGAAAGGAAAGGTGATAAGTGCATCTCCTTGCTTCAGCCCACAGTGAACTGGAAAAGCATCAGATAGAAAAAATTGGCCCATACGGACTCTGCTGTATGTTTCACGGAGATACATTTTAATTAATCGAACTAGTTGAAGTAAAACAATCACAGTTTAATATTAACACAATGAAGTAGTTGTTTATTTTATATAATTCAATACCGGTAATTCTTCAGTGATAGATAAGTGTTAAAAGAATATAATCAAGAATGAAGATTCAAATTTTAATAAATATCGATAAAAAATAATATCCATAATAATTAGCAATGTGGGCCAACTCGTATTGTTGTCGTGCTCAACTATTATTAATAGAAGAAAAGAGAATCGTTACGTGTTGCATAAGAAAAAAATACAATATAACATATAAAATACGGAAACCAGCTACAGTGATCCATGGTAATATGTACATTTAGCACAAATATGGATACCAATCAAGGCAATGACATGGATGCGTGTGTGACATAGCTGAGAATCAATATATTTGTTTTTGTCAAATGCGCATCATCATGCAAAAAGGTATAAGTGACTACCGTGGATCACTATAGCTAAGCGACAGAAACTACACATGATACATCTGAAGGGGATAAATGCTGTTCCTGTCAGGGACAAATTAATCTTTTCAGCAGAGAACACCAAATTCTCCAGAGGGGACAATCCCTGACATCTCCCCCTCTGGGTCAACTCGCACCCTGAGTTTGTGCAGTGCAAAACTAGACACAAATTGCATATTTAGCAAATAAATAACATTAATCTCATATTAGTGTACAGTTCATAAATAAGAGAGCATTTGAAATTTTTTCTGTAATTTACGCTGTTAAAACTCCAATGCAAAAGAAGTTATTTGTTTGTAAAATAGGCTACATAAATATATTAAGTCTGTAAACTGTTACTTCTGTAGTTATGAGACCAAATATCTATAAGGAAACAACACTGGTGAAATGCATTACCTTCAAGGGACGAAAAGAAGTTCATATATAATGTAGGCAATATAGGCTACAGGATGAACTGTAAGTAACGTCATTAATTTCAGGTGGTTTTTTTTCGAGATGTTGAAAACAAAACTCGTTTTTACTTCCTTTCCCGAGATAAAAGTTGTTTTATAAGAAACATTTCATAGCATGTTTTGGGAAAGCTATTGACTGAATTTACAATATGCTCAGTCATTTTAAGAGAGCAGTGTATTATGATAATAAACGATTGAAAGAATTTTAATTTTGTCCTTTTAAGTGTGCAGAAATTTGATCCCAACAAACGTAACTTTTCGTTCTGCAAAGGAATTTTAAAATGTTACATTTGTTCGAATCAAATTTCTGCAGATTTAAAGGGCAAAATTCGTTCAATAATTTATCACAATACACTGCTCTCCTTAAACTGACTGACCATATTGAGAATTCAATCAATGGCTTTTCTAAAACACTCTATGAAATGTTTCATATAAAACAATTTTTATCTCGAAAAAGAAGCAAAAACGAGCAAATTTTTTGTCTGAAGTATCCCCTGAAATTAATGACATTACTTACGATTCACTCTATATACTTTAAAAAGTCAAATACCCTCTCAAGAGAACGATTATTATAGCATGATATGTTCAGCAAGTTCAATTACATAAACAAATTATTGAACATATATATGATTATGAATGGCAACTTATAGTACACTTGGCTGAAAAGAAGCAGAAGATACAGCAGAACAATGTAAGATACTTTTAACCCCGAAAAACAAATGGGACAACACTGGACGATCACCAAACAACACAAGAGCAGAACTGACAAATAGAGAAGATAAAAACAACCATCAACAAGAGTGGAATGGTAAATAGAAACCTGAAATTCGTCTAATAATACTGAAACATCGTTTTAATGAATACCTAAATAACTACGTTTCCCTTAATGTTTTTCCTGCTTTGATAATTATTTTATCTTTATACATCACATATTGTTCCGGAAAGCATGTTACATCGTAAGCATTATAACTGTAAACACTTCCATATTCTACCAAAGTTTTCTTTTAGGTTTGCAGTATAGAAATTAAATCCAAATGTTGTTATAATAAGTCAAGTGTAAATCATAGACGGTTAAACGAATTCATTAAACAGAAAGAATTCGATAGCATGCATTTACTATGAAATAAATTTGCATGACATTCATTAGTAATCTTGTAGTCTTGCCGGGAATAAAAACAGCTCTGATATGATGTTTTGGTTAGGAACTGAATTCATGACATCCCACTTGGTCTTACAAATGAAATAACATGTAACATTTTCTTTTAAAGGACAGTTGGTATTTTAACATTTGTTAGCAAAATAAGAAGGTAAAACAGAGAATTTGACACTAAACTGCAATATGTTTAGCTACATCAACCACTTTACTTAAAAGCTTGTTTTGCCGACTGTCAATTATCAAGGTGCCAAATGTAATTGTAATAAATTGGTTTTTCTGAGTCAGTAATTTCTTCCTCGTTTATTTTCCAAGTTCAACCTCGATTGACGTTGCAAATCTGTAGTACCAGCGCCATATCTTTCATTAACCAAAATCTAAATTTTCACCAATAACGAAAACATTCAAAACGTTGTTTTAGTAAACAATTTCATTACAGAATTGATCGCTTCTATATAAAGATTTTATATTTTTACAAATCTTTTAATTTCACACTACACTAACTATAAATTGTTTATGTCTTAGAAGACAATATTCATATTATGTAATAAGCTGTACACAAATTTCCAGCTTCAAATTTTGCTATCAAGTGTTAAAAAGGAAATGGTGTGACCATTCTTTACGACAAAATCAACTCCACTTACATCTTTAACAGACGCCAATATAAAACAGCAGAAAAACGGGAGAGAAATTACCAAAAGAAGAAAACGTCACACGAGGTATTGAAAGGTGAGATGGATCACCGGCACTTATTTTATATCACAGTCGAATCTTATTCTAATACATCTCAAGTTGTTCATTAATATAGTAATTCTGCAATAAGCTGCTTTCATAAACTTTATTATCTTCCATGATCATTTCATAATCTGATTATTAAAAAAAAGTTTGCTATTTACAACAATTTTCCACGAAGCTCTTCCAGAATATTTACATGTCATATCAGCATTCTGAAAATTTGCAAAACATACAATTGAAAATACAGAGCTTTAAATATGATCCAGGGATGCTGTGGAGAGGGTAGCAATCTTTAGAAAAAACGTGGATAGCAATATACAGTCTAGAAGTTTAGAATTGGATGATCATATACAGCTTATGGATTACGATCATAAATACGGAATTAAAAATCTAATATCACTAAAGGCAATGTCAAAGACATAATTAATCGAATATATTTAATCTATTGTTATATAGATAATTTATAAACATTACTGTATAATTTATTACTGTTTTTATTCATAACACTGTCCTGGACTTTAACTGGCCAAAAGCTGTTCACCAGCTCATAAATATCAATAAAATAAAAAATAAATTATTATTATTATTATTATTATTATTGTTGTTGTTGCTGTATTTAACTTTGCTCTAGAATATGCCATTAGGAAAGTTCAGGAAAATCGAGGTGGTTTGGAAATGAACGGATTACATCAGTGCTTGTTCATGTAGATGACGTGAATATGTTAGGAGAAATTCTGCAAACGATTAGAGAAAACAAGGGAACTTCCGAAAAGACAAACTATATGATTATGTCTCGTAACAGAACATAGTTCAAAATGGAAATATAAAAATTGGAAATTTATCCTTTGAAAACGTGGAAAAATTTAAGTACCTTGAAGCAACAGTAACAAATACAGTAACAAATTCAAATGACACTTGAGATGAAATTAAACCTGTTATTATTCAGGTGAGAAGCTTCTGTCATCCAGCCTGCTTTCAAAAAAGCTGAAAGTTAGAATTTATAAAACAGTTATATTATCGGTTGTTTTGTATGGTTGTGAAATTTGAACTACCACTTTGGGAGAGGAACAGAGGAGGGCAAGGGTGTTCGAGAATAAGATGCTTAGGAAAATATTTATGGCTAAGAGGGACGAAGTTACAGGAGAATGGAGAAAGTTACACAACGCAGAACTGCATGCATTGTATTATTCACCTAACACAATTAGGAACATTAAATCCAGACGTTTGAGATGGGCAGGGCATGTAGCATGTATGGGCGAATAGAAGTGTATATACTGTAGAATGTTAGTTGGAAGACCTGAGGGAAAAAGACCTTTGGGGAGGCTGAGATGTAGATGGGAGGATAATATTAAAATGGATTTGAGGGAGGTAGGGTACGATGGTAGGGACTGGATTAATCTTGCTCAGGATAGGGACCGATGGTGAGCTTATGTGAGGGCGGCAATGAATCTCTGGGTTTCTTGAAAGTCATTTGTAAGTAAGTAAGTATTATTATTAATATTAATATTAATATTATTATTATTATTATTATTATTATTATTATTATTATTATTATTATTATTATCTGCTTACATTAAATACCACAGTATAATGTATTATCTTGCCAGTGGTGGAGGAAACCAAAATTCCCTTTATTTATTTATTATTTATTTATTTAACCTGGTAGAGATAAGGCCATCAGGCCTTCTCTTCCCCTCTACCAGGGGATTACAACTACAATATTAAGAATACAATTACAATTATAATTACAATTAATATTAAATTTACAAATACAATAAAAATCAAAGTACTAAAAGATTAACTGATTAATAAAAGCTAGACAGTTTATTGTAAAAGTTAAGAAGAGAGAAACATTTTTTTTTATTAATTAAGTAAAAATTAAACCTACTCTACGCGGTAAGAAAATGCTTAATAAGCTTGCTTTTGAACGCTACTAAATTCCGACAGTCTCTGATGTCACTGGATGATATGACTGGCTGATATCACTGTGTTTTTGAAGTTTCGACTTTACATTCCTACATATATCTAACGTTTTTAACAGATGGAAGAAGAGTAAAAACGGACACAATATGAGCAAAGTAACAACAGAAGCTGCAGAAATTAGAAAGTGGACAACGGGACAACCCAAAGCATAAAGATGAGATTTAATTCCCATCCAAAAAGCGGAGGCTTAGGATTTTTTAAAATTTGGCAAACCTGGACGATTTATCATGGCAGTCAGGGAACCCCTGATAACTCCATTCTTGTTGCGTACATTGCACCTGAGCTCCCTGTGATCGGCACTTATCCACAGGTGATAAATACTTTTAACTCCCCAGTCATATCTGTCCATAGCGTCTTGCACACTGTGATGGCCGTTTCTTTTGCGCTGGTTTACAATTTCGGGGACTTCCTCGAATTCAACAGTCATCTCCTCACTTCCGTGATAGCTACACACGAAGTCTACCTTCTTCCCAACTGGTTCGAAGACTTCATATGGTAGTAACTCCATCATTATGCCACCTTCATATAGTCATTACAATAACATCAGATATGGAAACATAAGGTTATTTCAAGTGAGAGAAAAAAGTATCAATAAATTGTTTAAATAAAGTTCCAAAAGAAAATAACATAAAAATAAGAAATATGCAAATAAAATAGTAAAAACCTCCTTGCAAAACTTAATCATAAAAAATAATTAAAACAATGTTAAATTAAAGTAACTGAGATCAGTAAAATATGAGAGTGAAGAACCTGATAATACAATTATATTAATACTGGGTGTTCATTTCAAAGTGTGTCATGACATCACTGTTGATGAGTCAGCGAATTGAAGCGAGTTTCAGCTTTTATGTCAGAGAAGTTGCCTATTAATCAAGGCGTTCAATCTGAACTTGAGAACGTGTGTGGTATATCTTGAACGTCGTAGCAACAGATGGCGGTCTGTACGGTCTGTGTGTTACCATAACCTCTTTCGAACTGTTTTGCGAGGCCAAGTCGTACGCAGGGTATTTGTTATCATCAGTTGCGTACGGCAACATTCCACAACACAAATCAAATGCTCCGTGTCCATGTTGACTGTCGAAATTAATGTCAACAAATATGTAAGTAATCGTCTTAACCCTCTCCCCATATCTCGACAGTAAGAAAAAAACTCACCTCAGTACATGTTTCAAAACAGTTCACACTCCTGCCACTACTGGCATCACCGTACGTACCGGTAAGTACTCTTCAGAATGAACGCCGTACTTGCTAGGCAACATCTCTGGCAGATAGGTAATACACCTCTGCGGAAGTGTAGGAAGATTGAATTCTCTAGGCTCATCGACTAGCCACATGACGGCATACAGCGAGCCATGACACACTTTGAACTGAACACCCAGTATTAAACTCAAAATAGACACATTTTAATAGCCGAACAAACTAATGTGTCTGTTTTTCTTGCTACAGACCTGACAAGTTGCTTTTACAGTGTTGTTTTCCATGAATACTCTCGTCTTTCTTGCATAATTCCACATTTTCTCCGCAATTTACTAACATCTTTACCAATGATGCAATAGTAACAACTGACCAAGCATTTTCCATATGACGAACTGCACTAGATCTCTACTACGTTATGTGGTACAACTAACCATGAAAACCTCTAACATGGCACCAATGGCTGAGCATGAGCATTCGAATATGTCACCACACAATCATCCTCGGTGGTTTGTTCCCATGTTTGCAACAAGATCTGAAGTACAGCAGAACCCTGTTTATCCAAACTGAAGGGTATGGAGCCATTTCGGATAACATGTTTTTTTTTCAATAATTCATGTGTACTATCTTCAGTAGCAAACAGAAGACACTACAGTACTGGTATTATTAAGAGTAACATGGTAATTCAAAAGCATGAACTTTATTGTATTACATGTACTCTGCATATAAGTATTAAGGTTATTTCACACAGTAATCAGTGATTTTGCTTATTTTCTCTCGCAACGCTTACAAGCAGCTATATCATGCCAGTGTAGACTGTCACGGAGGCAAATGTGCAACAGGTTGGAAACTTGATCCAAGCAGACAAGATGAAAGGGACGAAATGCTAGCCAGGCCAGTCACAGGTGATGAGTCTTTGGTTCATCATTACCAGCCTGAAATAAATGCTCGGATCAAGTCGCCAATGGTACACTTGTACAGAGGTTGTTGCCACCTTGCAACTGCTGCTTCTTTGTTTCACTTGTGTACACATTGATAATACTGCCATCCAACAGTGATAGCTTCAAATGTCTCATTCAAAAAGGTAAATCGCTCCTTCAATTTGTAACTTGTTTATTAATTCTCCTTCGTTCTTAAATATCTTCTTCTTCTATCTTTCATATAGGCTACCAAGTCTGTTCATTTAGAGACAAGAAATCAGCCATATCTTATGGGGTTTTTCTGGGCTCCTCTTCCCTTTTGGATAGTTGTACCTTACAATCTTCACTATCCTATCTTCTGGCAATCTATCATCTTGTTCCTTCCATTCTGCTCTTCTCCTATTGATTCATTCCCTTTCAGCTTGAACCCCACACTGCTCTCGAATGTCGTCATTCTGAACAAAATCCAATCTAGTCTTTTTAACTGTTTTTCTTAGTATGTTCATTTCAGTGGTTTTCAATAATTAATTTTGTTTTTATAGAGCTAGCTGTTGCTTCCACTGTATAAATGAGTATTGGTCTTATTAAGAGATTTGTAAATTTTTACTTTTGTTTCCATGTTTAAATATTTATTTTGCCATATTGTGTCTTTTAGGTATCCTGAAATTCTTGCAGTTTTATGAACTTGTTTCTATACCTCATATTGAAGAGCACCATTACTAGTTATTTCTGCTCATAGATAATTGAATCTCACTGCTTGTTCTATGATCTTTTCTTGCAATTCCAGTTTACAGTGGACAGATTCTTTGCTGAAGGTCATAGTCTTAGTTTTACCAACTGATATTTTCATGTTATGTTTATGGCAATTCAACATGAATTGGTAGAGTAATTTTTGCAGGTTATCTTCGCTGTCAGCAATAAGAACTGCATCATCTGCATAAGAAATAATATTTATTTCTTTTCTGCCCATTTCATAACCTTCTTTGTCTTTAGACCTAATGTTTCTATTATTTCATTCATGACTATATTAAAAAGCAGTGGGCTCAGTGAATCATCTTGTGTCACCCCTCTTTCTACTGGAATTTGACTTAAATGACCTTCTAATTTCAATTTGGTAAAGTTATTTTCATAAATATCCTTAATTAGAATATTAGCCATTAGGTAGATTATATGAATCTAAAATGTTTAAAATAGTGTGTAATTCAAGTCTGAAAATCTGAAAAATTATAAGTCTCCAGTTATCAATCAAATTCCAGCAGAATTAATACAAAAGGGTGGAAGCGCATTATCTAACGAAATTTATAAACTTGTACTTGCTATTTAGGAAAAGGAAATTGTACCAGAACAATGGAAGGAGTCCATAATCGTACCTATCTTTAAGAAGGGGGACAAGACTAACTGTAGTAACTTCCGAGGAATATCACTTCTATTGACGTCGTACAAAATTTTGTCCAATACTCTTTTGAGAAGATTAACTCCATATGTAGATGAAATTATTAGGGATCATCTGTTGGTTTTAGGCGTAATAGATCAACTATTGATAAGATATTTTGTATTCGACAGATAATGGGGAAAAAAATGGAGTATAAGGTTACAGTGCATCAGTTATTCATAGATTTCAAAAAGGCATATGACTCAGTTAAGAGAGAAGTTTTATATGATATTCTTATTGAATTTGGTATTCCCAAGAAACTAGTTCGATTAATTAAAATGTGTCTCAGTGAAACGTACAGCAAAGTCCGTATAGGTCAATTTCTGTCAGATGTGTTTCCAATTCACTGTGGGCTAAAGCAAGGAGATGCACTATCACCTTTACTTTTTAACTTTGCTCTAGAGTACCGGTATGCCATTAGGAAGGCCCAGGATAACAGAGAAGGTTTGGGAATTGAATGGGTTACATCACTGCTTGTCTATGCAGATGACGTGAATATGTTAGGAGAAAATCCACAAAGTATTTGACGTGAATATGTTAGGAGAAAATCCACAAAGTATTAGAGGAAAACACGGAAATTTTACTTGAAGCAAGTAAAGAGATGGATTTGGAAGTAAATCTCGGAAAGACAAAAGTATATGATTGTGTCGTGACCAGAATATTGTACGAAAAAGAAAAATTGGAAATTTATCCTTTACAAAGGTTAAAAAATTCAAATATCTTGAAGCAACAGTAACAAATATAAATGACACTCGGGAGGAAATTAAACGCAGAATAAATATGGGAAATACTTGGTATTATTCGGTTGAGAAGCTTTTGTCGTCCAGTCTGCTCTAAAAAAGAGCTGAAAGTTAGAATTTATAAAACAGTTATATTACCGGTTGTTGTATATGGATGTGAAACTTGGACTCTCACTTTGAGAGAGGAACAGAGGAGGTTAAGGGTGTTTAGGAAAATATTTGTGGCTAAGAAGAATGAAGTTACAGGAGAATGGAGAAAGCTACACAACGCAGAACTACATGCCTCGTATTCTTCATCTGACATAATTAGGAATATTAAATCCAGATGATTGAGATGGGCAGGGCATGTAGCACGTATGGGCGAATCCATATAAAGTGTTAGTTGGGAGGTCAGAGGAAAAAAGACCTTTGGAGAGGCCGAGACACATATGGGAGGATAATATAAAAATGGATTTGTGGGAGGTGGGATATGATTGTAGAGAATGAATTAATCTTGCTCCAGATAGGAACCGATGGTGGGATTATGTGAAGGCGGCAATGAACTGTGGGTTCCTTAAAAGCCGTAAGGAAAATGCATGGATTAATTTTTATTAATAAAATATGTGAAGTTTACTCACACAAAAAAAAATGTATGATAGGTTAGCTAAAAATATAAGAATGGAAGTTGTGTTTATTTTTATAATTGAATTATCAGGTTTTTCGAATTAATTTTTTTGTAATGAACGGAAAAATGAGGTTAAATAAAATGTGACAGAATAGTTCTAGACATTAAATGTACATACCAATGCTGTCGCAGAATCGTCCGGTGTAACCTTGCTGACACTTGCAAATGATACGACCATCACTTGACAGTGAGCAACTCTCCTCGTTTCCATTGCATGGACATTTCGTGCAAGCTCCTAGCACACTGGATGAGCGGTCGTTGAAATCTCGGTAGTATCCAGGAGAGCACAACTGGAAGAAAGAATTATAAAACATTTTATTACGGCGAAGAGAGATGAATACATATTTCTGAAATTACATCAAGTTCGAAGGTGATGATGACATAGTTATCATGACTATAATGGAGCCATCATTGAAGATTACGATCTCTTGGAGGAATAATGATCAACAACCTTCGAAATTTAAGCTAATGACCAAATTTCTATCCCCAAAACAGAAGAAGAACTACAAAGCATCACCCACCGGTACAGTACAACCGAACACAAATATCAAGGTCATTTCATCTGGGTATATTTAGAAATAAAATCACAGTTATAAGTTTCTCTGCAAAAGAGCATGTCAGAAGTAAAAACTTATTTCAGCAATTCAATTCTTTGAACAAATTAATTCTTTCAATATTTAGATCGTGAAATGTCGTGCATTGAAGAAAAGGATATATAAATAAAATAATAAAAATTTACGTCATTGTAATGGACTCAGACCATCTAATGGATTGTCCTAATCTGTCCTCAACTACACTGGTAGAGAAGTATTGGGAAGCAAGAGAGAAGATGATGGCCCTCCAAATATAAAATTTGTTACTCTTCCTTTCATATTCTATATCTATTTATGTACTCTTCTGTTTGTTTGTTTGTTTATTTGTATATTTGTTTACTTGTTTCTATGAATATTGCATGTTGCCATTATCACGGCTAAAGATAACCTCTATAGCCCTGCATTAAATAAATAAAAATAAAAATTTACGGCTCCAAAGGGCAGAGAATAGCTAGGATAGGAGTAAGGTTAAGTTCTTACTATTCAAAAAATACCCCTTACAGCTAAGGCCCACTTTCTGCCAAACCCTATCAAATGCCTTCTCATGGCAGAGCCGTTTAGATTTAAGGTGAAAATGATGGTAAGTTTCTGATGTCAGGAAACCGAATGCTCCATGCAGATGAGATCCCTTGTCATGACTAACAATCCATCCAGTAGCAGATTTGCGCTAAGTTGGCAATCCAACCTGTAAAAATAATTTTCTCAGAAACTTCAAAAAAGAGAGAACATGAATGATACTGTGACAGCCAGGAAACGATCTCACGACCGGCAGAAGGAGGGCAAGGTCAGTCGTGGCTCGGCGCGGCAAATGAAGTTGCACGCGCATCTGCTTCCTGGGGCATGTGCTGTGGCATAGAGAGGAGAGGAGAGACGGCGACCGCGGTAGAGAGGGAAGAAATCCAGAGAATTCGAGAGGTGCCATCTTCTGGACATCTGTAGAAATTTCCAGCATCGTACTTTCCCGAAACCATGGTTTAGTTATAAATACGACATGCGAGTGAAATTGAGTTAGTTAGTTAGTTAGTTGTTGCAGTCGTTGCTAGTTTTGGACAGCAAGGCAGTCTTGTGTAGCAGTGAAGCCAGCTTCGAGACCGGAGTTCGACTTGAGTTGTGTCTGTAACTGTGGGAGCCGGAAGTCCTGAGTTTGAGTGCAGTGGACCACAGTTGGAGGACCTGAGTTCGAAGTTCAGTGGACTGTCTCTGAAGGTCTGGGGTTCGAGATACTGTGAACTCGAGTGACTGAGCTAGAAGAACTAGCCAAGGCAAACGAACTGTGAACTGAGAACTGACAGTTCTGTTTTGTAAATAGTGCTTTGTGAACATTAGTTACGATTAACAGTTCATTGTTGTTCTCAATAATCCAAGTAAATTGTCATTGTCGTCTGTGGAGTGCAATAACGAATACTGTGTTACTGTGTGGAGTGGAAATCCCATTGTTGACGGGAGTATTTAAACTAAATTATAGAAAGTGACCATTGTTGAAACGATAAAATTACATTATTGTTTTGAATTAAAAAGTTACAATACTTTTTATGATAACAGAAACGATAGATTGCCTAAACAGTTAATGAAGTGTGAACCCAGAGAATATAGAGAACATGACGCAAGAATCTTCCTCTATTGGAGATGATACAAACCAATAGGCCTAATCCTTATCAGATAAGAAAAAGATCAAAAGTTACGAAGATTATAAGAACCATTAATTCAATTTTATAAACAACCTCTAGTACAAATCACACTTGGTTCAAAATTTATAAAACTGTGGCAAGATCATTGCTTTTACAATACTAAAGTGACAATATACACTTTAAAACTGAACCACAGTGAAAAATTTGTTGTGAGCTGGAATTAATTTCAGAATGTAGCTTCATATGAAGAGAAGATACAATCCATGTACTTCATTAATTACTCCTCTTAACAAGGACATTATGACGAAGTGAAGAGAAACGACTAGAACCATTTGAAATGTGGATATGGAGAAGAATGAAGTGTGTGAAGTGGACAGACAGAATAAGAAATGAAGCTGTGCTAGAAGGAGTGGGTGAAGAAAGAATAATGCTGAAATTGATCAGGAAGAGAAAAAGGAATTGGCTGGGTCACTGGCTAAGAAGAAACTGCTTTCTGAAGGATGCACTGAAAGAAATGGTGAACGGGAGAAGTGTTCAGGACAAAAGAAGATATCAGATGACAAATATATGGATCATACGCAGAGACTAAAAAAGAAGATAGAAAATAGGAAAGACTGGAGAATGCCATTGGGCAGAGAACTATGAATGAATGAAATGAACATAGACTCATACCCTCCATTTGCAAATTGAAACTAAAGACATTCAAACAAACATAACTGCAGTTTCATTCCCGAAACTCGGTAATGTATTCTATGTGCTGGTGTAATCCTGATACAGCACAGAATTTTTTAATCACAATTAATGCAAGTACACTTTTTCTTTACCTCGCACGATGATCCTCTGTAACCAGGTGGACAGCGGCAGTTCTCCACCTCAGTAACGAAGCCCTGTCCTGTGTATTGCGGGACTGCCGTGTCCAGAGACACATCACTGATATACGTACTCCTCGTCTGAGAGCTGTGAGACGCCCTCACTAAGATGGCTTCCACGTTGGATAACACAGTCAGGAGATCTGCCCTGGATGCCACTCGTTGGCCTGCCACCTGGTCCAATCGACGCCACGTGGTCTCAACCAGTGGCACTGTGTATGTCTGTAATAGCATCAACAGCACTGTGCTTAATTGAATATATTCTATAAGAGATAAGAAATTAACAAAATTCGGTTTAATACAAAGCTACTTCATCATCATCTTTTACATAACAGACCCGAAGGCTTGTTCCAGCTCAAAGAGAATCTCTCCATCTGATTCTACGACGAACAACATCTCTACGACCTTCCGGTTTATAATGTAGAATCCTTTTTACTTATTCTATTAGGATCCATTCGCAGTATGTGATCATTCCAGTTATTTTTATTTAAACTAGTTTTCAATTTAAATACGAGGCTCGTCCAGAAAGTAAGTTTCCCTGGGACCATGCAGAGAAAACACAATTTCATGGAAAAATTTATTGGAACAGGCACAACAATTGTTGAGCTATTTTTCAACATATTTCACACCAAAAATGAGAAATTTCCCACAGCGTGAGACCAACTTCTGTATCCCTGTGTCATAGAAGTCTGCTGCATGGGATCAGAACCAGTTTGTGACAGCTGTCTGCACCTGTGTCAATGTGAAAATGCAGACAGGAATTTCTTGAAGTGCAAGAAAAGATGGTAACCACAGGGAGCGAGATCGGGACTGTAGGGTGGATGTTGAAGCACCTCCCAGCGTAACTCCTGCAGAAGATTTGTTATGCACAGGGCCGTATGTGGCCCAGCAATTACCATCCTTTCTTACACCTCAAGAAATATCTGTCTAGTCAGCATTTTCACAGTGACAGAGAGGTGCAGACAGCTATCACACACTGGTTTCGATCCCAGGCGGCAGACATCTACAATAGAGGGATAGAAAAGTTGATCCCATGGTATGACAAATTTCTCAATTTCGGTGGGAATATGTTGAAAAATAGCTGGACAATTGCTATATCTATTCCAATAAATCTTTCTAATAAATTGTGTTTTCTTTCTCTAAACGACGCCAAGGAAACTTACTTTCTGGACGCGCCTCGTATATTTATTTTATTTCTGATTTCATTATTGTTCACTCGAGCAAGCAAAGTAAGACCAGCAATTCTTCTTTAAAACTTCATTTCATTTATTTAAATTTTCTTTCTGTCACATCTATTTAGTGCCCAATTCTCTGAACCATTACATTAGCATTAGGACAGCCATTACTTCAAAAAATTGCAGTTGTGTGTCGATTCGGGTTTTGTTTCTCAGAGTTCTATGTATTGTACCACACATAATATGTTGAAATTTATACAGTTTATTTGGAAGAGCATTCTTCCTGTCATATGATACATAACTTCCAAGATAATTAAGATGAGAAACTTGTTCTATTGGTTCATTATTTATAATTATTTTTGATCTGACTGGTTGCTTACCTTCAAAAGCCATTACTTTAGTTTTATTGCTTGATATGAACAAATTATAAGTAGTTGCAATTTTATAGGTGTAAATGTTTAGAACTCATTTGAAGTTGATTCTCTGTTTGAGCAAATAAAACCTGATCATCAACAAAGCTATTTCACTATGACTTAAGAATTTTTACCACAGTTCGATCAGGGCTGATTTCGTCTGGGTTGGTCCAGTAAATGGAGATACCACTACCAAAGATGATGACATCGGTATCAGAAGAAGGTCCTGCTCCAGGCCATGTTCTGTACAGCTGGGTGATTGTGAGGTTGCCACCGTAGGAAGTAATCTGCAAACAACACATTATAAAACTCAACCATCCTTCCCCAATAATGTTACTTGGACAGCATTTCATTAATTTGTCTAGCTGGAAGACTTTAAGCTCCATTCAAAATTACTGTAGACAAACATTTCATGAAATAAATTGATGGTCAAACACATTAGCGTCAGTTAAGAATTAATATTATTAAATATTCAAAATTTATAACAATAAAGAAGTATAGAAATGTTGCCAAAGTGTGAGAAAACATATAAGTGCGAAATGTGTAAAAGAAATTTTACTGTACTTAGCCTATATCATATAAAACATTTAGAACTTTCTCTGATGTTCTTTAGAAAAATAAAACAGGAAATGTACGCACCAGTTTTCTTTAAGGGGAGGTTGAAGACTAAACTGGCCAAAATTGATAGGTTACCATCTCATTTTTTTTAAACTTGGAAACTATTCAACAAATAATGACGAAATTTTTCAGAAATCTATATATCTGTCACATGGATTTCATTCTGATTGGATGAAATATTTAGCTACACTGATGAGTTCTTTCAAATTACGTTTTTATATCGGTTAACTCAAAACTCATAGGCAGAAGTGTGAATATTTTTCCACCTATGTTAGAAGCCATATGTTACAATCTGAGGAACAGAGGATTTCGTATCTTCATTACCATCATATAAAAAATTATTTATTATATCTAATGTTTCTAATAAAAATACGTTTTCATAATTCCCGATTTACCACGAAAATCGTCTGTAGCTGCATTTAGATTGGCAACAGGCCATGATTGTTTGGCCAAACACCTGCACAGAATTGGAATATATCAGTCCCCTAACTGCCCATTATGCAACTCAAACCAAGAAATGGATTCGGAACACCTCAAAATCTGTGCTTCAGTGGCTGACCATGATAATATCTTTGAAAAATATTGGAGTGCAAGAGGTCAAATGACTTTATTGTCAAACGCCTGGCATTAGAAAACAACAACAACATAATATTTAACATGCAGTATGAATTAGTCTTAAGACTGTTCGTTACATGATGTAATACAGTATAATAAACATCTGTCTTGTAGCTTTGGAGAAAAGAAACACTGAAGATTGCAAAACGTCGGTTTGAGGAAAGCAGCAATAACAATGCATTTTGTTATCGGTGCTATGTAGTCTAACATGTTTCAAAATATCACTGGCTCAGAATGACAAGGTTCTATCTGACATTTTTAGCAAAATTGAGATTTTTGTTGCATTGAATTTTGCTACTTTACAGCTATCTACCATATAAATTATATATTGATATCTCAATTATTTTGCGTCATAAAATTAGTTTGAAAAGGTTCTTATCTGCATTGATGATATTAACAACCAAACTTTTAAAATGCTCTCCTGTAAAATTTGCTAAACACTAGATAGAACCTTGTCATTCTGAACCCTCGCTATGTCATTTAAATGGCGTAAATGATAACTTTAATAAACTATATAATTATAATCTGATTCAGAAAAAATGGCAAATTTAATTGAGTCAAAGTGAAAAAATGTCCATATGACCATTTAAGTCTCCAACTTTTCCTTAATGATAAATGACATCACGATAAACCAATGCAACATCCCTAACACGTTGAATAACATTTTGTGTTGTCAACAGTTCTTAACGAAAAGAAAGATTATTTTTGTTACAAGTCACATACGAGTATACTGTGCATTCACGTGAGGAGTAGAGAATGTGAATGCTGTACTCTGTTGGAGGTATTCACCTTTTTAATAATTCGAATGGTTTTCTGATACGAGGTGCAAAACATAAGACTAGCCCATTTTAAAAGCTTGGCCACTAAAGAATCTGTGAACTCTCCGCGAACTTTGTATTGCTATCTTCTTTACTCACTCTATTTCCAGTAAATGCAGTCGGCAACGACCAGAACAGACTCTGACTACGTCCTGCTGGATATTCGTACCCCACTTCATTGCTTCTTTCATTAACTCTCAAATCCGCCCGGACAACTTCGTTTCGATTCCTGCAAATTAAACAACAATTTATTAACAAAATATCCAACCTGTTTTCATTTTAATTTACAACCATACAATATTTCTATGAGAAGACAGGGGAAGATATCAGAGACTGGTTCCAGATACTCAGGGGCAGGTTCTTATGGAGATTCATTTTATCATTTGTGTTTTTTTTTAATATTGGTGTCGGCGGAGATTGTTGGAGATTGATTTGTACTCTTGGCGGAGATTAATGAAAATTTTGGAAAATAGAATTATTTTAGAATTGCAGTATTAACTCAAATAATTAACATTAACATTAAAGGTTCGTTGGATTCTGGTAAAGGTGCGGTATGGCCAATAGACAATATTTGTTGGATTGAGACTGTATTTAACACACATTCATTAAAAAAAAAATGCAGCCCTCAAATTAACAATTTCAAATTATTAGTGAAATGTTGAATTCTCCGTATTCTGAGTTCACTAATGTAATCAGAACACGTGGAATACCATGTAATGTAACCTACTTGGATATAGGCTATAACAAATTCACGTGAAAAAAAAATCCGAAAAAAAAAAAAACTCTGCATATGAAATTCGCTATAAAACGATGCAATAGTAATAATTCGCGAATGTGTTCATATTTCGCTATTAGAACTCTATTTCACGATATGTAGTGATTGTTTTATCTGCATATTATTAAACAGAATCATTTAATTCGTAAAGATTAGTAAAAATCTATTGTACCGGTATGTCTATTAAGTGGTGATTTTCACGATATCCATAAATACCTGACCCTGCATATAACGCACATTAATCAATATTGCATTATATTACAGAGTGGAAGGTGTTCAATGACAGTAACTTCACAGGGTAAATCCTTAAGACCAAAGAAACAGAATTTTCCTTTGCCATTTTGCGTTATTTCTCTTTATTTAGCTGGAAATTGATTTTGTTTCAAGAAAAAACTGCAACAGCGCAGTAAAATTCGTTAGCAATTGCCAACGCACGGAAACAACCCTTCTCCGCAGCAGTGAGGGTGGTTATGTAGGCCTAGTCAATGCCAACATCAGATCTTTTCCACGAAACCCTATGTCCCACAGCAGTCGGACATTATGTTGAAGGTGTTGAAGCATACTTCTGGTAATAGCATTGCTATATATCCATTACTTAAAGTAATCTATTAATAACTGACGTATTAAAATATTCTTGAATCATAAACGTGACAGAAACATTACGCAAAATTCGATGGTGTTTGAGTAAAGGGAGATAAGTCATAAAAATAAGTTTTGAGATAAATGAAAATTAAACTTCGGACCCTTATTAAAAATAATTTTCTACACAAATTTAACTTGTGTAATCACCTATGGGAAAATATTCAATTGTACGAAAAAATGACAATCTCTTTTACCCAAATACCATCGAATTATTTGTTGGAACCGGGAACTCTGATGTAAAGATGTTTATAAAATGTGTTTAAAAGATAATATCAAGCATCAGTGTCAGAATTTACCATGTAAAATAATTATTTCAGGAAAATCTAAACACAAAAGAACGAAATGAACGAGGACTTTTCCATTCACAATATGCTCTGGATTCTTCCTAAAAAAGGAATACCATTCAACACCTCCTACTTGTAAAGTAAATCCATGGCACTACAGCCCTGAAGGGCCAAGTCCGACCAGCCGGTTGCTGGCCTTACGTTCACATGCTGAAGCAGAGGTGGACGATCATCCAACCAGAATGGAGGTATCGTGTGGTTAGCACGATGATCCTCCCAGCCGTTATAGCTGGTTTGCTGAACCAGATTTTCGCTACCTATCGTAGCTCCCCAAGTGCATCATGATGCTGGGTGGGCACCGGTCCCATACACTGGCCGAAATTTCATGAGAAAATTTCTTCCCCCGCGAGGACTCGAACCAGCGCGCATTCTGTAACGCGAGTCCTAGGCAGGATGCCTTAGACCACGACGCCACGGCACGGGACCCTCCTACTTGTAGCCTATAACATTACGGTGTGTTGCTAAAACGTATTTATAATTCTCGCAAAAGGTATAAACGACTAATAAGATGAAACTAGAAGAACTATTAGAGAATTCGTAGAAGTAGGCCTATATTTTGCACTTCCAGTGATTAAGAACTTTCACTAGCAAAGTGACATTTTCACACTGCATATCAAGCAGTCCATAAATGATATTTTAAACTTAAACTAGAAACACTTCACAATACTTACTGTTTTCTTATTCGGATAGTAACGAGATCTCGCACAAAATACAACCACCAAATTGAATCACTTAATGGAGTGTATTTTTGTCACAATCTATGGTCCAAAATTAAAAAAGGAAATCCTACACAGTAAAATGAAACACTTTAAATTCCTTCTCAGTCCATTACAAATCAATTTGTTCCTTACCTATCAGTAAGAGTGAAGCCGTGACTAGCATCCACCACCTGCATAGGGATCTGCGTACGATGTAGGTTCGCCTGCTGGCAAGCATCAGTGGTTCCCATACAGAAACATTCCAAGCAGCCTTCAATGTGTTTCTCAGATAAGGAGAATGTTCCTGGTCGACAACGATCACAGTTTCTTCCTTCAACGTTCGTCTGCAAAGAGAAACAAATCAATCTTCAATATGATGATACAGACAGAGTTCTATGTAATAATTGGTCAAATAACATATTTAACTATACAGTAATTTAGATTCATACAGGAAATCGTAGAAATTAGGGAAAATCTAGAAATACCAACTGGAAAACAAAATATAATACTTCAGTGTAATCCAATAAATAATTTAAGAGTGAATTGTCATCTCGATCTAGATGAAATCTTCCACAAAAGTGACACTCATCCAGAAGTAGCAAAATCCATAACTCTTCAGACTATTAACACAAGATAGCCACAGGACGATTGGTTACATATCTACACAGATGGCTCACTCATGAATCCAGATGAAGGAGCTAGAGCAAGTGCTACTTGTCCATATTTTTCATTTTATAAAAATGTTGGCAAATGTACAACAAATTTTGATGGTGAACTTGAAACTATTTACGCAGCTCTCCAAAATGTTTTTCCTTGCTTACAGAAATGCAAAAATATAGTTATCTTATTTGATTCCAAAGCTGCAATCCAGGCAGTTATAGTTTGACAACTTCAAGTGAAACCCCGTAAAACACGCCAACTTCTGGAATCTCTCTCTTTCTTTCTTTCTTCTCTCTCCCTCGCTCCTCGTCATTCAGTCACCAATCACCACGTAAATATCTGAGAGGGTGTGTGGGGGCATCGCGACCAATAGAAGAACCACTCTCCAGTATTACCACAATAACGGATTCTTCATTTTAGTCTCGACTGTTGGCTAGGAAGGTTCCATTATGCTAGCATTGCAGGCAACTAGTCAACCTTTTAATGTTTTTGTTAGCAGGTTTGACAAACTGTGAGTGGACCTGCAAGTACATAGTGCATAGTGCTCTCTCTCCCTTCCTCCCGTGTTTTCTCACTTTCTCCTCCCCAAGACAGCCAGCACTCACGTAGTAACTCGGTCAGGGTTTCAGTTCGATTTGTCAATCTATAGTACAACAGGGTTTCAGTTCGATTTGTCAATCTATAGTACAACTAGTTTTGCTGAATCAGAAAAAATTAAGGAAATCCATTGTATGTTAAGGCAGATTCAAAATTTAAATAACACCTTAGTTCTCCAATGGATTCCAGCCCATTGTGGAATATATGGTAATGAGAAAGATGATATGTTGGCCAAGAAAGGAACTAAAATAAACGTCACAGATTCATATTCCTATGCATCTATTACAAGGGGATTTTTTTTTTTTTTTTTTTTAATTTTAACGCGAAAAATTCGAGTGTGTCCATTATGCGAGTAAATACGGTACTATTATGACATACTCAAATTTACTATTTGAGGCAGCCATTAGTTCACTGTGATAACTTTTGATTCCAGGACACATGTGAATGAAGATCAAAAACAAAAACTAAAAACGAAATGTAAGTCAATATTTATAACCAATTAATAATACTGAAACAATTACACACAAAAAATAGACGCACAAATAAACTTCTTAATACAAAACCAGTGTTTATAATATTTTATCATGGAAGACACGTACCTTGCAATGGCACTGCCTTCCATCTGGACAGTCAGGCCTGATGCTGCCTCTGGGGTCACACCTGCATTGTGGGAGTGGGCCAAGGGGTTCACAGTCTGACCGAGTACCTTGCGTAGGATCCCCAGTGAAGCCGCTCTCACACGCATCACATTGGTCACCGGTTGTGTGGTCCGCACAGTTCTGCATAGTACACAAATTTCACATTTAAAACAAACCATACAAGATAAATAATATAAACAGCTTCATAATATTCACCGCAATACTTTAAACATATCACAATGTAAATATACTACACAAACAACTCCTTCCCCTCTTTTTCTTCTACTTTATCAAATTCATCCTTTTATCATAACCCCTCCCCCGATCACAAGAATTATTGCAAATCTGTCTCTACTTTATTATGCCTTTCCGTGAAATTCATTTCATATTACTATCTTATTTTTCTCCTCCTTTCAGGTCCTTCTTGATCAGGACTATCCATCAGAATACTTATAGTCCCGTCGATCTTACTTCCGACAGCCAATCACGTTGCAGGTTGGCTACATTTAAACGTGTGCGTCTTGTCATTCGCTGCTGATGACGTTATGCACTTCCTAAGGCTCGATAAATACTTAATATAATCACTCGCCATTTTGGTTCTTTCGTTGGAGTTTGCAGAAAGCACACGAGGACGTTATTTGCTGCCCAATTATTTGCTCAATTACATTGCGTTTGATTTATTATCATAGGAGCTACGACATAATAATGTTTAACTGTGTGGCAAATAGATTCCTAGTCTGGTAGCTCGGCAACGAAAGAACAGAAATGGCGAACGACACTACCTACCTAGACTTTATACAGCCTTCACTTCCTAAGGCGTAAGCAAAGAGGAGGAGTCACGCCGGAAATAACAGTGACGTGACTACAGTAATTGATACTTACAAATTGCTTTTAAGGAACCCAGAGGTTCATTGCCACCCTTACATAAGTCCGCCATTGGTCCCTATCCTGAGCAAGATTAATCCAATCCCTACCATCGCACCCTAGCTTTCTCAAATCCATTTTAATATTATCCTCCTATTTACAGTACATCTCGGCCTCCTCAAAGGTCTTTTTCCCTCAGATCTTCCAGCTAACATTCTACAGTATATACACTTCTTGATTCACCCTTGTACTACATGCCCTGCCCATCTCAAACGTCTGGATTTAATGTTCCTAATTATGTTACGTGAAGAATACAATGCGTGCAGTTCTGTGTTGTGTAACTTTTTCCATTCTCCTGTAACTTCATCTCTCTTAGTCCTAAATATTTTCCTAAGCACCTTATTCTCGAACACCCTTAACCTCGTCCCTATCTCTAAGTGAAAGTCCAAGTTTCACAATCACACAGAACAACTGGTAATATAATTGTTTTCATAAATTTTAACTTTCAACTTTTTTGAAAGCAGACTGGATGACAAAAGCAGGAACTGATACAGTGACATTAAATAGCCAACTAAAAAAATCCAACAGAATCATGGTCTACCTATAGGTCTTCTCTCCTTGTATTTTATATTCAACATTATTCCGGATATTTTTTCCTTCTATATCTCTATACAAATTTCAACTTCTCGAAGTTGTTATATGTTCTTATAAGATTTCAATATTAATTTTTTTCTTTTATTGTTAAGACTAAATGATGGGAACTGAAATAAATTAGACTAATTCCATTGGTCTTGGCATGGCACTTACAATACATATGCCTGAATCTGGGTCACACTCATAGGAATGTCCATGGCAGTTGCACGGCTCGCAGTTTCCTAAGTACAGTCCACCATCTGAGCGGGTGTAGCCAACATCACAGTCCTCACATGACAACCCACGATGTCCGACTGGGCACTGACACTGCTCGACAGCCAGAGCACGCTCCTGGCCAGTGTTACGTTCCTCAGCGATATCCAGAGTCACTTGGACCAGGCTGAAATGCAACATTCACATAACAATCAATTCAAAGCAAATTTCTTAGTCAAATCATTACGTTTGGAGTGAGGAATAAGATTCTATGTAAGTCAACCTCATACCCATGAAGTATTCTATTAAGCTAGTTCCACAAGTTTCAACCAGAACTACGGACCAAAATTGAAACCAGGGTTATTACTATTACGTCAGAATCGGATGCAATTATGGGTGGGAATAGTTTCAAAATCTATAATAATTGTATCGAACAATTGCACACCCCATGAACAGTCTTAAGAAAACACTATTTTAACATTCTCACTATTATGTATCTCTGATTGAGCTTCTGGCTGATATGTACATCTATTATCATGCAGTACATATCACTTGATATGTGTCAGAGGAAGAACTTATTATTATTGAAGAATGGAATTGGCAAAGGTTCTAAGTGCCTTTCAGAAAATTTTACAGGAGACAGTAAAAACTTTTCCAATCCTGTTATTAATGTTTCTTTTTTTTTTTTCCAAACTACTGACATATTTATGAAGGATGCATATCAATCTTGAATGTACACGTACTGTATGAATAATTTCTATTTATATTAACATATTACACGGCAAAAATTATGGAAAGTTTCAAGTCTCTTATGTCTTTTAATTATGATATTCCAAATGACGCACTTAAAAAGAGGCATTATAAAATTCAAACATGGAAACAAAGCTGTCACAGAATGTGAATAAAAATAGAAGATAAATTCCTATTTAATTTACAATTTGCAGACGATCAAGTAGTGATTGCCCAAGATCTTTTTGATTTAGAATTTATGGTCAAAAGATTAAAGAAATTTTATGAATCCTGGGGTCTCTCTATAAATTATAAGACAAAATATTTGGCCATTAATACTAAAAATAGTGATAATATTGTTATAGATGATGAAATTGAAATTAAACAAGTTAACCAGGCAAAATACCTAGGTACAATTATAACTAAAGCAGAAGGTATTGGAGAAGAGGAAATAAAAAACCGAATTGAACAAAGTAAAAAAATTATCACATGTTTAAATTCTATATGGTGGGATAAACATCTTTGGAAGGATACCAAAAAATATATTGGCAAAATGTTAGTTGAATCGGTATTAAACTACGGAAATTAAATATGGGTAACGAATGCATATTATAGAAAAAGAATTTTGGCCGTAGAAATGGATTATTTGAGACGAAGTGCTAGAGTCTCCCGCTTGGACCACATTAAAAATGAAGAAATTAGGCATAGAATGGATGCTGAAGAGAATAGAATAGAAATAGAAATAAAATAAATAAATAGAACAGAAAATAGGAGTTTGAAGTGGTTTGGTCATCTGATGAGAATGGGTGAAGATAGATGGCCTAAACAAATTTACCAGTGGAAACCTCCAGGAAGAAGAGGAAGAGGTAGACCAAAAAGTACTTGGGACAACGAAGTAATGGAATTCATGCACAAGAGGGGGTTGAGGACTGAAGACGCACAAGATACAAGGCTTTGGAGGACTGGCACAGGAAGACGGCAGTAGCTGTAGAATCCTGAATATATATAAAATTCAAACAAAAAAGGGATCGTAATACATGGTTATGCAAGTTCAAAAACATTAAAATATCATAATGTAGCTCATAATTACGTCGAAATTCTCAGTGTCTGCAAAGTTCTTCATAAAATAAAAAAAAAAAAAAACTTTGCATAGTCCGATAGAAACTGTATCATGTTAAGGAAGTCTGTTTTTTTCTTTTTTTTTTTTTAACTAGGTAGCATTCATTGGTTGTGGGAGAATGAGTAGCGTCTCATACATTAGATGGATGTTTTCCTTTTTCCCATAATGTTCATCACTTTCCATTACTCTAGATTACTAAACTTTTCTTGGTACGACGTTTTATGGGGAATTCTTGGATACACAAATCATACAGTTTCGAAATCTTAAGTCTGTAATAGTCAGGGGTGGCTCCTTTTTAAGGGCCATTGAGGCCCGGCCCCAGGCTCCATTTTTGAGAACGTAAATTACAATATAGTGCAGTATATTTCATATTAAAGTCATCTTTCTTAATGCATTTTCAATAAAAAAATATATATATTATGCATTGACGCAATTCTGCGAGAGAATGGACTGACTGAGCCCACGAAAGTCCTCTCTGTATGTAGTTCATTTTAGCATTAAAGGTTGGACTGTAACACACTAGCAGTTCTTCTATGTCCCTTTCCCCACCAACCTCACAGTCTTCTAGCGTTACTTGGGGCCAGCCCTTCTATTCAATTCTGTCTGTAGTATTGTGTTAAAATTGAGTTCTATAATATATTAAGTTTAACGTAAAGTGCGTGTCAGTGTATGTACAGCGTTTAATGTGAATAAGTACGTTTACAAAAGTGTGTATAACATTATATCATTAAGTAAAAGTATTATAAAGTGTGGAAAAGTGTTTGAAAGAATGAATACAGTAGACAGTTTGATTCAACTCCATTCTCGAGGTTAAAATTAGAAGATAATTTGACAATTAAAGCTCTCAATGACCTTACAGACATATTCCAGGAAGTAACAAAGTTGATGGAAATAGTTCTTGTAACTCTGTGGCTACTGTCGAAGCAGAGCATTGTTTCAGCATCTTAAAATGACACAAAAAAGATGAAATTCACTGGCTGTTCTTTCTATTCGCAAGGATTACATTCACAAAATAACGAACTATAATTCGAAAGTGATTGATAAATTTGCGCATCAGAAGAACAGAAAAGCAGCATAGCTATACAAATAATCGGCCACTGTAAATTTGTTGATTTAACTTGATTATTTTTTTTTAGAGTTATCCATACCCAAACGGATCACCCTATATATTTAAACCTACTCTTACCTAACTTTATCAGTTGCAGAAGACACAGCCCTGCAGTATATATTGACTACACCCCAACTCTGGCTACTAGCAACAGGCATCTACGAGGCTCATCCAGAAAGTAAGTTTCCCGATTTTTTCCCCTTGAAAGTAAACGTAATTAGCCGTGTTAATTGCGCATGCGTAACAGATCTATGACGTATGAATCATATGGCAGCCGGACAGGTCCCGCCTGGTGGCAGTAGCGTGGCAGCAGTGGTCCGAAATGGAAGCTCTTGTTCCTTCTCCTGCCGCCTGCGAGGTTCGGTCGGTGATAAAGTTCTTTAATGCACAAAGCATTGTGCCAATTGAAATTCATCGGCAGCTCTGTCAGGTCCATGGGCCGAACATTTCTCTCTCTCTCTCTCTCTTTCTCTTTCTTGCACCTCAAGAAATTCCTGTCCTCCGGTGAGCGTTTTGGCAACGATGAAGAGCTGAAGATGTCTGTCACACGCTGGTTCCATTCACAGGCAGCAGAGTTATACGACCAAGGGATACAAAAGTTGATCCCACGATACGACAAGTGTCTCAATTCTGATGGTGGCTATGTTGAAAAATAGCTGAAACATTGCTGCACCTGTTGCCAATAAATATTTTCCTGAAAGTGTGTGCTCTTTAAAAAAAAAAAAAAATAAAAAAAATAGGGAAACTTACTTTCTGGATGCGCCTCGTATAATGAACACCGATCAAAATATCCCTCATTTCTCGTGAAAAACAAAACTGAATAGACTACAGTGGACTATAGTGGACTTTATGTTGTCAGCAAACAGCTGGATACATTAATAAGATTGATTGATTGATTGATTGATTAAACGCATAAAACCTTTCTTGAGAAACACTATGACACAAAAAAAGATGAAATTCACTGGCTGTTCTTCATATTCACAAGGATTACATTCACAAAATAACGAATTATAATTCGAAAGTGATTGATAAATTTGCACATCAGAAGAATAGAAAAGCAGCATAGCCATACCAATAATCGGCCACTGTAAATTTGTTGATTTAACTTGATTATTTTTTTAGAGTTATCCATATCCAAACGGATCACCCTGTATATTTAAACCTACTCTTACCTAACTTTAAAAGCGTTTTATTACCTTACTGCTTTTTTACAATGCATATATAAGATCCACATCCTTTTTTTGCATTAAAAAAGGGGAGAAAGGGGGGGGGGTTAATATGCAAGTAAGTATGGTATTATTAGAAAGTTTCTGTATTTATGGAGACGTGAAGGCCAACCATGTCCATGTGCAATAAAGGAAAAAGTACTTACGCAGCTTCCCGGGTGTTTGTTGTGTATGTGGCTTTGATAAGAATGGCTTCCACATCTGCCAACGCCATTAGTAGATGTTCCCTGTTCGTGCTTTGTCCATCATGTCTCTGCCAGAACTGTTCCAGCATTGGGACAGTAATCGTTTGTGGACGGTTGGGTTCTATCTGATCTCTTCCGAAGTACAGCAAACGGATATCATTTGTCTGTTTATGAAAAACAAAGAAAATCAAATAAATGTAACAACATGTTTTTTGTGAGGGGAAAAAAAAAATTATTAAAACAGGAAAGGTTTTTATGCCAGGAGTTATAATGGTCTGTGTGTCAGCAGTAATTTCAACTTAGAAAAGTTACCGGTAATATGGTCTGTGATTTATTGTTGAAGCTTTTTTTCAGTTTTTATGGCATATTTTAAACAAAAGTTAATACTAATAAACTAATATGTATATTAAGCTTATAAATTAGAAATGAACAAAATGCACCTGATGAATAAGTTCTTTGGATTCAATTCTACAGTAAAGTAATATCAAATATCAATAACAGAAACAAATGCTGTTTCTTATAATATATTATATTATATATATACCGCCATTACTGACACTTTTTACTATTACTCTAGAATTTTATATACATCCTAGTGTTGATTTAACTACCTAAAAAAATAAATTGGGAAATTTTATAATCGTATTAGAAATAGCCAATACATATCCTATAAAGAGAAAATGATTAAAGATTAAATTAAGCTATTTTAATTCTCAATTTGTAATTGTTTTCTAAATTTACATTAAGCTTTTTGGTTTAAATTCCCAACCTTTAAAATATTGTGGTTTAAACCATATTTACTATAAATTAAAATATTTAAAGGAAAATCAAATTTGACTCTTGTGACTTTTGACCGATTACTGTAAAAGAAACATTTCCAATAGACTTTTCTTCAGGTTCATCATATTTTTTTTATAACATATCAAAATATGGTAACGTTCTTTGTCCTGTTCTTAAGAAATATAGTAAAAAGAATCACTATAAAACGTCAAAAGTAAATCATTTAGTGCTGTTGTCCCATTGAAGAGAAACTGTTTCTGATTTTCACTTCCATTACCGACACTGGTGTTCACTGTTCTAAGAAACATTTTAAGTACTATGCCTATAATAATTTAAAACATAATATTCTTACAGTTTAAATATATTTTCATTATCAATTTCCTTGTAAAATGCTTCAAATTGTTGTTTTAGGCTATTCTTCTTGATTAATTTTAAGATATTTTGCTTAACAGAGTCATATGTTTTATAATTTCGAGGGACTTATTCTGACTCACATGCAATGAACTAAAGATGTTCTTTAGCAGGAGAAGCGTAAGTCAGGATGGGTAAATATAACATTTTGAAAATCACTTTTCTTTTAAGACTTAACACGGTGATTATTATTAAAATGGATAAATTTTACTTTTTCTTCCACTTGCTTTTGCTCTTGTTAATGAATACGTCTGATTCCGACTAAGATATTACTGTACTTTATTTTGAAATTGAACTTCAACATTATTTATCTGAAAGTTTTCACTTTGTTGCTTTTAGATACAGATGGAGATTACGACTTGCTTTTAGATACTGATGGAGATTATGACTTGGCACTTATCCCAATTTACAGATGTGCCAATTTTGGAACCAATCTGTCAATATATGAGATGTGTTGTGAAATTTAGTGAAAGAAACTAGGGATAACAATAGTATTCCAGTCGTCCATTTCAACTTCATATTTTCGGATGCAATGACTCAGTTGATATCTTGTGATACAGTAACTACGAGAAAAATTCTCGCGTGAGGTCTCGGTATCATAAATGGCATGGCAGCCTCAAGAGCCTCACTGCAGGTATCATGTAATTGGCTGACAATAATGGGATGTACTTAACAAGAAGCAAATAATTCATAATACACACACACATTATTAAAACATATTTCCCTACATTTTCAGTAAAAAAAGATTTTTTTTTTAATTATAGCTGTGAGTATCAAAGAAAATAAACAATATAGTGTCAATAATTAATAGTGACTTACACTAATAAGTTCGACATCTGGAGCATTATTACGTGAATGACCACCTGGTGTTGGAACATAACGAACTGTATAGTTCAGATGACCGCCATAAGATGTTACTTTATCACCCAGGAATTGTGGTGGAAGCTGCCAGTAGTATACCTGGAAAACAAATAACAAATTGGAAAAATCAATATTTTCATACATAATCTAAGAACAGTTACTGTATAACAATTGAAGAGGTGAATTCCAAACTGGCCTAAGTCAAAATAACAAGTACGAGAAAAACAACAAAACAGATAAAACCTAATGACACATATGTATTTTTTCAAATGGATCTAAGTCAACTAGTTTCTTGGGAATACCAAATTCAATAAGAATATCATATAAAACTTCTCTCTTAACCGAGTCACATGCCTTTTTGAAATCTATGAATAACTGATGCACTGTACCCTTATACTCCCATTTTTTCTCCATTATCTGTCGAATACAAAATATCTGGTCAATAGTTAATCTCTGGTCAATAGTTAATCTATTACGCCTAAAACCACATCGATGATCCCCAATAATTTCATCTACATATGGAGTTAATCTTCTCAAAAGAATCAAAATTGTTTATTGCATTCTCAAAAAGAAGAAATGGATATGAACCACTTAACACACTGTAAAGCACTTCAACAAAATAAAGTCTTACATCTAAATACTGGGAGGTAAAGGTAAAAGGTAAAGGTAACCCCGTAACATGCCATGAAGGCACTTGGGGGGCATAGAGGTAGAGCCCCATGCTTTCCATGACCTCGGCACTAGAATGAGGTGGTGTGGTCGGCACCACGCTCTGACCGCCTTTTACCCCCGGGAAAGACCCGGTACTCAATTTTATAGGAGGCTGAGTGAACCTCGGGGCCATTCTGAAAGTTTGACAACGAGAAAAAATCCTGTCACCACCTGGGATCGAACCCCGGATCTTCCAGTCCGTAGCCAGCTGCTCTACCAACTGAGCTACCCAAAATACTGGGAGAGGAGAGAAAATAAATCTATTGTTAAATCAAGAGCACTAGTTATGTACCTACATTGCTGAACTAACACAACTACAAACGTGAGCACTTACCCCAGGACTACTGCGCGAGAAGTCTTGGAACACAAGTTCACGGGTATTTGAGTCAACCCTGAGTCCATCCGTGATGGCTTCTTTGGGACGCGTGGCCTCCACCAGCTTGAAGTCCTGAGTGCTGCGGGTGAATGCAGGCACTGACACCTGCTGCCGGTACCAGTTCGAGCTCAGGCACTGACCTGTCACACCGCTGCAGAAGCACTGAATACAACCGAACTGATTGCTTGTGTCCAGGTGGAAAGTGTTCGGCTTGCATTGGTCGCACGTTGGTCCAGTGGTGTAGTCCTGAACAACAAAAACAACGTCAGGAGTGTGCACCACACACAGATCAACATCAACTTCATTTGCAAGACAGCCAGTAGAATTCAAGATGAAGAAGAAATATAAAGTTTTTCATAAAACATTGCAGGCACGCATAGAAGAAAACCCATTACAGATAATGCTTGTAGCATGGATGGTAGAGGATGTAACTGGAAGCAATAAAAGAAAGTATGCACTAACAGTAATATGGTAAGTAAGACAGTCTTGAAAAGAACATAAATGACAATGTTACGGAAATTGGAAAAATATTTGTTATGAATGAAGATGTGAGAATTTTGGTTTTTATATACATATACCTAACACTGGAAATATCTGGTTAATTCTCTCATTTTAGTGAAATTCTAAACCCTACCTATTTAGTCTACTGAAGATCTACTGTTTTATATCTAGTGTTTCTTATCATCGTTCTCATCTCGGTAATGAGTTTTGGAATAATATTCTGGGGAAATTCCACAGATAGTAACGGTATATTCCTATTACAAAAAAGAGTAAAACTGGGGATACTTGAACCACCTCAGAAAGTTTCATTAACTCCTACAAAAAAACGTATACCTTGAGAAACTTTCATTGCTCTCCTATATGTTGAATCTTGCGACATACAAACCACAGGCAAGCAGCTTTATTGCATTGTCACTATTGTTATATATTTATTTATTGTTTTATTAGTGGTTCAAGTTACCCAGGAAATGGGTATACTTGAGCCACCCATTTAAAAATGCTATGTGGTGCAAGTTAAACTTCATATGAGGTTACTTGAGTTAATAAAACCTTAAATGATAACATTTTATAGATTTGGATACAGTATATATGTAGTTTATTATCTTTAGCTATATTCTATAATTCACTGAGCTAATATGCACACATAATTTTCTTTTCTTTAATTCCAAAATTTGAATTAAAAAATGACAAAAATCACAGAAACGAAAACATCTAAACACCTGATTTGGCTCAAATATCCCCGATGTCTCAAGTAACCCCACCTTACCCGGTAATTAGAATAATAGTAGGTGCCAAATCTAGGGAATCTTATAGGACTATTTAAAAAAAACTACAAATAATGCCCATGGCTTGTCAGTATATCTTTTCATTAATAATCTTCCTCTTATGTAATAATCGTGAAAACTTTGTAACTAATTCAACAGTTCATAGCATAAATACACGTCAAAAAAATGACTTTCATACTCCATCGGCAAGTCTATCATGCTATCAAAAAGGAGTGCGTTATATAACAGTAAAAACTTTTAATAGCCTCCCTATCGATATACAAAATGAAACTCGAAACATAAGATTATTTAGGGCCAAATTAAAGACGTGCCTAATTTCTCACGCCTTCTATTCTATAGGTGAATTTATGACATTCAATAACGCTTCATGAAATTGATACTAAAACTCTGTGTTGTACTAGTAGACTATATTGTAAATCTCATCTGTATATATTTCATCTAGACTATGGCTATAAATTAAGACTTTATAATAGCATTAAGTTTTTATACTTGTTCCATATTCTATCTGTGAAGCAATGTATGAATACCATGGAATGTTAATAAATACAATACAATACAATCTTCTCTTTTATTCATCACTACTGATATCGTCTTATGGTTCTACAGATCAGGTTGTTGAACCTGTTCCAACTTCAGCATTATTTCCTCCTATATTAGCCATTATCACGTCTTCTTCGTTTATACTACAGACGGTGTTTAGAGTATCTTTCTTTCTTCATTCTACTTGAACTTACGTGATCTTCTGAATTTTGTCGTATCTACCTCATCTTTCATTACGAATAATTCGACGACTCAACTGATTTTTATATTTCAAATTATGTGCATTACACAGTCTTTAAATATGTGTAGAAATCTCATCTCCCCAGTTGTCATTTTATTTGTAATTTGTTTCTTTGATATCCAGAATTCAGCTAATGTTCAGTAAAATTTTAATTATGTTTCTTTAGCAATTTTTTTTCTTTTCTGTTATTCTGTATAAGCATGCCTTAGAATACAATGAAGTTCCATTGCTTTGACTGCTAATGGTTATAACGATGATAAATTTTTACACTATGTGTGCATGGGTACCTTGTAAAATTTATTTGTTACATAATATAAAATAATCGGCTGGGAAAAATGGTATTAAGGATATCACTAAGAAAAATACTTCTAAAAGTACCGGTACGATACATTTTTATTTAGTACCATAAAAAATCTGTAACTGTACATGTAACAGATTTCTTGATATTCTACTCATGTTATTTAATAACTCAGTGAAAGGTTAATTTTTAAATAAGACTCTCAATATTTTCCTTCTCATTCTATCTTGTCTACGTCAGGGGGTTGGAAAGGAGGATGAGAAAAAAAATAGTGTCTGTACCTAATACTTAAAAGATATTCAAACAAAGAAAATTAACATGTACCGGTACTTATTAAGTACCATAATAAAAGGTATTAATATTAAGAATGTAACTACAATGCACAGATTCTACCAGAAGTTTAAGAACACCCTTGCGAAAGTGATATTTCACTTCTGTTCTTATACTTATATGAAACCCACTGATGTTTATTTAGGCCGAAGTACAAAGTTTTTTACTGCAAACCCAATCTCTCTATCTTTCAAACTGCGGATTATATAACAATTTTTCTCCTATGAAAACTTATTGAAAAATTACTCTTTTTTTTTTTTTTTTTTTTTTTAGGAGAAAAATTAATTACTCCAGAATTAATGTACTTAGATCAATGAATTTTGGGATAGAGTTAGAAATATATGAAAGGCTTCAAGTGCAAATATTACTTTCTGTTTAAACAAATTGTGACATCTTGTTCACGTATTAAAATCCAGATTTTTTTTCTTTATTTTCTTTAGGAAAAAACTGTCATTTTACAAAATTCTCTTGAGTCTGAAATTTGCAGAAAGCTGACCAGGGACCACCACTGCCACTTACATTATAACACTGGGAGTTATTAATATTGATCAATCAGCTTATTCTCGCCATTTTAGTAAACTGTTGTGGAGTTTGCTACAAGTGTGGAAAGGTTAGATTTCTTCCTTGAAAAAAATTGAAAATGAATCGAAATTCAGAAGTGTGGACGTAAAGTGGCAGATTATTGGGATGTGGAAGAATGATTTGAGATAATATCTACCTCTATCCCAAAATTCACTGATCTAAATACATCCATCCTGGCGTACGGTAATTAATTTTTCTCCTACAAAAAATGTAATTTTTCAGTAATTGATTAACTAGCGGACTTACTCGTGTTAATTATGTAAGTCTGTGCGGCTTACAGCTGTTTCGGTGCTTCATCACACCATCCTCAGGGCCTACTAGATCTCGGCGTCATCTCGTACTTCTCTACCTGTTGTGTGGGTGCGTTTGATTGTTGAAAAGTGTAGGCTCTGAGGATGGTGTGATGAAACACCGAAACAGCTGTAAGCCGCAGAGACTTACATAATTAACACGAGTAAGTCCGCTAGTTAATCAATTACTTATATTCAAGTGTTAAAAGTAGTGTACGCAAGATTCAAAATGTAATTTTTCAGTAAATTTTCATAACAGAAAAATTGTTATATAAGCTAAAGTTCGAAAGATAGAGAGATTGGGTTTGCAGTAAAAAACTTCATTTTTCACAGGCACTTGGTCTCTTTATAAACATCAGGGGATTTCACATAAGTCCAAGGACAGGAGTGAAACATCTCTTTCGAATGGATGTCCCTAAACTTCTGGTAGAACCTGTATATGCAACATTAATATAAAGAGGTAAGTGTGATAGGACACAAACTACAGGAATAAATTTTATGGAGAGAATTAAAAAAGAAAGAAAAAAACTAAAGTCTTAGTAGAGTTTAATTAGTAAATGAATTCTATAAGTCTAGTTCAAAATAGCGAAGGAGACAACAGTAAACAATAGTTTTGGACTTACCATTATTTTACACAGTGGGAGCATGAGGAAAGAATAGAAAAATAGAGAACATACCATGTTACACAAGCAACATTATGCTGCTGCATGCAAAAGTGATGTAATATATTTCTATGGTTTAAACCCAAAATTTCTTTCACATTATTGAAATTACACATTACCCTAGTTTCCTGTTCCTTTCCACAAATATTCATAGTAAATTTACACACAGAAGGGATAAAACTAACATATATTATAATCTAACAAAAAAACCACAATTCTTTAGTATTGTTTACTAACATCTAAGGTACAGATAATACAGTTATACACCATCCACTAATAATACGAAACGTGACAACATGAAACTCCTTTGTCCCGCCTCATGTGATCTGCTGTCCTTGAAGAATTATCCAGTCGTATGTAGTATGATACTTGTCTTGTGTAGAGCAAACAAAAAAAGTTTGATTCTATACACAGGACATGAGTAGACGTCAGGCGCCTTTTAACATGACTAATGTTATTCCTAATCCGGCCAAAGATGGCCTGTGAGTGGAGATTCAATTTTTAATAGAAAAAAAGCTCTGGGTCATCCACCTTACAGCACTGATTTGGGACCTTGTGACTTTTATTCATTCAGACCCTTCAAGGAATATCTAAAAGGGGCACAAATGATGAAGTAAAGGCCATAGTACTGCAATGGTTCAAGTAACAGTCTAGGGAGGCCTGTGTAAATGTCTATGAAAACTTTTTCTAATGACTGAAATACAATAGCAAGAAACCAAGGAAAGAAGCAGTAGCACTATTCTGGTCAGCAACAGGACATGATTCCGACAGAACATCTCTACCAAATCAATATTTTAAATTCAGCAAAATGTACATTATGCAATAAACAGAATTGTATCTACTTGCGCAATTTCCCCACCTCTCGAGCAATTCCGCAACCCCCCCAACCACCCAAATTTTTAGGGTATGATTTTCAGAGTTTTATTTTCCTCGCGTAATTTTTCCCTTTCACATTAAACAAAATAGAACACTCCTATTCCTTTCAAGAGTGTATTTCATGAAGATTCCAACTATCGAAAAAAATAAGCATAGGAAATCCAAGGCCATTCATCCCTTTTATAATGAAAAACGTCTCAGATTCCTCTGACAACACGGAAGATGACTGAAAAGTAGTGGAGTGTAGAAAACACATACGCATACCTACGTTTATTTTCTTTTTGTAATTAACAAATTAATTTTGATACAAATATTTTACGCGCGAAGTTTTAACACCATGATCCGGTATTAGTCAAGGTCAGGCTACCAGCATTAGAACTGGCATACAGCGGTAAAAAAAAAAAAAAAACACAAAACTATCTATGGATTATTGAAATACCAATATATTTTTGTAGCTCCTTAATAATAAGCATTGATTTTATTAGTACGTACAAGAATTGTTTTATATTTTTATGACCATATTATTCTCGATATTTTATAGTCCTTGCGTAATTTTCTCGATTTTTCGTCTCCGAATTTTGAGAAAAAAAAAAAAAGGGAGGAATTACGCGAATAAATACGGTATACTCTTCTGTGAAGAACTTTATGGTGAGAAACAAAGGAAGAACATGATCTCACATCTCTACTGGAATGTTGGGTTCCTAATGTACAACCAGCTTTACTTTCTATAACACAGGAGAACCAGTTATACTTTCGACGGCACACACAACTAGCTTTACCTTCTACGACACAGGATAATTAGATTTACTTTCTATAACATGACACAAGCAGTTTCCCTCTCTAAGACACAGGACACCCAATTTTACTGTATATCAGAGTTTACTTTTCACGACAGGGGAGAGCTAGTTTTACTTTCTATGACACAGAACACCCAACTTTACTTTTTAATGACACAGGACATTCAAGCTTCGATTTCTGTAACACCGAATATTTATTATTAATGGAGAAAAATTCGCTCCGGCGCCAAGGATAGAACACGGTACCTCCAGTTCTACGCATTGGATGCTCTAATCATTGAGCTAGCTGAAGTTCAACCCACCGCACCGGATCGAATCCTTCTCCTTTGGTTTTTTTTCCCTTAGTGGCCTTACTCCATGTTCGGCTTACACAATTGACATACAGTAGAACCTCGAATATCCGTCACTCTATTAACTGATAGGTGGATTATCCATCTTTCTTTCTCTCGTTTCTTTTTTTGCAGAGATATATGAAGTACTGTACATTGCATTAGCACGCTATTTTTTCTAGAGATTGTTATTACAAGCCTTTTTCCTTACACAGTATCGTCTACTATTCGAATTGTCGTACTGTATAATTTCTACATAAAATGTCTTCTACTGGTGTCAAAAGAAATCTTGTTGTGCTAATTATCGAAAAAATGTGTAAATAATTGAGTGGTTTTAGGAAAGAGAAACTGTTGCTCATCACGCATCAGAATAAGAGATTGGAATGTATAAAGTATGTAAATCTACAACATGACACCTCCACTATTCATACAAGGAATTTCCTTGTCCCTCAAAAACCGTCGTTGACAACCAGACTTAAATTAGTGAACTTCTGATCCACTACCTAGCGTGTTAAATACTTGACTATGGAGGAAATTACGAAAGTGTATAAGTAATTGATTAACTAGCGGACTTACTCGTGTTAATTATGTAAGTTTGTGCAGCTTACAGCTGTTTCGGTGCTTCATCACACCATCCTCAGAGCCTACTAGATCTCGGCGTCTTCTCGAACTTCTCTGCCTGTTATGTGGGTGCGTTTGATTGTTGAAAGGTGTTGAAAAGTGGAGTCAAATAGTGTGTGTGTACTGAAATTGATCTGTGTGTTGAGAATTTGATCGGGGTGTGTTTTAGTGTGTTTGTATATTTCGTATGTTCTAGTATGTTGAGTTTTTGGTTCTTGGTTGTGCCGCACAAACTTACATGATTATTAACACGAGTAAGTCCGCTAGTTAATCAATTACTTATATTCAGGTGTTAAAAGTAGTGTACGCAAGATTCAAAATGGATACGAAAGTGTAAATATTATTCACTAAATTCACGAAAATCTTTTATGGAACGGATTATCCGATTTTTTCGATTAACCATTCAGTCCATCCCCTTCATTGCCACGGATAATAGAGGTTCTACTGTACATAATTATTAAGTCAACAGTCATCACACAAGGAATGCACTCATTTGAGTGACTTGGCGGCTGGGACTCTTACAATATATATGCACCGTTAGGTGAATAATCTATATGAAGATTTTTTTGGTCCTATAGAATTATCTGTGATGGTTACCATTTGTCATTAATGGAGAAAAATTCGCTCTGACGCATTTAGTTTTACTTTCTACAACACTCGGGGTTACTGCCCATTCAAAGAAAGTAACACAAAGGATTTCCATCACCTTTACAATTTCACTGAGAGATTGAGTTTTAGGAACTCAGAGCTAGTGAAAAAAGATGCACTTATTTTTCACGTAACAGTGAACAGAATTTACAGCATAACGTCCTGTGCCGATATGACTTACATGAAGCAGGTGAAATCAAAATACCTACAATTCTTTCTTCCATACTTATAAACCAAAATGTTTACATGCAGAACAATTGGAAATTGTCAAAAATTATGTGCGTGTTTGTGTGTAATGAAGTGAGGATAATAAGATAATGGAACTCATGGTCGAAAATACTCCTTCAGCTGCCACCCTTGGAACCCACAATCATTTTACCAGTATCAGTTTGGACAAGTATGTCGAATCGTTCTCTATATAATTAAATTCTTTACTTTTAGCCTTTGGGAGGTTGGCCTGTATTGTTGTTCATTTAATATCAGCCAGGGGACATGTGTAGCTTAAGGGGTGCTACGGACGCGAACAACATTGTCCACCTTTATGTTATGCAACACATATGCTGTAATGAATGCGAAACACCTACTTCACTGCAGCATCTTATGTAAAGACAGACAAAATGCAGAAGATATAAGTAGCCTATATTGGGAAGCAAGAAGAAAAATGGTGTAACTACCAAGATCAGAGTCATTGGAAATCATCATCATAATTAAATTCTTTACCCTAGGCTGACCCAAAAATTAACAGTGGATATGGTGATTCAGTATGTTACAGAAGTTGCACCAGCTCTTATGGAGCTTATAGGCCTACCTAATATCATTTTGAGTGTTTTTTTTTTTTTTTTTTTTTTTTTTTGAAGCTAGTATGAACCTTTAGAAACAATTTAAAATTTACTCTTCATTTTTTACCAAGCTGCAGTGGGCTTATCAAACGAAACCACATATGTTTAATCCAAGAATCAGAACAAACAGGGCATGCTCTGCCATCAGTTCACTGGCTCACATATGTATATTGAATGTGTACGAGATACTCACTGGTTACACTCGTGCTGAGAGTGAAACATTTGAAAATATGCTGTAAAAGTACTTATACGCAGAGAAAAAAACACTCTAGTCGAAAAGGTCCACAATTCATTAAGCATTAAGTTGTTCTTCATGTTTTGTAAAATTAAATAATGACAATTAATATTCGTTCAGTTTACAATTCACTGAAGTGATGTGCAACTTCAAGAAAAATATGCTTCTATAGTCCCGTCGCTCTAATTTCCAGTGGCCAATCGCGTTGCAGGTCGGCTACATTTAAATGTGTGCGTCTTGTGATTCGCTTAGGAAGACGTTATTCATTTCTTAAGGCTCGATAAATACTTTATATAATCGCCCGCCATTTTGGCTCTTTCGTTGGAGTTCGCAGAAAGCACACAAAGACGTTATTTGCCGCTCAATTATTTGTTAAATTACAGTGCGTTTCATTTATTATCATAGGAGCTACGATATGATAATGTTTAATGGTGTGGCAAATAGATTCCTCGCATGGTAGCTCGGCAACGAAAGAAAAAAAATGGCGAACGATACTACCTACTTAGACTTTATAAAGCCTTCACTTCTTAAGACGTAAGCAAAGAGGAGGAGTCACGCCAGAAATAACAGCGTCGCGACTATAGTAACGTATATTGTTAGCACATACTTGTGACTCGTTGAAATTAGAGCAACCATTATAGTCGAAATTCTACAAGTCTCATTTTTGCTGGATCGTGTATGCCTACCAGTAAGTTTTCTATTATTGCAAGTAGAATTGCTGTATTTTTTATATGACAAGTATGGTGTTGTCTAATACTGGACGATTTGTTCTGATATGATAAATCGGATATGCAATACCGGTACACATCATTTTTATTGCTGTTAGTCAATATAATATAAATGTTTTGTTTATCACCAGATTTTTGTTCCTGTACATGATCACGGCACTTTGTAAGCCTACTGTTCTTCTGGCATGCAAGAGTTCATCAGTTGTTCATTTCAATGTAAAAATCAGTAAACAAACATGACATCTCAAAGATCTTTTTTCTAATGGCGGGTACTTGGCTGTTCGTCATCCACTGATATGAAGGAAGTTGTATAAACCAATTTTACCGAAAGAGTCACTGCCCAAGGTGCGACATAAGAGGCTGGTGTAGGCTACACCTGTGATGAGATGAGATGATAATGATGATGGAGATCTGTTGGAATGCCACAGGGGAACCAGAGCTACCAGAGAAAACCCCTGTGTTACCTAGACCACAGATTTGCCCAACACAAGTCATAAATCGGGAACCGAACCTAGATCCACAAGATTATAAGTGCAACACTCTAGCCACTGGAACTTCATGGCGACTTCCCATCAAAATAACTCGGTATCCTATTACATTTTAAAGCATATCTTAGGCCTTTCTCTTAAAATCATATAAGAAATATAATGGATTTAATAATAATTATTAAAAATTATTTTTATTAAATTACATCAATATGATTTAGTTAAAGGATAATATTTCTTGTACTACATAATTTTGTTGGAAGTTATAACCTAAACTAAAATTTAATATGTGGCTAGACTTCATTTTCGTAACGGACTGTAGCTGTAACGTGGTTTTAAATCATAGATATGCCTGTAGTATAATCAGAAACTAGATTAAGACTTAGAAATAAGATTGACGAAGCCATGATTTGTAAAAATTTTTATGGTGAATAAATTACTATTACTACCGGTATTTTATTATTACTTCAACAATTATCACAATATGGAATGAATTAACGACGATAATCGAAGTTCCACTGTAGTATTTATGCCATAATTTCTTTTAGTATCTTCTTTTATAGTTAACACAATTACTGATTCATTCTGTAAGATCCAAATTTTTGTAACACTGTAATTCTCAGAATCAAACCGATGCTTATCTGAACTTTCTTTACTCAAAAATACAACAGTTAAAGTACCGTATCCTATAAAGTTAATTTGACACAGCATCATTATACAAAGCATTGTATATGAGCAATCATCTATTATATAGTGGCTGGATGTGAGTGTTAAATAAATAACTGTTTGCAGTTAATGTATGTTAACTCACCTTACAAATACAGTGGCCACTGGATGGATCAGGTTCAGGTGACACACTTCCTGCAGCATTACAATAACCTGCAATGATGGAAAATATTATGAATAATTAATATATTACAGTTTACACAGAAAATTGTTGTGGAAAACACTGAAAAAGGTACATATTAGTCATTACTCGTTCGTATAATTACAATAGAAAGCATTGGATCAACAATAGAAATATACAGTCTAAGGATAATGTATAATAATCTTGAATTACAAATGTAAAAAAGGTGTCTTGCAAACATATTCAATACTTTTTCAAGTTACAAATTTAAATATGGTAAAGCGGTCAAAGAAAATAAACTAATGAGGTTGTTAATACGAAAATTATTATACAGGGTGTAAGACTCATGCCGTTCATAAATTGTTTTAGGCATCATGCACAACACGACTAAGGGTGAACACACAATCTTTTTTTTTTTTTTTTTAATTCTTTAATCCTCAGCACTTGAATTTTAGTTTAAGCAACGATTGAAAACAGCCAAAACAATAAATAGACATAGGTTCGGTGGACTGATTGATAAATTAATTCATACGAGTAAAGAAACAAACATTTATAATACGTGGATCTCTCGGGGATAGTTCATGACTCTTGGCTAGAGTGATTTGTTCATATTGTGACAGCGACGTGAGATTCGAACTCACGACCAGCGTCCCGCAAGAGAGCAGACCGCGCGGGCTTCATGGAGCACTGTGGTACGGCGCGCGGCGGGGAAAGGGAAAAGGGCCCACGCGACGAGGGGAGAGTGCACGCGCAACTGCTGCATGCGGAGTAAGGGGGAACGGACCTTCCCGACTCTTCCAGAAGCCCGTCAAAGTGGAAAAATCGCGAATTCGAAGTCTCTCGGTTACGTTGCTGTGGTTATAAATTACGGACGCGAAGGAGTGTGTGGGTCATTCATGATTAGTTCAGCCAGTAAGCCAGTGAACAGAGCAAGCAAGCCAGCCTTGTGTACCGGAGTTCGGCTCGAGTGTGCGTCCGCAACTGTTTCAGCATCCGAAGGCCTGAGTTCGAGTGCAGTGGACCGCAGTTGGAGGGACCTGAGTTCGAGTGCTGTGGACCGCAGTTGGAGGGACCTGAGTTCGAGTACAGTGAACTGTCTCTGAAGGTCTGTGGTTCGAGATACGGTGAACTCGAGTGACTGAGCTAGAAGAACTGTGAACTGAGAACTGATAGTTCTGATTGGTAAATAGTGCTTTGTAAATATTAGTTAAGATTAACAGTTCATTGTTGTTTGTAATAGTCCAAGTAAATTGTCATTGTCGTTGGTGGAGTGCTATAACGAATACTGTGTTGAGTGAAAATCCAATTGTTGACGAGAGCGTTTAAGGCGAATTGTAGAAAGGAAGTATTGTTGGAAGAATAAATCCTATTGTTGAGTGGAAATAAATTCACAATATGAATGTTTCAACTGCCTGAGAAAGTTAGACACTCAGTCTTTTCTTTCGTACTTTTTAATTTCGAACTTCGATTCTCGGTGATTTTAGAATATTCTAATTAATATTACTTTAAAATATAAATACGCAATCCATCGCAACATCATATGAACCATTCACAGTTCGAATATCTGAAGTTCTTAACAGCAAAACTGAAAGACAGCGAGAGAAGAATGTTATATATAAGATGATCCACCAAGCAAACTACATCGACATCGACCTATTCTATGCGGGTTGTTATCGATCTCGTATGCTTTAGACCGTATGGTCTGTCACAGTCTGAATCCAACTTTTTTCCTTCGTCTATCCAGGTTTTGACATTCTCATGATAGTGTCACTAGACGTGACATATTCAAAATATATTGCAATAAATTAATAAATTGTGTTAAAATTCTGCGCCGTCTGTTCTTTAAAGATGCGTTGCTTATTCTGAATGAAACAAACCAAATACATTAATTCGAAGGATTAGACGTAACTTGTATATTAACAAAACGAAATTATAGGAACTATAAGAATAGCAAATGACTCGATAAAATATTATCCAATACTGAAATAAAGGTTGGAAAGGGGAAAGAAAATAAATAATTTACATAACAGATTAACAGCAAGTGTTTAACATAAAAATATCATACGAATATTAAAATTCGTAACATTCACGTGATGAACGTTATACCCACCCCTGGTTTCGCCTACGAAACTATTAAATACCTCACACATGTATTGACTGTTATTTGGGCTGCCTAAGCAAATATGAATGGATTAAGTCAGATACCATGTACAAATAACTCGCTCTTGCTGGTGACCAAGACATTATCTCGTAAAGCATATAAATAAACATTATGAAACAAAGTATGAATACGAATGTTGCAGTTTAATGTAACAGAACTAAAATTGTAAACCAGTTGAATTTCCTAACTTCTACAATTAATCACACGTAAATGGCACAGATGTACCACAGACTGCAATGTAATTTAACGGTTAACTAAAACAAGAATATTAACAATATGCTGAATTGAACTTACACAGCACACATTTTAGTGAAAGTACAAAGTGAATCACTGTATGAAGCAGAATCTTAGACATTAAATTATAACGAGATAAAGAAATTACAGAGTGCAAATAAAGGATTTTTGCATACGTATTGTTGTCAATTAGCAAACTTGAAGATTTACTTCAGATTTGTCTTCTGGCATCCTAATATCGTGAACTATTGTAGTGGGCATTTCGACTATAATTTTTAAATTATACATAATAAAAGTGAAACAATGAGGACAAAATTTTGTAAGAAAGTCAGAAAATGCGGGATGACATACTAAGAATAAAGTCCACACAAATGACGAAAGAAGAGGAAACCAAAGGCCAAATGGTTTTAGTGAGTCTCACATCAACATAAAAAAGTGGAAGTGAAAGACAAACATTGTGTCACCTTGTGTGCATGAGTCGCCTGGTATGAACGGGTTGCCTTGGTAACCTGCTGCACACTTCTCGCATCTGCGTCCAACATAGCCTTGAGGGCAATCACAAGTTGGCTGTCCATCTGTGTCCAAGTAACAAGTGCGACCAAACCTGCAACAGCAGACATGCATTGTTTTTCCACTTAACACATATCCTTAACATACTGTATAAAAATAAAATCAGTCACAAAATCAGTGCAGAATAGTTGTATGAAATATACGGTAATTATTTTGCCTGCTAAGTTTAATAGCTGAATGTGTTGTTGTTGTTGTTGTTATCTAATGCCGGGCTTTGGCAACGAAGCCATTAGTGTTCTTGCTCTCCAATATTTCTCTGTGGTGGATCCATCAGGTAGAACTTCACAGGTTATGAGATGATCTTCAGTCATTTCTTCTTCTTTGTTGCATAGAGGGCAATTTGGATTTGTGTAAATTCCTATTTTATTCACGTGTTTGGCCAAATAATCGTGTTCTGTAAGCAGTCTGAATTTTGCTACTGCAGATTTACGTGGGATTTCTGGAATAATTTCTGTTTTTTTTTTATTATTAAAATGCTCCATTTTTTATCTTTGGCTTTGGTACATAGTGCTTGGTTTTGCTTGATTTTATATTTATTTTTAATTAGTCTTTTGATGGATGTAAAAGGTAGGCTTGTATTTGTATTCTGAATTAAATTGGATCCTTTTTTGGCAAGAAAGTCAGCAGTTTCATTTCCAACAATTCCGCAATGTGCAGGTATCCATTGCAATTGAATTCTTTTCTGTAGTTTTTGAAGTTGTTGGATCATTTTGTGACATTCTTTAATTTGGATTGACATCATTTTATATGAATTTATTGCATATAATGCTGCTTTAGAATCAGAGAGAATGACAGCATTTTGAAATTTATGTACCTAATATCATTATTTTGTCTGCATTATACAATAGCTGTATGTAATATAATAATTTTGCCTGCAAAGTTTAATAGCTGTATGTAACATCATTATTTTGTCTGCAAAGTATAATAGCTATATGTAATATAATTATTTTGCCTGCAAAGTTTAATAGCTGTATGAATACAATTATTTTACCTGTAAAATTTAAGGTGATTCATGATTCACGAAGTATAACCAGCACTTCAGGAATCAGTTCTATGACTATAGGTCATTTTGAGCAAAAGAAGTCATACGAACATGAGTCCAATCATCATTAGGTTTTTTTATTTGCAAAAATCCAAATACGGTATCGTATTGTGAACCAGGCTTCTAACTTGTTTGCGTCATTAAGGACTCATCACCTTTGTAATTTTCAAAATACTGTAGCAATAACAGTTCTACATTTTCAGTAATAATTTCAATGATGAAAACAAATGTAGCATTACTGAAATGTTTACTGCACATGGAAGAGTAATAAACACTTACTGGTTGGTAGGATTAGTAAGAGGACATGGGCAAGGTTGGCAAGGAACACGTGGAGGATCTCCGTAAGTGCCAGGACGACATGGTTCACGATCTTTGCTGCATAGTCCAAGCCAGGGTCCTGACTGGTGACGATTGTACCCAGGTGCACACAGCTGCAACAAACACATTACACGACCAATTAGTCCAATAAGCAAAAATACTTTCTTGTTTTTAATGAAGGGAAATACTGAAATACATTTCAGACGTTTAGAATAAGCCAGGGGCGAATGCTAGTCACGAAAGTTAGGCTTGCTCTTTTATTCATAGGAGAAGATGGGAGAATATAATAATTCATGATTAATAAAAATAATCAGACCCACATAAATAATTTATTTTATAATTATGAAATCATTATGAGTCATGGATCATATTCGCTTATCAGATGTAGAAGTTCGATATAATATAACAAACATGGCCAACAAAACAGTTTATTTAGTTTTTTCGACCCTGCCAACCAATGCATATTGTTGTATTGAGCTGCAATGAACGAGCGCACATATTCTCTATAATGTCTGTCTTCTCTTGAATAGTCCTCCGGGAAAATGGATTTAATAATAAGGTTTCAATGACACACAATTTCGAACTCATTGCAATACTTCAAATTAATGTTTAAGAATTAATAACACATGCAGCAGCTAACACATGCATTCTGCTCATACAATTACATTGCACTCGCAAATCACAGAACATTACCGCTGTCAATACTGCTCTGTGTAACGTTAAATAGTCGTTGGTGTAGCTCTCGGACCAGAGCTTCAAACAACACACAACAGAAGCATGTGCGCCTAGGACGGACTAAGGAAGAAGACACTTGAGCGCGCATCATATTCTCGCTATTTCTACGTCTTTCCTGTAGCTCCAAGAAACGAGCAAGCGTTGCGTTACTTGCTGTTTGCAACCTGCAGATGGTATTACGCATACAGTATTCCAAAAATCAAAATAAATTTTAATGTACGTAACGCCATTTTGAGAAATACGCATTCTACGAAAATACTGGGCTTGAGCAGCAAGCATAGCATGCCCTGAGAAATCGCCCCTGGAATAAACATGAGTCGTTCGAAGTACTTTAAATGCAATATTATTGTTATTTTTTGTTCATCCCATTTCGGTACATATAAGGTCCAAAAGTTAGTGCTATATAAAAAATACGGATGGACTCCCGTAATATGGGGTTCATACGACATAGGATTCCCAATTGAAACACATATTCACAGACAAGCATCCTTGCCCTTGGCCGAATTTGTACCACGGCTATGAAAGCATCAAAACTGTGCCTTAACAATCACATATGCTAAACGGCAATTAAATCTAATCACATACAAAAGGATATAAATATCTTTATGACTGGAAAGTAGGAAAATTGAAGAAAACCATTGGCATGGATTAATACCGACCAGTCCAACTAAACAGAGGTTAAGTGAAGATGGGACAAAATATACGTGACAGGTGATGGACAGTCTGCTCAATCAGCAATTGTAGTGGAAAGTAACTATCACAACAAGATCGTTGACCAGGTACGTGTAGACGACAGAGAATTAGCTGAATTGCAGATCGCTGGAGGAAGTGAGACAGAACCAGGAAATGCTGAAATCAAGAATACAGAAGAAGAAAACATATCCGAAGAAATCAGATAAGAGCAGCTTAAGTACCAGAAATGCAATGAAGTTTAGTGACACGAGTAAAAATTCAAGTGATTTGGGAAGTGATTTAACCAGATTAGTGGGAAGGAAGGTCAGTACCGAGAGAAGAAGTGAAGTTGTTTCTGTGCGTGCAAGAGCTGAAATAGTGAGAAGTGAAGCGAAGAAAAAGAATGACGAATTTATCACAGAAAAAGATGAAGTGGGTGTTTCTGGTCCAGAGACGGCTAAGGAAGAGACGACTAAAAACTTAGTAAGTAAATTGAAATATGAATGAGAGGAGTGTCATAGGAAGTTAAATAAGACGATAGAGATAATGAAAATTGGTAAGAAGTATGGTGGAGGAGGCTAGCTAGGATAGCGAAGTATAATATGTATGATTAGGCTACCCAAGTTTCAAATAAGACTAGATATTTTACCAGTATCAAAACCCCTTCCAAAGACCAAGAATATGCTTGCAGATTGTTTTCCTCCCAACTACCCCCTTGTTTATTTTTGAAATCGAGAAAACAATTAAAAACAGATGACTGACCTCACAGGAGAGCCCTGCATAGCCAGCAGGACAGCGACACTCCTCGACATACACTGCCTTTCCTTGTCCAGTATTACGGATGCCTGCTGAGTCCATATTGATGTTGTAGATCTGGGTATTCAGGATAGGACCATCATCATACTGCGCTCTGTAATTAATATTTCAATTAAAATTACATATTTAATTTAACAACAAACAATTTCGGAATATGTATGATATGACTTTTTTGTGTTAAATTCTATCGTACCTGGTTTATAAGGTCGAAACATGTAAACCAGGTACGATACAATTTAACACAAGAAAGTCATATAATACATATTCCGAAGTGATGCAGTGTTAAAAGTTGTGTAACAGAGTGCTGCATTGGAGTTAAATCGCTCGCTTGAAATTGGTCGGGTGTCGCACCCTCGAGTGAGATACGATCGGTCGTGATATGCTCGTAATAAATAGAAGCACAGTACAAGGTCATCTCACCGACATGTCTTATCTTGTATGGAAGGCGACAGATAAGATACACATATGTTTTGCTCACACGGTAGAAATAAGGCTTTATTTTCTGCGTTTATGACAGACGTTTAATGGAATAGTCAATGGAACGTACCAAAACAATAACATGAAGTTATAAATAAAATAGTATGAAAAACTTCGATATACAGTTATTATTGCTAATTAATAATTATTCAATGTTTGATTTACCACATATATACTATGTTAGGTCCATACATAGTGTTCCACCTATATACTGCGACAATGTAGAAAAGTTTTACAAAATATTATTGATATAGCAGTAGCCTAGATTAATAACAATATTAGTACAGAGATAACGTCACAGAAAATACAATAAAACGAATAATCATGCTGCACAACTGTTACAAACGCAAAGATTGATACACTAAATTATTATTATTATTATTATTATTATTATTATTACTAGAAAACTTGATACAGTTCTTGCATTATCGTGATTGTGTTCTCCGTTTATAATAATTACTTTTACATCCAATAACATATATCAGATGTGGCAAAAACAAAATCACTCCTATATGTGTGGGGGGGGGGGGGGAAACATTTCCCTAAAACACTTATATTACATTTTAAAGTAAGTTTTGTAGTTGTACTATGGAGAGATTAGTTAAACACTGCCAAGTTTTGAAATGATAAACATCTATGATGTTACTACACAGTTCATCACTGTAACAAGAACGAATGTCTAACGCTCAGCTTATACCGTTTGAGGATTTATCGCTCGCGACAATTTTACCCATCATGCATGTGCGCTACCTATCGGATTATGCTGTGAACTACTTGGCACTCGAGTGAAAACGTCCGATGCAGACCTCTGTTGTGTAATCAAGATGTACTGCATAACAAACAATTTTCAAATACATCACTCAAATACATACGAATTGAGGCTGAAGTAAAAAAAGTGACTTCATAATAGTGGGCATCAGTGCTTTTTTTTTTGGTGGTACCAGTATGCAATGGTATGCCACTGAGGACGACCAGCTAAATGATGGAGTGACTCCGCAATAGAACACATAGTCTAAAATGATGATGACGATGATGCAGTAGTAATAAATCGAAATGAACAGGAAAGGAACACAAACTGCCTGACCTTATGAGAAGGTTGTCAACATTTCCAAGCGCCATCATGATCTCCTCTCTTGTTGCAAGGGTGTCTGTTGGTTCTCCTGGGATATCTCCGCCTGGTCGAGCACTTCCTCGCTTGTACCATTCGCCATAGAAGAATCTCACAGAGTAGTCATTATCACGTCCTGCCACTGGGGGTCGACCTGGGTGCACCAATGTGTAGCCATTGCCCTGAGCAGAAAAAGAAAAAATGAATAAATGTTCCTTGCTATACCCAAGAAGAGCTCTATTTCACAAAGCAGTTATTCGTATATGCCTTCAATTCAAACTTTCCAAGGGCTTCACTAAATAATACTTTGTCCTAAAAAGTACCGACTTGAAAAGTGTGATTGGATTACTGACGGAAAACTGTAGCCTTAGGAAACATATTCATAGGATAGGTGTACATGACGGAAACTTCCAAGAATAGGCATTTTTTTTAGCAAAAATGATTTTATTATAATTGGATAAAAGTCGTCTATATGTATATCATAAATACAGATTTAATAGTTATTGAATACTATTTTACATTGTAATATCAAGTTAAGTGATAAATTTGCCACACACTTAATAGAAGAAGGCCATGAACTCATCAACATCAAAGACACATTACAAATAGTAAAAGTCCTAAATAATAATAACATTATAGACATAGCAGAAGAATATTACATTGTCAAAGCATACAATCAAATTACGAACAAATTATTAATACTTCAAATCCTTTATTCAATCTGTTTAAATTAATCACTATACAAAACTCTTCGAATGAACCAACACGTATCCCCCCCCCACTCCCCTCCCGAAGTCATACGATGTACATTAATATAATGAATTCCATGTAAATACAATGTGAGTAGTCAGTTGCAACCGAACTAGGGTAAGCAGCACAGCAACCCATTCGTTCCTCACGATCACGCAAGTTACTATACTGCACTAAACAATTTACACTTATCGTAACAAAACAATCAAGTTTCTTGACAATTACATAATTCGTGATAGTTACTTATAGTAATTTACTCCTTTCCACAGTTTAATTAAGGAAGATACGAGTAATGTACAACATGTTTAACATAGACATATGCTGCTATCCATATAGTTTTATATTTTAATCTGTTAACATGTATTAGTAAAATGTTTTAATTTTTAACCATATTTTATGTGTAATCTACTCTGAATCCATTGCTGTAAAACCGTACTATCAAACAAACTCATGAAATAAGGCGTATTATAATTGTTATACTATATGATCCAACGATGGCAAAAATTGCCGAAAACGTTCATCACTTAACTTGATATTACAATGTAGAATAGTATTCAATAACTATTACATTTGTATTTATGATCAGCATATAGACGGCTTTTCCCACGGAAATGCGTGTTATTATTCGGTTGAGAAGCTTTTATCATCTAGTCTGCTGTCAAAAAATCTGAAAGTCAGAATTTATAAAACAGTTATATTACTGGTTGTTCTGTATGGTTGTGAAACTTGGACTCTCACTCTGAGAGAGGAACATAGGTTAAGGGTGTTTGAGAATAAGGTGTTTAGGAAAATATTTGGGGCTAAGCGGGATGAAGTTACAGGAGAATGGAGAAAGTTACACAACGCAGAACTGCACACATTGTATTCTTCACCTGACATAATTAGGAACATTAAATCCAGACGTTTGAGATGGGCAGGGCATGTAGCACGTATGGGCGAATCCAGAAATGCATATAGTGTATTGGTTGGGAGACCGGAGGGAAAAAGACCTTTGGGGAGGCCGAGACGTAGATGGGAGGATAATATTAAAATGGATTTGAGGGAGTGGGATATGATGATAGAGACTGGATTAATCTTGCACAGGATAGGGACTGATGGCAGGCTTATGTGAGGGCAGCAATGAACCTTCGGGTTCCTTAAAAGCCATTTGTAAATAAGTAAGTATATAGACGGCTTTTACCAAATTATACTAAATTAATACCTGCTTATTCAACATGTTTATTAAATATTAAAAATGATTATATTTCATGTGTGTCAACTCCTCATTGGATCAACTTGTATGTGCCGGTACTCACTACAAAAAAAATCAAATCAATAGTTGGGAAGATAATGTTATAAACAGAGAAAGAAAGCGAGACAATCTATGACATTCCAAACACCACTTTATTAGTGTAACACATGCTGAAAAACTGTAGTTCCGTGAAAATCACAAAGTCGATTACTTTAAGCTGTTGTTATCCAATGCTCAGCTATTTTAGCAATGAAGCCACCAGCTTTAAGTGTCATAATGCTTTCTCTTTATACTTCTATTGTAAAAAAAAATAGAGGTAAAGAAAAGTTAAAATAATAATACTCATAATTGATTAAATGGCGATCTTACTTGTGTTAATTACGTAAGCATGTGCGGCTTACAGCTGTTTCGGTGCTACTTAACACCATCCTCAGAGCCTACTAGATCTTGGCGCTATCTCAACTTCACTGCCTGTTGTGTGGGTGCGCTCGTGTGATGAAGAGTTGTGTCAAATAGTGTGTGTGTTCTGAAATTGATCTGTGTGTTGAGAATTTGATTAGGGTGTGTTTTAGTGTGTCTGTATATTTCATATTGTTCTAGTGTGTTGAGTTTTTGGTTTTTGGATTGTATGTGTAGGATTTCCATGTCTGTATTTATGTTACCGGTATTGTATGTGTGGTTAGCATTAGTTATGTGTTCGGCATATGTAGATGTATTGTGTCCTCTGGTTATTGCTTTAATGTGTTCTTTGTATCGAGTTTGGAATGATCTGCCTGTCTGTCCAATGTAGAAACTGTCGCAACTATTGCATGTGAGCTTGTATACGCCTGTGTGGTTGCATTTATTTGTTTGTGTTGTTTGTGTGAGATGTCTTTGTAGTGTTTTCTGTTCTGTATGGTATGTTGTATTTCTGTTTTCTGAATGAGGATGCGATCTTGTGTGTGTTTTTGTTTTCGTATGTTAGTGTGATGTATTTCTTGTGTTTGTGTGTTTTTATGTTTCTTGAGTTTTTGTTTTGTCTTCCTTATGATTTGTCTATTATGTTTGAGTTGTAACCATTTTCTTGTGCTATGTATTTGATTGTGTTCACTTCTTCATTGTAGTGTTGTTGGCTCATGGGTATGTTGAGTAATCTGTGTACCATTGTCCTGAATGCAGCATGTTTGTGTTGTGTGGGGTGATTAGATGTGTTGTGTATGTGTGTAAAGGTGGTGGTTGGTTTTCTGTATATTTTGAAGGTGTGTTTGTTGTCAACTTTTGTTATGGTGATGTCTAGGAAATTTATGGAGTTATTGTTTTCAAGTTCCAGTGTGTATTGGAGTTTTGGGTGTATTTTGTTTATGTATTGGTGTAGTTTGTATATATAAGCACGGCACATGCTTACGTAATGAACACAAGTATGATCGCCATTTAATCAATTATTTATATTCAAGTGTAAAAAGTAGTGTACGAAAGTTTCAACATGGAATAATACTCACAGACAGGACGACGTCAGGTGCAGAGATTGGATGTCCACGTCCTTCATGTTTCACAGTGTACTTGAGATAGCCTCCATAGGATTTCAGTTGATTGCCGTGGTAGTTCTCTGGCATTGCAAAGTATGGGTAAAGATTGTCGCCAAGTCTCTCTGAAGTTTGAACCTGTAAAAAAAATTCAATTTACAACTTGTTTTAGTTGGTATTTAATTATGCTGTATCAACTACAGTCAAACCTCGATAAGACGTGCCCGCTTATTACGCTATCCCATGTAATACGCATTTTTTGTCTGCTCCCTGCACATTTCATATATAACGCCTTTATAAAATACCCCGTTTGTTGTGCTCAAGTCCCGCATAATGCGCTGATTTTGTGGAATATTTTCGATGTAATTTTCAGCAATGTACTATAACAGCAATGAAACATCTTGGCCATTGAACTCACTGGTGCCATTAACCTGAAAAGTATTGGTATTCGATCCTTTACCTGCGCATTTAAACCTTCATACTTCATACCTTAGTATACCCCACCCTCTTGTTACGCTCTCTTATTCGACTCCTTATCTGCGTGGTTAAAGCATACATACAGTTACAATACTTCACCCTCTTGCTAACCCTCTCTCTCAAACAACATTCCTCACTCGGCCGTAATAAAATTCTGGAAATTTTTGCTGGGCAGTTTGTTGTCCTTTAGTGTACTGAAGTGTCTGTGAATGTGATTACAATGAGTGTTAAACGAAAAGCCGTTTCTGTGTCGGAAAAATTGGAAATCTTACGAAAGTACGATGAGAACAGTACTCTTACTCAGAAACAACTCTCTGATTCATTAGGAATCCCATCATCGACATTAAGAACGATAATAAAAAATCGCGACTCAATCACTACAGCTGCGACGTCGGGAGGATGTAATTGCAGAAACTGAAGTGTGGTAAACATGAGGACTTGGCCAACACGCACACGGCAAACAACTATAAATGGTTTTTTTTTTTTCGAAAGAATTTAGTATAGTACATATTATAAACGTCTTTGACGTACAGTACAGTAATTACATAATGGAGTAATACTGTATTACCTTTCATGAATCATGTATTTCAACAGAGAAAAATGCTAATAGATACTGTATATAAGTCAAAATTAGTATACCCACCTAATACGCGTTTTACACCCGGTCCCTTGAACAGCGCCTTATCGGGGTTTTACTGTACTTGGTTATTTAACATCGATGGGACTGGTGCTAGCCAAGATAGTATTTGGCGAGAAGAGGCCAATATTCGCCATAAAATATCTCACATTCGCCTTACAATTGGAAAAAAAAACATCGGAAATAACCCAACTATTCAGCCTAAGTGGGAATCGAACCCACACTGACGTGCATTTCGGGATAAGAAGGCAAACACGCTACCGCATAAGCTATACCAGTGGCATGTTGGTATATGATTTTTTAAATATATTGCTTTATCTACTTCAAGGCAGGTTTAATAATAAGTATTTTGTCTAGAAATTATCTGGATCTCCTAGAATATAAGGTTCTTTTAATGACAAAATCGTTAATTATTAAAATTACGAATTGTATAATAACTTTAATAAACATAAACGGATTAAAAAATTAAGTATATTAAAAACATTAACAGTGTAACAATTTATAACTTATTTATTTATAAGGCTGCAATAGTAAGTCATATTTTCCCAGCAGTAATGATTACTGGACACTTGGACAATAATAGTCATGACAGCATTACTCAAAAGTCAGAGAAGAAGAAAAGTTTTAAGACTTACGTGGAAACCATTTCTCGCTATTGGGCGGATGGTCGGTGTAGACCGGTATGGTGTTTCTGAACGGATTTCCACTGCACCTGTAGATGGGTTCACATTCACTCCAACCAGTTTGTATTGGTCAAATGGTGGTGGCAGCTGTAAAAATAATGAAAATATACAACGTTACTTTTGCTTCAAATATTCTTTAAGAATGAAGTATTTATACTGTACCAATGGAAAATGGCAAATTTGTTATTGCTACCACAATCTGCTCAAAAGTAAATGAGTAAATGAAATAGAATGCATGGTACGGAACTTGGAATAATCGCAAAAGCTGCTTATTCTTCAGTAAACACACTATGTTCAACTTTAATATTTTCTCATACTAGCTTTTCTGTTAATACGAGGGGGATCCAGGAAATAACGACCGTTCGCGCATACCCGCCGCGCAGCTGACTCCCCTTTCTTGTTTGAAGGTCAACTGGCTTCCTTAACATGTGTTCTCATAATGTTGTGAGTACTGGTTGCAACAAGTCGCCATTGTGCATTTTGTGTTACTTCAAAATGAACGACGTGATTGATAATCCCGCCGACTGTGAGGTGAGGAGTGTGATTCGATTTTTGAATGCCCGACATTTGAAACCTGCAGAAATTTACCGGCAATTGAAAGAAGTGTATGGTGATACTGTAATGAATGAAAGAAATGTGAGAAAATGGTGCGAAATGTTCAACAATGGGCGAACAAATGTCCACAATGAAACTCGACCCGGACGCCCATCACTCATCACAGAAGACCTGAAGACTAAAGTGACCGACAGAATCTTGCAAGACAGGCGCACATCACTTGACGAATTGCATATTGCCTTTCCTGACATTTCTCGTTCTTTGCTTGGTGAAATTGTGTCGCAACATCTTGGCTACCACAAAATCTGTGCACGATGGGTTCCACGGCAACTGAGTGACCAACACAAAACTCAGAGAATGGCCTCAGCATTGACATTCTTGATGCGATATCACACAGATGGAGACGCCTTTCTTGATCAAATTGTGACTGGTGATGAGACCTGGGTGTCTCACAACACCCCAGAGACCAAGCGCCAATCACGTCAGTGGCATCATCCCTCATCACCCAAGAAACCGAGAAAATTCAAACAGACTCTCTCAACACAAAAAGTCATGGCTACTGTCTTTTGGGATCGCAAAGGTGTTCTTTTGCTGGATTTCATGCCAAAAGGCACTACGATCAATGCAAATCGTTATTGTGAGACTTCACGAAAACTACGGCGAGCCATCCAAAACAAGAGGTGAGGAATGCTTTCGAGAGGAGTTGTGCTTCTTCACGACAACGCCCGCCCGCACACTGCTGCTTCAACTCGAGAATTGGTGGATCAATTCAGTTGGGAAATCTTTGACCATCCGCCCTATAGTCCAGACCTTGCTCCTAGCGATTTTCACCTTTTCACTAAGCTGAAAGACTTTCTGGGTGGTACGCGTTTTGGAAGTGATGAAGAGTTGAAGAAGACAGTGAACACCTGGCTTAATGAACTGGCGGCAGAGGAATATAACACGGGAATTCTAAAGCTAGTGAACAGATACGACAAATGTTTAAATGTAGGTGGTGATTATGTAGAGAAGTAAAGTAAGCTTCAGTTATGTAACAGACTTTGTTTTTTTCAAATAAATATTTTTTTTTTTTTAATTATTACAACAAAACGGTCGTTATTTCCTGGATCCCCCTCGTAGAAGCCAAAATGACGAACAGAAATGTATTGCCAAAGAAATAAGTTGTACCTGGTAAGTAAACAGGTCAGCACTGCTGCACTCTGTAGTGACTCCAAAACAGAAGCAGGAGATGCACTCGGCAGGTGATCTTGCTTCATTGTTGAAATAGCCTGGACGACAAACTGACGGCTGCTTCTTCACAACGAGAATGGAGTCCGGAACAGCAAACACAGAGCCCTTGTTGTTGATTGCTTCACAGCTGTACGCTCCTTGGTCGGATTCCTATTGACAAAGAAATAAACGATACAATGGAAAACTATATTCTCATGGTTGCTTGGATTCCAATGGCTCACAATTGGGGACTTTTAACCCAATCTGTATCTCGCATCCCAATAAAGTCCACTTAGATTTTTAGTTTATTAGGTAAACGAAAAACAGGAGGAAACGAAGAGAGAAAATAACATACGAGAAGGAACAGAAAGAGTGGAATTATATGAGAAAAATACTAAATAAAGGTGGTGGTGAAGGAGGGGGAGAAATATCAGGAGGGGGAAGAGAATAAGGAAATAAAAGCGAAAGAGGAATGGAAAGTGAAGAAGAAGATTTTGTTACCTGAATATCAGGACACGTCAAGGTACCAACTCCTCCTACACTGGTCATGGTGCACTTTTCCGGCAGGTGTCCCCAGTTCAACCTCCACACCACTTCGGGAATGGGCACACCGATAGCTGTACACTGAATAGTCAGAACATCGCCAATATTCGCCATCACCATGGGTGGCGGAGGGGTCTGAATGTACACAGGCGCTGAAATAAAAGGCAATTATCATCCAACTAAGTATCACATGAATGCTGTCATAAGAGTGAGTGAAATTTGATGGCATCTCTATAATTATTCTTAATACATTACCCAGAACTTTTATTCATGAACAAAGAGATCTCCTACAAATACAAACTCTCTACATGAGGCTAACAGCTTTATTTACTCATTTGATGGAAACTGTACCGGAGCTTAGAATTTTCTTTCTTGACTGAAAATTCACCACTCATGGTCGGAATCGAACTTACGTACGTTAGATAACTTACACAATTTGAAGATGAAAATATTAGTTTTGATTAATAGTTACCATACTTCTTTGATCTATGTCTTGCGATGATGATGATGATGATGATGATGATCATCATCATCATAATCATAATCATCATCATTATTATTATTATTATTATTATTATTATTATTAGCAAATCTAAAGGCGAAGATTTACAAACGCATTCCATCAACATATGAAAGAGAGAGGGGGGAGGGAAAGGAAGGAGAGGGGGAAGAATAAGAGAGGGAGAAGGGGACGGAGGGGAGAGAAAAGGGGAAATGAGGAGGAAGGGGAGAGAAGTAGGGGTAGAGGGAGAGATCAGGAGGGAGAGGGAGAGGGTGAGAGAGAGGAAGAGAGAGAGAGAGAGGGGAGATAGATGAAAGGGAAGGGAAGGGAGAGGGAGAGAGAGAGAGGGGGGGGGAGAGTGAATGAATGAAAGGGAGAGACAGAAAGAGAGAGAGTGTGCGCAAGTGCGTGTATTTAATATATGTTTATAAATAACATATCATCATAATCCACAGTTAATTCCCGATTTAACACGAAAATCGTCTGTAGCTGCATTTAGATTGGCAAAAGGCCATGATTGTTTGGCCGAACACCTGCATAGAATTGGAATATATCAGTCTCCTAACTGCCCATTGTGCAACTCAAACCAAGAAATGGATTCGGAACACCTCAAAATCTGTGCTTCAGTGGCTGACCATGATAATATCTTTGAAAAATATTGGAGTGCAAGAGGTCAAATGACTTTATTGTCAAACGCCTGGCATTAGAAAACAACAACAACAACATAAATAACGTATAGGAACTGGCTTAGTTGTCTCATGAGTGATGCCTTATCGGTATCACTTATGAGGTTCAAACCTGTCTTCGTACAGTTCACTAAACAACTACAACAATAATGTATATACTTTCCTATTTAGCCTGTATATTCTGCTGCTTTTCTCAATAACTTCATTTTATTTGTGACAGTAATTGGCACGAATGAACGAATCCGTACAAACAAGAAGTCAAAGAGGTTACTCATGAAATGTACTGGTACTACGAGAAAAATTAAAAATTAATTTGGAAAATCAATTATAGAAAATCACGTCACAACCCGTGATGCTCTCGTTTCAGGATACAGAAGTGAAAGAGACTTCCTAATGGTGACTTCACTACCAAACGGAAGACATCAGAAAACAACAGCATAAAGAAATGTATAATAAGTCTGAAATAAACTTGTGAAAGCAATGGAGATAAAAGAAACGCAAATGGCAGACTAATGTTATTTGGTAAAATAAAATTATTAGCACAAATTACGGTATTTTCAGGGCGTTGTAGAATACTTACAGCAGCCAACTTCATCAGAGCCATCCAAGCAGTCAACTTCCAGATCACAGTGGAAGGATTTTGGAACACACTGCTTTCCTGACTTGCACTGGTATTCATTGTATCGACATGGAGAACCTGTTACATAAAAAATAGATCGTAACTGAATAACACAATTTCGTCTGAATAATATCCTAAATACTTTACATATTTACTACACAAATAGGGTTGCCAACCCTTCCGTATTTGCCCCTAATTTTTAACAGTCTCCTGGCTCCCGTATTTTTCTTCTCTTCGAACATTTTTCTCCCTTATTTTTGCATAAAGTAAAATCATTATTCTAAACATTTGATTTTGCCATGAATGATGACTGTTTATATGATGAATTTTTTTGTTCAAGAGATGCACTGAAATGTGCAGTCTTTTCGGAAGGTACCGGTCATGCTTTCCAGAAATGGGTTTTAGTGCTCACCTGTTTAAAACCAAACAATATTAGTATTTTAATTCTGAAAAAACTGGCTAGTTTTGTTCTATGCATACCAAGTAATAATGCTCATACAAAGAGGATGTTTTATTTAATGTATAATAATTGGACAGATGTTTGAAACAGGAGTACAACATATCTAATCAAATCAGAGCTGCAAAATGCAACGCAACTGACTTCAACTATTACACGAGACAATATGTCTCAAAATACTCTTAATTTAAGCCTAGCTATCGAAGTGTAGAATAAACTTGTTTTTTAATAACTGAACTGAATAATTTGCTAATTTTCTATGTGAAATTTTGTCGATTTCTTAATCTCCCGTATTTTCTTAAAGAAAAAAGTTGGCAACCCTATACACACAACAAAATGAAAACTATTAATTCTCGATAAAAAGCTAAAGTGAATTGCAAAGTTTTACTCAATAAATTAAGTAAATTTACAAGCTTTATGAGAACCGAAAGTGTAAGAAAAAAAATATAAAAGTTCTTAATACAATAAACGAATCTTGCACTTTCCCATCCCACACTGGCTGACTACACGAAGGTTCGTTGCATATCAGTATCCAGGATAACGGAATAAAGATCGAATGAAATTATATTGATATGTCTAATATGAGGAAACAGAAGAATATCCGAAAAATAAATCCCAATTCCGATCTTGTCCGCTACAAGTATAACGATTTTACCTGGAGGATTTGTAGCACAACTCCTTTCATCTGACCCATCTCCACAATCATCATCAGAGTCACAGCGCCACGTCTTCAGGACACATTTCTTGTTGTCACATCGGAATTCATTAGGCTCGCAACCATGTGGATCTGCAAACAGAACACTTACACTTCACAAAACTTGATATAAGAATCTGTAGAACTTTGTAAAGAGTGGCAGCTGCAACACTAACAAACTTAAAATATAATACAAGACACAATACATTCTTTTTTCTTTTTTTTTTTTTTTTAATTCTTGACCTCTCATGAAGTCTCTTAAATACCGGTACACAAAAAAAAAAAAAAAAAAAAAAAAAAACAATCTTACATAAGAAAAATAAATTTAAGATACCGTACAAAGGAGTCAAGAAGCTAAGCAACCACCCATTATTTCTGAATCTCAGTACTAGAAGGAGTTGATGTGGTCTGTACCACCTCTCGACATCATATCTCCAGAAATTTAGCCTCTCACAGAAAGGACAAGAGTTCGATTATATGAAATGTTTAAAATGTACAGAGGTGAGTCTGTCTGGAGAGAAATAAAATTAGGTTGAAGCCACTAAATTACTGTTCAGGGAACGACTACTTACATACATTGAGGGAAAGAAAACAGAGAAATGACATTGGAAAGTTTTCTTTTCTCAACCGTACTATGAAGGACTGGAATGCTCTACCTGCAGATTTACTAAATATGGGATTAAGAACTTCACTAATAGACCAGTATAATATGCTCGCTATTTGTTAGATTTATAGTGAAAATAAGCAAGTTATAACGGTAGTGAGTGAGCAGAGTATAATACTGAAAGTACAGTGAGTGACAGTGTGTGTTTATGTCGTCTTTGTAGTGAAAGTGCAGTGGAGCTATCACTGTACTGACATAAACAGTGCGTTTTTTGTCTAAGATGAAAACTTTTGTCTATTAATCCGGGCCTTATTATAAAAAAAAACAAGTTCCAGAAGAGTCTTAATAAAATGCGTACTCAGTTGGAAAATATTTCCACTGGCAGACAAGAATTGTTGAAGAGCAGTAGAGGTAATGCAAGAAGAGCTTGCCACGGAAAGTTGCGCGAACTTTCGGAAACGTTCGGGCTCGCTTCGATTCGATTGGTAGTGATCAGTCGTCTGCTGGCTTGATATTTCGAGTGAGATTTATCACAGCGCATGTAAGTAACCTAAACCTTGTTGCAGAGTAACTAATAACATAGCATTGTTGAAAATACAGAAGCACGAATTTTTTTACACTTAAAATCACTGAATGAAATGACAAAGATGTTATAAGAAATATGTAATCGTGTAATAATTGATATTTGACGTTGTAATAAAACACTAATACTATGTGATTTTATTAAAATGTTCCGATAACTAGTGTGGTACTATGGTCGGTTTATTTTAATCTGTATATACTCCTTATGTTACGAGCAGAGCCTGTTTCGTTTTTCATAAATTTATGAACGTTATAAATAATTCCCTAGTTTGACTGTGTAACGTTTTATTAGCACTTCCTAATTTAGAGCGAAACGGGAGCATTGTTAAGTACTTAGAATGTTATACAGAACTCTGTTATTTAACAAACACACTTTGAACTACATAAAACTACTGATATCAGGGATAAAACGCAGAAAATGTAACACACACGCTGGCTTCTACCCGCTCTGCACAATACACTCCACGATACGAACAGCTCAAGACCGCACTTTCGAATGCGCCCTGTAATCAGCATTAGGTGATTCATAGCAGCCCTGTAACGAGCGTGGCGGCACGAGGACCGAATATCATTCTCTGCACATCAGTCAAATGGGCAAGCTTTCTTTGCGCTTCCTCTACAATTGTTGAATTTGATACTCACTGCATCTCAGTTCATCAGAGCCGTCAGAACAGTCAAACTTGCCGTCGCACACTGCCTGTTTGCTGATACATTCCCCATTTGAGCAGGTGGCCTCGTTCAAGCGGCAGGCTGTGGGTGGACGAGTTGGAGGCAGAGGAGCTGAAAGAATTTAATGTATCAATTGTGACGGTACCGTACCAAAAACTTCACGAAATTATACCCCAAAATGGTAAAAATTTTTAGAGTTTATTTTAAAATAGTTGTTAAATATAAATTCATATTTTTACTCAAGTAAAACGAAAGACAGGTAATTACTGTCATTACTTAAATTTAGAGCTACAGTGGAGACACCAGGTTTTAAAGCCGTATGTACGTCTATTTCTTGCATTTCTAAAACCCCTATAAATATCTAATATTGCTATTTCAGCTCAATTTTTTTTTATTCCCGGGACTTCCTTTTTCAGGAAAATGGTTTCTAAAAATTATCCAACTTTCAGTGTTGTCAGTCTCACGCTCCAAAAATATATTGTCTTCATCTTCTCCAATGACAAGTATCTAATTATTACAATTCTGATTACAAATCTTAAAATAGTGAGACAGAAACAAGACTTTGTGAGATCTGTTGCAGAGTTCGAGAATATTCTACGTTCAATAATATTCTCGAACTCCCTGGAATATTTAACAGAGCATTCTAATATTCTGAAATGATCTTAATGTTATAATAACATACTAATTTCAATAAAGGAATTATAATTTATGGAAAACTAAAAGCTCTCTCCAATGTAAGAAAATAATCTAATGAAGATTCTCTTCCTGTATAAACACATTCAACAAACTTAGCTTAATAAGAGTAAAATTGATCAGTTTCCCCTTATTCTAACACAAACTTCAAAGGAGCTATAAAAACAAAGACAGGGTACAATCAAAAATAACATATTATATTAACAACATCACTAACAGTGCTCTGGACATTAAAGGCAAAGGCAGGTGTAATACAATACTACCGGTACACTTAATTACAAAAACTATTTCTTTTTGTATCGAGGGATAACAATTGCAATCAAGTACAAACGAAACATGCAAAACATCTGAAAAGATAGTACACTAACCTTGAAAAAAACTCTCTCATGCTTAGGAATACAATATTTTTTTCATTCTTATAATCAAGCAGTTCTTCTTAAAAATGTGTCTGAAAGTTTACTTACTTAATCGAGTAAAATTATAACTATGTACGCAGAAGTTTTAGACATAGTGTGATTCCGCATAATGTATTAGATCAGCCTACATAATTTATTTGACTAACAATATTGGTACTTTATAAATTACAAGTGTCTCAATTATTTTCATCAAAATTATATTAAAATAATACAATGTTTATATGCGTTTCTTACTGTCCAATATAGTGAACCAAGATTATTTCGCAAAACTGTTGTTAAAAGCTATAAAGAGTGATGATATATCTTGGGGCTCTTCTCCCGGCTTTAATGGGACAAAGAAGGATTTCATGTAATAATATTAATAATTAAATGTTAAGCTCTCCATGAGAAAATGAAGCATTATCCAATCGCCAAGGTGTTCCCTACCTTGGTATCACAATAATAGGTTCTGGTCTGTTTCAGAAGAACCTTTAACTGACCAGTTTTTACAGATTTCCTTCGGAAAGTCTTCTGCACTTTGCTAGAAGGCAAAATTCGAGTGTACTGTATCAGTAGGGCGGACTTGCTCATTAGTTTGCAAAGGCAATAGAAAGAACTCGATTGAATGTTTCTCCAATGATGAATCGATTGATAGGGCAATATTGGCCACTGACATCCCCGGATTTGAATCCTTTGGACTGCTACTTGTGGGGATAGTAAAGAATTTGTGTACAAAGTGTTAGTACACAGCCTGCAGGACACTGCTGCCATTTTTTCAGTGAGAAAAGCTTTAGTACCAGTAATGGAAAATATTTCCTTTGGATTTAGGAAGGTCTTCCCTGGTAGGCAAGACTGTGGAAGTGAAACATTTTTGAGCATAATGTGGATTGAATAAATTATTTTCATTATATTTTCAATTTCAATGTTTTATCTCTGCACAATTTAACGATAATTTTATTCAATACCGGTATTCACTATTCTCAGGACACAGGTTTCTAAGCTTAATTTATTTAGTAAAGTGTTCTTAACTTGTCCATGCTTTTTTTTATGCGGAAGATGTGACATTCTGCAGGCTATATAAATAAACCTATTAAATATCACAGTTGTGTTAGTTTCCTCTATTGTTGGTTAGTCAACTGTCCGAAAACAGGTCGGAACCTCATGAGTGGTCTTACATTAAGGGGAGAGGATGGTATTTTTTGGTGAAAAATGAGTAAATTTAAAAAAAAAATTCTTTAAAATACCCTGTGATATGTGTGGAATGCATAACATAACATTTTATAGGTATTTGTGCCCTTATCGGATGTTGATTCGCCATTTTTAAACTTCCTGCGTTATGGATTTTTAAATTACTCGCCCACTTTTATTGTTGTTTCCGGTAAATTAAATTTTCAAAAAAATTTGTTCTTTCTTTAAAATATCCTTTGATATGTGTGGAATGCATTGCATGACATTTTGTGGGTATTTGTGCCCTTATCGGATGTTGAGACGTCATTTTTAAACTTCCAGCGCTATGGATTTTTAAATCACATGCCCACTTTTATCGGTTTCCAGTAACTTCATTTTTTTTGCTACGTTGCCAGACAAAAATGGATATAATTTCTGAACTATTAATGATACATGCATGAAATTTAGAACACACATTCTTTAGACTATTAGGAAACTTTTCTCTGTAACAGAATTTTGTTAATTGATTTCATTTTAAAAATACGTCCGTTTGTTTGCAAGAAAGGAAATCAGAAAATTGTTATTAAATTTTAATTGTTTATTTTACAAACGTAGGGGCTAATATCAAAGTTCTGTTACAGACAGTTTGTAGAACATGCTTTTGCAAATACATTGCAAAAGACTCTTTGAATCTATCTTTAAAAACGGTTTAGATATATCGGTTTTAGTACAATCCTGCATTGGGTATATTTTTTTTCAAATTTGGGCCCCCAAATAATTTTTTTCAAAATATTTATATTTGGTTGAGTTCCTACAGCTATGAGCTCTCTACATACAAAAAATTAATATTTTACACCAAATAGGAAAAAAGTTTTAAAAAATACCATCCTCTCCCCTTAAGTTCAGTACCAATACCAAAGAAAACATAATTAATTTTAAAAAATTTAGACAAAACCAAATTTTAGCTTTGATCTATGTGAACTGTAAAAGCAATTGCTTTTGTAGTAACAACACTCACAGGTAACGATTTAGAAACCTTCTTTTATTATAAGATGAAAAATACAATTATGATCAATGCTAATGTGTTAATTCAAATCTTATACACTACACAGACCACTGATACGGTACATCCCAAATGGCATGCAGTACTCACCAATTTATTAAGTGAGGCAGGAAGGAAGAAAGAAAAGAAAATACATATACAGTACATGATTCAATGCACTAGTATCTACTCAAATGAGATTATAAACTACTTCTGGAAAGTCAGTGGTTGGTTGAATAGTTTTTTTGTATCAACATCTATTTTCTATGAGTTATTAAACATGTATTTAAAGTTATACTTTTAATGTATGACTAATAACAACATTCATGATGATGATGAAACTTCCAATTGCTTTATAAATAATTTGGTGACATAAAAGGCTAACTCTTCCTTAACTTGACGTTGAGACATAATCAACACAAAGCCCTTCAGCAATTTTAAAATGCTTTAATGGTTAGAAATGATCGTACACTAGCAAGGAAAATAATAGGCCTGTGTCACAAAAACACTACTAAGGTACAAAAATAATAGAAATTATTATCTATATGTTCAGTAATTGAATTCAATAAATTAAGACTCTCAAGTCAATAACCTTCACACTACAATCATACATTAAGAGTATCTGATTATTTTAACCTTCAGATCCTCAAAAATACATCTACAATGTGTTGTTATAAGAGTTAACACAAGGGTACACCAACACAAGAAATCCTTGCATATTTTTTTAGTATATCTGAATCCAATTTCGCTAAATGTATAGTACTGCTTAATCATTCTTCTCCTTCATGAATTTTAGATTTTATTTCATGCTTCTGCCAGTCAAGAAGATCATAAATTACAATTATTCATTTACATGTTTTGTTTCTGATACGCCATTAGAATTCATTGCAGTGCAATAAAAATATTAGTTACCAGTATGCATATATTTTAAGTACTGGTAATATACTGATAGGGTTTTGTGATTCTACATCATATAGTTTGATATACGGCGTACGTACATAATATGTACGTACATATTATGTTAAGCTTGGAAAAACACTGAAGTCATTGGCCTGAAACGAGGATTTATGATAAAGCCTTGATAAATCTCTCAATTCGGCGATTCGTTGTTATAAATTCTACTAAAACATACAAAGATATCTTATTTTCTCGAATACCACACGCCCTCAAATAAACAGCGCATCCCACTTTCGAAAGGCAAAAAAATAAAATAGAATAGAAATAAAACAAAATTTAAAAACATTTTTAAAATTACTTTCAACAAATGTATTGACGACAAATTAAAAACAATTGAACACAAATACAGTTCAGTTAATTTTAAGTTCTTGCTGCAAGTAAAGAATAGCAATCTCATACTTTTAGTGATGCTCATTTTCAGAATTGAACATATAAGACGAACACAACTATACATTTATCATATTGAACTTGATTCTGACACATGCTAATCCAAACGCCATTTAACAATGTTAACAACTAAAATATCTGTAAGGGAAGAGTTGCACAGGAGAAAACTGGGTATGTTTCCAAATACGGTATATATTTCTCGCTTTTTTCTTCAATGCAGGGACTGTCATCTTTATTGATTTGTGTAATCAAGATGTATGATAAATTCATTGAGAGTTTGAAAATGGTGCTTATTATCTCCATATTATAATTTTTTGTTTACTGGATTTATTCTAGTAATAATATGTTCATGATTAAAACAGAGAACTTAATATTTTATATTTTCTTCATTCTTCTCAGCAAGTACCCTACCATTTTACATATTGGCATAAGGTACATGCCAGAGGCGGGTAAAATGTAAGAAGCAATTAATGCAGTCTGCATGACAACAAAATGACAAGGTGGGAAGAACAAGAAATACATTACTGATATCTACAATTGGCTGGGAGGGGAAGCCTGGATTCAGGGCAATAACAGAATTTGTTGTGTGTTGCAACACATTTTGCCTGCCTGTGGTTATGGTGTGAGTCACAATACAAATTAAAACTGATGAGATGAATAATAGCTTGTAAGAAACACACGCAACATTATGAGTTGTTTGTAATAAATAAATTATAGATAAGTACCTACATACACAAGTCATCTGTGAAACTGAAAGTGACGAATTTTTCTTACACATACTTCATCCATTTTTTTTTACCATAATGTAAATATTTGAATTCTCTTTTTTAATACAGTACTATGGTTTTTTTAAAGTCACGTTGAATATCAGATAAGTGTTGTGAAATTATATCGAATAAATCATTATTTTATTGTTTCAGTCAGTCACTTATCATTTATCAATGGCAGAAAAGATTCTGTTACATCAAAGGTACAATTGTTAAAAATCACGAATATTTTCGACTTTCATGGAAGTCATCTTCAGGTGATATTTTGGTAAAACAATATTTGAAGACTAGGTGAATATTTAAATACAGTGAAACACTTATAACTAATCTGACCATGTGTGCTTTACATAAATTAGTGGAATAACATACATGGTTTTAAAATAACATACAGAGTAGAAAATCTTCCATTAATCATAATTGTGATATAATATGTTAAGGCACATGCAGTGTGCTTAAATTATTGGATTAAAATCATTTAAAATGTTTTTAAAAATTGTTGGCCTTGGAAGGCTATATGATGTGAGTTGTGGAGAGGTCTCAGTCTATTCGCTGTGGTGAGAGGCGTTTTGTAAATGATGTATGTTGAGAATTCCCGACGATGAGGCCTTCTCATGATGGCGTTACATTGCAGACTGAGCGGTTGAGTTTTCTGAGGGGGTTATGGAGGGAAATGACAGGGTGAACTGATGTGTTTCACTGTATTTAAATATTCACCTGGTCTTCAAATATTGTTTTGCCAAAATATCACCTGAAGATGACTTCCATGAAAGTCGAAAATATTCGTGATTTTTAACAATTGTACCTTTGATGTAACAGAATCTTTTCTGACATTGATAAATGATAAGTGACTGACTGAAACAATAAAATAATGATTTATTCGATATAACAGTACTATGGGCCAGAAATTATTCTATTTTGAGGATCGGATGGTTTCACACATGCATAAAGATCAAGTGAACATGCCATTAAGTACCGGTAACATAACCCTAAGAAATCAAGGTACTCATTGAAGTAAATCCGTCATTTCCTTAGTGCACATCTCTCTAATCATCTAAAATTAAACCACCAAAATTGTATTCCATATACCACTGTCCTTTTAGTTTCACTGGCATAATGGGATGCTTACTTTATCATGCCTTGAGGGACAATGTGCAACATATCAGCACACATCAGTTTTAAATTACTACAGTAGCATTATACTTATTCGTAAATATTTTTCTCAGTTAATTTTGAGACAATACATAATTTTATAACAACATGCTTTATTCACAAACAATTACCAATAAATAACGAATAAACAGAAATTAGATGCCAAATTTTTATTTTCTTACATGCATATTACCTAACTCTGAATCAATTTTTCACAAGAATAATTCAGAAACTATTCTGAACATAAAAGAAATCATCTTTGGCGCACCTTTAGTGGAAAACCTAGAGAACTTCTTTCCACACTACGATCCAACTTCATATTCTAGTGAATTGAAGTGAAATCTGAGATGGACTACTGGTATTGAGGCAAATTTTATGGGACATTTCCCATTTCCTCTAACACCACTCCACCTCTTGCCCATAATTCACAATGTCACAGAAACGTGAAATTAATGCATTGCATTATATTTCACATGAGATCAATTTCATTATATCTACACAACAAAATGTCGTAGGCCTACACAGAAAATCACTATATCTACACAACAAAATGTCGTAGGCCTACACAGAAAATAACTACTGAAGTTCAAGAGTTGCCTCTGATGTCTAAACATTTGTGTATAACATCATATACGACAAGAAACCATGCATGAACTGTGAAAACTGATTTTTTGTTACATAAACTGATTTTGAAGTAAATCATATAGTAGATAGAACAACTTAAACACTAAAATAGAAATAGAGGTTATACCAGAAACATTTATGACTTCGGGTGATTGCACGAGAGGTTGAGATAAATAAGTATTTGATATGACTTTTCTTTTTACGTAATGCATCTAATATCACAATTTTCTGACATCTTCACTTCTTGACAGAAATATCTGGCCTGGAAACTAAAAATTTAAACGCTATTTGACATGAATTTTTTTTAAATACCTAATTGCCTAATTAACTTTGTCCACCTTGCAACCTACCTAACTTCATCAAAATGTTTCTAATACACTTTGAATACAGTGATCTTTTTTTGTTAAATCAGTAGCTAGGTTGATTCCTTCAAGCAGAAAGGGTTAACAGTCACGAAATATCCATACTCTACTAAATGTAAGATACCGACATGCACAATGACACAATAAGAAAACAATGCTACTCTATACACTTAAACCTACAAGGTTTATGTTACGTCCTAAGATGAGTATATTTGTACCTGGTCCATAGATGTCATATTCTGAGTAGGGTAGGATACCATATTTCAGAAGAGGGGAGTGATCAAAAGGTATGAGATTTGAGCTATGGACTTGTTTTGACGGAGTTATTTTAATCTTCCCAGCTGCATGCACAGAGGAAATAGTCACGGTTATAATTACACTCATACTATAATTACATGCAAAACAGTATTTAAGTTTTCAATATGAAATGTCATTATCAATTAATTTAATTTAATAATATGTAATTTCTAGAAGCAGATCACATTTGTAAGCTAGTGTATGCCGTATCTTATATGAGTGTGTCTGTGTTTTTGTTAAGAATGTATACATGCATGCGCACATGAGAAAATACAGAATACTTGAAAGAATTGGATACTTAAGGGTATAAAGGTGCAAAGTGCCAAATTTATGAACAGTATTTTATTAAAAAATAACTTTCGCTCTTGAACAATTGAAGACATTATTACAAAAACAGCCCTAGTCATTTTTAATGAAAATGAATTAAGGACACATTTGCTACTACTTCAAACCTTTATTGACTCCAAAAATGACACATGTACTCCAAAAATGACTCCTGTCAGGTGCAATAGCCACAAGGATAAACACCAGTTGTACGGAAACAGCTGACATATGTTGTTCTATTTATTTTTATTATTCTCTTGAAAAGCAGGAATTTTGACAAGGGTTGTTTTTGTAATATCTTCAATTTTAAGAATACATTTTTTAGAATTGAATTGATAGTACTTCTGATAATTTTTCAGCAATCTTTATCAATAGTTTGATTATACTACTAAAATTAACACACTGAGAGACTAACTTCACAATTTTTTTTTTACTTTGTTATTTAATGATGCTGTATCAACTACGAGGTTATTTAGCGTCGATGGAATTAATTAGTGATAGTGAGATGATATTTGGCGAGATGAGGCCCAGGATTCGCCATAGATTACCTGACATTTGCCTTATTGTTGGGGAAAACTTCGGAAAAAAACCCAACCAGGTAATCAGCCCAAGCGGGAATCGAACACGCACCCAAACGCAACTTCGAATCAGCAGGCAAGCACCTTAGCCGACTGAGCTACGCTGGCGGCCTCCACAATTTATAAAAGGTGTTAAATTTCATAAACTTTTCGGAGATGCTATGATCCATTTATTATCCACAGATCTGTTAATTTCTGCAAATACTTCTATTAAAGTGGTTTTGCAGACTGGAAGCAAATTACCCTCACCACTTGGAACTGAATATTGCCGACTTTCATCATGATTATCATACATTTTACATTGACGTCGTTGTACTGGTATGACAGTAAAGAGACCCAACAGAAATGTTGATAGTGTTGAATAATCTTTGTCATATAACTTAGAAAATAAAGCTAGTTTCTACTCATGTGTCAGTTCACTGCATTTTATTCTACATTTTCATGCCACTTATAATAAAGAAATCGTGCTAATTTAATGATATTTTCCTCCATTTTCTGGATTTTTAACATTAGGAATTGAAAAATTTAAAACAAACCAGTTGTGTCATTTAGATGTAATACATTATGTTTCTATGTGATTCATAGCCCTACATTACCTATGTATTATGTTGTATATAACATTTACTTATGATGATCTTCATGTTTGTAGGAAACTCCACGATATATAATCAATAATGTCTTTTGCCATAAATTCACCATTAATACGCCAAATAAACAATGGAGGGTAATCAAAACGAATGCCACATTGCACCTTTTTTATGAGAGAGCCCTGGTAACTTTGCACCACTGCCATCTTTTAGTGGTCTTAATAACACTTTATCTTCTGTGGACCTAGCCCTGTTGACAGGTAATGCCCCTTAGCAAATTGCAACATTCAGTGAAATGTCACTTTTTTTTTTTTTTTGGCACTTAACACCTTTGTACTGTTAAGTATCCAATTACTGTCTCCATGTGCCTAATACATGCTTGCAATAGGTATGTGTGACGCACCTGACAATTCTATCTCAAAGAAGGTTCACAAGTATGGATACGTGAACTCCACAATGAATTATGGTGTGTAAAAATACCAGTACTTGTTTGTTTATACTCACTTGCTTCCACTGTCAGGTGAACAGATACTTGGGATCCAGGCGAATTCGGAGGTACCCCCACAGCTTCACAGATGTATGTACCAGAGTGTTCCACCTGCGAAAACAAAAACGATCTCTGATTAGTTCTTCTTACAATGCATTGAGTATGAATAAGCAGTCTTAATAACAATTAGAATTCTTGGCACCCAAAGGACGCTCAATCGCTTTTCTTGTTTGAAATTTTAACTTCTTACCTTCTTGATATATTCAATTAAATCACGAGAAGATTCTATGATAGAATATCTGTTGTGCTTGTTATTTAATTAATTCTGCCCTCTTGATAGTAAAGTAATGGACATCATCCCATTGGAACGCAAACGTCCAAGGGTAATGCAATCCACTCTTGGTCTTATTGTATGCCTATTTTCGGTTTCATTTATTGCTTTTGCTATGCAGCTTTCTTACATAAACTCTCTTCGCTTTATGGTATCCCTACTACTGGGTGTTCAGTTCAAAGTGTGTCATGGCTCGCTATATGCCGTCATGTGGCTAGCTGATGAGCCTAGAGAATTCAATCTTCCTACACTTCCGCAGAGGCGGATTACCTATGAGCCAGAGAAGTTAAGTACAGCGTTCATTCTGAAGAGTATGTACCAATACGTATGGTAACGCCAGTAGTGGTAGGAATGTGAACTGTTTGGAAACACGTACTGTCGGGATATGGGGAGAGGGTTAAGACGATTACTTATGTATTTGTTGACATTAACTTCAACGGTCAACATGGACATAGAGCATTTGATTTGTGTTGTGGAATGTTGCCGTATGCAACCGATGATAACAAATACCCTGCGTACGACTTGCCGGCGCAAAACACAGTTCGAAAGAGGTTATGGTAGCACACAGACCGTACAGACCACCATCTGTTGCTACGACGTTCAAGTTATACCGTACACTTTCTTAAGTTCAGATTGAATGCCTTGAATAATAGACAACTTCTCTGACATATAAGCTGAAACTCACTTTAAATCGGTGACTCAACAACAGTGACGTCATGACACACTTTGAAATGAACACCTAGTAGTACTTGAATGAACGCAAATTATGGGCTGAAAGTATAAACTGCACACAACAATCTACAAGCCACTTCATTTCATTCCTTCCTGCAATGAATGCTTTTAACTTATGTATTCAACAAATGAGGAAATTAAAATTATCTTGTCGCACTTCCTGTTGACAGAGTGTGGTCATGCAAACACTACGCCATGCAAGTGGTATTATTCGTACACAAATGGGAGTGATTAATAAACATGGGGAGTATAAAGACAGAAATATTTAATTTAACATAGTCTAATTGTAAAATACTTAACTGTGGAATTAATATCCAAATGAATCCAATTCTATTTAACAACATTATTAATTACATTAATGTGAACGGTCTTGTTTTCAATTTTCAGTACCTAGCAAATGTGAAAAGTTAAACATAATGTCAAAATTGTCCACTGTTGTGGAGTAACAGCATGACCATGAAACGAGTGAACTTGGCTTCAAAACCTGGTTGAGACAAGTTACCTGGTTGGAGTTTTTCCCGGGCTTTTTCCTCAACCCATTAAGAGCAAATGCTGGGTAACTTTCGGCACTAAACCCTACAGTCATTTAGCTGGTATTATCACCTTCATTTTACACCGGTGCTAGATAACCATTGCAGTTGATAAAGCTCGTAAAATAAACCAATTAAAAATGTCAATGTTTGCAGGATAAAGAAACACATATACATACTTGTATATCGGGGATCTCCAACCGTCCATTGACGTCCCTTGATCCTGGTGGTAGTGGTAATCCATTACCCCGTAACCATCTGACTCTTGCTCTAAGTGGCCCTTCATCTCGGCACTGGAATACCACTTCCCTATCTGTGTCATTGGAAAGAGATGAGAAAATTAAAAATTGCATTAATAAATATTTCAGCAAAATTAACAGAAATTAGGGAAGGATTGGGAAGAGATTCAGAATGGTAATGGATAACAACATCGACAAAACAGATATTAATGAAACGAATTTAAATTATATTATGGCCGATAAATGCTTTTCATTAATAAGTATCGTATATTATGTATTATAATTCAATGACATTTTTATTGCATATAAATTCACGGTATTAACTAAACCGTGATCATGGGAAATAAATCTCAAAGTGGAGAAAGAAAAGAAAGTTCATACGAAGTACATAGACTTTGGTACCGGTATTCACGATATTTGACTTTTTATTGAATACCAAATACAACATAAGATCCATTTCTGATCGTAACATCGAATGTAACAATAAAGCAAACTTACACCTTACCAAGCAGGTGAATAAGCAAATCATGCATGTAGGCTAATTAAAAGAAAACAAACAACCTTATGTTTTAGAGCAGAGCAAAAGTTCGCAATATTTGATTGATGTATAGGTACTTTTCATCGCTAAAAACACAGTGTGGATTCAAATTTCGATAATGAACTTTTTACCATGTATACCAAAGGAACCACTTATGATTGTGACCTCATGTATTTTCCATATGGGACAGATATATTAAGAGTGTTTTTTTTTATACAAGTTAAAATTTTAAAGGACACGCGAACAACACTCTATGAACTCTTAATTAGTCGTGGAAATATTTAAAACAGAAAAATACAATTCTGAAAATGAAAGTTTCCAGGATATTAATTAGTTGAGTATTTGGATCACTGTATGTGATTCATCTTGAAACATTATTTCTTTATTTCATTCCATTATACAGGGTGATTCACAAGATGTTACCACCATTTACGGAGCATATTTCCAAAGACATTCTGAGGAAAAAAATGTCATATAAGCACGGGTTCTATTCTCAATATTTTCAGAGTTACAATTATTTGAAGTTGTTTGTAAAATACCTCTTCTTTCTTTAGTTTTAAGGGTAAAAAGATATCACAAATAGAGAATGAACTATTCAAAAGCATCATTTCTTTAATTGACTGGTATTCTGAGGCTAAAAATGAGTTATTAATTCCATAGTTGCATCATACAGATTTTTTTAACTAAAAAATTATATTATTCTTACGCATTTCTTATCCATCAATATTGTGCTGAAGTATTTCCACTAAAGTTTAAATATCTACAACAAAAGTACGACACCTACATAATCTAGTATCCATATGGAAAGTATGTGTGGCCAGAATACTACGTGGTCGATCTTGTGTAGAGTATGTTTTGGCATAAATGTAACAACAGCTGACTGTTTCGTAAATTTTACAGACTGTTTCGTGTTTTATGACAAATGTATAACATTGCAAACAACTACTCCAGAAAATAAAAGCGCATTTGATTCGTTGCTTTAATCAATCTCTTAATAGACTTCAGAAATGGATCGCATAAAAACGACAAAAATATAAACTGATTTCCGTTGGTTCCACAAAGAAATGTATCACCTCAAAAAGTAACTAAGTACCTACCACTGATTCAGTATTCAGTGATATTACTCTTCTGATTAAATGTGATTATTCATTATTGGCAATGCGTAAGTTTTAGTTATATGTTATTTTTGTTTAGAAGTTATTCACAGAACAACGCAATTGCAGCAAAGTACAGCAAAGTAGAATGATGTCAAGAAAAAATATATTTCGAAATCTTAAATAATATTTTTTTTAGAGACAATCATTGGATATTGTGGCACTGGGAATAGTTTGAAAATACTGTAAAACAATCATGGAAGCACTGGCAAACAAAAATATATTGTACTTCCTATTGTCAGTACTACGATATTTGGAAATATTATTTATATACATTTTGTGTTAATGTTTGTGGTTTGCGCATTCATGTGTAGAAATAATTTCTTCAATATTTGGGAACTTCCTAATGGATCTATCTGCTAGATCGTATGCTAACCAAGCAATGCAGATCAAAATGAATAGGTGAAATTTTTCGGATATCCTCTAGATGCAATAATTAGTAAATAATGGATTCTCAGTCTAACGTAGGCTACTGCATGCAGGATTTTTCGGTAAAGTTGGTTCCTAGCATAAGGTTACCAGATGCCCCATCTTTCGGGGACATTCCCCGAATTTTCCTTACTTAATCAGATTTCAACCACTGTGAAAGTTTTAATTATTATACAAACATTTTTATTGTCATAAAAACCACGTGAACTTCCACATTATGGGTATTAATCTTTGTGTCTCATTTATTTTATATGCTTCCTCATACAATAAAACTCTTAAAAGCAGTTTGCTTCAACAAAGACATGCAATAAACTTGTTGCAAGACACTCAGACAGTTCAAGAACATAATAGTTCAAAGATTACTTTCTCCTATAATTACTTTTCTTACACCGGGATGTATCTGAACCATCCACACATGGACATTCTATATTTTCCTTCAGTCAGCATTATGATGATCAATCAGAGGTATAAATAAATATTTTAAAACATTACTACAAAATAAATCTGGTTACTATCTTCAGATACGTCATTGGATATTACTACGAAAAGTATAAAAATATTTAATACAAAGTCTATACAAATATGACATTAATTTATACGGAGCATTCGAGCCAAGATGTCCCCCACTACCATGAAAACTGGTTGGCAGGTGGAAATGATGCAAGTCCCGGTATTATGACGCTCGCTAGTATGATAGATTCCCACCTCCCTCAAGTCAGTATTCAGTGCGTCTCTGTTGTGAGCGTTTGTGTTGTGATGTACAGTACAGAACGCATTTTTATATGCAAGACTTTCGTGAAATATACGTGGAGAACGTGCTGCAGTGGTCCTGTGCCAAATAAGAAAACAATATACAGACTCGTAAAGAAATTTAACTAGACAGACTCGGTTCAAAATAATTAGCGTCGAGTGAATAAACGGGTCTTAACTGAGGAAACATTAGATGAAATAGGTCTTTGTTTAGAATGAAGCCCTCAGAAATCTTAGCACAGATTAGCCCAGGAAGTAGGAGTGTCAAAAACCTCAGTTCAACACGCCACTAAATTGTTGAAGTTAAAACTGTACAAAACCCGTGTAGTGCATCAGCTTTTACCCACAGACAACGTGGCTAGGATACATTTTTGTAACTGATACCAGTAATCAGTCCATGATGGCTTAATAGACCCCACTTTTCAGTGACAAGTAGCTATGTAAATAAACTAAACAATAGATATTGGAGCGCTGAAAATCCACATAACATTTTGGAACTGCCGTTACATGATCAGAAGATAGCTGTGTGGTGTGCAATATCAGGAAGGAGGATAATAGACCCAATCTTTTTTGCAGAGACTATAAACTGTGAGTGACATGTGCGACTGGTTCTGCAGCCATTCTTTGCCGAGCTCACGTCCGACAAGCAATACAGAACATTAGTGAAAATGAACTACAGAAAGTGTCCAGGAATGTGCTGAAGTGATGTCAAGTATGCTTGAATGCCGAAGGTCACCATTTCCAACAATAAAGTACCGGTAAGCCTTTTATTTCAGTATTATAAGTTTTATTTTGCCGCAAATTATGATCATCGTTTATCGGGATACGGGTGATCCACACAGCATGCGGAGGTCATGCGACCACCGGTAGTGAGTGGACATCTTGGCTCAAACACTTTGCAGAACCTGAGTTTAATGGAAAATTCATGTTACCAGTTCATATAAAATTTTCTAGCATAAGCAAAAATAATGTTCTCCGAAATTTATGTCTTGCTTCACGATTGTACATGCGAACGTCTGTGCACATAAATGCGTATTTCCATTAAGAATATTTTGCATGCATATTTTACTCATATCTGCCTTTTCTGAAACTGAGGTCTATGAAGGAAATAACTCCTTATTCCATACTACAATCTTTTGGCGAGATGAAGTGAGTTGAGGCTGAGGATTCGCCACAGATTACCTGCCTTATGGTTGGGGGAAACCCAACCAGGTAATCAGACCAAACGGGGATCTAACCCAAGCCTGAGTGCAGCTCCGGATCAGCAGGCTAGCGAGTCTGCCGACTGAGCTACGTTTATTTATTTATATACGTGATTTCTTCATTGCTCTAATCTTGTGAACTTTAGTATTGATCATAGGGATCTCATTTGTGAAGTATTTTTGAGTATTTCTTTCTTTAGTATTCAAACTTTCCTGCTGTTAGTTTGGGCATGAAATTGTTTTATCTACCAAAATTTCAACTCTGTAAATATGTTTGGCAGTAATGTTGCTACTGTTTCCTTATGCAGTTTTATTACAAATAAGAATTTCATTTTTGGGTACAGTAAACTAACTGCCCTAGAAGATAAAGCATAAAATATACTTGTCCTTTAATTTTAAATTGTGGGTTAGACTAAAAATTACTGTTTTCTTCCACAAAAAAAAATCGCTCTTAAGATTAAAATTAAGTATTATTTAGCCTAGGAGTTATACATTCACTCATATACTGTCGTGTAATGGGTGATATTCTCTATAATTATGCAACTCTTTTCAAGAGTCGTTCTGCGAAGTTGATAATTGTGGCCTACATTAGTCGTAACCCACTCATTTCATCATATTGAGTTCTGGATTTTATTCCTAGAATTATATTTTGAAAATTATTATAGAATGTTTTGCAATTTTCTCTTTTCCTGTTCGTTCTTTTAAATAAATAATAATATTAACATATACAATAAAAAATGACAATGACATAGAAGAACTTCCTATTTGAAAATTACGTACCGTTCAACAATTAGTTACTATTTTCTCATACAAACTCAGTAAGTATAATGCAAAGCGAATTTACCAGCTTCATTCTCGCTTAGGCAATTAAATTACATTTAACCAAAATCTCCTTCCTATAAAAGTTAAAAAGGAACTATTAATGCGGAGTTTATTTCCATAGTTCAATTCAAGGGTTTCAAGCCATTCGTGACTATCCCACAATATTACAAAAATAAAGTTTCTTATCTTAATCACAATTTCTTATCTTAATGTACCTTATAGTCAACATGGAATGACTATTTCCTTAACCCTTTGCAGCATAGTGGTTGTTCAGAAGAACCACAGTTTTCTCTCTTTCTCTACAATTACAGCATATTAATATTTTTTTACTTGGTTATTTAACGACGCTGTATCAACTACGGGGTTATTTACCGTCGATGAGATTGGTGATAGTGAGATGGTATTTGACGAGATGAGGCCGAGGATTCGCCATAGATTACCTGACATTTGCCTTACGGTTGGGGAAAACCTCGGAAAAACCCAACCAGGTAATCAGCCCAAGCGGGAATCGAACTCGCTCCCGAACACAACTCTGGATCGACAGGCAAGCGCCTTAGCCGAAAGAGCTATGCCGGTGGCCTACAGTATATTAAAATCCCTACTATTGAATAGTGGTTGTTCAGAGTGACCATCATTTTTTTTAAAATGTGTGCAGAATTAAAATTTGGGGGGGGGGGGGAAAGATTGATCGAGGCTTTGTTACGACCCATGGTATGACAAACATAAAAAATTACATTTGAAGGGTACACGGGAAAAACGAACAATGTCACATTTCCATTAAGGGTGAGATAATGATCTATTTCAGTATATTACTGCAAAATTTATTGGTGTTTCTACTTGAAGTGAAGGAAATGTTGAGTGTATCCGTGGTTTTAATTCTCCTTTACCACTTTTAGTAAAAATAACACTAAAGTTTGTAGTAATACAATGAATTAGATAAGGACATCAGCCTTAAAGTAATTGTGACATTGTTCGTTTTTCCCATGTACCCTTCATTTTTTTTTCGTTTTTTGGCTTACTGTGCTGCAAAGAGTTAACTGCTGAAGGATGCAATTGTGAGATTTAATTTGTTATCACATGGATTTAATCATTCGCAGTTCAACTTAAACCTTGAAAATCACTGAAATTATGTCATGTGGATTAGTCATATCTGATTTGAAAGCCTTCAATTAGAATTTTTCAGAATTGCAGAAACTGAATGATGGATTCGGGAAAGCGATACATCTTGGAATAGTACATAGTAATTTTGCTGGATACACTAAAATAGTATTAAGAAATATGGCCTGTAAAGCTCAGAATTAACAGCATGTAAATATTGAATTTTCAAGAGAAACTGTGTAATAATTTCTACATGCTTTCACCTAATTTACTCGGATTTAATGCAGGTCACATACCTTATAATGATTCGTGAACGTATCTAAATAAATCAATGCAATTTTATTATAAAAGTTTCTTTAAATTCGAAAATTTAGCATATATCGCAACTAAAACCTACCAATAACAAATTCTCACTTTATAGTAAAATGCGTTTCAGACCTGAAAACTCCTAAAGAAACTTTTTTTCTTAATAGAATGGTTAATATCGCCGAGTGTTACACATTTCAGCTGAAGCATCTTTCCCAGACTGAAGGCCATGCATCTGTGGACATTAACATAAGACCCATGCGCTTGGTTACAAGTTTTACAGGTAGCACTGAGAGATATCAAAAAGTGTACAACACTTACCCGATGAAACTGGTAGGTCCAGTGAAAGAACCAGAAAACAACACATGTGTTAGTTGGCAGTAAACCAATATTTCAGATTTATCACACTTCAATTTAATAATCAGATTTAACTTACTTCCAAGATCGACTGTAATAGCAGAAGTCAAAGTCCATAACATTTCAGATTAGACAAACATACAATATTTTCATTTTGTAAAATACATACTTTGTATCTTTAAGATACAAACATACTCGTATCTTAACATAATATGGCATTTGTGAAATCTGAAATGTGATTTCTCAAACCTCAACATAGACAACCGATCTTCAGATGCACTATCATATCACTGTAACAGAATCACTTTTTATGCAAACAGCATTTGGATGTATTCTCTATCACGAGAACAGAAGTCATATTCTCATAACTAACAAATTGTTTATGAAATACTTACTTACAAATGGCTTTTAAGAAACCCACAGGTTCATTGCCGCCCTCACATAAGCCTGCCAATGGTCCCTATCCTGTGCAAGATTAATCCAATCTCTATCATCACATCCCACCTCCCTCAAATCCATTTTAATATTATCCTCCCATCTACGTCTCGGTCTCCCCAAAAGTCTGTTTATGACATACGTACAATTAAATTATTAAGAGAAAAATACCGTCACATGCAGACTATGTAGTAGCATATGTTAAATCATTATTGTTACAGGTCACTTTATTTCTTATTACATGTCTAAGATTTGCATGAGTTAGTTGGTGGAAGGTGCAAAACTTTTTCGGGCCCATGGGCCTGGTGATAGCCTTCTAGTTGATTTTATTGTAAAACGAGAATGAGTATGCCATTACCATAATTTAGTAGTTATGTAACGAGTTAGTGAAAGTTCGGTGATTTTCGATACTTAATTAGGAGGCAGACGATATCTTTCACTGTCAATAATTCGGCAATCTTTAAGTCCGAGCACTGTATAATCTAGCTTTGCTATACTTCATTTTATATCATTAGGTTAAATCTATAATACTATAATTTAGGTACTGTACGTAATCCTAAAAGCTTGATCTCTTCTTGTTATATTGTAAGTAGCATATCATTAAAATATAACAATTCGATGAAGTTTCGAATTTTATTTAAAAAACATAAGTAACATGTAGTGAGATCAGGGTGTAGTCATGTCAGGGCGATGCCCCAGTACTTTTTTTCTGCAATTAGGGAAGTCCTACTTCTTTATTTTTACTTTGTAAGTAATAATTGTCTTGCTTGCATCTTACTCAACTTTGTATTTTATAAGTAAGGATTAGTAGTATTGATAATAACAGCGACATTACTACTACTTCCACTTTCTCAAAAAACTTTCCTCAGTCAGCCATAATTCTGAAAATTTTTGCTGGTCAGTTTGTTTCTGTTGGTACATTGAAGTCTCTGTAAATTATTCTGATTGCAATAAGTGTTAAATGGAAAGCTCTTGTTCTGATTACATGTCATTCAGTATAAATTCTTATTTAAATCGTCTTGAAAATATGACTATTCACTGTAAGGTTTCACATAGGCCTATCAGGAAAACAATTAAAAAATAATTTAATTTTTTTTTTTCCAAAAAATTTAAGTAGGTCTACATATCGCTATTGTAAATGTCTTTCACGTGTTACATAATGGGGTAATACTGTACTATTCCATAAATGACGTAATTTAATAATAACAATAATAATAATAAAGGTGAAACTTCGGTACAGTATATCTCCATACTACACAAGTGAGAGAAAACGTACTTACATTATTGAATTCATATTCTTCGGCTTAACGACACTCAGATATCCCTTCAACTAACTCACTAACCTTGTCGCATATCTTGGCCTTATGTCACTTACCTATTCTCTGATTTAATCCATCTAATCCATAACGAAACGCACATCAGACGCCAATCCCATGTGTTCACTATGCGCCCTGGTACTATTTTATTTACGACAACACCCCTGAGATAATTATTCTCTAAATAAATATACAATTTTATTTATCTCAACATAATTGATTTCTGCAACAGTGACTGATAGTGACCACTAACATTCATTTTAATTGCATCTGTTATTTATTATATTTTAATCTTTTATCATCATAACAACTTAAAAAGTATTTTAATTTAAAATAAGTTTTATTTATTTCATAACAACTGTAACTTATTTTCATAGAGTTAGCTTAATTTTAAATGTCGTATTTTAAAAAACATGCAAGAGTTAACCAGCAAGACATAAACATTTCCGAAAACCATTATACATCAGCTTCTTTTAACAAGCAACAATAGTTACTATAGTATGTGTAAATTCTTTGTATATCACGATTCCTGCAGAATTATAACTTACTCAGTATTATCTTCCACGGGAACTTTTATGCTAATATTATGACGACTCCTAAAGTTACGGAACATTATTATTGCCATCTCCATCTTTTATATTATCAACTATTACTTCTTTCAGACAAATATATGGAATTTTCCTTTTGAGGAAAGTTCCTACTTATCGCAGGCAAAATAATAGTAAAAACAGCCTATCTTCAAGTAGTCATAAAAATAATAGGCCTACTATTTATCAGAGCTCTTTCATTTCTTTTAGTGATGTATGCACATTAAACTTTAAAATAAAAAAGAATAGTTATACCTACTCTAGAATAAATCTTTCCCCTTTAAATATAATTTTAATTTAAACATTTTTTTTATAAATTCACTACATGCCTGTGATCAGGTAAACTCTATTCACTTATAGCATACATCGAATTGAAATTTTAGCTACTCACTGCTAACAGATATTAAAACACATCCTACCAAAATTATTAATACCGGTACCTATAATATCTGCAATGTTATGGGCATAGGGATTATACCAATCTTTGCCGTCGAAAATATATATATTTTTTGGAATTATATTAATAATTTCGGTAAGGTGTGTTTTAGTATCTATTAGCAGTAAGTGGCTAAAATTTAAATTCAATCTGGGTGAATAAAATGTACCTAATCATAGGCATGTAGTGAATTTATATATAAAAAAAATGTTTAAATTCAAAAAAATATTTTAAGGGGAAAGATTTACTCTAGAGTAACCATTCTTTTTTTTATTTTAAAGCTTAATGTGTATACACACATCACTAAAAAAAGAAGTTCTGATAAATAGTATTAAATTTATGATTACTTGAAGATAGGCTATTTTTACCATTATTTTGCATTTTTATGATAAGTACCAACTTCCCTTAACAACATAATCATAAAAGCACACATAGTAAAATATCTGAATAAATTCTTTTGTGACTATATAAAATTATTCCTTTCAAACAAGCATCAAGGCATAAAGCATGAAATTCTAAAGACCTTAGTCATTTTGTAAATACAATAGCTGGAAACAAATTTGCTATCGAGGAGAAATATTTTGCTTAACCATAAACTATAAAAACTTAATAAAAACAATGTATTGTAGGGGACAATAAAAGAGAGAAAAACACATAGTGATACTATGATTATGCGTTATAAAAGAATGGCAGTACTTTAATGTTTTTATGGCAGTGAAACATGGACTATAAAAAAAAAAGTTTAATACACTTACAGCACTGAAATTAAATTTTCACAATCCATATTATGTATTGCAATACATGTGTGAATAAATGAGGAGATCGGAAATAGGTTACATGTATTAATGATAATTAAAAAATTGTCAAATATTAGAAAAATTGGCTGGACAACTTAGCAGACTGCATCTTGTTGGATTACGAAGAAATGTGTGGTCAAGTATTATAACAAAACATGGGCTCAGACCGCAAATAATGCTGATGTAAAAACTTTTACTGAAATGTTTCACATCTTGTCACTGGTTTCCTCCGCATGCATCCCCAGTTTAGTTTTAATAATAAATTACACGACACAAATCAATACAGATTATGTACTTACTTTCTTGGATGACTTGATCATCTGGATACGTTTTGAGGTTCAGTCCAGTGGGATCAACAGCTGAAAATGTATAAAAACAATGTATTACAAATATATTAATTTAAGAATGGCTCAGAGGGCACACCTAGACTTAATTTTTGCAGAAGATATTCTAAATGTTACGCAACAAAAATAATTGTCTCTGAATAAGTAAGAAGTTATGAATATAACAATTTTTTTAATCTCTGGCCCGAAAAGGAAGACAGTAGGAAAAATGAGAGAAATGCTGTCGAATGCTTTTCAATATAACTCTGTAAGTGGACTGTAGAATATTTTATCACTCTGCCTTATTATAATGATGATGATAATATAATTTTCTGACTTATACATTGGCTTCAATTTTAATTTAGGCAGATGATTTCTCTCTCCCAGAATATATTATAATATGAATAAGTTTTAAATGATTTTCGATACAACGGTACAAATAGTCATTCATAATTTCTTCCAGTGAATTACACTGCGAAATGTAATACTTCAAGAAAACAGTAGACGAAATACAAAATTACGTTCCATGCTTTAGACTCCGAAGAATTCAGAGATCTACAACTTTGCCTACAAACTCTACTACGACAGCATCAAAGCCCAATATCGGACTTCAATGGCCTCTTATGTAAAATCTATGGATACGAAAATGGGGCAAAATTAATCCCATATGATTTCAGTAACCACCTATTTACTTATATTTTTTTAACAAGTTACAACTCAAAATTTCTGCTGAAAATAATTTTTTGTTTTTGTAATTACTCAAGTAATAAACCAGTATGATATTAAACATGAAATTATTTACTAGTTACACATTAACATTAATGTAACATACGAACCACTGTTTTAACAGTAGGCTAACACCAATAATCACAATACAATGAAACAACACTAATAACAATGATGTCTTCGTTTTAGGATGTTAATGTCTCTTTCATTGTACATATACGTAGTTACTTTTTAAAGTAAATTAGAATAGTGTTGAAAGAGGTGGAAAGTAATACATTAATTAAAATTATTTACAATCACCATAATCACCATACATCATTCTACAAAGGTAATAACATTCATGCCATTTATTAAACACTAACACCATACTGTAACCGGAACCTGTGAATATTACCATATTATATTTAGTTGTAAAAAAATTCTTTACGAAGTTCTACGCATTGCTACGTTGCTCAAAAAAATAGCAGAAGGTAATTCCCGAACTCTGTTCTGTGAAACCCAAAGTTCATAGTTTTCACTAACCAGAATCTGATTTTACATTTATCTGTGCTTCATTGGCTGCCCATTATAATATATTTGAAAAATATTGAAGTGCAAGAGGTCAAATGACTTTATTGTCAAACGCCTGACATTAGAAAACAACAACAACATTTTGTTAAACATTTTTTTTTATGGAAGTGCATAGGAACAATAATAAACAAGCAAAATACACGGAACTACAAAATAAAGTATCAATAGTAGAAAAAAAATAATCAGTTCTGTAAACTCCATTCTATGGAATACGGTAATAAAAAAAAAAATAAAAAAAAAAAAAAAACACAAAATTCAAAATTAACAATCACATAAAATTTACTATTACTTATGGATTAGTTGCAACACATTTTGCAGATATCGAAGAAAAATGACAACAAAATCAGACTTTCGCACAATCTTCAGAAAAATCTAAATTACGGATACCGAAACAACAGAAAATAATAAATTATACAGAGAAAATAAAAGCGCTATTAGTTTGGTATGGGAACATAAGAAAATGACAAATGAACACTGTCCAACAAATAATAAGAGATTATATTCTTCTAAATGGATGGCTTTGGGAGCCAGAAGAAGTTATACTGTATGATCAATAATGAACAGGTTTCAGTGATTGATTAATTCCATTAATTGGATGACTGATTATTTTATTATTATGTAAGAAATGCTATTGAAACTCTCACGTTAGAAAGTCCTACAGTTGTCTAACAAAACATAACAAGCTTAAAATAAAACAGCACTAACAAATTGATATTGACACAATTTATTTATGACTGAGAAATCCATTGTTGTACAAATTTTTATTTTTATTTCTTAAAAGCCAAAAGTAAAATTAGTACGAACAGTAAGATTTCATTAATAAATTTTCAATTTATATATCTTACAATTTTCAAATTGCTATATTAATCCTAATAAGATGGGAATCATAATGTGGCCTAATTATGTCCATTTTACAATAATCGTAAGGGTTCCACAGTCACAAGAGTAAGGGAAAAACCGCAATATACCATTCACCAATAGACCCAATAAAGCTGAAAATGGGTATAGTGCAACAAATCTAATGGCAATTATTCCTTCTTACGCAATTAAGAAATGTTACTACACTAATGATACATGGGTTATATATAAATAGAAGACATCAACAAGGCTTTTGTAACAAATACCAACATTAGTTTGCCCAACAGTAGTTGCACTGGATCTGTGAATAACACTTATTGGTATGTGAAACGTATGACAATATTAATACAACATACAGTATTCTAGTATTATTAATATCTGCAAAATGCAACATATTATACGAGGGGGATCCAGGAAATAACGACCGTTCGCGCATACCCACCGTGCAGCTGACTCCCCTTCCTTGTTTGAAGGTCAACTGGCTTCCTTAACATGTGTTCTCATAATGTTGTGAGTAACAAGTCGCCATTGTGCATTTTGTGTTACTTCAAAATGAACGACGTGATTGATAATCCCGCCGACTGTGAGGTGAGGAGTGTGATTCGATTTTTGAATGCCCGACATTTGAAACCTGCAGAAATTTACCGGCAATTGAAAGAAGTGTATGGTGATACTGTAATGAATGAAAGAAATGTGAGAAAATGGTGCGAAATGTTCAACAATGGGCGAACAAATGTCCACGATGAAACTCGACCCGGACGCCCATCACTCATCACAGAAGATCTGAAGACTAAAGTGAACGACAGAATCTTGCAAGACAGGCGCACATCACTCGACGAATTGCTGAAAGACTTTCTGGGTGGTACGCGTTTGGAAGTGATGAAGAGTTGAAGAAGACAGTGAACACCTGGCTTAATGAACTGGCGGCAGAGGAGTATAACACGGGAATTCTAAAGCTAGTGAACAGATACGACATATGTTTAAATGTAGGTGGTGGTTATGTAGAGAAGTAAAGCAAGCTTCAGTTATGTAACAGACTTTGTTTTTTCAAATAAATATTTTTTTTTAATTATTACAACAAAACGGTCTTTATTTCCTGGATCCCCCTCGTAAATACGTATATGATTGGTACATCTCAGAACCAGTGTTCCTACTAATATTGCTTAATATGATGCTGCTACTCCGTGGTTAAGAGTGAAAACTGCAAAAAAAAAATATATTAATGTTACGAATTATTACATACATACTGTACTGTATGATGATAGAACTTCTGGTGGACTTTGCTGAGGTATTTGAGAATAAAATAAACAAAAATGTTCATATATTATTTAATCTAAACATTCAGTGCTTCCACGACACTCTGTCTCCCACACTCGCGTATTTTACGTTCTTCCAGATGCCAAAATCTCTATTCTATGTGTGTATATATGTTTCACTTCTTACTACTGCAGTAGAAGTTTAATTTATGTAACATTAAATGCCCTCTAAATCGAGGATTGTAAATAGGCACATTAAAAAAAAGTATGTCTAATATAGTATTTCTCTTGCAAATCTAGTCTTTCAGGTAAGGCTCCCTGTAAAGCAGATTTGAATAATTTCAAGGGAAAAATTGTTCCGGGGCCGGGTATCGATCCCGGGACCTCTGGTTGAACGTACCAGCGCTCTTTCCAACTGAGCTACCCGGGAACTCCACCCGACACCGTCTCAACTTTTCCCTTTATATCCACACAACTCGTGTGGGCTGACGAAACGCCAGAGACCCACATCGAGTGCACACAATCTCTGCGTGACTTGGAATTGTGGTTTTCTGTTGACGTAAACAGTGACGCATATATTATGCAAATCTAGTCTTTCAGGTAAGGCTACCCGTAAAGCAGATTTGAATAATTTCAAGGGAACCCGGCCCCGGAACAATTTTTCCCTTGAAATTATTCAAATCTGCTTTACAGGGAGCCTTACCTGAAAGACTAGATTTGCACAATATATGCGTCACTGTGTACGTTAACAGAATACCACAATTCCAAGTCACACAGAGATTGTGTGCACTCGATGTGGGTCTCTGGCGTTTCGTCAGCCCACGCGAGTTGTGTGGATATAAAGGGAAAAGTTGAGACGGTGTCGGGTGGAGTTCCTGGGTAGCTCAGTTGGAAAGAGCGCTGGTACGTTCAACCAGAGGTCCCGGGATCGATACCCAGCCGCAGAACAATTTTTCCCTTGAAATTATTCAGTATTTCTCTTGTTTAATCATGTACCTATAATAGATTATAGATTATTAGTATTGTCATTATGACTTTATTATTATTATTATTGTTATTATTATTATTCAGTATTTCTCTTGTTTAATCATGTACCTATAATAGATTATAGATTATTAGTATTGTCATTATTATTATTATTATTATTATTATTATTATTATTATTATTATTATTATTATTCGAAAAATTTGCAGTTTTCAACATGGTATGAACATTTCTGTTAATTTTCTAAGACAATGTTTTCCATTCCTGTACAGAATCCACGAATAGACCTATACATTGTACAATACTACAAAAATTAAGAGAAATGTAATAAGTATCTTTTCAAGATGAAAGAAGTTATTTATAAATACCACCAATAAGTATACAGGGAAAAGGGGCACGTACTGGTACATTTACGAATCTCGACCATGATCCTTTGAGGAAAGTTTGAATGAGTGAGTGAGCAAGCAAGCAAGCAAACGAATGAGCAACATTTAAACGTCATCTTTCAAAAATCAATGTAGCATGATGTTACCAAGGTCGTAATTTTCGACGTTAGGCTCACTGCTCATTAAAAATCATGGTACACTTTTTACTACATTTACACTTGAATTTACTGTACGATATTTTATTCTGCTTCGAACGTAAGTATTTAGTGCTTCTGTCCTGTTCACTTCTCCTAAGGGAAATGTAATTCTACAGTCTGATAATACTCATCAGATTGTCAACACAAATAAATGATTATGATGAGTGTCAGGAGTTTCATATAGTTAGTTAACTAACAAACGAATAAATAAAATTGCATTAATCTACTGTTAAATAGTATGATAATATTAATACCTAACGGTATTTTATTATTTAATTAAGTTTGCTTTGTCAGAGTCTAGATATTTCAAATAGTGAGTCCAACAATTTATACAGAAGTGAAATCTTTTGACTGAAGACTGCATTTTGAACAACCTATGCAATGAAGTATGGGCATGACCTTACAATCACATATAGTTGTGTAACATATACGCGCTTTAAATAATAAACTACAACATTTTCGCCAGGTGAAATCTTACAATCACATCTAATATACTGGTAATAATTGAGGAAAATTTCTTTCATTCAAATTCTTTATAGCCATAATTCATATTCAAACTATTTCCTATTTGAGCATTAAATTTTCATAACCAGTGTAAAATATTTCGAACCAATTTTATCGCATTTACTTTATAAAGAAATGATTGAAGTACAAGGAAAATACCATGAAACGAACTTGCAGAATTACATTAACATAGTTCCACTACAACATCAGATGATTAAAGAAGAAAATATGATAAAATATGTTAAAATACAGCTGAAGACCATCTTGGGCTCTACCATTGTAAAGAATTCCATTTCTCAGATGGAGGCACCTGTATATCGGATTCATTAGCCCCTATGATAAGATGATGATAGCTGGGATCATATACACAAAATTTTTAAAACTCAAATAAATATGAAGTTATTTATTTTTTATCTTAACATCTAAGTTTGCCTTATACCATTCAGTTGCAGTGCTTCAAAATGCAGCTTTCAGAAAACCATCAACGTTAAGTAACTGTGTAATAAATACTGTTAACTGTTGCTACTCCCAAAATCAGACTTCTCACCAAGTATGTAATCAATAGTTAATTAGACATAACCTCTACTCTTTTATTACGAATTAGAATTTAGTAGGTTATGGTATTTTCGGAAATACAGTAAGGACTCTTCATTGTTATGCACTTTGTAACATTAAAACTTGATTCATATATGTACTCATAAAATAAATTATCCACACACTAATTACTGAAAGAAGCCAAAAATCAATAAAACCCTATTTTACACTTCCTTTTTGTATTTAAAAAAAAATGAATCTTTGCGATTTTATGCGCAGGGAACTCATCTCTTACCATATCTATTTGGTAATGTACAAAGGTAAAGTGAATATGCGAAATAGTTTTAAGCTAATTAATTTTACAAAATGAAAAGGACAGACATATTTCTAACATTTTAATGGTACACACTTCTTTAAACTGAAATCTCTTGAATAAGTAAAGGGTCTTCTTTTTGTAGCTAGTCAAATCATTTCACTTCACTAAATCTACACTTCAAGCATTAAAAATGCAAAGTAAGGACATTTGATATATATATCTTGGTGTGCTGAGGGACTCTATATAAAAAAATTGAAAACTATGTTTTATTTAACGATGCTTGCAACTGCCGAGGTTATATCAGTGTCGCCAGTGTGCCAGAATTTTGTCCCATAGGAGTTCTTTTACATGCCAGTAAATATACCGACATGATTCTGTCGCATTTAAGCATACTTAAATGCCATCGACCTGGCCTGGGATCCAAACCGCCTCGGCACAGGTCAGTGCTGTACCAACTGCGCCACTCAGACTGATGACTATATGTATCAAGAGGCCTTCAAATATGAAGCCCTCTTGATATGTATCACCTCTATTACAAATAACCAGTGTACTTAAAATTATAAATTAATGTAAGTTTAAAATTGTGTTACTGTTTTCTGGATCCTAGTGATCTCACGTATATACAGAGTGAACCGTAAGTAATGTAATTAATTTCATGGAGTTATTTTTTTAGATATCTCTAACAAAAAATTTCAATACAATTTTGCTCGTTTTTGCTTCCTTCTCGAGATAAAAACTGTTTTATATTAAATACTTAATAGCTTGTTTTGGGAAAGCCATTGCTTTAATTCCCAATATGCTTAGTCAATTTAAGAGAGCAGTGTATTATTATAATACATTATTGAAATAATTTTAATTTTATCCTTTAAATGTGCAGATATCTGATCCGAATAAATGTAACTTTTCGTTCTGCAAAAGAAATTTTTAAATGTTACATTTTGTTTGGATCAAATTTCTACACATTTAAAGGACAAAAATTAAATTCTTTCATAATTTATTATTATAATACAGTGCTCTCTTAAATTGACTGACCATATTGGGAATTAAATCATTGGCTTTCCCCAAGCACGCAATTAAATTTTTCACGTCAAACAATTTTTTTTATCGAAATGGAAGCAAAAACGATCAAAATTGTATTAAACTTTTTTAAATGTAAACTTCATCTTACGATGTTGGATGACGTACATACGTCCGTTGATGTGACATATTAATGAATTTTAAATACTTATATGGTCACAATCATGCCATGGTATGAAAGAAAAATTTTACAACCTCGAGCGGGATTCGAACCTGCGACTTCCTGTACTCCGGTCAGGCGCTCTACCAACTGAGCTATCGAGTTCGTTTCACGCCAAAGGCTCGAAATTCTCCTCTCATATTGGCGACTCTGTTATAGAGTACTGTCCATAGCGTCTGATCTAGTCAGCACTGCTTGTAAGTATTTAAAATTCATTAATATGTCACATCAACGGACGTATATACGTCATCCAACATCGTAAGATGAAGTTTACATTTACAATGTTTCTTTCCACCCATAAGCAGTGCTGACTAGATCAGACGCTATGGACAGTACTTACTCTATAACAGAGTCGCCAGTATGAGAGGAGAATTTCGAGCCTTTGGCGTGAAACGAACTCGATAGCTCAGTTGGTAGAGCGCCTGACTGGAGTACAGGAAGTTGCAGGTTCGAATCCCGCTCGAGGTTGTGAAATTTTTCTTTCATACCATGGCATGATTGTGACTATATAAGTATTTAAAATTCATTAATATGTCACATCAACGGACGTATATACGTCATCCAACATCGTAAGATGAAGTTTACATTTACAATGTTTCTTTCCACCCATAAGCAGTGCTGACTAGATCAGACGCTATGGACAGTACTCTATAACAGAGTCGCCAGTATGAGAGGAGAATTTCGAGCCTTTGGCGTGAAACGAACTCGATAGCTCAGTTGGTAGAGCACCTGACTGGAGTACAGGAAGTCGCAGGTTCGAATCCCGCTCGAGGTTGTGAAATTTTTCTTTCATACCATGGCATGATTGTATATAAGTATTTAAAATTCATAAACTTTTTTGTTTGAAATATCTCAAAGAATAAATCAATCTTCTTAATGTATCCAGCTCTTTGCTGACAACAAAGTCCACTGTAGTCTATTCAGTTGTTGTTTTTCACGAGAAATGAGGGGTATTTTGATCGGTGTTCATCATAGATGCCTGTTGCTAGTAGCCAGAGTTGGGGTGTAGTCAATATATACTGCAGGGCTATGTCTTCTGCAACTGCTACTGATGATTTTAATTTACTTCTTTTGTGGTTTATGAATGGACAGTATAGAAGAATGTGTTCCAGACCTTCATCATGATTATTACACAACAGACAAGTAGGACCATCAGAAAGGTGAAATCGGTGTAGATACAATTTTATGACAATGTGACCTGTTTTGGCTCTTGTTAAAAATATTTGAACATGTCTGGGCAAGTTTTTGTACATTTCCAGTTCATTTGGTTTCTTTCATACAGACTGTAAAATTTTTCCTTTGTCAGAAGAAAGCTGTTAAACAATGCAGGATGTTAAAGACATCGTTCTATATGATTTAGGGTCCAATTTGTCTTTACTTGGTTTGAGAATAGGAATTGTATTATATTTGTCTCTTTGTCTCAAAGAATAATCTCCTGAAATTAATATTACTTACAGTACACTCTGTATAATAAAGTTTGCTGGGATGAATAACAGAGCTCAATAAAGCTGATAGGCTGGTGTAGACTGGTAAAAATTACGGCAAATGAACAAATCAAACACTTCTCACATTCAGGACGGAGCATGTGGGTGAGAAAGGTGCTTCGCACCAAAAGAGTCAAGTTGAACAGGCATGTATTATAGTTTTCTTGCTTCTCTTTCTCTCTTATTTTTAATTTAAAGGCCTCAGAACAGACAGCCAGAGATTAACGTATCTTCAGCTTCACAAAAATTGAATATTAGTATCATATCATCACTGTTGTTACAATCTATACATCCTTTGTTCATTATAATTTAGAAAATAATTACAATAACGGGTATTTAACAAATGAATTAGACATTTTGAATCTTGCGTACACTACTTTTAACACTTGAATATAAGTAATTGATTAACTAGCGGACTTACTCGTGTTAATTATGTAAGTCTGTGCAGCTTACAGCTGTTTCGGTGCTTCATCACACCATCCTCAGGGCCTAATAAAAGTGGAGTCAAATAGTGTGTGTGTGTGTGTGCTGAAATTGATCTGTGTGTTGAGACACTCCACTTTTCAACACTTTTCAACAATCAAACGCACCCACACAACAGGCAGAGAAGTTCGAGATGACGCCGAGATCTAGTAGGCTCTGAGGTTGGTGTGATGAAGCACCGAAACAGCTGTAAGCTGCACAGACTTACATAATTAACACGAGCAAGTCCGCTAGTTAATCAATTACTTAACTGAATTAGATGTGCAAAGTTTGTCCAAAGTATACCAGCCACCACTATTACAAAAGCGGGTTCATTTCTCGCTGTGGACTGATACATTTTAAAGAGTTGGGGTGTGACATAATGATCCACTCGCCCAGCCTACCTTAAATCTACAATGAATCGATGCAAGGGACATGAAGTACAGGAAGCAAGCACACTCTACTCTATTATGTTTTACTTGTTCCCCACTCTTACTACAGTGCCACAAAATCGCAATGTGATATGTTTATTTTCTCAATTACATAATTTCGGGATGTTGTCATTTCGCTACACTTTCTTTCATTAAAAAAACAGGGTGTGCATAACCTTCAGAGTCCTTACTGAGAGAGTTGATCCAGTACTTGTTAAAACGTGTTGTGATGTTATGTTTGTTTCCTCTCTCACTTCTCAGTAACTTACAACAATCTAATTCATCGCTGGGGTCAAGAGGGCAATCAATCTTGCCATCACAACGTTTCCTACGGGGAATACAGGGTCCGTTCTCACATCGGAAATCTCCATTTGTGCAAGCCTTCGAATCCTCTTCAGTAACAACCAATCACAACATTGAAAAATATACACACATATTTATATAACAGAGAATGGTACCAGTAATACAGAGTGCAATATTAAGTAAAACGTAATGATACAGTTTCACGAACCATACAAACTTCTCTTTAATTAATGGATGTAGGAATTATAATGGCAGAGCATATAGTACGTATGGGCGAATGCAGAAATGCACATACAGTGTTAGTTGGGAGAGACCAGAGGGAAAAAGACCTTTGGGGAGGCCGAGACATAGATGGGAGGATAATATTAAAATGGATTCGAGGGAGGTGGGATATGATAATAGAGACTGGAATAATCTTGCACAGGATAGAGACCGATGGCGGGCTTATGTGAGGGCGGCAATGAACCTGTGGGTTCCTTAAAAGCCATTTTTAAGTAAGTAAGGAATTATAACTTGCTCAATTTCCCCTCTGATTTCCAAGAATCATTATATTATGTTGTCAGGAAATAATTAATCTTTCTTACTTCTAAAAAAAGCTTTTTTATTAATTTCTTAATACCTAAAATATAAATTTTAATAAAAGTGTATGACTAGCAAACTATCTAATTCTGAATAAAGACAACTGCTCATTTTTTTTTATTAACTGTAATCTTATTCCCACATATCTTATTACATTACAAACGTAAGACATTTATCAAGTGTCCCTTCAGAAGATCTGAATGAAATGCTCAAGTAATGCATTTTCAATATTCTTGAAAACAATATAAACTTTCTTTAAATATGTATAATGTAATGCTAAACGGACAGTGATGAAGAATTATGCAGGGAAAGAAAATATGAGTATGATTATCGCTTGGTTTCTAATGCTTCCAGTTACGATCAATGAAGATTTTTCTGAATGCTGCTGGTATAAGAATGTGAATAACTCCATTTCTCTTATGTGGAAACACTTCCCAGCAGAATTCATTACCCCCACACACAGGATAATGAAAACAGATGATGATGTAGGCGAGATATGGACATTGAAATTTATCTGAAGCTGTCTCGTTCAGAGATCAGATTTTCCAAATGCTATGTATAACAGGGTACACCTTGCATTACTTTTCTTAAAAAAAAAAAAACATGCTACAATCATTGTAGATCTTCAAATTAATGGTGTTCAGTTGGGTTTCAAAGCATGAACATGGACTTTCTAAGAATGGTAATGACTCTACTACAGAGGACGAAGACAAAGAAAATATACAATATAACGTCCAATAAATAAAATCCCTCAAGGTTGGAAATTCATTGGGAAATAACATTTTTCCGTACTGGTATAATAAATAGGTACTGGTAATGAAAGAGTTAAAAATGAACTCCAAAACACTGTAAATAGATATTTATTCACGGTACAATTTTAAGAAACAAAACTAACTCTCAATTTCTCCACTATGTCAGCGTTTTATCAAATATAATGAGATACTGAGACAGAGGTACACTTGCACAGCGCAAACACTACTGGTACTCCTAAGTCAAAAGAGTACAATCGGTGCTGGATATTACACAGGAGAAAAGTTAGGTTAATCTCTACCTAGTAATGGAAACGAGTAGAGAAAAATGCAAGTTCTCATGGAAGTTAGAGGATACAAAGAATATTTTGTTGAAGAGAGAAGTTCTGGTGAAATCCTTCCTTTGAGAAAACTTGTGTGGCGAAAAGACAAGGTTCGGTATAGTTGAAATAATGTGGTTTTACACCAGGACAAAGACTTTTCACGGTGTTTTCAAAGCAGGGTAACAGGCAAAATATAACCTTTAGGTTTACCAAATGTGTTCATTAAAAGGTACCTAGTTACTCAAGGGAAACGAAACCCACTGTTCTCTCCGTATAGAGATTTTTCTTTAAGGAAGATAGTATTTTGGGGAGAGCAATTTTTCAAGAAGTGTCCCTCTTACAAATGCGCGACTATCAGCTTTCAATCACTTCACACTACCTAAAATGTGTGAAAACGATAATGAGCTAAATACAATTTTTCTACAAAAAAAAAATATAAAGAAATAAAGCACGAAAACAATTATGTAAATTGGATCACGTTAAACAAAACTGATTTTATATATGTAAATAAAATTTAAAGCCACATTTAAGTTATGTAAAGTACCTAATGCCTCAATAAATTCTGTCAGGTCATCCTGTCATGTTAAATAGATCTTTGAATTCATATTCATTTACAAAATATTGTCAATTGTATTACTGGTCCATAATCTTCCACATAAATAATCATGACGTAAAAACAGACGTACACAGAATAGAGAAAACAAATTAGCAATATTGTAGAACTGTACAAAATACTAGTTTATAGCACAATGGGACAAACGTTTAAACCATTTCTATTAATTTTATGATCGCTGATGATATTTTTAAGTAATTACTGAATTTATTTCAGAAAAGAGTGAGATATGAAGACACAAATTTCATATTAAAAACTAGACCACATTTTTATTTTTACAGTAAAAATCAAATGTGCACATGGTATTATGATGACGGTATAAAATTATATGGCATATAAGTTTATGAATAACATCAGCAAACATATTATATTCTGAATGAGTTATATGTATATTATGTTCTAAATGACAACTTTCTTAAAGTTACTAGCGAAGTTCCTGCAGAATGAAGCTCTAATGAATCTGATACCAGTATAAGACAATACTGAGATCGAAAATGATTTCTCTTGCCATATTTGGCAATATTTAAAAATTTACACGAGATATTAATAAAATATAACTGTAGGCAATAAATCTGTCTCTAGACAGATTTTACAAACTGTGTGATTCATTAAGAAACTAATCGAATTCCTAGAACTAGAAAACAAACACAGATAAAATATTATAATTATTCTGAAACACTATTTTATGGAAGTGAATTCTTTACAATTGAAATGAATTATAAAAGTATAATACAGATATTAAAAATCAGATAAACCTGTTTATAATTATTGGTGAAAGAATGTAAATTAGTGGATAACAACAGAAGGACACTGTGTAAGCTAGAATAGACTCAATTCAACATAAAACAGAGGACAATAAAAACAATGAATAGAACATAAAAAGACCTCTGAAGCAAAACCTATCAAGTCCACTTCCAGCCATATCTGAAAAAGTGATTCATATTCTTGGAAAAAGACTACATCGTGCTGTAATTATTTCCTTTCAAATGGAATATGCAGCCCAATACAGGGTTTTCCCAGAATATGAATGTGTTTCAAACCCAGTTATAACTGGAGATGGACTTATCAGGTTTTGTTTCAGAGTTCCTCATAAATAAATAAGAGAAAATAAAATCACATTATTTAATAAAAATCCTTGGGACACACAAACTAATGATCTTGGAAAAAAAATATAAAATAAAATGACTGATGTTGGAACAAGTTACAGCCTAAACTGTGAAATGAGAAACAAGAAGAAAGAAGAAACTGTAGACAGAAGTATATTTTTCAAACACTACATTTAATAACGCAGAAATAATTTTCAAAATGTGGCCACATTCTATAAGAAACCACAACTTCACCTTTTATTGTCACACACTATGATAAAACCATCTCTGTCTGCAGTACTAATAGTTAGTTCTATTTAACCGTAGCAAATAATACCTGCACATGTACTAAATTGTGACTATCACTAATATTTGTATTTATTTAATATTCTAGAAGAGTGAGATAATAAATATTCTTTAAATGAAGATAGTTACTAACTACCTAACATTATGAAAGGCAATAGAAAGTGAGTTTATGCTGGAGAGACTTCAAATATGAAACAAAGCAAAATAAAGTTGTAATACTAAATAAGCCCCAGAGACACTGTTAAAACAGACTTTCAACTCACCACAATTGGATTCGTCTGAGAAATCCTGACAGTCAACTCTTCCATCACAGATGGCCGAAGATGGCACACACTGACCTCCAGTTCGACATGGTGACTGACCTGGTGGACAACTCGCAGGAGGTCGTGGAGTAGGAGGAAGAGGTGGTCGTGGCGTTTCTGTGAACACATTCCAAATATAACCTTCATTTCCTTTCTCGCCAAATTTAAATTCTATGGCTTATTGCCCGAAAGATATGAAAATATCAGTGCTAGCGTTCGCTGTAACTCTTCAGTTATAAAAATTAATTTAGGAGATTTAAATTTTAATAGCAAGTTGAAATATTGTATATTGTGGCGCCATGTTGGAAGACCTGATCGCGTCACGGAAGTTGCGCATGCATCTAGTGTGGGGGAAGATGCGGCGTGACGCGGGCAGAGAGGGGGAAGGAAACCGACTGCGACGGACGTAAGGAAAAACGTCCATAAACAGATTGTTCTGGAAGTTTTTGCAAAGCCACGCAAGCCGATTGTTGTAGAAGCTGCTCGATGCAATACATTCGAGAATGTGCGATCTAAGAAATAAAAGGGGCAAGTGTGCCACACAGGAGCCAGTTCAGTTTGTGAATCAGCAGCGTCCAGGCAGAAGCAACGCGTCCGGGAGTCTTGGGTTCGACGTGCAGTGAACTTGAGTAACTGTGACAGCGCCCAGGGGGAAGCAACCCGTCCGAGAGTCTTGGGTTCGACGTACAGTGAACTTTATCTGAACGTCTTGGGTTCGAAGTGCACCATGAACTTGAGTGAGTGAGCTAGAAGAACTAGCCAAGGCGAATGAACTGTGAACTGAGTTTGTTGTACATAGTGCTTTGTGAACATTAGTTGAGATTAGGAGTACATTGTTGTTCTTCTCAATAATCCACGTGAATTGCCATTGTCGTCTGTGGAGTGCAACAACGAATACTGTGTTGAGTGGAATACCCATTGTTGACGGGTGTGTGATTAAATTTGGAAATAAAAACCACATTATTGTTGAAATATAAAAGTTATAATATATTTCACTTTCACAGATTCGTGATAGAATGCTTGGAATTAAGACTTCATCCATTACTGCTCGAAAAAGCTCCAACTTCAGATAATCAGAAAATGAATTAAAATTGATTTATGAAAATTTGTGACTTGATCGACTTTAGCTCTGAACACCTCAGATGTGATAGCCTACACAATTTTAAAGAGGAAAAACCAAATAAGAAATTGGAAAAATGAGAGTTATATGAAAATTTTCCCTCAAAATCCAATTCCATTCTCCTACAATCATGAACCCTCCAGTATCCTAGATTTCGTTCGGTGAAGTTAGGTTCTTTAAGTTCAAATATAATACATTTCACTATCGGAAGTTAATTATTACATGCTGGAATGTGTTGTAGTATCTTATGTTTGATCAGGTTTTATTACGTTCATATACCTACATAATACACCTACATATTATTGCATGTCGATATGAAACAGTAAAAACTCTAGGTCAGGTTTCCAGGTTAGATGGCTTGTGGCAGGCAGATGATAGACAGGTTAATGCTTGGCAACTTACGTTTACTAATGGTGTTCCTAAATTAATTAGTTAGGCCTACTACCAAACAGCACAATGGAGTAGACACAGATAATGGAGATATGACTTACGGCAATTGTGTTCATCACTGCCATCACGGCATTCAATTCGTCGGTTGCAACGGCTAGAGAGGCTGAGGCATTCCCCAGATCCACACCGGAATTCATCGGATGTACAACCTATCACAAACAGAACAAGTTGTCATAATTCAAGTTCTGTCCAACACTTCAACTGACAATGGTCAACTATAGGATGGATAGAGATGCTCTTCTACTGAGAACTCCCATGCTTCCATGCCAGAAGAAACATTCCATCAGGAGGGACGTTCTTAACTACACTATCACCATCTTACAAGACAAACAGGAAAAGTGCAAAACAAACTGACATGACAGGGTACAGTACACAATTACCTTGGTTTCCTCATGCACTCATGACCCATAATACTTTGAAACACCTATCAAGACATCTGAAGAATAGAAATAGAAAGGAATTATATGAAAGATGCATTACCAGATATTCAATGTCATTTTCAGAAACTAAGAATAACAACAAATTCTTGTACAGTTTGCTTACAAAATATGTACAGCCATTATAGTCGAAGTCTCATCTTTCAAAACTTTCTGAACCTCAATGTAATTTTAACCTTTAATCAGTGGATTATATGTTGTAACAGAAGCTCGAAAATTACAAAATTATGACTGTGAAGATAAACTTAGATTACCTTTATTGCAGATGTATTCTTTGTTGAAGTTATTAAAATTTCACATAGAACGTGATGCAAGATAAATTACTATTTAATTTCAAAGCTACAGTCGCGATACTGTTATTTCCGGCGTGACTCCTCCTCTTTGCTTACGTCTTAGGAAGTGAAGGCTCTATAAAGTCTAGGTAGGTAGTATCGTTCGCCATTTTTGTTCTTTCGTTGCCGAGTTACCATACGAGGAATCTATTTGCCACACTGTTAAACATTATCATGTCGTAGCTCCTATGATAATAAATCAAAGGCACTGTAATTCAGCAAATAATTGAGAGGCAAATAACGTCTTCGTGTGCTTTCTGCGAACATCAACGAAAAGAGCCAAAGTGGCGGGCGATTATATTAAGTATTTATCGAGCCTTAAGAAATGAATAACGTCTTCATCAGCGAATCACAAGACGCACATGTTTAAATGTAGCCGACCTGCAACGCGATTGGCTGCCGGAAATTAGAGCGACAGGACTATAATTACCAAGTAACAGACAAAATAATTTCTAAATACACTATTTTAAAACATTTACAGTATTCATTGTGTCCATTGCTTCCACACAATGACGTAAGTAGAATTTTGGCAAGGGTTGGGGGATTATTAAAATTGTTTACACCGACGTGGCTCAGTCGGTTAAGGCTCTTGCCTGCCGGTCTGAAGTTGCGCTCGGGCGTGGGTTCGAGCCCTGCTTGAGCTGATTACCTGGTTGGGTTTTTTCCGAGACTTTTCCCAACCGTAAGGTGAATGCCAGGTAATCTATGGCGAATCCTTGGCCTCATCTCGCCAAATACCATCTCGTTATCACCAATCTCATCAACGCTAAATAACCTAGTAGTTGATACAGAGTTGTTAAATAACCAACTAAAATAATAATGATAATAAAAAAACCAGTGGCGCAACAGCCCATGAAGGGCTAAGGTTAACCAGCCAGTTGGTGGTCTCACGTCCACATGCCTCAACAGAGGTGAAAGACAATATAAATATAATATAAAAGGTGTTATTTTCGAACTATTTAGATTTTCAAATTTCGTTCATTTAAAATGCTAGACTTCAACTGATGACTAAATGAGTGTACAAAACTGATAAAAGTTAAAATACCTTAAGATAACAGAGGAGAGGTAATACATTCACTTATCCATTCAATATGCTGCAACACCATAACTTTATGTGCATAAAAGGATGTACCATAACAACTAGAACACATTCATATACACTGAAAGAAAACAATGAATCATACATGTCACCTGGAAGGAGTATCGCAAGATCAACCTTCTTGAGGGTCACAAAACAATACCTTTATGTCCTTCAACAATATTAGAACCGAGCAATTATTCAAAATCTCCACAAGAGATCAAAAATAAAATACTTTCAATCTACGAAATGGCTGCATTATGAAATTTCACATTTTATAGCCACTTCCTATAAATCTTTGGCAAAAAGTAAAAGGAAAACAAAGTTGCACTTCACCCTGCCTGGGAATTACTTTGAAAGAGCTGTACTAAAATTCTGTTTCAATTACATTTTCCAAATATATGTCTTTTCTAGCTGCTGCTTCCGTACCTAATTCAAGTACTTTATTAGCATAGTAATTTCAATTTAATTGTAAATAATTTTCTCAGGGATGAATTTGACTACTGTATTACGGTATTATTTCTTCTATGTTTGCTATTTTTATTTGTTTGATATTACTATTACGACGAATAATTTTATTATTATTAGATTATTATTATTATTATTATTATTATTATTATTATTATTATTATTATTATTATTATTATTATTATTATTACTTTATAATAATTCATTTAATCATAATTATTTTTTAAATGTATTGAAATTCTTATCTAGTTATGATGGGATTAGAACATAATTCGTCACGTCTTTAGTGAGTAATATGGATTTCAAAATTAATACATTGATTTATCTCCGTACATTCACAAGGAATTATTCTCTTCTTTTTCAATTTAATGTCAGTCATTTATTACTGATACATTAGTCCATCATGCATAATTTCATTCAACATTATTTTGGGTATATATACATGTAACAGAGACTCAAGAGTCAGTTGAAGAGCTGAAAAATTCTTCCACTCACATGTGAATACATACTGCCATTAATGAAATTCCTTTCAACATGAATTCCATTTACACAAATTTCTCAATTCATAATCTTAATACTCAACAGAAATAACATTTTTATTTGTCAAATGCTAATTGTTATGCATGCACTATACTGGAATAAGCGTAATTTAACAATCTACAAAAGACATAAAAATGATATAAATAATTGATTAAATGGCGATCTTACTCGTGTTAATTGTGTAAGCATGTGCGGCTTACAGCTGTTTCGGTGCTCCTTCACACCATCCTCAGAGTCTACTAGATCTCGGCGTCATCTCGAACTTCACTGCCTGTTGTGTGGGTGCGTTCGATTGTTGAAAAGTGTTGAAATGTGATATCAAATAGTGTGTATGTTCTGAAATTGATCTGTGTGTTGAGAGTTTGATCAGGGTGTGTTTTAGTGTGTCTGTATATTTCATATTGTTCTAGTGTGTTGAGTTTTTGGTTTTTGGGTTGTATATGTAGGATTTTCATGTCTGTATTTATGTTATTGTATGTGTGGTTAGATTGGTTATGTGTTCGGCATATGTAGATGTATTGTGTCCTCTGGTTATTGCTTTAATGTGTTCTTTGTATCTAACACTTGTATCTAACAGGCAGCGAAGTTCGAGATGACACCAAGATCTAGTAGGCTCTGAGGATGGTGTGAAGAAGCACCGAAACAGCTGTAAGCCGCACATGCTTACACAATTAACACGAGTAAGATAGCCATTTAATCAATTATTTTTATTCAAGTCTTAAAAGTAGTGTACGAAAGATTCAACATGGATAAAAATGATAGTTAAGAAAAAAAGAGAGAGATTTGGAAATATAATGAAATTATATTATATTATACACGTATATGTACACAATTTGTACTCTCTTGAGGAACTGTTTCAGACAGAATAACTTCACATATCAAATATTTGCTTTCTACCAAAGTACACTGTCTTAACTATGTACGTATATACTGGTACCTACTATTGCACTTGTGTAAAAAAGTTTGAATTTTATATGTGACTTTTTTCACATCCTTACTCTGTACGACTAATTTGAATGTATGGAACCTACAACAGAACACTATTCCCAAACAACGTAAAAATTCGGATGACTATCAATAAGGAATTTTTATTCTATGATATCAAGTGAAACAGGGCCTTCACAATCATTAGAATAAACTTTAAATAAATTATTTACTTTAACTTATTTAATATTCGTTATACCTTCAAAATGACATAAATTTTAAATTACAATTACATATTAACTATAAAATTACTTTTTACAATAAAAGTGTTTTAAATTTATATTTAAAATTTTATTTTCAAATAGTTTCAAAATTAATTTATTCTAGCATTTCTTTTAAGCTAAACGTGTCTATTACATAGTTTTAATAGCTGTATAAATGAAATAATTGATGAAGCTGAGTAAGATCAATATTGTTGGGAAGAAGACAAACAGTATTAACCCTTTCAATTAATGATGCCCAGAAAGAAGAAGTTCTCTTAAACAATTTCTCAATATAAAGTTTTCTTCAATACTGTACATTATATCTGATATGGATAGGCCAAAGAAAGGTTGATCCTACAAAATTCCTTACCAGCAGAGAGAGAATACTGAGGGTTGTATGATACACGACTGAGGGGAAAGGTGTAAACGGTTATAACCTAACCGAAACAATTCTGCTCGTCGGAAAAGTCACGACAGTCGTAGAAGTTGTCACATCTCTGGTCACCGGCGATACACAGCCCATCGCTCAGGCACTCGAATTGTTCGGGCAGACACTTGCCACCACTAGGTGGCTCACCTATACCCAAACAGCATTGTGCAACACTACATGAAAACACAGTGCTCACCTAACAACCAGCATGGAGATGCCCAGAATACAGCGCCACACATTATCTCCCCGTAATATTACAAACTATGTAGGTACTTTAATCACAGTCTATAATATGCGAGTTGCAGTTGATGGAGGAGCATGAAACTGGGGAATTATTTGCAAACGAGTTGTCTAGATACAGAATAAAACATTTTCTTTACTCATACAGTATACAATGTGTTCCAATTAGACTAGGATGCTCATATGTGTCACTTTGAATGTGTTAGTACCGTACTGATATTTTTCTATGTCGTGGCCGTCCCATCATTTTAGTAAAAACATCACATTTGTCCCGCTTTTTATAATAGTACATTATGCAACGAGCCTATAATGGTAGTAATTACGACGCAAGTATGTTTGTTTATGAAACGAGCGCAAGCGAGTTTCATAATTTTTATACGAGCGTCTTAATTACCATTATAGGCAAGTTTCATACGACTTTTTATGCTCGACCATATTTCTAACTTGCAATTATTCAAAATTAGGTCATGTTATGGTTATGTGCGAACTGACCTGAATTGCGAGATGTGCGCAGACGCGAAAGTATTGATTTTTTCCGAGGCCGAATGTCATTGACCTTGATAGAGAATAAGATGAACATTAGTCTGATATAACCTGGAAATTGATTTAGAATTGAAAAACGAGATGACAATTGAATTTATTTGAATATTATTTACAATTAACATTAATTATTATAGTAACAGAACATAACCTTCTGCAACAGTATTGGATTTCCAGCCTCCGTGACTTTTCGCTAATTGTCTTTCGATTGCATATCCGAGAATAATAGATACTTGCGGTTTTATAACGGTACAAAGGTGACTTGTCATTGGCTGAACACCTGAACTTTAATGAATAGGTGTACTTTAATGAGGTGCATTAAAGGGCTACTACCAGGTGTATAATTACTACATTTCGGCATGGTCGAGCATAAAAACTTTAATAACTGAATATTGGTGAATCATAACCTAAAATCAATACTGCTTTATCTGACGGATTAGTACATATTTTTTTAATGAACGAAATATGCTTCAATTTTTGTAAAGTAGTATAGTTTATTCTCTCTCTGCCAGGAAATATAGCAACCGTAGGATGAAGATTTTATATTAAGAATATTATATGGTCGAAGGAGAAAATTCAATAAGTGTTGAAGTAAAATGAGAGCTATGCTAACTGCTAAGACAAAATAGTAACATGGAGTGTGATTGGTTTCATGGTAAGGTACTGAAAGATCAAAATTTTATTACGTAAAGTAAGATCATCTGAAAAATACTCATGGTATGAGTATGATCGTGGTGAAATACAGCCTCCCTCTCTACATCAACCTGAAGTTTTTGTGTGTTCTATCAAAATTAAATATTGTAAATTCAAGATTTTTACCACACAAAACATTTTAATGCCAGTTTTATATATATATATAACTCGTCCCTTTCCCATCTCATTTTTGTTTCAAGGAATTTTGATCAGCCTACATCAGACAAATTTCTCAGAACAAAGCATGGCAAAATATGATGGTAATTTGTGTTTATTTTATTATATTTTTTGTATCATACATTAGCCACGACAAACAAAGAGGTACCAGTAAAATAAATAAAAGACGACCTTTGAAAAGATTCTTGACAATTTTAGTCAAGGCCATAACAAGTCAATAGGTCTGAATGATGAATGCTTAATATGATTATGATGAGGACGACGATGATGCCGATAACAGGAAAATGATCATAATCATCATCATCATCTTTGTCTCAATCATTGCAGTTATCACTTATCATCCTTATATTCACCATAATCAATATTAGTTGTAACTATCATTGTAATAAATAGTAATAATAATAATAATAATAATAATAATAATAATAATTTGCCGTAATTATCACTTTCCTTCCAGTCTTCTTTACAGTCACCATCATTATTATCGAGTCTATTATCATAATCACCATTTAAGAGATTATTGCCATTAAAATATTGGTAGTTTCCTAGTACCCTGTAGGTACTCGTTACATAAGCTGTTAATGTTGCGCTATAAACCAATTTTCGTCAGTACTCGCTGAAATGGGTAATAATATAATATAATTATGTTGTACGTAGCAAGATCGATTATTCAATTGATAGGATATTTTATGAGGTTGTCACGACTGAGATATCTATTGTCAAATGCTTTTATTTGTCAGAAGGCCTTGACTGACGGGTATATAAGGACTGGCGCTCTTACGGGTGGAGGTCGGGGTTTGGGATGGCCCACAAGCAACAAGTTATACTAAATATGTTTAGAATTGGTGTAAAACTGGCCTATGTCTCTCACCCGAAATGGCGTGCCTGTGTTTCACAAACACTGACAAACTGACTAGAATCATATCTAGTAACAAACTATTAAAATTCTTTTCAGAAAGGAGCCTCTGTGTAAACATAAAAATGACCTATGTAACGGGTACTAGGAAATTACCGAAATATTTTACGGATCTAATAAACAACGGCAACTGTAAAGACCGTCTCTTATCATTAGAAGAATCTCTTCGTCAAATCGGAACATGGAAGAGAGATGGTAAACGATCTAGACAACCCATTTATAATAAAGAAAAAGAACTGCAATTTTAAAAAACTGACATTCAATGGTTAATAACAGAAAATAAAAAATGTGAAGTCTTTCCTCATTATAAATGTCACCATAGCAACTGTATGTATCTGGCATCTCCAAAACGTTTCAGTATCTATAGTTTGAGAATCCTAAATGTGAGGAATCAGCAGCCCATGCATCACTACAGAACACAACTCCACTATAACAGTCATCAGAGACTGCTAGAAAAATGCAATATTTACGTTTTATACATTGTCTCATTGATTCTTTAGCCCTCAAGGTGTGATTTTTAAAAGGACTTGTACGTGAACACATGGAAAAAATTATTATACATTTTTCAATACTTATACAACAGATGCAAAGTTAACAGTCATAATTTGAGATCATTTTTACAAGGTAAAATGGATTAACCAGAATTGATAAAGTGACCATTCTTCTGGAATTCCTCTTAGGGGCGGCTATAATGTATGTATAGTATACTTACTTACTTATGGCTTTTAAGGAACCCGCTGGTTCATTGCCACCCTCACATAAGCCCTCCATCGGTCCCTATCCTGAGCAAGATTAATCCAGTCTCTACAAACATATCCCACCTCCCTCAAATCCATTTTAATATTATCCTCCCATATACATCTCGGCCTCCCCAAAAGTCTTTTTCCCTCCAGTCTCCCAACTAATACTCTATATGCATTTCTGGATACACCCATATGTGCTACATGTCCTGCCCATCTCAAATGCCTGGATTTAATCTTCCTAATTAGTCGGTGAAGAATGCAATGCGTGCAGTTCTGCATTGTGTAACTTTCTCCATTCTTCTGTAACTTCATCCCTCTTAGCCCCAAATATTTTCCTAAGCACCTTATTCTCAAACACCCTTAACCTCTGTTCCTCTCTCAAAGTGAGAGTTCAAGTTTCACAACCATACAGAACAACCGGTAATATAACTGTTTTATAAATTCTAACTTTCAGATTTTTTTGAGAGCAGACTGGATGACAAAAGCTTCTCAACCGAATAATAGCAGGCATTTCCCATATTTATTCTACATTTAATTTCCTCCCGAGTGTCATTTATATTTGTTATTGTTGCTCCAAAATAATTTAATTTTTCCACCTCTTTAAAGGATAAATTTCCAATTTGTACATTTTCATTTCGTACAATATTCTGGTCACGAGACATAATCATATAGTTTGTTGTGTGTATAGTATATAATAATAAATTCGTTCTTCAAGTGTGAGACACAACTTTTAGATGCAAAGTTTTTTTCTTTACTATTAAATATTATGTGACAAAATATTTTTAATTTGCATACAGTGCACAAATATCAAAAGCAAATTATTTTATAAAGCTGAAATTTTGTATAGACATTCAAAGCTTAAATACGTTGAAAGTGTTGTTGTTGTTGTTGATTTCTAATGCCAGGCATTTGACAATAAAGTCATTTGACCTCTTGCACTCCAATATTTTTCAAAGATATTATCATGGTTAGCCACTGACGCACAGATTTTGAGATGTTGTGAATCCATTTCTTGATTTGAGTTGCACAATGGACAGTTAGGAGACTGATATATTCCAATTCTATGCAGATGCTTGGCCAAACAGTCATGGCCTAGTACGTTGAAAGTAGACTATCTTTATGATACTGATGTAAGAACTGTAAATATTCTTATAAAAATTATGAATTTAAATTAGAGGATTTTTTTATAATCACAGGAGCAATATTATAAAAGTCTAATTTAAGGATTAGCTTATTAAGAACTGCAAGTAAAAAAAATTAATCTCCTTACATAATTTGTTTTTGTGATGTGTGCACACATACTCATATATGAAGACTTTTAAATACCGTATTTTTTATATTGTTCGTAATAGTGAGTAAAAAAAACCATGCACCTAGAAGTTATGTATCACACGTTTAAAATATTGCTAAATAATCAATGATAACGATGTAAAAATTCCATATAATTATGCCTGCAGCTTTTTTATCTCTCTGCAGTTTAAAACATTATTAAATTTATAATAATCTTTTCATGCATTCACGTTCAAGTCCCCTTCACTAGAGAGGATTTAGTTCTGTATGTACAAAGTGTTAAATAATAAAGGAAACTTATTACTATCCAAGAGACCAAACACTTCTTCACAACGATCGATTTCGTTACCCAGAGTTGTTTAGGTTATACATAACTTACATGAAAAGAGAAATTGTTGCAATGAATATGGTCCCTGACACATTTGTATAATCTTTAAGGAGTCTTCTATCAGATGTGTTATGTTGTTAAAAGCTGAGATAGAACAATATCTCTTGACAGGAAAGGAGAAGAAGATGCAAATTCTGAATTTATTCAGCAAATCTACTTACATTCTGCTTAAAATTATTATGTAATCGCACATGTAAGTACCCGAGATATTATTATTAGTACAGGTATTCTTTCGTAACAAATATGAATTAATAACTTGGGTGGGGTCAATGGCTCCCATGGTCCCTCATATCTTAGTCCATATTGTGCTGTGTTACATGATGTTCTACTCATTCTTCACCATATGGTAATGCAGAATTCCTCCATGGAAATATCATATGTACTTCAGTACAACATAGTAATTCTTAGTAGTGGTTTGTTTCTTTTCTTTAACATCGTGTATTATACTACTATTCCTTTTATCCACAATTTTTCTTTTCAGAGACTGAAATAAATGGATCATCAGCAAAGAGGCTAATGCAATTACTTTCCATGCCAAAATTTAGTACAAAACCCATCTATGTCAAAGCGGCATTTTTGTGACATACCGGTACAATGAGAATATTATGCCAAATTTCCTTGATGTACACCCAGTTATAAAATCATTTTTCTATTAAAAAAAATCTCCATTAATATAATTATCAGCATTTTACAAAAAAAAAAAATCCAATCTTAACAGTCAACCCACATAATCTAGCACAAAAAGAATATCAATCCGATCAGCTACCCAAACTGGTCATGGGAAGTCATAATGTGATTACCAAACACTGATGATCCTTACAGGCAACCTTCCTTTCACCCAAGTGTACTGTATTATTAAGTGTTCCAATAGAATCTTTGAAAATAGTGCTGTACTAACAATTTTTTTCTGATTTCTTATGATATAAATAGTTACCATTTCAGACGACAGTAGATCTGCATGATTAGGCTAAATGCAACAATATCTAGAAATAAGGACTTCATAATGTAACAAAATCTCCATTCATAAAAACAACTACCGGTACTGAACTAACACCTGAGTTACATATTTACAGATTAACAAGTTTTATATATGTACATTAGATTTAATGTTTGTGATGACCACTTCTTAGAAATTGCATCATGTTGTAAAGTATTACTCATTATATATATATATATACCGGTATATAAAAAAAAAACACTCGTGAGAGACTGACTAAGTTCAACACAAGAAAAATAAACAGAGTCAGTCATCCACACAGAGGAGTTTTACAATATAGTCTATTAGTACAGCACAAAGGTTTCGTATCAATACTTAATACGAGATAGAAATATTCATGAAGCCTTGTTGAATGTCATAAATTCATCTACAGAATAGAAGACGTGAAAAATTTGGCATTTCATTAATTTGGCCCAAAATAATCTTATGTTTTGAGTTTGATTTTTTATATCCATAAGGATGCTATTAAAAATGTTTACTGCCATATAACGCACTCCTTTTTGATAGCACGATAGACTTGCTGATAGAATATGGAAGTCATTTTCATTTTTTGACGTGTATTTATGCTATGAACTGTTGAATTACTATAGTCCCAACACTGTTATTTCCTGCGTGACTCCGCCTCTTTGCTTACGTTTTAGAAAGTGAAGGCTCTATAAAGTCTAGGTAGGTAGTATCATTCGCCATTTTTGTTCTTACGCTGCCGAGCTACCATACAAGGAATCTATTTGCCACACCGTTAAACATTATCATGTCGTAGCTCCTATGATAATAAATCAAACGCAATGTAATTCAGCAAATAATTGAGCGGCAAATAACGTCTTCTTGTGCTTTCTGCGAACGCCAACGGAAGAGCTAAAATGGCGGGCGATTATATGAAGTATTTATCGAGCCTTAAGAAATGAATCAGCGAATCACAAGACGCACACGTTTAAATGTAGCCGACCTGCAACGCGATTGGCTGCCGGAAATTAGAGCAATGGGACTATACATAGGCCTAGTTACAAAGTTTTCACTATTACATACGAGGAACCGAAGTTTATTAATTAAAAAAAATATACTGACAAGACGATTACATACAAGGAAGTTTATTACTATTTCTGTAGTAGGAATATACTGTTGCTATCTGTAGAATTTCCTCAGAATATTCCAGAACTCATTACCGAGTGGAAGTATAAAAAGTACTGGTATATTGTTTTCAAGGTATTGATGTTTACTATCTCTCGCGTAGATCTAATAGCAAAACATGCTGAATTTAGTTTGTGGGTAATTTCTTTAATATGACTTTTCCAATCTAACACAATATCGATTTGTAAGCGAAGAAATTTGGTTGCTGTTGTTTCTATTAGGGACCTACTCTTAATTATTGGGCTTGAAATTTGCAAAGTTGAAATTGGGCAGGATTTATATTGGATTATGTTAGTTTTGTTACAATTTAGTACTAATTTATAGGCTGAGAACCAATCACATATTTTGAGGAGAATTGCCTCTGTTGAAGATTAAAGATCAAGAGATGAAGATCTCGTTGCCTAGAAAGCATTTCTAAAGAACAAAGTGACGGATATTTCGCGATGAAAACAAGTGTTCCTTGTTAACTCAGAGAAAAATTATGCATTAGTCAATTTCTTTCTTACTTCCAAACCGCTTTTTTTATCTATGATCTTGGTTTATGAATACTCTATATTATTATTCCGTCAATATTATCAGTGATAAAATCGTAATACAAGTAGCCCTAAATTATTATTTTTCATGACATGAGTGACGACGATGATGATGATGATGATGATGATGATGATGATGATGATGATGATGGTGGTGGTGGTGGTGGTGGTGGTGGTGGTGGTGGTGGTGGTGGTGGTGGTGATGATGATGATGATGATGATGATGATATCGTGTTCTGACGGCTTATATCTTTTCACATATTTCAGATATGCGTATCTGCAAATTTGCAGGTGAATAAAAAAAAATGTTAAGAAAATTCATTGTTCTCAAAATAGACAGATTTTTATATGACGTTCCTGCTTTGCAAGATTTACTCGAGGACAAAATATTAGTTAACTGTCCAATTTTGTGAACATAATAATAATGTAGTTATTCTAAATGATAGTGTAGATAAAATAAATTACTATTTTTGTGGATATTATATTCTTACAACAGACTTGTAAAGTCACTTTCAAAATGTTAAATCATTATTCAAAACAATGTTAGAGAACTGGAGTGAGATTATTAATCTGTGATGCGCACTTCACAACATATTATATTCAGCGCTTTTTGTATCAAGTAGTTCAAAATTTTAGCCTTTACTTCTCTTTCTCTGTCCTGTCAGATAGATGCCTCAAATCAGGCAGAATTAAGACAAATTTTTCTCTACATCATGATGCAATTTGCTGTTAATATTTAGTACAGTTCACGCTTTCAAAACACGTAGTAGCTCCACAGCTTTCTCTGCTAATCAAATAGATATCAAATATAATTCTTACCGCAGTCTAATTCATCTGATCCATCCCTGCAGTCAGCTCGGCGATCACAAACTCTGCGTGAGTCTATGCAGTCTCCATCACGACACGTGAACTCGTGTGATGCGCAGGTTTTAGGAGCTGAAAACAAAATGATTAACATTTTCACAAATGGAGACTGGTAACTTGGGAATTAAACAAACTACGGTAGTATTTTAGACACGCATATTTGACTAATAAAAATTATGAGTTGATTCCAAAATAAGGATTAACAGAATATATTAGGAGGAGAAATATACAATACCGGAACTTCATTAAACTATTTTGTTGAGTTAAACTATATTGATGTAATCCAAGTAGAATGGTTGTAGAGATACTGAAGGAAAAAATTTTACTGGACAAAATCTGTATAAATGTAATTCTACATTTATAGACCTCTTTAACATGATTGAAGAGGATATATTTGGTGCTATTTTAACAAATTAACTGAAACTAAACTCCATGGCGTTGCAGCTACATGAGGAAGTAACACTGAGCTGAAGTGAGTACCAGTACCTGGCATCTAGTACCAGTAGTCGACAGCATAGCTGTTAGACCAGGAATGAGGAAGTCGTATTGTAAACAGAGTAGTAACCATGAGTACCTATACACAACAGCAACTAAAGTAGCGGGAAAAGCTAAGCTCTCTGAGAGAGGCTGATCCCCATCCCGTGTTAGATGCTGCATGCTTCAGATATAAACATATATGTTAACATCCCTTCCTAACTATTGAGGCAATTCTGACATAATGAAATGATGATCCATTAACAACGGAATAACGGAGTAATGTTGAAATAAAACTGGCAGAGAAAACTGTAGTATTAGAAGAAAAGCTCGCTGCCAGTCACTATATCTACCACAATTCTTACAGAATGTTCTCACCTATATGAGAAGCCATTGGCTGTCTGAGTGACTGACCAATTGAATGAGTGAGAGCGAGTGAAGGATTAAAAATGAGTGAAGTAGTGGACGAATGAATCAGTAGATGAGTGAATGAGTGAGTGAGTGTGAACGAATAAATGAATGAATGAATGAATGAATGAATGAATGAATGAATGAATGAATAGTACATTAACAAGCCAATGAGTGAGTAAATGACTCAAGGAATTACTGAATGAATAGATCCAAGTCCGGAAGTTGGCTATGCCAAGTGTGAAGACTGAAGCATTTCAAGGCAAGCAATACAGGTGTAACAGATTTATTTATCGTTGCAATTTCATGTTTCCGTAGTACTAATACATTTTCTTGTAGACAATTGCTTGTAAACTTCCAAGCTACACACCATGAATTTTTTATAACTATTGACGAGAAAAAATAAATCAACTTCTAATCCTAACACACTATAATTATTACTTTCCGAAAACTTTTAACAGTTATATCAACATCAATATTTCAGACGACCATATTTCGACATACTGACCTGAACTAACTAAGATATACACAAACCATCACCAGTTTATGTGAGAAGATAATGATATGAGAAGATATACAACAAATGTAAACCTACATGCATTATAAGTATTAATAAACTCCAGAAATTGTACGGGTATATAGGGCTACAAAGCAATTTTTGCTTGGAGACCGCATTATGGTCACCAGGACCAAATAGGCTAAATCTTGATTAGATAACAATGCCTTTTCTGGCGTCCATGCAGTTAAGATTTATTAATATTATTTTTTATTCAAGTATGTGGCATTAATTAAATGCAGGAAGTTAGTTAGCAAAGATTAGTTGACAGTCACTCTGTTGCACAAAATAATATCCAAAGAATTTGAGCTCAGATAGACGCTCGCATTTAGAGACAAAGCAAACTGCAAAAGTCACAAAGAATGCATAAGCTTCCATGTACTTAATAGCACAGACAAAAAAATTTTTTTTTATTTTACTTGGTTATTTAACGATGCTGTATCAACTACGAGGTTATTTAGAGTCGATGGATTTGGTGATGGTGAGATGAGGCCGAGGATTCACCATAGATTACCTGACATTTGCCTTAGGGTTGGTGAAAACCTCGGGAAAAAAACCCAGCCAGGTAATCAGCTCAAGTGGGAATCGAACCCGCACCCGAGAGCAACTCCGGATCGGCAGGCAAGTGCCTCAACCAACCGAGCTATACCGGTGGCTACAAAAAGATAAATAATATCAGATGTATTGTGTATTAGTCACATTATAACATCTTCAGGTAAAGGAACCAAAGAAACTTAATTGTAAATATGTCATCAAATTTATTTTCTCCACGGATTTTAGGCAGAAATATTTCTCCAGGAAGCCAAGTAAGCAATCTTCTCAGTCACAACTGGCAAAACTGTTGCTTTCGCAAGAATTTCAGACTGGAAGTTTTTTCGTTGTGGACGATATATACAAAGCATGACGTTTAGAAGTCTGGATCAACTTTTGTCTTCAGGTGAAAAGTAGTATAAGAGCAAATCCTACTCATTGAGGAAAATTCACTTGAATGACTCACTAGTAAGTATATGAGACAAGAAAATGTAGGCAGCTGTAACAGAGATTAGCAGAGGATCTAGATAATATAGTCATGTTTTCATATATTTAGATATTAGTCCGTCTGGTGTAGTGTTTACTGTACTCTGTTTCTTCATAACTTCAGGAGAAATTACATTAGAAAATCTGCTGTGAACTAAATGCAAGCAATTTTATTCGAACAAAGAAAAGCAGGGACAAGGAATCTGATGACCATCCACGTGCACCCAACAGAGCAGACAAGAATCCTCCTTACCAGGTGATGGACAAGCAGACTCATCTGAACGATCACGACAATCAGGTATGCCATCACATTTCCTGTACAATGGGATACAGGTCCGGTCCGAACACTGAAACTCATTGCTTGAGCAAGTCGGAGCTGGCGCAAACAATTACATAATCACATAAATTGGAGACTTCATATAAAGTATATCACATGTAAACATATTTTCTAAGAGACTGGAGAAGGATTTTTAAGATGTACCTGAAATACTTATTCCACTCTATTCAGAACTTGCTCAATAATTTTTCATATACTGGTAAATAATAAATGAGAAAATATACTACAACTACAGTATAATAAAATTACATATATAATAAACTTGACATAAGAATAAAAGAAATGCCTCAATTTTATAATTTCTTAATTTTATGAAGCTCTTAAAAATATTTATTTAAAACTGTAAAATTATTTTATTTATTTCTATATTTTCCTTGTACTAAATACTGCTCCACATAGCCAAAAGACAAAATGTATTACATTCAAAAATAAAAACTATTAACGAGGATTTACTGTCACTTACGGAGCTTATTTCTGAAGACATTCTGAGCAAAAATGTCATATAGACATGTGTCCTAATCGCAATATTTTCAGAGTTACACTAATTGGAATTTGATAGTAAAATACCTTTTTCTTTTGTTTTAAGGGTAAAAAAAATATTACAAATAGAGAATGAACTATTCAGAAGTGTCAATTCTTTAATTGGCTAGTATTCTGAAGCTTAAAAATGTGTTGTTAATTGCTTCGTACAGATTTTTTTCAATTTTTAACTAAAAATGACATCAGTCTTATGCACTTATCACAAAAATTGTTACAAATCATATGACTTTAGGAACATGATTTTTTAGAGTTTAATTATACATCCTAATGTACAGTGTTAAAGAATTTACAAGAGTGAGGTGATTTGTAACAACTGTTGTGATAAATGCGCAAGAAAATGTAATGCTGTAGTTAAAAATCGGAAAAAAATTCTGTATGAAGCAACTATGGAATTCACAACAAATTTTTAGCTTCATAATACTAGCTAATTAAAGAAATTATACTCCTGAATAGTTCAATCTTTATCTGTAATATTCTTTTACCTTTAAAACTCAAGTATAATGATATTTTACAAACAGTTTCAAATTAGTGTAATTCTGAAAATATTGAGATTAGGACAAATTTTTATACGACATTTTTTGCTCAGAATGTCTTCGGAAATAAGCTCCATAAGGGACAGTAAATTCTCGAGAATTACCCTGTATATATAAAGGGTGCAAAGGATATAAACTGCACAAAAAAAAACTTGTGATGGAGCATAAATTACTGAAAAATGTCTAATAAAATTTGTCTGTAACTTTTGTGGTTTCCCTAAGAAAAAAATGTTATCTGTGAGTCTGATTTTTTTGGAAAGGATAGTAGACCATCATTATTTACTTCGGTCCGCCATGTACATTGTAACTGTGGTGATATCCTTCTTTACAAATCAGAGTACTCTGTTGTCTCTCTATTGTGGTGGTGTTAGCGTGTGTTGGAAGGTCACTGCAATGATGTTCATATTTACTCGAACAGTAAATGATAGATTATATTATTAGCGATCCTAAGAATATGATATTTTAGGAATTAAAAACAAAATTTCACTGCACTTAATGATTAGTAGATAGAGATGTAAAGTTTGTATAATTTTGGCAGTTTATATCGTTTCCAACCTGTATTATACTTCTCTTTTAAGAATGAAAATTCAATACAGAACAACTTTAAAATGTGCAATGAACCAACGTAAAAATTAAAGAAAAAATTCACTTTAGCACTGATCTTATTCCTGATAAAGTCCTATTAATTTGCAAATGTTTCCTTACATCTGTAAGTAGGCCTAATATTTAATTTATTCTAATATATCTGTAGACTCATATACAAACGACTCCTATTAAAAATAGTGGCAAATTAAAAACAAAACACGGATATGCAGGAGGTTTAAAAACAGCTATAATTTCATCAGGTAGAACATGCCCACTGTAGCACGGAAAATTACTAAACATTTAAGATATGGTTTACAATTTTGGCTAGAGCTGAAAGAACCTAAAAGAAATCAATACATTTTGGCAATAAAAAGGGGGGTGCTGTAAGCTTAGAAAGAATATACTGCACACATACTAGAACTCTCTGGTGTATTGGCAAAGCCAAACAGAAGAGACTGCTTGGCATTTATTCCACGAATGTGACTCATTAAATATCGGATAATATAAATCCGAAACAGAAAACTTCTGGAACCGAACAAAATTTGAAGACTGTTTCATTATAATTAACTCACATTTTTTTGATAATGAAGAGAACACCACTTTTTCTTGTAGGCGTTAAGATAAACCTGCATCTAATTCTACTCTATTTCTAACAGATGTCCTGAATGAGTGAAAAAGCTTTTTGTAAAAAAAATTAACCTAGGAATCTACGCATAACAATCACTTCGATAATGGGTCTAGCTCGTTAACTCTATTCAAATATTATTCCCTCACATCCCCCCCCACATATTATACACTGAACTAGTCTTTTGTTTGATTACTATTCAATTACTAGTGATACGTCAATATAAATTAGTATTTGCTCCTTTAATAAGGTACCAGTAGTACAGCGGTTCCCAACCTGTGGTCCACAGAAACAAGACACGTTATAAAATGGTACGGTATTTTAATTAAACTTAACTTCATCATGTTCTCTGATTTTTCTCAGCTAGTTGGGTCCTCCCTCCCTCTCGTTGCTTATGTCAGACTTTTCAGAGAGCCCTCTCGTTGGGAATCACTGTGGTAGTAGTATCTGTAGTGTTATTTATTATATTTAATAAAATTATAATTTAAATACTTACAACATCCAACTTCATCAGAACCATCTTGACAGTCATCATACCTATCACACCTGAAAGTTTCTGCTATGCATGACCCATCATTACATCTGAATTCGTTGGGCCGGCACTCTGTATGTAAAAAAAAAAAGATAAAACAGTAACTTAGTAATATTTCAAATATATAAAGGAATGGAATATCTAAATTTGGGTCATCACAAGAGTTTATTCGTAAGCAACAAGGACACAAATAATATTTAATTATAGAACTTTTAACTTACAATGGAACTTTATGACTATCTCATTTTGAAAAAAAGAAATAAAGAACTAAAATAAAAAGATAAAAATAATAGGCCTAGTAATACTATCACTTCTAATGAGGCTCGAAAGAACTCCTAGAAACTAAAACTTTTTCTTAATAAAATTCTTAAATAAACTTTCAGAACATAGGTACCATTGTTGTTTTTCTTGAACAAATTTTTGTATCATTAGAACATTTTGAAATAGCTGAGCATAAGAATAAAAATTGGTAAAATAATTTTTGTAAGTTAACAAAAAATGAAATTAAAATAATCCATGTTCAGAACATACAGCAATTCGTATCGATTCTTGTCTTTAGATATCATGAATTTATGCATAAAGTGTTTGCGATAATATTTTCTTAATTAATTTAATTATAAAAATCACTTTACTTAACTTCAATTTTAAATGGGACTTTCTCATAATTTTGTCAGCGCCTCTTTACATTTTGAAACAGCATAACATGTCTGAAGTTTAACAAGAAATCACATTTCCACTATAATTTTAATATGTTGCAAAAAGTTACACACTCTCAAAGAATTGATGAAGTTACGTAACTGCAATCTAGATACAGTAGCCTAAAGTAAATAAGAAATATCTTTGAGGATAATTTGTTATACGTGAAAATAGACAGAACATTCATTCTCCTATAGCCTACACCCTAAAAAGGTACTGGCAAACTTTCAAAGAACAAGTACTGGTAACAAAATTTTGCCAACTTACCTCCATCTACCATCAAGAACAGTTCTTTCCATGTCACAAAATAAAGTTATGTTGGTTGGTAATATTAATTAAATATACAAATAACGAGTTAATTACTTCATAAAAATTTACATTCTCAGAAAAATATGTCTACTTCTTAAAATTTAATAGTTTTCGGACATTAAAGCCAAATGCATCAAAATTATGTTTGCAAAAATGAATGGATACCTACAACTTTATTCATCTGACTATGTTTCCCGTTTACATGATTGCCGAAAAAGCAGTCGATATGATCAAAGAGAACTGGTCAGTGCACAAATGTTCGTAGGCATTAGTACTGAAGAATATTTACATCAGTGAGGATATATTTGTATGCCTATATAGTTTTCATCCTGAACTTTCCAACTTGGAAAGAAAAAGTACCTAATCGTTGTAGGATTGGCACTGTTGAAACCATTCATAAAAAAGAGGTCGATTACATTATTTACCAATTTCATCTCACTTCAAGACTCTAAAAACTCGACTGTATATTCTAATTTGTTTCTAGTTACGATGTACCTACCAATTATTTCTAGTAGCCTATATTATTGCATAAGTGTTGTATAAAACAATCAAGTACCAGTACAAAGTATACTGCAAGGGTAGGAATAAAACTGTTTCACAGATGTATTTTTGAATATGTGAAACTGTTCTACATTGAAGTGCGACTATGTCTGAAAATTTAATCAATTTCAGCTATTCAGCTGTTGTAAACTCTGAAATGAACAGAACAAATGAACTATCACGAAGTCACAATTATACAAGGAAGAAGACTAAACACTAGAACACAAAACACTATAACATAATCTGCTCAAAGATAGCCAGAATGACGTTATAATAAAGATATGATAACTCACTGTCATTTAATTTTAAATACTCTCGCTTTAATATAAGTACAATATCAATGATTATTTTTTTAATATTAATGTATTGTAATGATGTCGTTGCTAATTTTTATATGTAATACTCAAACAAAATAAATTTAAATAAATAAATCTGTTTTCAGCTTAAGTTACTAAATAACCCTATAGAAAATATTTTAATGCTGATAAGATCGCACACTCCACTTTTAAGGACCAGTACCTCAAATACTTAACTGAATCTATGTTGACGTAATATTAGTCCATATAAATTGGCTTCAAAACTTGGGTTTAGATCACAGACCAACTGGAATCCGCAATAGACATAAGTGACGGTGGTCGGGGAGGTTTTTTAAGAGTACCGGTACTACCATTTCTCTACCATAATTCAACAGTTTTTCCATAGTTCAACATTCTTACTACCAATGCATAAAGCAAGACGAAAGTATTGCATTATATCCTTCCTGTTACGTAATATTATCATACTTCTAAAAGGAACAAGCTGCTAATTAGAATCTGTGAATTAGATACCAATGCCTAAATCAAACATGACAGCAATGAATTTCTTAATTACTTACTAATTTGACAAGTTTAACCTTATTCTACTTTACACAGACAGCCGCAAATACAAAGTGAAACAAAGTTCTATGGTGAAAGCATATTATTTATTCGTATTTTGTGTTCTCATCTACAGAGAACTGACCAGTGAAAGAAAGCAAGCAGTAGATCTCGCAAAATAGTACCGGTAATGAAACGCAAGATTATAATGGGATACTGGTACAAACTCCAAATATGTGACCATTAGAAAATGAAGGCATATCTAAAATTTCTTGTCGAGCAAATTTAAAATAACTTTTGACTTAACTGTTGGAGTTCTGGGATCCAGCAATAATAATATAAAAATGGAACTTCATTACTGTATTTTAAAAAATTCAGTATATGAATCTTAGAATTTCTGAAAATATACGCAATGCAGAGTGTTCACACATGTTCATATAAAAATAACTGAATCCTAAAGCATGAATACAAAAAAGTATATCTATATCAGAATCTTGGTTATGATATAATTAAGTTAGTTCATAATTTGACATGCTGCTGTTAAAACTGGAATACTGAAATTTCGTTAAGTTCACATAAATATTTCAACAAGTTCAACCAACAACACACTACATGAATACAGTACAGGCTGTTCCTAATTTTCACCATTGTGTGAAGAGTTTCTTAGAAAGAAAGCTGCAGGGTTTATACTTTTTATCAGTGGTGATATTCAGCCGGTTCACACCGAATCGGACAAACCGGTTGTTAAATTATTTCTAGGTAATATTTGCAATTACCATAGACATATACCGCATATGTTTAACATAGGTACACATGAGAGAACTGGTTGTTAAACTTTTTGAATATCACCGCTACTTTCTATATAATTTAAAACCAATACGTATAGAGTATGCTCAAAAACCAGAACATAAAACAAGGTTTCTTTCAAGATACTCCCTACAGTAGCCTGTATCGTAACCTCAACATAAACTAAATTTGTATTAGCTAACAAAATGTATCACACACCTATGAAACAGAGAAAAATAAGTTAATCTCAGAAGCAAAGCGTGTTATTACATGGAGAGGATTTTAAATGTGGCCATAGAGAATGATCTTCCATCTCAAAATTACGGTAACCTACTCTGTAAAAATTTGTCTTTTTTAAGACAATGAGTTTAGTAACAGAAGGAGACTTTTCAAGTACCTATGTGAAAAAAATAAATAAATAAATAAAATAATAAAATTTACAAAGTGCATTTTATGTACAGAATGAACCTTACGTAATGTCATTAATTTCAGGGAGTTATTCTTTCAAATATTTCAAACAAAAAAGTTTAATACAATTTTCCTCGTTTTTGCTTCCTTTTTGAGAAAAATAGTTTTATACAGAATACTTCGGTAGCGTGTTTTGGGAATGTCATTGATTGAATTCCTAACATGCTCAGTCAATTTAAGAGAATTATGATAATAAATGATAGAAAGAAATTTAGTTTTATCCTTTAAATGTGCACAAATTTGATCCAAACAAATGTAGAGGAAGCGCAAAGAAAGCTTGCCCATTTGACTGATGTGCAGAGAACGATATTCGGTCCTCATGCCGTCATGCTCGTTACAGGGCTGCTATGAATCACCTAATGCTGATTACAGGGCGCATTCGAAAGCGCGGTCTTGAGCTGTTCGTATCGTGGACTGTATTGTGCAGAGCGGGTAGAAGCCAGCGTATGCGTTACATATTCTGCGTTTTATCCCTGATATCAGTAGTTTTATGTAGTTCAAAGTATGTTTGTTAAATAACAGAGTTCTGTATAACATTCTATGTACTTAACAATGCCCCTGTCTCGCTCTAAATTAGGAAGTACTAATAAAATGTTACACAGTCAAACTAGGGAATTATTTATAACGTTTATAAATGTATGAAAAACGAAACAGGCTCCGCTCGTAACATAAGCAGTATATACAGATTAAAATAAATCGACCATAGTACCACGCTAGTTATCGGAACATTTTAATAAAATCACATAGTATTAGTGTTTTATTACAACGTCAAATATCAATTATTACACGATCACATATTTCTTATAACATCTTTGTAATTTCATTCAGTGATTTTATATGTAAAAGAATTCGTGCTTCTCTATTTTCAACAATGTTATGTTATTAGTTACTCTGCAACTAGGTTTAGGTTCCGTTACATGCTCTATGATATATCTCACTCGAAACATCAAGACAGCAGACGACTGAGAATTGACGACAGTTTGCCAATCAAATCGAAGCGAGGTCAAGTGCACCCGAACGTTTCCGAAAGTTCGTGCAGCTTTTCGTGGCAAGCTCTTCTTGCGTTTACTCTAACATTGAAAAATTCCTTTGGAAAACGAAAAGTTACATTTGTTCGGATTAAATTACTGCACATTTAAAGGAAAAAACTAAAATTCTTTCAATCAATTATTATCATAATATACTGCTCTCTGAAACTGACGAGCAAATTGGGAATTCAATCTCAAAACATGATATGAAATGTTTCATACAAAATCATTTTTTCTCGAAAAAGGAAGCAGAAACGAGCAAAATTGTATTAAATGTTTTGTTTGAAATATCTCAAAGAATAACACTTGAAATTAATGACATTACTTACGGTTCACTCTGTATAATTAAGAATATTAATTCGCTGGACATATTTTACAAAATTAAAATGATTAAATACTTAAATGTCTAAAATAATCAAGAAATAACGTATATCACACAATTTAATGTCAATCCTTTGAAGATTGAGACGGAAACTTTGTATAGAGGTGTGAAAGATAATACATAAAAATAAATATTCGGAAAAATGTCCTGCAAATCAATAAACTTAAATGAAAAAATAAATTCATTAATTTTATAATAATAATAATAATAATAATAATAATAATAATAATAATAATAACTGGATATTTTGTGGTGATTTCCAAGACTAAGAAGTGCAGTTCACAAATTTATTGAAGAAAATAAGTTATGTTGAAATACGTATAATACATTTCACTTTTAATTACCGGTACTTGAAATGTTATTGTTAAATTTCTGAACCAAATTCCAATTAACAGCCTATAAACTCTGAAAATTCGGTCATGTATTAAGTTCCGAATCTTACTGAAATTGAAGATATTCCTGACTGCTACTGGTACCACATGAAAAATCCTCTTTTTTTTTTTTTTCATGGCAATGTTTCTCAGTTCATTTAACCAAAAAGTAGTATCAAGATTATAGCTTCTAAAGTTAAAACTCGATATTTTTTACTTACAAAAGCTCAGAAATTAAGCATCTTCACAATATCTGCCACAGTCACTCATAAAGTTTCAAAGTCTCATTAATGTCTACACACTACGTACTGAATTCTAAAATAAAGGTCAATTTTACTACCTTCTTTTCAATTTACTTATTCGAAAATCTTTTCTTGTAACTCAGCTTGTGTCTTTTTTCATGAAAAGAACTGGAGATTCATACTCCGAAAGGCCTAATGACATTTCTGGTAGAAATGTTTATTGAATTCTTCGATATATCCGCCATTTTGGGTTTAATGTAACTTCATTTGATGTCCTTCACTTTGATTATGAATAGACACTTGACGCTATATTTATGTGGATAAATATCTAGCGAGATAGCAAAAAAAAAAAACGAAGTACAAGAATTGGAATGCGAAAGCAACAACCTTAAAAGAATCAAGAATCAATTTGAATCAATTTGAATTTGTTTTATATATATCGAGGATTTTACAAAAAGTCAACAGACTGCTCTAAATACAGATTGGCCCACATTCCGCAACTAATGTAACTCTAAATCTGTCTATTAAATATATGTGGCATTATATCTTTAAACAGTTTATCTTACACATTTGTTTTATTAGCTGAATAATTATGATAATTAATGCTTTAAATTTCACTTCCTTCGGAAGAGATTCTGTTCTTGCGAACTGAGAAACAAAGCCTTTCAGAATGAGTTAGTATGAGCCACACATACGCCCAATTCCGCAGTCTGCCTCATCACTCCCATCTGCACACTCTGGATAACCATTGCACTCTCTGCTGCCGTCCAGACACATACCGTCATTGCATCTAAATTCGTCTGGCCTGCAAGACTCTGTAAACCCCACGCCAACAAACTTTCACAAAAAGCTGAAAACACAAAGCCCCTCTAACCAAAGCAACATACTGCCAGGCATTACCAAACAAAGACAGATAATTCCTTCGAAGTAGACGGAACAGCAAACAGTGAGACATAAATCGAACATACATTCTCACTACATCCATTCATTATATTAATCTCATAAATAAACAAAACCTTAGCCTCAAATATTTTTCAATTTTCATGCCTGAATGCATTATGATTTGAAGCAGGGATGGGAAAGATTCCTTTCCTTTCCTACAGGTCAGACTTTAAAACTTTTATGATTAAATACAAATTATTAATGAAACAGAAAAATATAGTACTTCAACTGAAAATTCTATAAACCATTATGCATGGTGTCCCGCAGAAACAATTACTCATTTTGAAAATGGCGCTATTCTTGGCAATTGGCCAATAATGCTCAATTAATTTCAAATGTTTAGTGTATTAAAACATTTAAAGTGGTGATTTTGTTGTGCCTACACAGAGATCGTTCCAGGATCCTTTTTACATAGACAGGAATGGGCAAGTTTCAAAGAAAAAGACAGTTATAAAGTGGGTTCATCGATTAAGATTAGAACAACATCTGTATCAAAGAAGAGTCCATCTGGTCGTACACGTACAGTCCATACTGCGGAAAATATTGCGAGAGTAAGATCTGCTTTAAAGTGTAGTCCACAACACACTGTTATTCATCATTTGCAAGTCCTCAACATTCTGGGCCGAAGTTTATACTGTATATTGCACCAATATTGGAACTTCCATTTATAAGGATGCAAATATTATAGAGATTACTGCCACATAATTTGGATTGTCGCCGAACTTTCTGTATTCAACTTCTGAAGATAACGAAAGACATCTCCAGGACAATTTTATGACGTCTGGAAAGACTTATTTCTATTTAAACAAACAAAATTCCAGGTACTGGTTCGGTACCGGTACTGAATATCCTCGTCAGTTTCACCAACGCTTCATAATGCTAGTTATAAATTATCTTAGTAGACTTTTTACTATTGTTGAGTTCCTGTTTCTATTGTGTTGTAAATGGCTTGTGTTCGTAACTTATTTTAGATTTTGAATAACGTTTACGATATTGGTGATTGAGGCAATGATGAATCATGGCATGTAAATTTACAATCTGGCATTTGCCTTTGTGACTGAAAGAAACCATAAAAAAAAACCCAGTCAGATTGGTCGATCGTGAGGTCTGAACCTGGGACCTCCTGAATGCGAGTCTCAAACGCTACCATCTGAGCCAACTCGCTCGGTCTGAACTATCTTGATTACAGTAATATACTTTCTGAATTAATATCTGTTTATGGATGAATGGAGCACAGATGGAGGGTGAAACAAACCCATGCAAACACAGGTGACAAACATGGACCAATACTGCTACCTTTTGAATTTAATCTTAAGGTGGGCGAGTATGATCAGTAAATTTTGCCTGAACCCCTTTTATTGAGAACAGAATTCTTTTAAATTCCATAAATCTACAAAAAGTCGAAACTATTTTTTAATTATCACAATATACGACAGTATGCCATACCTAACTAATCCAAAGATAATGAAAACAGTGATGTCAAAATTCTCAAAGATTTATACTCTCATATTTACAATAGGATTGTGGTAAGGCCTGGCAATATATTTGCTACAAATTATACATGTACATACCCCATCCCAACCAAACAATGCATAAGAAGTGATTCACTTCCTACTTGGTAATTCCCTATTCACATCTATTTGCTTTTATATCTCTAGTGAAAAAATTGCGATCAGCGCACATTCATTTGACTTACTTTTTTTTAAATTTATTTTTAAATACTACATTCCCACAAACAAATTCATGTTCCCGTAAATTTTAACACACCACAATATTTGTGAAGGTGTCACTTCAAATTTATAAAAATCATTGTAATAAAATTTAAATTTATTTTCATTTTTACTACTGTCTTCAACACATTTTTTCAACTGTCGA